>NC_138348.1:72687331-73307331 GCF_046562875.1 Panthera onca
GGACCCCGATTATTGCCCCGGTTTCTTTTTCCTAAGACATTAAACTCTATGCACAAGTCTGATTAGGCTACTTGCAATTTCCTAAACATGAAATAATCTTCATTCTTCCCAGTAATTATATATAATTCTCCTTTCCCAGGATACTCTTGTATCTCATCACCTGTATTCAGTGAAGTTGTACTGAAAAGGAACCAGCTCAGGAGCTGGTTCTAAAGGATACCCATGCTATAAAGCCATTTCTTTTCATTAGAATTAATTACTTCCTTCATTATGCTCCCAAAGAGTTTATACTTCTTATAGCATCCATCTCATGATATCATGATGTTTTTGTTGACCTCTCCCATTTAAAGACTGTGAACTTGCCACAGGCATCTGAGTGGCTCAGTCAGTGAAACATCCGACTTTGGTTCAGGTCATGATCTCCTGGTCTGTGGGTTTGAGCCCCGTGTTAGGCTCTGTGATGGCAGCTCAGAGCCTGGAGCTTGCTTTGGATTCTGTGTCCCCATCTCTGCTCCTCCCCACTCATGCTGTCTCTGTCTGTCATTTTCTCTCAAAAATAAACATTAAAAAACTAAAAACAAACAAAGATTATGAACTTGTTGAAGCACATATACATACATATTCACACACGTTTCATCTTTATATCACTGTCGTTTTGAATACTAATGGGCACATGATAAATGCTCAATAAATATTTGTTGAATTTCATTACAGATGTTTTACAATCTAGTACATTCACATATTTTACAACATAGTTGACATTATAAGTGCTAATTATGAGTCTATGATAATTAGCAGGAAGTTTGTGAGTATCAAACAAATGTAACTTCATTATAATAGTAAGCATATTTTAAAAATAATAGTTTGGTAATTTTTGCATCTAATTTTCCAAAGAATACCTTTATTTCTCTAATTGATTACTTTAATTCCTTGTATAAGTCAGCCAAGAGAGCAAGAACATCTATTTATATCATAAGTCCTCTATGAAATGTATTTCCATAAAAATCAACCAAATTAGAAAGGTAAGTCTAAGTGTTAAATGTTTTAATTGGCCCTTTATAAATGTTTATTAAATGAATGATTGAATAAATTACCATTCTGGAACTATGTCTAAATTGATAAATCAGGTAGTTACAAAGAGAAAAGATCAGTTAAGTGTTTTATGCTTTAAACATTTTTAATGTAACTTTTTGTGATATTAGTGTTTTACAAAAATGTGATTTAGAATGCCTTATAATAACACTCCAACATATTTTTGGTAATTTTTAAGGGGGAGAGGAATTCTTATGGCATAATTTATTAACAGTAATGAAAATAGATTATACAAACTATTTTATGATATTAGAAATCTTTTGAGGATACATTACATCAAATGTTTTATAAATGTCTTATATTTAAATGTTTTATAGCCAATGACAAGAGTTTTGTTTTATATAGAGATATCATTTACCGTAAAATGCTAGTGAAATTGAATTTAAAATATACACCATTGTTATGTTTAGTTCCTTTGACTCACCATCTAGGGTAAATGTCATTAAGATATTCATCATCTAAGATCACGACCTTTGAAAGTACTATTTCCAATAATGCCCAAACCTTTGAAAGCTTTAACCCAACATTTCAACTTGAAGTAATAAAATTTCTAAAAATCTATCAATCATGAATGTGAGAATGACCATACTGAGCACCCAGCAAATCCCACTCATTTTGAAAAAGAGGAAATAGAGACCAAGAAGAATATGTGACTCACCAAAGGTCATACAGAAAATCAATGGCAGAGCTGGGACTGGAATTCAGGGTCCCAGTGATTCATGCAATACTCTCTCATTAACTTATGCTGTCTTTTTTTTTCTACTTCTGTTTGCATGGGAAAACCCATTGATTTGGTTGGTACTCAAAACTCAGCCATAATCAGTGTCTTCTGTAGCCTCAGAGTTTTCTTGAAACTCACTGTGCAAGTAACAAAACTTGTTGACTTATACTGTTATTTTATACCTCAAAGTTTATGTTTAGGAGGAGGGTTTGGAAACAAACATTAGCTTGGGTTAACTCTAAGAGTATGCTTGAGAGGGGTTCCACATTTTACATTATGCATATCAGTATTTGTTGCATATTTTGAAGCAATTATTACCATAACTTTGAAATAAAAATATTTAAAGTGAGATAAACAACAAAAGAAAAAATGTATTCTTGTTTGGAACCGTCATCACTCTGGGTGGTCCCTGGGCTAATTTTTGTAATATATTAGATGGTTTGTTTCTTGTAGGAACTTATGGAAGAAATAGGAATTTAGGAAGAATCCCTCTGCTTTTGCATTGCATTTTGCTATATGAAATCACAAATACTCCATGAAGTATATAATCTTTCTCCGAAATCTTCAATATGTTTCTCTTTATTGGTTCTTTCCATTCAACCTATAAACATAATCAAGACATTCTCATTCTGGAACAGTTAAATGAAACCAGGCACCCATTCCATCTCTTATTTATACCTCTCCCATTTCCTGAATCACTCTGGCTGTCACCTGTTCTGTTACTACCTTATGTATTTATACATTTTTTAGAGCATCCAATGATGCCTAGCACATAGTGGGCAAACAGGAAACACTTCATAAGTATTGTCCTACTGAACTTTAGATTGTTTGATTTCTCTGTGCTGTTCACTCTGCTAATTAACATGAACTTGCAAATAAACAAGGACAGTGGTACAAATCATCAGAAGTTCCTTATAAAATAAGCATAATTTTCAGATCACTTCTCTGAATTTGAAAGAGTTGTACATTTACTGAGATAGAAAAGTATAATTCCAGATTTCCTATTAGGCACTCTCATAGAACTACGGACTTTCCTTTATCGGAAAATATTAAGCTGAAATTTAAATTTTGTGTAAAATCCTTTGGATAGTATCAGTCTCTCCAGGTAGTATGAAAGCTTTATGAAGACAAGAAAACCACCCAAGTTGTTTCATGGTTGACTGAAAGTTCCCCGGGGGGACAAGGATTCTGCCTGACACAGAAAAGAGGTTCAACAATTATCTGTTGAATGAATGAATGAATATACTGAGAAGACTTAAGTAGCTCACAATACTAAAGTTAAAAATTAAATTTAGAAGGGGATATTCAGTATATTTGGCAATTAGATCAAATGTCATACAGGTAATTTAGAGAACTTTCTGATGACTATTGTGAATTGCAGAGTATCTTACCCTTGAAATTGATTCATTTATAAATAAATTCATTAGCAAATAATTTCGACTATCCAAAGCTTTCATACGGAGAGCTCTTTAAAGGGATTGTGTAAGCTTTCCCTTTCTTCATTTCTTTTAAGCTAAGAGCTCAACAGTGACATAGCCATTATTTCCTTATGCCTTAAAATCCAGTAAGTTATATCAAACTCTATTCAGGTTGGAAAATAAATATTTTTGCTCTGTGCTTTGGATTTACATTAAAGCCATAAAAACAGCAAGATTTACTCTGGACCCGTAAATTAGACCAAAAGCTCTTACATCCTGTTTTTAGGGCTAGTGTTTGCATTTGTCATGTTTCAGTCTATTTCATCTCATACAGGTCTACCAGCCTGTAATAGTGAAAATACACAAGCACTCTTTTTGTTTTAGGACACTATTATTCTGCTACAGTTCTGTCAGGATTTCTATGATGTTCCTTTAAGTAGAAAATATGCGTACACATAATATTTCACGTTTTTAAAACTATATTCCCCTTGTAATGCATAGAAATTGTCCTAATATCTTTACCTTTGGGGTTTTAGTGCTTTATGTTTACCTTTAAAATACTTTTTTTTCTTTTTATAATTTATTTTGAAGGGCATATGTATTCATGTGTATGTGGCTGAGAAATAGTTTTTTTTGTTTGTTTGTTTATTTGTTTTTTTAGTTTTTTTAAATTTATTGAGATAGAGAGAGAGTGAGCATAAGTGGGCACCCAGGGCTGGGGGGCAGAGACAGAGGGAAAGAGAGAATCCTAAGCAGGCTCTGTGCTATCAGCACAGATTCCAATGCAGGGCTGGATCCCACATACAGAACCATGAGATCACGAGTCCAAAAATCAAGAGTCCAACATTTAACTGAGTCACCCAGGTGCCCTGAGAAATATTTGTAATAGTAAAATATGATCATTTTTTAGCTGTGATTCAAGTCTTGTTGGGATCTTAGAATTTGACTAAGAAAATCCAGTTCACAAGCAACGCTGATTTCCATAATGTACAAGTGAAAAGAATGCTCTTTCTTTGGCATTTGTAGCTATGAGCCTTGAATGTTTGCAAAAATGTTTGAAGTAATTGATTTATACCTTACTTTCAGTTTTTAGTCAAGTTCCCTTCCTGTAATGCCACAATATTGAACACTAATATATCTTTTCATGTAAAAGACCCCAATTTTAGTCATCATGGCAAAGTTCTTACACTGATGATTTTTTAACTTGGGCAGTTGGTAGCATATTGGGATTATCAAGGAAGATGGTTAAATCCAAGAACTTGGAGAGAAGATTTAAAAAATTCTTCTTGGAGGGGCACCTGGGTGGCTCAGTCAGTTAAGCATCCAACTCTCGATTTCGGCTCGGGTCCTGGTTCTTGAGTTCATGCCCTGCATTGGGCTCTGCACTGAGAGCACAGAGCCTCCTTGAGTTTCTGTATCCCTCTCTCTCTCAAAATAAATAAAAACAAACTTAAAAAAATTCTTCTTGGCGTTAAATAATTTAAATAAATACCTAGCATTAATTGGAGACAAAATTTATACTAGATTGCTTGGAATATTTTCTTGAATTATAGTTTCATCGATGATATTAACCAAGTTAAAGGACACATTTATCAGTGAAGGACTATAGCTAGCCTAGGAAAACATGTTACAGAGAAGGCAATTTCTTTTGATGTATGTGTATCAGGATCTAGGATAGAGAAATATAGGATAAAGGCAATCCTCTACCTACTATCTTACATAATAAGTTAATGAGTTGTATCCTGACTGATAGATCAATCTTATGTGAATTCAAGTATTATAAGCACGCCAAAGAGTAATTGATCACTTCTAAATACACTAATACATTTTAGATTCTAGATCTTTAAGGATTGGGCCACTCACTGTACTACTGACGCATGCTTCCACTTAAAATTAAAGGAGAATTACAGGTCATTCAAGTCCCATTGGATCTTTCATGTTTAAATAGATCAAATTGCAGAATTTAGCATATGAATAACAGGATACCTGTTTCAGTATATCTGCAAGAAAAGTATCCTTTTTTTTTTTAAATAAAGGCAAATTATAATGAGTTCCATCCATTACAATGCTCTATATTAAAAGCTAATTTGAATGTAATAAAGGCCACCAGGCTCTAAAAGTAAATAAATAAAATTAAATTAAAGTAGAATTAAAACATTATGTCTCTCTCCTTGCTTTACAAGCTTTTAAAATTTAGCAAGACTGTTTGGCCTAGATTATTCAAATATGTGCATAAATTATTAGTTACATCATTCTTAGAGATGAAGGCTGGCTTTAAAAAAATTTTTTTTAATGTTTTTAGTTACTTTTGAGAGAGAGAGAAAGAGAACTAGTGAGGGAGGGGCAGAGAGAGAGGGAGACACAGAATCTGAAGCAGGTTCCAGGCTCTGAGCAGTCAGCACAGTGCCTGAGGTAGGGCTGGAACTCGGAACTGCGAGATCAAGACCTGAGCTGAAGTCGGACACTTAACGGACTGAGCCACCCAGGCACTCCTGAAGACTGGTTTTTGTGGAAATATTTTATGTTTTACTTACACAAGGTGAATAGCGGTCCTGCATTACACAGAAAGATAAAGCATGGACACACAGGAAGTGTGTATAGAATGAAATAAATTGTGAAAACAAGGATTAGTGGGTCACAAGGCAAAGTGAAGATAGAAAACCCATTATGAATTTTGATGTGGGAAACAAAGGCAGAAGAAAAATATAATAAGTTTCCTTACTGCCTACAGCCCATTGACAAGTCTTTGAGACAGGCATAGTCCAGGAGCTCAGCTGCCTCGATGATGACACTTTGCTAAGGGCAAAAGGAAATCTTAGCTTAACATTATCCTGACACCCTAGGATCCTGTAATTCTCCTTTAACGTATAAAAATTCCTTTGGAAACTTGCTTTATCTCTACCCCCCAAGATATATGTTAGCAATCATACTCCAAGCATATGGCTCCCTGATACACATCTGAAGGGTCTCATGATTGAGGTTTTACTAGGGAGTAACAAATGACCTTTTCCTAACAATAATAGCTAGTCCCCTCAAGGTCCTGGAAACCTTACTTCCAAAATTCCTTAGAGACTTAGGCTATCCCTAACATCCTCCCAACTTGAAGGTGTATGATCAGTTACCCTGTCACAACCCCAGCACAGCTCTTTCTGCCAATGGGTCCTGTCCTTGCACTTTAATAAAACCCCCTTTTTGCACCAAAAATGTCTCAAGAATTCTTTCTTGGCCACTGGCTTTGGTAAGAAAGGGGCACCTGGGTGGCTTAGTCAGTTGAGCATCTGAATCTCGAATTTGGCTCAGGTCATGCTCTCACTGTGCTGACAACACAGAGTCTGCTTGGATTCTCTCTCCCTCTCTCAGCCCCTCCCCTGCTTATGCACACACTTGTGCACACACACTGTCTCTTTCCCTCTCTCTCAAAATAAATAAACATTAAAAAAAATAAACTGGAAAAAAATTAAAATGGTTTAAAAAACAGAAAGCTGTAATTTTTGATCGAAAGGAAACACAAAGTGAGTTTCAATTTCAACCTGATGTGCCCGAGGACACTTTCTAAGTTATGGCACAAAATTGTGAACCAAAACAGGTATCAACAGTCAATTGAAGCTCAGGGCTACTGAGGTAGGTGGTATTTGTGGGTCAGGGTTTTAGAAAAGAACAAGAGGCTCAGAGAAGTAGGATAAAGTCCGCATGGAGATTTTGTCAGAATACTAAACTGCATATACTTAAGTGAAAATATTTGAGGCTCAGCAAAGAATAGCTACTGGGAATCTTTGAGATAAGCATATATTCTGGAGGTTACTCACTCCTTAGAGACTTCTCAGAAGCAGAATGTAGGGATTTCAGTAAAGCAAGCTGATAGCTCAAAAAGGCCATGGCTTAGCTATAGTACTATTGCATATATACTTTAACGAAGTCTGAAAACAATCCTTGGAGGATCAAACCGATCACCAAATTCACTGCCAGAACAAATATCAAACTAACTGCAATCAGGAAGAAATGCAGATCTACAAGCATGAATAACTCGTAATAGAATAGAATGTGTGAAAATGTAAAATCATTTTTCCTGTCTTATTTTGATAAAACACAATTAACTAGGGGCACCTGGGTTGCTCAGTGGGTTAAGTGCCCGACTTCGTCTCAAGTCATGATCTCATGGTTCATGAATTCGAGCCCCACATTGGGCTCTCTGCAGTCAGCACAGAGTGCTCTTCAGAAGCTTGGTGCCTGCCCCCCACCCTTCCCCTGGTCCTAAGAGTATGCACTCTCTCTCTCTCAAAAATAAATAAACACTAAAAACAAAAGGCAATCGAATAAAGAAAAAATAAATGACAATATGCTGTGAGATTTATAACGTGTATAGTAGTGTCTGAAAATATAGCATAAAGAATGGACAGAGTAAATGGAAGACCTCTGTTTTCAATGTTTTAATTATATATGATGACACAATGTTCATTCAATATAGACTTTAATAAGTTAAGGACGATATAGCAATTCCAGAAAACATTAAAAAATAAGAAAGTAAAACTGAAAAGCAAATAGATGAGATAAAATAGAATGCTAAAAAATAAAAGGGCTATTGAAAATGCTCTGTATGATATGTTAATGATGGATACATGTCATTATACATTTGTTGAAACCTATGGAGTACACAACTCCAAGAATGAACCCTGTTGTAAACTATGGACTTTAGGTGATCATGATATGTCAATAGGCTTATCAGTTGTAACTGATGTACTTCTCTGAGGGGGGATGTTGATAATGTAGGAAGCTATACATGTGTGGGGACAGTGAATATAAGGGAAATCTTTGTACCTTCCCCTCCACTTTGCTGTGAGCCTAAAAATTGACCTAAAAACACAGTCTTAAAAATGAGTAATCCAAAAGAAGGCAGAAACAAATGAAAGAATTAAGAAGAGTTGGCACAAAGAATAAATAAAAACAATAAAATGAATTTACACTCAATAATACTAAAGTAATACAGTTGAAAGCATTAAATAAGCTAAACACATACATTAAAAGACAGATTTTCATACTGATTAATAAGAAGATGTAACTACTTCTTAAAGCAGAAAAATTTTAATTATGAAGATATAGATGGCTAAAAAGCAAAATGATAAAAAATAATATTCTATGAAAGTTCTCATTCTGAGAAATCTGGAATGGCTACATTATTTTCAAAAAAGAGATTTTAAGGCACAAATTATTTCCAGAGATAAGGAGGGCATTAGGATGAAGGGTCAATAAATTGAGAATACGTAACAATCCAGAGGCACCTGGGTGGCTCCAGGCAGTTAAGTGTCTGACTCTTGATTTCCACTCAGGTCATGATTTCACATCATGAGATTGAGCCCCTCATCGGTCTCCATGCTGAGCATAGAGCCTGCTTAGGATTCTCTCCCTCCCTCTCTCTTTGCCTCTTCCCTGCTTATGCACATGTGATTACACACAATCTCTCTCTCTTAAAATAATTAAACATACTTTAAAAAAGAATACATAACAATCCTTTAAAAGTATCTGGTTAATAAAAGAATATCTATATGTATAAAAATAAAACTAAAGAGAGACATTATTGGATCCTTAGTTACAAATTTTAATAGTCCTCCCTCAATAAATAAAGAAACAAAACAAGTAAATAAAAAATTAGTAATAATATAGAAGATTTAAACAAAGCACACTTAGTATAATCAACATTTATGGAAAATTATAAAGTAAAAACTGAAAAATACACATTATTTTCAAGTTCACATGGATAACCCACCAAAACAGACCACACACTGGGACATAAAATAAATCTATATATTTCAAAGGATTGAATTCATACATGACCATAGCAAAATCAGTAGACAATGACAAAAACATAATGGGAAAAATCACATATTTTGAAATTAAGCAGCACATTTCTGCATAACCCATGAGCCAATGAAGGAATCACAGATGTAATTAGAATATATTTTTAATAGAATGATAATTTAAAGACAACATACCATAATATTAAAATACAGCTTAAATAGTGCTTATAGGTAAATCCAAAGCTTTAAATGCTTATAATAGAACAGAGGGAAGCCTGAAAATCAGCATCTACTCTACCATCTGTAAAAAGTAGAAATGAACTTATTAACCCAAAGCACCTAAAATGAAGGAGGCAGTAAAGGTGAATCTTAAAATGAAAGTCATAGGACTATAAAGTAGTAAAACAGAAAAACAATGAGTAAACAAAGTACAACAGAGAGAAAAAAAAAACTTTTTTTTTTTTTAAAGATCAACAATAGTGAGAAATTCCCTGATTCATAAAGGGGAGAGAAAGAGAGAGAGGGAATGAATATTCTAAATTACAAATCAGGAATAAATGAAGGGACATCTATCAGCAAATATTAAAGAGGGGGCACCACTACAGATCAAATAGGTATTACCTGAACAACAAAGTAATACTATGAACAAAGTTATACCAAAATTTTTTGACAATTTAATTAAATGGGCACATTCCTTAAAAGGTACATGGTAGCAAAACTGACTCGAGGAAATTGTAGAGCTGAACAGCCATATATCTATTAATGCAATTAAATTCAATATAAATGACCTTCTTACATTCATACAAAAAAAAAAAAAAAAGAAAGAAAAAAATCAAAGCCAGATTGCTTCACTGGTGAATTAGCTAAAACACTTAAGGAATAAAATAATATCAGTCTTAAAAAATACTTCAAATAATAGTATAAAAGCTGATTTTATGAAACCAGCAATACCCTAATACTAAAATCAGACAAAAATATTACAAGAAGAGAAAAATATAGACCATTATATGTGGTGAACATAAATACAAAAATTATTTTAAAATATTAACTTTTTGAGTCTAACAAGTGGGATTCATCTCAGAACTGCAAATTTTATTCAACATTCAAATATTAATTTAATCTTTCAACAGAATAAAGGAGAGAAACACATTAAGAGAATTTAAGTTAATGCAGAAAAAATGTTTCACAAAATCTAACACTACCTACATTAAATAAAGGAAGGGAAATAAGAGAAATCAGACCAGGAAAAAAAACCTGTGAAACAGAGTAAATCAAAAAGATGATAAGGTGGTTAGGATGAATATGTGCTATACATATATCACAGGGAAGAATATGGTAGCTTTTTGCCAATAATTTTAGCAACCTAGATAAAATAGACAAATCACTGGAGAGATACTAACGAATTCACTCAGGAAGAAATAGATAACCTAAACAACTCTATAACTACTAAAGAAGTTAAAGTTCTAGACAGAGTCTATGTTCATTTCTACCAAATATTTTTAAAAATTCTGAAAGTTCTACTAGAAAATTAAAAATAAGGGAATATTTTCCACTGATTCTATGCAGCCAGCATTACAAAACAGATAATTAAAAAAAGAAACCTACAGACTCATATCCTTTATGAACATAGATGCAAAATTCTTAACATATTCAGTAAATTCAATTCTGTATATAAACAATAAATAAACTAGTGAGATTTTTCATAAGAATGCAAGATTTGATTAATATGAAAACTAATCAATACAATTCATGTATTATTAAACTGAGGAAAAAGATTATCTCAATATATGTAGGAAAAAAAACATTTGATAAACTCTAACATCTAATTCTGATAAAAAGACAGCAAACTAGAAAGGTAAAGAAACTTTCTCAACTTGATAAAGGAAACCCTTGAAAAACCTACAGCTGACAGCATGTTTCCTTCAAAGATAAAGAAGATGTCAAAGATATCTGCTTTCATATTAGAGATTTTAACTGGTATAATAAGGCAGCAAGAGAAAAAAAGTACCTAGGTTGGAAAGGAAAAGTAAAACTATCTTTGTTAGCAGATGCCATGATCAGGGGTGCATTGGTGGCTTAGTAGGTTAAGGGTCCAACTCTCCATCTCCTTTCAGGTCATGATCTCACACATCAGGAGATCAAGCCCTGCCTCAGGCTCTGCGCTGACAGCATGGAGCCTACTTGGATTTCTCTCTCTGCCTCTCCCCTGCTCACTCCTACTCTCTCTCTCTCTCTCTCTCTCAAAATAAATAAATAAAAACTTTTAAAAAAAAGAAAAAAAAGGAAGATCCCATGATTATCTATGTAGAAAATCCTATGGAAACTAAATAAGTGCATTTACGTAGATTATAAAATGCAAGATTATTACAAATTCAAATGTTTTTCTACAAGTAGCATCACTTAACAATCAGTAGTTCAGAAAT
The DNA here is from genome assembly GCF_046562875.1 of Panthera onca. NCBI lineage: Eukaryota > Metazoa > Chordata > Mammalia > Carnivora > Felidae > Panthera > Panthera onca. Next base: position 72,698,778 of record NC_138348.1, read on the forward strand.
AAACAATCAATGCCATTTACAGTAATATGAAAAATATGAGATTTTTAGGTACACCTCTGTCAAGAGACACATGACCTGTAGGCTGAATGAAACAGTCATTTTTAAGAGATATTAAAGAAGACCTAAATAAATACAGAGATATACCAAGTTTAGGGGTCAGAAGACTCAATATTGTAGTGATGTCAATTCTCTCCAAACTGATAGTTTCAAAATAATCCCAATCAAAATCCAATAATATTTTTTTTTTTTACTTTTATTTATTTTGAGAGAAAGAGAAAGCATGACTCAAGGAGGGGCAGAGAGAAAGGGAGAGGGAGAATTCCAAGCAGGCTCTGTGCTGTCAGCACAGAACCTGACCCAGGGCTCAAGCCCATGAACCACAAGATAATGACCTGAGCTGAAGTTGGATGCTTAACTGACTGAGCCACTCTGTCGCCTCCCAATAATAGGTGTTTTTTAAGTATGAAAATGTAAAGGGCAATGTAAATTGCCAAAATAATATTGCAAATGAAGAATAATTTTGAAGACTTAAAATTCTTGACTTTAAGATATTTAAAGCTGCAGTTATTAGACAAGGTGGATTGGATTTAAGACCGACAAAGGGAAGAGACATAGAAGATGTAGAGATATAATAAGGATAGTAAATAAGCACATTAAAATATGTTAAATATATACAGTCACCAAGGAAATGAAAATTAGGAAAACAATGAGATGCCATTATGTATCTATTAGAAGAGCTAAAATTAAAAGGATTAACCACATCAAGCGTTGTAAAGGATTTGCATTAACAAGAACTCTCATACAATGCTGGTAAGAATGTAAAATGTAAAATCACTTTCACAAACTGGGAGTTTCTTAAAGACTTAAACATGTATCTATTCTATGATCCAGCCTAGCCATCCTACTCATAGCTATTCACCCAAGAAAAATGAAAGTATATATCCAAGCAATGACTTTTAAATTAATGTACATTGCAGGTTTACTTATAATAGACAAAAACTATAGACATTGCAAATGCATATCAGCTGGTGAATTGATAAACTATGGTATATTCATACAATGGAAAATGGTCAGCAATAAAAAGTAAACTACTGATATGAATAACAAAATGCATGAGGCTCAAAATAATTGTACTGAGTGGAATACACATTGATGATTACATGTATAATAATTTCTAAAAATTATCAAATTAATCTATGGTAAAAGAGAGAAGATCGATGGTCTCCAGGAGGCATGGCAGTGACATTAAATGGGTAAGAGAAACAGACTTCCAAGGTGTACAAGGAAAGTGGGTTTTATAGATACATTAATTAACTTTTAAAAAAATGTTTGCTTATTTTGGTGGGGGGAAGGGGGAGAGAGAGACTCCCAAGGAGGCTCTGTGCTCTCAGTGCAGATCCCAACACAGGCTTGAATTCACAAACTGTCATATCATGACCTGAGCTAATATCAAGAGTTAGATGCTCAAGTGACTGAGCCACCCAGGTACCCCAATATATTAATTAACTTGACTGTGTAATATTTTCACAGGTGAATATGTGTATCAAAACCTACCAAATTTGACATCTTAATTATGTATAGTTTTAATTTTTTTTTTTTTTAGTTTATTTATTTTTGAGGGGAGGGGCAGAGAGAGAGGGAGGGAGAAAGAATCCCAAGCAGGCTCCACACTGTCAGCATGGAGCCCAATGTGGAGCTTGAACTCACTAATCATGAGATAATGACCTGAGCCGAAATCAAGAATCTGATGCTTATCTGAGCCACCCAGGCACCTCTATGCATAGTTTTAATATGTTAATTATAATTGGATAAGGCAGTAAAAATTATACAGTTAAAATAGCAGCAAAACACGTAAAATTCTTAGAGATAAATTTAAATCTTTTTAACAAAGGATTCTATAAAATGCTCTGGAATACCATGTATTTGATAACCTCAACCCTATCACACACGTTATATAAATATTAATATGAGGTGGATCATAGACATAACCTAGGAGGCTAAAATTATAAAGTTTCCAGAAGAATCATAAGATATTATCTTTTGGGCTTTGCAGTATGCAAACATTTCTTAAACAGAACAAGGAAAACACTAGCCATAAAAAAATAATATATTAGACATCATACAAAATAAACATTGTCATAAAAGTCATTGTTTAAAAAATGAATAGGCAAACTACAGATTGAAAAAAATGTTCTCAATACATCCATATGACACTGGACTAGGACTGAGGAAAAAAAAACCTCCTAAATGTCAAAAATGAAAACTATTTTTAAAAAATGGATAAATGTTCGACCATATACTTAACAAAGTACTTCATATGAATGGCAATAAAGCCATGAAAAAGTATTCATTAGTCATTGGGGGAAATTCAAATTAAAATCAGTGAGATATTACACATTTATTGCTAAGACAAAATAAAATAGAATGAAACCCTGACATTACCAAATATTGCCAAGAATGTGATTGATAACAACTGAAATTCTTATACATCGATGGGTAGGTGTAAGCCAATTTGGAAAAACACTGGCACTTTCTTATAAAGTCATACTTACATCTGTTTCTCAATCCAGGAATTCCTTTCATGTTCATTTTCTTTTGGTAAATGAAAATATATGTCCAAAAAACACGGACACAAATTTTCACAGAAATTTGATTCAAAATAGTCAGAAACTGGAAATAATCCATAGGCCAACAACAAGAGAATGGATAACACTGAGGTGTAGTCATAAAAAAAAATAGTATTCATCAACAAGATGAGATGAACTACTGTTATGTCCAACAACATGGGTGAACATGTCAAACAATAATGAGCCAAATAATCCACATACAAGAGTACTTGTTATTATTTCATCCTTTTAAAATTCTAGAACAGATAAAATTAATCTATGATGGATATATCTTAATAGTGTTTGTCAGATCATTGACTGGGTAGGGACATGAAGAAAGTTTCTCTTGTGATTTAAATGTTCTATAACTTGCTATGAATGTATGCATTTTCAAAACTGTTAACTTCAGTTATGGTCTATGCATTTGGCTAAGTATAAATTATACTCCAGGAAAACAGAGGGATTTAAAAAATGTTGCATATTTCTTCTCATAATTAAAAAATTCTAAAAATTCTAAATGGGAGTTTTAAAGATTTTAATCATAAACGAGGAACTCACATATCATATGTTTGCTCCCTAGCTCCAATTTGTATACATCAGTAAGTCTTTTCACACAATTTTGTGTTTCCTAAGTAGAGAGTACAAGTTATTGGAAGTATAAAAAATCATTAGAAGACTGATTTAAATGTCTGTAATGCTGACATGTGTCACTGGGAGAAACATCTTTTTCGTCACATTGACTTGTAATGTAATTAACCAAAATTCTTTATGATCCCCTTTGCTATGTTTGTCTTTTATTTTTATTAAATAATATATATACATATTTAAAGAATTCAAATAATACTAAAAGTCTTCTAAAAAACACTGTGGTCTCTTGCCCACTCTTTCTGTCTCCCAAAAGATGTGTGTATTGCTACGTTTTCAATTATCTACTGTAATTAGATATTGTCTATTATTTTTTTTAATGTTTTATTTATTTTTGAGACAGAGAGAGACAGAGCATGAACAGGGGAGGGGCAGAGAGAGAGGAAGACACAGAATCCGAAGCAGGCTCCAGGCTCTGAGCTGTCAGCACGGAGCCCTATGCAAACTCACAGACCGTGAGATCATGACCTCAGCCGAAGTCAGACGTTCAACCGACTGAGCCACCCAGGCACCCCTGTCTATTATTTTTTTTTAAGTTTATTTATTTTGAGAGAGACAGAGACAGCACAAGTGGGGGAGGGGCAGAGAGAGAGGGAGAGAGAGAGAATCCCAAGCAGGCTCCATACTGCTAGCACTGAGCCTGACACAGAGTTCGAACTCATGAACTCTCAGCATGAGAGTTCTCAAACTCATGAACTTTCAGCATGACCTGAGCTGAAACCAAGAGTCGGATGCTTAACTGACTGAAACACTCGGCTGCCCCTCTAGTATCTTAATGCTAGCTGAGAGGCTCTCTTTCATGCTTACCTAAGCCATCTACACTTCTGCTATTCCTACCTTCCCACTATTCTTTATAACAATTTATTTAATAAAGTGATAGTTGGGACTTAGGGTATTATAATTACACATCTATTTATAACTACTGAATAGTTTCTTTCTTGAATTACTTTATTCTAGTTACTTATTTTTTTGTTTAGTTTTTTACATACTAGCTAATAATCCCCCCAATATACTTCAAAATATCTTTTTCAACAGTAACCAATGTTTTTTCTTTCCAACATCCAAACAGGCAGATCAGTTTTTTAAATTCTATTCTCTAACCAACTTTTTCGTCCTTCCCCTTCTCTAGCTATCTGCTTTCCAGAAGCAAGTCTGGAAACACTGTTCTTAATGTCCAGAGTACACTTGCTCTCCAGGAAAGTTGCTGTCATTTTCCTTTGCTGGCTCCCGTATCATGATTGCAGGTCTTTCTCGTTCATCCTCAATCATTATCTTTCCACTCTCTTTGTTTTTGTACATTAACAATTTCTCCCTCCTGTAATTTCAATTTGGCTTGGGGGAGGGTAAAAGATAAGCACACACGTGGTCACTATACATTGTTTAGACAAACTTCCTGAACAGGTGTTTTGTATCATTTTCTATCACTGTTCTCTTAATTAGTAATATACCGTATCTCAGGAACAAATGGATGAACTATTTTATTGTTTGGACATTTTAACCCAATCTTGATGTATGAAAAATATCAATCAATTAAGGTTACTAAAGGACACACATTATCTCCCAAGCCAACCTAAAAAATGCCCTGAATCCATTTTTATTTGTGCTTATTATACTTTAGTACTTTATGTTAAAGGCAATAACCCTTAGCAGAAGTATCTGGAAAGAGTGACCTATCATGTTATTTTTACAGAGAAACACTTATGATTAAAAGTAATTAGGCAAGGGGCGCCTGGGTGGCTCAGTCGGTTAAGCGGCCGACTTCGGCTCAGGTCATGATCTCAAGGTCCATGAGTTCGAACCCCGCGTCAGGCTCTGTGCTGACAGCTCAGAGCCTGGAGCCTGTTTCAGATTCTGTGTCTCCCTCTCGCTGACCCTCCCCTGTTCATGCTCTGTCTCTCTCTGTCTCAAAAATAAATAAAACGTTAAAAAAAAATTTAAAAAAAAAAGTAATTAGGCAATTGCCAGCTACATGAACATAAAGCACATTGTTTGTTATATGCAAAATTGAACTAAAAGTTCCTATATTATTATTTTGAAAAGAGGTGAAATTTTATATGTAAATTATTTTGGATTACAAAATATTACTCAAATATGGAGGTTTGCTGCTGTTCACCACTGAACAAAAATATTACTGTCATTAGCTGGAGTGATTTGTCTACAGCAAATGGAAAATAACATGGTAAAATGTTTTTTCCCTTTTGGTAGAGAGATGGGCCTAACAGATAAGGCTTGAAAGGCAGATAAAACTGAGCTGCTGCATAGGAAAGTGCTAGCACTTCAACTATGTCCATTTTGACCTCAGTCTGTACTTTCTAAGTGATTAAGTTCTTTCTAGCTTATCTCTTAATGAAGGCCAAAGACCCAGGGGGCAAAGCATCCCATAACTGAAACTAACCCTTCAGGCAACAGGGACTGCCCTGACTCCAGCAAGACCCCATGTGATTGACTTCAAGACAAAGACCGACCTGACCTTCACTCCCCACCTGCAGGTACCCACCTATCTTTGTCCCACATTTTCCTCATATTAACCCAGAAATATTTTCAGCACTTTGGAGACAGTGTTTGAGACATTAGTCTTCTGTATTCTCAGTGTTGACCTCAGTGAAATAAATTCCTTTCTTGTATTTCACCACCAATCTTTTCTTTGTCTTTGGATTTTACCAGCAGAGCATAGCCAAACCTGTCCAGGCACTCTTGTTCCCTTGGGCGCCTGTTACAAAAGGGATAAGTGGGGGTAAATAGAAGCTTGATAATCTAAAAAGAAATAAGAGAGGGGAACTTGGGTGGCTCAGTAGGTTAAGCTTCTGACTTCAGCTCAGGTCATGATCTCTCAGTTCATGTGTTTGAGCCCCACATATGGCTCTCTGTTGTCAGCACAGAGCCTGCTTTGGATCCTCTGCCTCCCTCTCTCTGTCCCCCCTCCCCCGCCCCATCCCTCTGTCTCTAAAATAAGTAAACATTTAAGTGCTCAATAGCCAATGTGAGTAGTGGCTACTGTATTGAACAGAGCAACTCTAAAGGATTTAATGAGGTTTTTTTTTTTTTTTTTTTTAAATAATAAATAAATAAAAAGAAATAAGAGGGCACTAGTTCCAGGTCTTGAGGAAGTTCTAAAAGGAATGGTGGCTGAAACTTGACAGGAATTAGGCTATTGATAACTACTATAATTTCAATGAATTTCAAATATATTTACATTTTATTTATAAAGACAATTAATAAATTTGCTGACCAAAGATGGTTTTGAGACATGTGCTCTGAAACATATGGATACATTATCACCAATCTTCTTCATGACCACATGCAAAGAAGTTAAAGAGCTAAATAATAAAAATCTATAATTTGATGCCGTCTCACACAATACTCATTGATACTATATGGAAGCGTTATAACATCCATGTAATTTTACTTTTTCAGTAGAATTAATTCTTAGCTCAGACCATTGAAAATGAAGTGTAGGTTACAATGGTAGTGGGAAGGCAAAGTGGTGCAGCCACTCTGGAAAACAGTATGGAGTTTCCTCAAAAAATTAAAAATAGAACTACCCTATGACCCAGTAATTGCACTCCTAGGTATTTATCCAAAGGATACAGGAGTGCTGATTCGAAGGGGCACATGCACCCCAGTGTTTATAGTAGCAGTATCAACAACAGTCAAATTATGGAAAGAGCCCAAACATGCATCGACTGATGAATGGATAAAGATGTGGTATGTGTATGTATACACATACATACACACACACACACACACACACACACACACACACACACACACTGGAATATTACTTGGCAATCAAAAAGAATGAAATCTTGCCATTTGCAATAACATGGATGGAACTAGAGTATATTATGCTAAGTGAAATAAGTCAGCAAAAGAAAGACAAATATTCATATGATTTCACTCATAAGTGGAATTTAGGAAACAAAACAGATGAACAAAGGCGAAGGGAAGCAAAAATAAGATAAAAACAGAGAGGGAGACAAACCATAAAAGACTCTTAAGTACAGAGAACTGAAGGTTGCTGGAGGGGTTGTGGGTGGAGGGATGGGCTAAATGGGTGATGGGCATTAAGGAGGGCACTTGTTGGGATGAGCACTGGGTGTTCTAAGTGTTGAATCACTAAATTCTATTCCTGAAATCATTACACTACATGTTAACTAATTGTATTTAAATTTTAAAAAAAGAACAAGAAGTGTAGGGGCCAAGGGCAGGGTGCCCCAAGTTGGAGCACTTAGGCATGCAGATTATGTTTGAGTTGAAAACAATTAAGGCCTGGATGACTCAGGAAGAAACACTGACCATCCCCCACCAACTGTCCTAAAAGAATTTAGATGGAAGACCAGTTCCAGGAAGACAGCTATCTCCATAGAGAACTGTATTTTAATATGTAATAAGGGTTGGAGACAGGGAGGATTACAGTTTGTTAAAATCCCTCTCCCTACACCATTGTTTCTGTATGGCCCAGCAAACATTTGCTTACCAAACATTTACCTTTTTTCATCTTCCTGTGAACTGCATTTCTTCCCTTTGAAGTCCCAGACCCCTACTGTAAGCTGGAAGATTTAGGGGTCCCCAGAAAAAAAAAGAGAAGTTATTTTAGTCCCCCAGGTATTTTCTGTGCTGTGTGCCTTACTGGCTGTACTTGCCTTAGCAGGCTTCCAGAACTTCCTAGATGTCAGAATTGCAAAGAAACGCAAAACTTCAGCTGTTAAGGATTTTAAGGGAACAGAGGGAATGCAAAAACTAACAGTCTGCCAGGCCAGGAAATGGCCTACCCATATCAGAGACAATAAATCAGTAGTAAAAACTCCCAGTGCTGCTCCAAAGTGCTGTTTCCTCGTCTGAGATAACAAGCCCAAGACCCCATCTCATTTATATCAGCCCATGGAGCCTGCCCATAGCCCCTTCCCCTTTTAGACAGTTACCTCTGCCTTGTTATAATGTTAAAGTGTCTGCTTTAGGAGAGGGGCACAAGCCTCATTAACCTAACATAGGATGGGTATCTGGATAGGCATGTCTTATAAGTATGCCTGCACAACGTTATGCCTGCCTTTACATGCGATGACACAGCACCCCTTTCTGAGTATTTATCCTAATCCTAAATAAAAGAAACCACTTACCCCTCTTCAGGAGTCACAGCTTTGGAAGTTATTTCCCGTGATCTCCCTTGTTTGCTGTACATAAAGCTTCTTTTGTGTGGCAACTCCAGCCGGTGTAGTATTCCCCAAGGAGTAAACTCCTGTTACTTGGTTTACACTACCCTCTTCTCCTTAGTTCAGGATGATATATGCCTCATCTTGCCTGTCTTTGGAATTACATGTCTGTGTGGTTTCCCCTTATGTGTGAAAAATCACATTTGATTTTCTCCTGGTAATCTGTTTGATATCCATTTAATTTTTAGTCCAGCTACAACTTTGAAGGACAGAGGAAATTCTTTCTCCCACACAAAAACATTGCTCCCTGTTCTGCAGAGTTAAAGCAGAGAAACAGAAGAGAGAAGCAGCTGGCCAGAGGACTCAATGTGAAGATGAGAAGTGGACCAACATTCAGTAGGTAGAAAGGCCATTTCCAGGAACACATACATAACAAGTAATAGTGATAGCATTTGTGGACCAGAAGGATCAAATGCTAGCTGATGAAAACGGAAATTAAAAATAAAAAATTAAGCGACTGCAAATAGTGAATTAAAAAAATAGTAGTGGGCACTGATGAGGGAGCATGAGGTGGGCTGAGGACAAAGTCCAAGTAGTGCACCCCAACCCCTGCCCCAGGTGGGATGTGTGTGATATTCTTCAGGCACTCCTGACCGGCCAAGGACAAAGGAAAGAAAACAAATGGCCAACTGATAGAGATCACAGTCATTCAGGACAGGGTCTACAGCAATTCACAAATATCTGAGTAAATTCCAAGAAAAAGGCAATCTTATCAAAAGCCGAACCTCCAGAAGCCTATAGAGTGTTTCACCCCTCCACAGTAATATGGGGAACAAAGACAAGAAGGAAATAGCACATAAAATTAATTTTCCTCATAACTTGCAGCCCATTGACAAATACTTGAGGCAAACAGTTTCTCCAGGAACCTCCTACCATCCTAATGTTAATGCCTTATATAGGAGAAACAACTTCAGCTTGACAATAGCAAGGCCTCAGCTACCTTAGGAGTCCTCTTTAGCATATCAAAGTTCTCTGGAGGCCTCCCTTTTGACTTTACTTCCCCAACTCCTTAGTATAAAACCAGCCATTCTTCACAACCCCAGGCAGCTCTTTCTGCCCCTGGTTCCTGTCCCTATGCTTTAATAAAATCACCTTTTTGAACCAAAGACATCTTCAAGAATTCTTTCTTGGTTGTCATCTCTGGATGCCCCACCATCACCCCAAAACCTCATCAGGTACCATTATGAGAGGCATATCTAACACAGAATTTTGTAGAACAAACATACGAAAAACACATAAAACACAAAGAATACAGCCAACAAATATGGGTAATATAAAGACAAGGTAAAATTAGACCAAATGAAATGCAAAAATTCTTTTATTCTAACAATTTCATTGATTCCTTGGAGGAAGAATAGAAATTCCTTTCATATACTATATTATTGCTTTGTATAAATTTGTGTACATTAATTATATCAAAAACTAGATATAATTATCAATTCCTGGATATCAGACATTCTCAATTAGTCCTTAAGTCCATGTTCATGTATTTCTGAGATACTGTTTTAGTTATCTTTACTAGATAGACAGCATATGTCTATTGACATATATAGATTCTGGTACCAAAAATGGGTAAAACTAGATGAGGAATCTCCTCCTATGATAGGAAATTGCTCTGTAGAGATTTAATTCTGATTGGAGATGTTCTATGTTGCACATTCAAAAACAAATTTTTCTTAGAGTTAGAATTATAGAAATCAGAAAGCTAGGGTGCTGGGCAAAAATCTCAGGTTTGGTAACAGGTGGTGGTTATTCCCTAACATGTTTCTTTTAAAGTTAGGGCTGCTGAGCTACACAACAGTAAACTCACAGTTGAGCCAGAAAAATTGCTGGACTCAGATGGCAAAGTCATAATATAGGAGAGAATACTAAGGCTAGGTTCTAAAATGGAAAAACAGAACACTGAAATTGAATACATTCTATATCTGGGGGAGTTAGATGTGAATTCTGAAAGTCATAGAATCAAGAAATTAGAGAGATAGAGGAAAACTTGACAAAATGGGGGTGGAAACAAGACAGGTGTGCCTAAACAAATGTTTCAAACCTTGGCTGGAAAATCATAGTTTTCTTACACGACTGTCAAATATGTGTTAAAGGATGTTTTAGGGGCACCTGGGTGGCTCAGTTGGTTGAGCATCTGACTTCGACTCAGGTCATGATCTCACAGTTCCTGGGTTCGAGCCCTGCATATCAGGCTCTGTGCTGACAGCTCAGAGCCTGGAGCCTGCTTTAGATTCTGTGTCTCCTCTCTCTGCCCCTCCCCCACTCACACTCTCACTCTGTCTCTCAAAAAAATAAATGTAAAAAAAAAATTAAATGATGTTTTAAACTAGTTATAAGAAATATGAATTAGCACCCATTAGGATAAATATTATTTTTTAAAAAGACATATAGAAAATAATAAATGTTGGTGAGAAAGTGGGGAAATTGGAAACTTCATACATTGTTGATGGGAATGTAAAATGGTGCAACTGCTAGAGAAAATGGTACGATGATTCTTCAAAAATTAAACAATAGAATTACCACAGAATCTGGCAATTCCACTTCTGGGTATTATATATGTACAAAAGAAATAAAAACCAGGAATCCAAAAGATCTTTGTAGAGCCAGTCACAAAAGGACAAACATTGTATGAGCCCACTCATGTGAAGTACCTAGAGCAGTCGGATTCATGGAGACAGAGAATGGTGGCTGTGGGGAGGGAGAAATGGGATGTTAGTGTTTAACAGACATAGTTTCCATTTGAAAAGAGGAAAAAGCTGTAGAGATGAATGGTGGCAATGGCTGTACAACAATGTGAATGCTCTTGGTGCTATAGAATACTTAAAAATGGTTAAAACAGGGGCATCTGGGTGACTTAGTCGGTTGAGTGCCCAACTCTTCATTTGGTCTCTGGTCATGGTTTGTGAGTTTGAAGCCCCCGTGGGGCTCCATGCTAACAGCGCAGAGCCTGCTTGGGATTCTTGTGCACTCTTTCTGTCTCATTCTCAAAATAAATAAGTAAAAATAAAAATAAATGGTTAGAAGAGTAAATTTTAAGTTATATATAATAGTTTATATAATGTTATATATGTGTGTGTATGTATATATATCCATATATATACACAGTACAAAAAAAGAAATAGAGTATTACCAACATTCAAAAAAAAAACCATCAAACAAACATTAGGTAGATCAAGTTTATAGATGTGAGGATTTATAATACATAGTTTAATATTTTAAGTTGTAATACAACATTATGCTGTGATCTTATTTATTGAAGAAAAGACTTATGCTACATATGAGTACATTCTTGTCTGATAAAAAATGTCTGTAATGATACCTAAATTTAAAAAATAAATTAACAATAAGCTTACTATAAGTGCTAAAAGCCAGATTAAAAAATAATAAAGGAAAGAGAAAAAAGAGAAAGAAATTATATGAATGGAAGTTAGTATATAAACATTAATTCCAACATGGCAGTCTCTGACCCTCCCATATTCTTGTCCTGAAACTACATGGCAGCCAGTTGCCTATGACTCTCTTCCCTTTGACTCTTGCCTACCAATACTGTTCATAGAGTTTATACTTTGACCAAGACTTCCTCTAATATCTTGATTATAACCAGACTTTTCTCTGTAATTATGTAAAGTAACAGGTGAAGGGGCCCCATACAGTGAGATATGCTCCCTGTTCTGTTTCCTACTAAAGCTGGTTGGGTAGTGCCTGGTGTTACATACAACTTGGTCTATTCAGTGTGTTTGAGATCTGCTGATGCCTTCATTCAGAAAGAGCTACCTTGTTTTGCTTTTAAGAGGTCAGTGTCTGTTATTGCCTGACCAATTAGGTGTCCCTGAGACAAATGTAAAGTATCTCTATTTTAGCACACTTTATCCTGGCAGTCTAACTCCTCCCAAATGACTATCCAAATCTTTTTTCCTTAGAAAGGACTTTGTTCTAAGTTGTCATTACTCCACAAAGTATAAGCAATAAGCACAATATAATAGAGGATTTTGAACAACAAAAGGGCTAGTCTACAGTCAGAATTCTGGAACCTCTTGGGGGTGGATGTGTGTGTGTGTGTGTGTGTGTGTGTGTGTCTGTGTGTCTGTGTACTTGTGTGTGGTGAAGGGAAGGGAACAGAAGAGAATGGAAGGGCAGGGAAGGGAAGGAGGTGTACAGTTACTATTGGGGAATTTTGCCAGCCTTTCTCAAGAGCCCTGCTCCAGGTGGATGTGGTACTTCTACATCCTTATGTAACTTCTATGAGATCAATTCTCTCCATTTGACACATAAAAAGCAATTAAGTTATACTGGTGGAACTACTTAGAAAAAGGACATGATAGATACAGTGCTTGAAGCCATATTGAAATCCATTTTATTAATGTGCATTTAAAAACAGATTTTAGTGCTCTATGAGTGATTTCCTGACTCCCATGTCTCAAAAGAGAATTTAAATAGCATTTTACTTTGTGCATTAGAGACTTAAGTTATCAATGTGCCCACATTATATACAAATAGGTCCGGTTTTACTTATTTTTTTAAAAAATATTTATAACATCTGGTTATTTTAGAATTTTCAATGACAGTAGTCAACAATGGATAATTATACCAGTGGGCTTGCACATATATCCTTTTAGAAATACTGGATAGATCCTTTCCCAGATGTTACTAAATTAATAAGTAGTTACCAAGTACTTAATAGTCAGCAAAAGTTCTCCTGGTCAATTCTGTAGGTCAGTTAGAATACAAAAGTAGACAGAGGACAAAGGAGTTGTGCTATGCATAGCAACGAATAAAGATTTAAGGTCCGGACTACATAAAGTGTATAGTCTACTGGTAAGCATGGTATTGAATAGTCATTTACAGAGGTAATTTAATCTCATGAAAGGTAAAGGATAGCATTTGAGAAGAGTACCTAATGGAGTCACCTAGTTAATACAGGGAGTGGGAAGTGAGTCTATCTGAGGAAATTATAAATTCCACTCAGAAATGGTGCAATCACAGGAGTTAGCCAAGTACATTAATTGCAGTGGAAGATGGGGACTGTCATAGAGTAACACACTGGCAAGAGCATGTGCAGAGGCATGTTGGCATGTTTTTCACATGGATCTAGTGTAATTACCAAAATTATCCAGGGAGGTAAAGAGAGAAAGTAATAACATGCTATGGAAAATTTCATAGTAATCTAAGTGCCAGCTATACCCGTTCACTCCTGATGAAAGCAACCTGAAGGGTTCTTTCCTCATTAGTTTGGGGTGTCTTATGCCACCGTGGTGTGAGTGACTGGTACTGTGATCAGTGCTAACAGACACCCTAAGGAAAAGAGAGAGACCAACCAGCTAAACAGTGGTCTGGCATTCTTCCTAATAGAAAGATAGCATTTTTAGAAGCAATTTAAAGGCACTATTTAAAACGGTTCTTGGCTGGAAGGCTCAGGAATATCTAAAACTCTTTTCAAGCAACACTGGCTTCCCCAAAAAGATCTCTCAGGGAAATATAAGGTAACAATACAGTTGTTCATTTACTGATACAAAATATTTACTGAATTTTCACTATATACCAGGTGCTATTCTAGACACTGGGGATAGAGGGCTGAATGAGTCATGTTTGTCTCATTATTCTTGGGCGCACTTACATCCATAACCCAAAAGTGGAACTCTCTGACAGTCTGATGAAAAAACTTGATAATTAAGGTTATTTGGTTGCATTCAACAGAACATTATTCTGATTAACCAAAGGAGGAACTGAAGTGGACTTATCTGCATGGCTTTCACAAATGAAGAAAGAGATTGACCATCACACCTTGGGGAGATCACAAATTAGACCAACTCCAGGGATCCTATTTGTAGGGGCTTCTGAATTACTTCTCTAAAAGGCTATTATCAGATAGCTGAGTTTAAATTGTGCTATGCCTTTCCATATCTATATTCAAAGTTAAATTTTCCAGGGAAAAAATCTAATGGGCTCAGATTTGGTGAAGTCTGTGTTCCAAAAGACATATCTCTGGGACTGACAATTGCATCAGAATCACATGAAATTTTTAGAGAGCTTTTACCTAAAAAAAAGGTATGCAGAGGTAAAGGAAGGAGGGAGGAAAGCTAGGCAGATACAAATAACTGATGTTCACCATGAAATAGCAAGCCTAGGGGCCTATAGAGTACTATAGAGTGATGTTTTCCTACTTCACCTCCTTTTGCTGTCAAGGGACAAGTATCTAATGGAATCCAGTATATACACGAAAGAGTGAGAAGATTCCAAGCAGACACCAGTCAGAATGGACCTGCTCAGAGAGAGAAAGAGAGTACTCAGGATTAGATTGCCAATCTAGCTACATGGAGAAAAGAAGCAGAAGTTGTGAGCATTAAGTCATATACTCATTTACTCTTTCAATGAATTTATGGAGTGATTAATTTTGGCATTGGGATTGCATCTGTGAGCAGAATGAAGATGCTCACATTATAGTGAGCAAAGAGAAGATTCTTCGGCCATCTCCAAAACTTACGAAGCCTTGTGCTCTTATCCTTTTTTTTTTTTTTTTTAATAGTAAAAGGGTAGAAAAAGCAGAAGAGGATGGTTAAGAATGATATCTTATAACCCTCTGTGTTAGCACTGGAGTGAAATGTAAGACACTAAGCAGGAAGAAAAAATATTGTTCAAATGTATTTTCCTTTAGCAGTTAACTCACCTGGTAGTAAGTATGACCAAACCAGCAGAGGGGGCAGAGTGGATATTGACAATGATGGTTATTGATCCACTTACCTAAACAGATCTTTGTGAAGGGTGGGGGGTGGTTATGAGTGTAAACTATACACAGAAGAGTGAGGAGTGAGTCATTATCACACAGGTTGTGTCCTGAAAGCTAAACTCATTTTATTTTTCTAAGAGGCTAATACCTTGGAAAAACAGAATTTAGTGTCTGTAAGGCTCTAGACCTATTTCTTAGGCTATTACACTTCTTTACTCATCATTCTGTAACTCAAATTGTTACCAGCTACTCCAGTCTGACCCTGCCAAACATCTCCCAAGCAATTTCTCAGTTTTTCAGATATTGCCTAAAGGCAATCCTAATCAAATCCCAAGGCATCCCCCACTCAGAAACTCATCTGGCTCCTACAAGGCTATTTCTGCCATAACCATAAGTGACTCTAAATAGGCTACTTTTCATTTGGACAATACTGTGTTCCACTGGTCTCCTCTGCTCCTGGGGAACCAGTGATGCCCATGTTTTCGCACAGAATTAATGAGACCACATTTTGCCTTGTGAAAAGACTAACATATGGTTTAGAAATAACAGAAATATAAACAAAAGACTTATTTATAACTGCTACTCAAAGAGTAAACACTACTCTTAGAGGCCATGAGCTCACACCTGACCTCTGAGTCCTGTATCAGGCTGGATGATTTTCTAGCTTCTAAAATATCTTCAAATGAGAGAAATCAAGTCGCCACCATGAATGTTCCACCACTTCTACTCCCCAGACTCCAATTGGACCCAAAGAGAGAGGGCATGTTTATTCCCTTCAGTCTAAGATTGAGCACTTCTATGGACATAGAATTTACTACTTTCTAGAAGAATGATAGTGGAATCATTAGAAGAAAGCATCATCCCTTATAAATGTGTAATTGCTTCACAAGCCCCAGAAATAGTAGTCTGATACCATTTTTTGTCTTCCTTGAACTTATTGATTGTAAATAACACCAAGAAGAATACCATACAGCATAAATTGCATAATGCTGAAGCCAGTTTTGAGGGGTGACACTAGATAAAGTAAAAAGACTATGAAGTCAAGTTTCTTATGTTTGAATCCCAGCTCTATGACTTACTAAATGTGTGACCATTCAGACCTTACTTCTCAGTTTACTCATTGTAAATTAGGGATGACATTACCTATTTTATAGAGTTATTGTGAGAATTAAGAGGATTAATGTATGGGGGAGTCTGGGTGGCTCAGTCAGTTGAGCACCTGACTCTTGATGGTGGCTTGGTTCATGATTTCACAGTTCATGAGTTACAGCCCCATTGGGTTCTGCACTCACAGAGCAGAGCCTCCTTGGGATTCTTTCTCTCCCTCTATTTCTGTACCTCTGCTGCTTGTGCTCTCTCTCTCTCTCTCTCAAAAAAAAAAAAAAAAAGACTATTAATGTATGAACTTAATGTAATTGTAGTTAGCACTGTAGTCCATCAGTGTTGTTTTATAATAAGCACTATGGAAGTGTTAGCTGGTATTATTATTATTAGTAGTGGTAGTAGCAGCAGTGTTTTCTTCTCTTGCATGAATTGATGAGAAATTGAGGGTTTATACATTTCCTGCTCCTGCTGTAGCCCAGTCTCAGCTCTGATTGCTCCTGGGCAAAAGTTTAGACATAAATTCATTTATATATCCCAGAAACAAATACTTTTCAGGCATAAGAAAATTTAAGTCCACATTTTAGAAAAGAAACACGTTTTTTTAATTATGCAGAAATATTGTCATCCTAATATACCCAAGTTACCTTACAGAACTCCACTTAAACCTGAGCTGTAGCACCAGTACTGGGTGGCTGCACTAGCCTACAAATTTTTCTTGCCAACTGTAAGAAAGAATTTGTCTCACATCTTCATAAATAAAGGAGCTCGGCAATTCAATACTTTTAAGAACCAAGGAAAGCTCTGTCCCACAATAAATCCCACTCTACAGAACCTGTTTTGCAAACATCCACATCAATAGAATTATCCTTATAACAAAGCCTTAGCAGTCTCCCCAGCTTTGAGATAGCTTTAATGTGTAACCCCCTCTGGGCACCCAGTGTAAATTATTGTGTACAATTTCCCCATCTCACCACCATCCTTGTATGTCCCTTCCTTGTAACAGAAAAGGCCCTTAAATTTTAATAACTCTATTTACACATAAGGAAAGTAAGGCAAAGAGAGGTTAAAATGAGTTGTTCAACATTTGACAACTAGTAAATGATGGCATCATTATCTGATGTCTTCTGATTCCAAACTCAGTGATCTTTGTCTACCTGATTCTCCTTAGGAAGGCTTGGGTCCTTATTTTAAATTGTAACCCAGCTGGGACACTTGGGTGGCTTAGTTGGCTAAGTGTCTGATTCTTGACTTCAGCTCAGACCATGATCTCAGGGTTCATGTGTTGGAGCCCTGCTTTGGGCTCTGTCCTAACAGTGGAGAGCCTGCTTGGGATTATTTCTCTCACTCTCTCTCAAAAAATGAACTTTACTAAAAAAATTAAATTGTAACCAGCTGTTTCCTTCTCAGTTCTACATATTTAAAAAAGTGAACCTCATGAAAGTAAAGAAACTCATCCAAATTCACTTGGTTGATAAGCCTTCAAATGACGAGTGAATACACAAACATATATTCTCTTCCAATGCTCCTGAATGTATGTGAAAGTTAGCCTAGTTAGAAGAAAATTATTTGATCTTGGAATAGATTTACTCTTCCCGTTTATATGGGCAAGACACATGATTTTGACCTCATGAGTACAGCCCTCTAATCAAATGACATAATCAGTGAAATTCTTCATTGATCATTACTGGTAGGGAGCTGATATCAATTTATATTGAGCCCAAACCAGTCACAGAAACTGCTTATTAATTGGGTGACCATATAATTTATCAAATAAACCATCAGGATGCTTTTGAGAGTAAAAGTGATGCCATTAATAAAGATACCAGGACAGCAGAATTAACTGGGACTGTCTAGAGCAAACAAGAATACATGGTTAGCTCTCAAGTAGGCTATGAACATGACCACTGGCTTGCAATAATGACATTACTTCCTGTAAGGAAAAAGCATGGTCATTCTAGGACCAAAAAATGAAAAGAATCTTATATTATGGAGGCAGACACCCCCTGGCAAGTTTCATCAAGCAAGTTTTGTTTACAAAAAGAGCAGGCTTCATATTTTAATCATAAGTAGTTCCATTCATCACTAATCCCCTGAAGAACAGAAAGCTCCTGAAATGTGTTTTAATAATAAATATTTTCATGCAGCTTCAATCTCCTCACTGCTCCACTTATCTGGTCAGTGGAATCATAATGCTTGCCTTGTTAGTCTGTGAATAGATTCTTCTAGCCTGTCTCCAGCTATGTGCTTACTAATTTCTTCCTGCTAGATGGCCTGCAGAGCAGAGCCCTGATTTCAAACACTATCTCCAAACAGAATGGCAGTGGGAGGCCAAAGGAATCTACCAAGGAAAGTATATCTGAAGGATGTTTAAAAAAAATTATAATGGTCTGTCTTGATTTTGATGCTAATCTCATGTTAAACCCTACAGTGTTTCTTGAAAATAATGGCATGGAAATGAATTAAAGGAATTTTACTCTCCCTAGGACTTTCTCTCCCTTGTTAATGTATTTATTAATACTGTACATTTAGGATTTATTAAACTGTTTTAAAATATTAAGCTGAAAAGATTGGTCTGTCAATTAACTGACAACTTGAACAGCAAGCAACTTCTTTTTCAATGTTTTTATCGCTGTTTCTTTTATTCAAGTTTAGCTGGAGGCAAAAGAGTGGATTAAGCAAGACTTTTCTTTTATACCCATGTAACCTCTTTTAGTGCCTGTTTCTTCCATATTTCCATATATCTTCTAGGGCTCTTACTATTACCTATTACTGCAAGGTCTTGGTCTCTCTGCACTGTTTAGTGATAATCTCATTAGTTCTAACTAATATAAGTCAAAGGTACTTCTCTTTCTTCACTTTTTCGTTGTAGGCTCTCAAAGTTTCCCTCTCCCACGAGTGCAATGAATCTGTGAGAGCGAAATTTCTCTAATAGGCAATGCCAATAACTTCTGGAATGCTCTGTTACAAACTATCATATTTATACCATGGAAGCAATACTTGCTCATTAAACAGATTTGTGTAATTTGTGGGCACTGATGACTGGCAGATCAGAGGAGGAACCATAGAGGGGACTTAGATGGCTTTCCACTCAGGGACAAATATGCATCTTCTTTCCCCAAAATGTTAATCAAAAGCAGATATGAGAGACACAAACCAGAGATGAGCCACTCACCATGAGGCTTACCAAAGCACAGAGGCTATGTTTTACATTTGCTTTCTATCTGTCCTTGCAACTGGGTCAATGGCAAGCCTGTCCAATTCACTCAAGATTTTTGTTTGTTTGTTCATTTGGTTTTTTTTTGTGTGTGTGGAAAGAGGGACAAAAGGGAAAAAATGGCAGAGCTGGGATGTGAATCAAAGCCTGTGATTTTTGTCATGAAGTCTCCATATAAATTGACTATTGTGGATTGATTGCTTTTGTCTCTTCTCCTTTTGTCATGTCATTACATACTTACGAAAGAAACCAAAATCAAACCTCGGTCAAACTTATAAAAACAATATGAGCTTTTCAAGTAGATGGTCTAAGGAGTTTCTATATGAATATCAGCTTGAATCTTGAGACCTTGAGCTTTTGAGCATCACAGGTCCAGTGAGGAAGGTCTAAAATGTATAAAGAAGTGGGGGAATGAATTTCTGATACACAAACTCTCCAACTTCATCAAGAATAACTGTAGTTGGTTCATTATTGGCTGATGGTTGAATGAATAAATACATAACAGAAATTGATATAAAAATGTGATATTCATTCTGTTCACTGGTGTTTGTGTTTTTACTATCTGCAGGTATATTTTAGGATTGTGCTTCTCTACTTCCTTAATGATATGGCATTTTGGCCAGTGAAATGTGAGCTAAAGTGATATGAGTCATGCTGACATAGGCACCTTTAAGATTCACTGTTTCTTCCCGTTACCACAGCATTCAAGAAATGGAAAGATGCCCATTGGTAGAAAATCTATCATCTCGTTTTCCTGAGTGAGGATGATATGAAACAGTCAAACTGTAATGAAAATGTACCGTAAACATGAAAGAAGCTTTTGGCAATTCAAGCCACTGACATTTGGAAGGTATTTGTTATTGTAGCATAAACTAGTCTATTCCAACATCCAGTATAGATTCATCAGAAGCCAAAGTTGACACTGCCTATATTATTATTATTGTTATTTTTAATTAACTTTGAGAGAGAGAGAGAGAGAGAGAGAGAGAGAACATGCACACAAGCAGGGGAGGGGCAGAGAGAGAGGGAGAGAGAAAATCCAAAGCAGGCTCTATTCTGTCAGCACAGAGCCTGACACGGGGCTTGATCCCACAAACTGTGAGATCATGACCTGAGCCAAAACCAAGAGTTGGTTGCTTAATTGAGCAACCCTGGTGCCCTGACACTGCCTCTAATGGAACTACCAAGTCATTTCTAGCTAAATACAAGAGGAAGAGAAGTTCTTGATATGATGAGATGACCAAGCAATTCAGTTCCAATTCTCTTCCAAGTGTTACCTACATTATCTTCTTGTATGGGAATTTAAAAAAATGTAAATTTGCATTTCATCATATATATGTGTATCTTATCTGAATTTTATAGAAAACTTATAGATATTAAACCTGATATTTTTTAAATAAACATTTATTTTTAGAAGAGTTTTAGATTTACAGAAAACATACAGAACATATAGTTTATAGAAAGTCCTTATATAGTGCAGTACATTTATTTTTTACAATTAATGAACCAATACTATTATATTATTATTATATTTTGTTCAAATTATCTTAGTTTTTACCTAATGCTATTTTTATTTCTAGGATCCCATCCAGGATACTCCATTTCATTTACTTGGCTTAGGCTCCTCTCAGATGTCACACTTTCTCAGAATTTCTTTCTTTCTTTTTTCTTTTCTTTTTTTTTATGAGCTTGACAGTTTAGGGGAGTCAAATATTTTGTAGAATGTTACCCAGTTGGGATGTCCATGATGACCTGAAGTCCTTCTCATGACTAGACTCGGGTTATATGTTTTGGGGAGGAAGGTTACAGAAGTAAAGTGACCTTATCATCACATTGTATCAAGGGCACATTCTATTCCATCATCACTGTTTATGTTGATATTTTTCCTTTTTAAAAAAATGTTTATTTATTTTGACAGAGAGAGAGAGAGAGAGAAGGGGACAGGCAGAGAGAGAGACAGAGAATCTAAAGCAGGATCTGTGCTGTTAGCACAAAGCCCATGTAGAGTTTGAACCCAGGAACCGTGAGATCATGACGTGAGCTGAAGTCGGACGCTCAACCGACTGAGCTCAACCAGGCACCCCTGTTGATGTTGATTTTGATCATCTAGCTGAGGTGATGTTTGTCAGGTTTCTCCCCTTTCTATATTGGAAACAATTCACTATGTATAGTCCACAGGTAAGAGGTTATATATAGCTCACCTTTTTAAGCGCAGAGTTTCTACGTAAATTTGGAACTATTTTGCATGGGAAATCTGTCTATTCTCTCTCAATTATTTATAGATTTATTTATAGAAGTATAACACACTAGAGCAATACCAGAGTAATAATCCAGTATCATGTCGCTTTGTTGTTGAAATCATTCCAGCTTTGGCCATTAGAGCTTTTGCAATTAGTTCCTATGTCCTTTTACATACATCCACCACTGTGGGGCTGTGGGTTTTGTTTTGTTTGGTGTTTGAGCAGTCTATGGCATCTGCAGGGTAATCGATGCTCATCTTGCACATTGCACGCTCTAGTCCTATAATCAGTTATGTCTCCAAGAAGCTCTGGTTCCTTTTTTGGAGAATGGTGTTAGACATTAGGAACTGATTCCTAGATGTGTTTATTGCCACTGGGTGTAATTGGTGTCAGGTTATCTCAAAGGATAGAGCAACGAAATATACTTTTGTATACACACTTTTGTATTCACACATATACACAAATATTGCTATCACCATCTGCATCAGCAAATGAATAATCGATAGTAATATTGTTATTACCATCTGTGTCTGCTAAAATGAGTTCATACTAATGTCTCCAAGTTACACCCATTACCAAGTGGATAATTCTAGTCCTTTTTACTTGCTTACTTCTGATATCTCACTCTCAGAGTGAGAAACCTGATTCCCAGCCTAATGTGCATTTTTAACCTTGTATTATAGAAATGGACACTGAAGATTAGAGAAGCATTATGACTCACCTAGGATCTATAACCGATTGGCACCAGCACCCAAACACAAATGCAGTCAAACTTTTTATTCCAAATCCAATACCCTGAATATCTTTACCCTACATCACGTTTTATAGGATTTGTGGATATTATGGTGAATTGGTAGGTGTCTTTGCTATTAACTCTAAATAAAGTGAAAAAAATTCTTAATCTTTTAAGAAATATATAAAAGATCACATAAATATATATAATGAGGGTATTTAATCATACAAAAAGTACATACTATATTGTGGATTACAATATTCCAGACATTCTTTAAGACACTTGGAGTGCATTTGACAAAACATAAAAAAAACATGTCCTCATGGTCAGTTATATGTGTTCTAAGTAGACATGTGAAAAAGAATAAACAGATGAGGGTGGGTTAGTATGAATTTTATTATGCTGCTTTCCGTTTTTGCGCTAGCTAAAAAAGAATGCTACCTGGTTAGCATTAATTTTTCTCTTTTAGTTACTAGTTACTAATAATATTCATGAGATCAGACCCTCACTTAATTTTCTGTGCATTGGCAATTTTTCAATACCACATGTTTTCAAAGCCTGACATATGCTATTTACACCTTTTTATCTGTATGATAAACAGACATTTTAGTTTTATTTTCCCTAGAAGATTGTCAAAGCTCTATTGTTTCAGTCTATCTGAGTACAGTTAAGATTTCCTGTGATTATAATCTCCTTCTCATTCTAGTGGCATCTTTGCATAAATTTCAGAGCATCGTTTAGATTGTTATATATACAGTCATCTGTCTGGCATGGCTTGAAAGCAATTCTGGCAAAAGGCAGGGAGACTAACCTTTGGAAATCCCTTCAAACTTTAGGTTAATACTCAGAAAAAAATGCTGTGGCAGATTATTTTTAAGGAGTAGTAAATCTCTTTTCTTAAAGTTTATCAAGACCAGCCTATGGATTTAGGTGTCAGCTCTGATTGAATGATACCTGAAGATAAAGGAATATTCCAGTAATCTCTGTTTGCTCTATTTTCAGTTAGTCTGTAAAAGCATGCTCAAGTGCAAACATCCTCTCCATCCTGATTTGTTCTCACACTCCCATTGCTAGGTAATTCCTGAAGTCACCTTGCTGGTCTCCTAGTCTCTCATTTCACTACAACCACACACCAAATTAGTCTTTTAAAATGTGACTTCTGTTGTATTGCATTCCCTTATTAAAAACCCCTATGATTCTTCATTTCCAGAATCTCGACCTCACTTCACTTCAGAGTAGGATTTCTATTTTCCTCCCATAAGTTTTTGTCTGATTCTTTGAATCCATTTAAACGGTCTCTTGATTGTCCTCAAACTTCCCATCTTTCTATGTTCAAATCCTCCTATGTTCTTCCCAACTGTATTGTATATTTGCTGTGAACCCTATCCTTTCTGATTCTTGATCTCTACACTGCTTTGAGAAGAGCTAAGAACATGACAAGTACTCGACCTTGACAATCCCCAACTTAAAAGTCCATGACATTGGTCTTCACTTGCAACAGACTCTTTATTTGCTTCTGTGCCTGAGAAAGCTATTGTGGAAAAATTAATTCAGAGTTTTAAAGAATATCTGGATCACATATTTAGGAAAAAAATAAATGCTTCCCAAGTTATGACATCAATATAAAGACTTCTGGACTGTGCTACTTATGTGGTATGTCACATTTCCTCTTTTTTCATTTTTCATAGTGAAAAGCATATGAGTTTCAGAGTCTAAAAGACTTGGGGATAAATCACAAGCCCACTTTGACATTGCATTAAGTTTAGCTAATTTACATCTCACAAGGGAGAATTACCGAGAGTATCAAAGCACAAGCTATTAATGTGTAAGTATTGTTTCTAGTTATTATGTATAATATCTATCATTCCTATTTTTATTCCTTATGTCAACATGGATACTAAAAAATTCTGAAAAATATTGAAAAATTCATAAATATTATTTAATCTATCCTCTGTATTTTACAAATTAGAGTCTGAACCAAGAGAGGTCAAATAACCTATTCATGTTCATAAAAGTAGTTAGCCATCCAGAAGGCAAGCCAGGTCTCTTGAGCCCTGGATCATACTTCTCCTGCCACTGTTTCCTTCTCACCACACTGCTCATTACTCTTCTCCCCATTACTGTCCATGCTGCTTCCTCCATTCTACCCTCACCTAATGTTGCTGACCAATCTTTTCCCTTGCTTTGGTAGTATTTATAGAAAGGATCCTCACCACTATTATTTTTTGTGCTATAGACTGGCTTTGATGTTTTTTTTTTTTTTCAGAGAAGTTTCTAATATTGAACTTGGAGACCTCATTTATATAATAGAATTAGTGCTGGACTGCACTGAGAACAAGGTAAGAGAAAAGCATTCGGACAATAAAAGGGTCATTGATTAAAATTATACCGCAGAGCCCCATCTCACAGATAATATTGAGAACAGATCACATAGCTACAAAAGATACTTCCCTGATTTTGTTTTCTTCAGTTGATAATATCCAGGATTGAATTGTGTTTGGCACAAACCTAAGGTAGGAGATCTTTGGCCAATCAGTTCTTTTCTGCAAATGTATTTAAATAAAATTTCTCAGTTTCTTGATAAAAAGGGAGATCTACTCAAAAGAGTGGAATTATAAACTAAATCATAGAGAGGAAATTGGAGGGTAAAAAGAGCACACCTAGGATTAGTATAATAGAAATCACTGAACCACCAGCATTAGGATGACTGTGGCCACTTTTCCTTAGATGTTACTTTTATATCCCTTTGCTTTGGAGACCTTCTCTGGATGATGGTAGAAGTAGAGCCCATGTCTTAATAGTCATTGGTATCATTTTCTTTAAAATTTTAAATTGTTTATTTATTTATTTATTTATTTATTTATTTATTTATTTGAGAGAGCATGTGTGCGCATGTGGCGGGGAAGGGTAGAGGGAGAGGTGAGAATCATTAAAAAAATTTTTTTAATGTTTGTTTATTTTTGAGAGAGAGAGAATGACCGAGCGTGAGTGGGGAAGGAGGAGAGAGAGAGAGGGAGACACAGAATCCAAAGCAGTCTCTAGGCTTGAATTTGACATGGGGCTCGGAACCCGCAAACTGTGAGATCATGACTTGAGCCAAATTCGGACACGTAACCAACTAAGCCGCCCAGGCACCCCAGGGAAGAGAGAGACTCTTAAGCAGGCTCCAGACTCAGTGCAGAGGAGAACCCAACACGGCTCTTTAAAGGAGAAAAAAATTTTTTCTCTTCTTCTGCTCTGATATTTGATATTTCTGATATTTGCTAATGCACTTATGGGTGAGACTGCAAAAATGCAACATAGACTTAGAGCTTATCTTTGCTTTTACAATTAATATTTTAATCTTAAAAAATAAGTCATTCATAGGTCATGGCAGACTGATGTATAGAGTCTTTTTATTCTCCTTAGATGTGAATAAAGTTTGTGCACATGTGTTAGTGTAATTCTCAGTATCTTATTTACCTCATAGGAAGCATATGACATCCAAGCACTGGAGAGGCAAAGGCCAAATAAAATGACTACTCATTACTGAATTACAATTCAATTCAAGACTCCTTACTATGTTGCTACTGTTAGCACGTTTCTTACACATACTGTTCTCAAAAATGTTCAAATAATGAATAAAAACCTTTAAGGGGAGAAATGCGATGGCAAGGGAGGCAAGAAAAAACGACAGTAATGAGCTATAGTGGAAAGCCTGTTAGATATAGGTCATACCATCTGAATGTGAATCCTGGTTCATCATTTACTACCTGTGGGAATTTATACAAGCCACTTAACATTTCTGAACTCCATTTTTCTGTCCACTGGTAAAATGGAAATGCTAATACCTCCTTTGATGACTGAATGAGGTCAAGCACAGCACTCACTAGAGCAGGTATATAATTTATTGTAGCTCACTACCTTCACATCCCAATTATTAGGCCACTGATTAAATAAATATAAAGTCATAGTGATAATGTAACTCCCGTGTTCCTGTTCACCAAATGCCTAGGCCCATTTTACTTACTCCTATTTTCCAAATATCATGTTTTTAGCTCTTAGGTATAATGAATTAAAACAAATATATGGAAATGTGATAAAAACAAATATGTACAATTTAATGAATTGTAAAGTGAACAGTGGAGTGATCCCTACCTCAGTTCAAAAGACAGACTAGATGGGGTGCCTGGGTGGGGCAGTCGGTTAAGCGTCCGACTTCAGCCAGGTCACGATCTCGCGGTTCGTGAGTTCGAGCCCCGCGTCAGGCTTTGGGCTGATGGCTCGGAGCCTGGAGCCTGTTTCCTATTCTGTGTCTCCCTCTCTCTCTGCCCCTCCCCCGTTCATGTTCTGTCTCTCTCTGTCCCAAAAATAAATAAAAAACGTTGAAAAAAAAAAAAAAAAAAAAAAAAAAAAAAGACAGACTAGAACTAGCACCTTAAATGCTCCTGTGTAGCTCTTCCATATTATAGCCCCACCTTCCCCAGCAGTAACCACTGTCCTGACTCTGTGGTATCCAATTTTCTTATCTTCCTTTATGGTTCCATTGTCCAATTATGCATATATATGTGCATGTGTATGTGTGCATATAATATATAAATGTATTATTTTGGAATGATACAGATTGTATTCTATTGACTCTACTGAGCTTGGCTTTTCCTTCTTGAGTCTTTTTTTTTTTTTTTTTTTTTAAGTTTGAGAGAAAGAGCATGCACATGCACAAGTGCATTAGTAGGGAAGGGGCAGAGAGAGAGGGAGAGAGAGAATCCTAAGCAGGCTCTGTGCTACCAGTGCGAAGCCCGACACAGGTCTCGATCCTGAAACCATGAGTTATGAGATCATGACCTGAGCCAAACTCAAGAGCTGGATCTTAACTGACTGAGCCACCCAGGCATGCCTCCCCACCCCAACCTTGAGCCTTTAAGATTCATTTATATTGTTAATATAGTTTGTTTCCATTACCATATAAAATATTTCTTTTAATGAATGGATACCACATATATTTTATGTCTTTATAGAGTTGCATTTGGGTTGCTTCAGTTTGGGATTATTACAAACAATATTTCTATGAACATTCAGTGCAAAAAATCATATTTTTCTATAGACTATAACCTAAGAGTGGATGTGTATGCATGGTATATGTAAATATTTATGTTTATTTAATATGCCAAGTGTTTTTGTTAAAGTATTTGTACCATTCTATACTCCTAGCAGCAGTAGCTACATATTTCCACTTCTTAAAGTCCTCCCCAACATTTAGAATTGTCATGCTCCTTAGTTTTATCATGATGACGTTTTGTTTTGTTTTTTTTTTGCTTTGCCACTGTAGTATTTTTAAAATCTCTTATTATCTCTTTATGGCTTTATTTATGTTTCTCTGATTATAAATGTGCTTGAAATTTTTTTTCACATGTTTATTGGCTATTTGAATTTTCTCTTCTGTGAAAGGTTGACTGCTTTCTTATTGATCTGTAGGAGATATTAATATATTATGGAGATGAGTCTTCTATAGATTGTTTATGTTGCAAATAGGTATCTCATTCTGTGGCTTCTACTTTTACTAAGTAAATGGTGTATTTTGATTGGGAAAAGTCTTAATTATAATGTAATTCATTTTTAAATTTATTTCTTTTAGAGTTACTGCTTTTTTATGTTTAATAAATCATGTTCTATTCAAAGTTTTAGAGCTTTTTCTTCTCTATTTTCTAAAATATTATAAAATATTTCTAAAATAATATTATTAAAATATTAAAATATTTATTCTAAAATATTTATTGTTTTCTTTGCATTTTTAAGGCTAATGTCAATTTGGTTTTTATTTTTACATGAAGTTTATATTTGCCATTTGGCTTCCAGTTGTCTCCGGTTCTTTCATTAAAAATACCACTACTTTCTCATGGGGTGTCTGTGTGGCTCAGTTGGTTAAGCATGCGACTTCGGATTAGGTCATGATCTCGCGGTTTATGAATATGAACCCTGTGCCGGGCTCTGTGATTTTGTCTTTCTCTCTGTCTGCCCCTCCCCCACTCATCCTCTCTTTTTCTAAGAAACAAACATTAAAAATTATTTTAAAAATACCACTACTTTCTCATCTTCTGTAGTGCCAACTTTGTCAGAAATTAAATGTCCATAAAAATGTGTTCCATTTCTGGGGTTGTATTCAGTTTCTTTGGTATATTTGTCTATCTTTTCTTCAATATTATTGTCTTACTATAGCTTTCTAATAAATTGTTATGTTTAATAAAGCAAGTACGCCTTTTGTTTTTATTTGAGTCTTTATGGTGTTTGGCCCTTTAAACTTATACACATACTTAAGAATAATTGTTAACTTTCACTGTAAAATCTCTGCTGGGCTTTGCATTAAGTTCATATTGAAACTCTACATAAATTTAGAGACAATTGGCATTTTACAATATTGAGTCCTCCACTATTCATAAGTGTATAATTTTTTTTAAGTTTATTTATTTATTTTGAGAGAGAGAGAGCCAGAGAGAGAGAATGAGTGTGAACATGGGGGGGCAGACAGGGAGGGAGAAAGGGCACAGAGCTGGATGAGGAGCTCAATCCTACAAACCATGAGATCATTATCTAAACCAAAATCAAGAGCCAGATGCCTAACTAACACCCCCATAAGTGTACCATTTAATTAAAAAAAAATTTTTTTAAGCTTTTACTTATTTTTGAGAGACAGAGATAGAACATTAATGAGGGAGGAGCAGAGAGAGGGGGAGGCACAGAATCCAAAGCAGCCTCCAACTCTGAGCTGTAGGCACAGAGCCCAATACCAGGCTTGAACCCACAAACTGTGAGATCATGACCTGAGCCTAAGTTGGACGTTTAACTGACTGAGCCACCCAGGTGCCCTAACTCATTTAATTTTTTTATGGATCAATCCAGAGAAGACTTTACATATATTTTGTCAGATTGAGTTGATTTAGTTTTCAGAATGTGAAATCATTGACGGCATTATATATAACATCCATTTAAAATTGCACTAAAATGTTTTTATATATAGAAATAAGATGTTTTATGTATTTAATCTAACAAAATTAATAAACTCTAACTTAGTTCATGTTTGGGCTTTAAAATGTACAACCATTCTCAGGAAACTTTCACTACTTCAGCATTGTGGGATAGTTCTGTACACGTGTGTTTACATATACAGTTGATCATCATTATTTGCAGGTTCTATATATGCAAATTTGCTTAAGCACCAACATTTGTTTGTAATCCCTAAGTCAATACTTGCTGCACTTTGACAGTCATTCCTAGAGATGCACAGGGTGGTGAAAAATTTGTCACCCAGCATGCACATTCCCAGTGGAGGCTGAACAAAGTGATTCTCTACCTTCCGTCAGCTTTCCTAGCGTAAATAGCATCCTTTTCAGTGTTGATCTGGTCTCATGTTTTTTGCATTTTTGCAATTTTTGTTGGTAATTTTACCATTTAATGTGGCCCCAAAATATAGTGCTGAAGAGCTATTTAGTGTTCTTAAACACATGTATTACAGAGAAAAGACATATATTAGGTAAACTTCTTTCAGGCATGAGTTATAGTGCCGTTATCTGTAACTTCGATGTTAATGATTCAACAATAAATATTTATAAAGACATAACTTTAAACAGAAACACACAATGGGTTGATGAAAATGCTACAAAAAGAGGCTTGCAGAACCCAATCTTGTGTTTCCCCTAGGAGCAATGATTCAGTGTTTGCTAACTCAGCATTTGCAGTGACTTTATAGAACGTGACTCCTAGAAATAATGAAAATTAACTATGTATATATGTATGTATATACCTGTACATCTCTGTTTGTATGTCTTTAGTAAACACCATTAAGCAGAGTAAAAAGGTCTCTTTCTATTCCTAGTTGGTTAAGAATTTTTTTATCTTGCTTACCTTTGTGTCAATTTTGTCAAACCTTCTGGATATATTGAAATAATAATTTCTTCCTTTGCTATTAATGTGGCAAGTTACACTGGCTGGCTGACTTTTTAATGTTAAACCAATTTTGTATTTGTGATATAGACTCAAGGAAGTTATAACATACCCTATTTATATTGTGCTAATGCTGAACACAGATTACACATATACATGGTCAGGGTTGATTCATTAATGTGTTTTTATAATTTTATTAATATCTGCACTTATCTTTAATCCTTACTATCTTTTACTCCCTTTGAGATTATTGTGCTTATTTTTCTAATATCTTACAGTGGACACTTGGTTTATTCATTTTTAACCTACCTTTTTTCCTATTATATGCCTTTACATTAAGTTTTCCTTTAAGAACTGGATTAGTTGCTTTTCATCTTATTTGATAATACAGTATTTGAGTATTTTTCATTTTCTTTTTTTTTGAATTTTAGATGGAGAGAAAACACACATGAGCGGGGGAGAGGGAGCAGAAGGAGGCAGAGAGAGAGAAATGTAAGCCAGCTCCACACTCAGTATGGAGTTGGATGCAGAGCTCAATCTCACAACCCTGGGATTGTGACCTGAGCTGAAATCAAGAGTCAGATGTTCAACCAACTGAGCCACCCCAGGGGTCCCTAGTATTTGAGTATTTACTCAAAATGTTTTCTAAATTCCTTTATGATTTCTTTTTTGGCTATTGATTACTTAGAAATGTGCCCACTAATTTCTGAGTGTATGTAGATCTTTCTGTTATTGATTTACAGTATAAATACACTATTATCGGAGAATATACTCTTAGGAGTTCTATCTATAGAAATTTTCCTGAAGGTTTCACTTTTTCTTAGTCAATGCATGATCTTTAATCTAAGAGCTGAGAGAAGTTGTGAATTTAAACTAGTAATCCAGGAACACATGTAGAATCAAACTCTGAATCTGATTGTTAGTTCTATCGGACTTTAGTTACAAGGGATGCAAGATTTACTTTGTCAGTCATAAAGAAAATGACCATTCCCTGGCATAAACCCTGAGGTCTCATGGCATTTGGAGCTGGTTTGCCTACACTGCAGAAGTTAAGGATGACTTCAAAGGGCTATTAGTTACCTACCCACAGCCTCACTTCAAGTAGCCCTCACTGCCTCCAGATTCATAAATAGAGTTAGATTCCATCAGGCGTAAGGGAAGGCAGATTAGAAAGTCAGACTAGGATGAGTGAGCTTTTTATTTGTGTGAGGGTATGTTAATTATAAGAAGAGGAAACATGCCATTGTACCAACATTGTTATTCTCTCTTTTGTTTTTTATCCTCATAAGCATACAGAAATGCAGTTATTTCTCTCATCTCTATATTCCACTTCTCTTCACTTTCTGACTACTGTTTATTGCAAAACCCCCAGAGAGTTGTGTATTCTAATTCTTCTTCTCCCTATTCTCTTTTAAGTGCGCCCAGTTCAGTGTATACCCCGGCTCCCACCCACCATATGAAATCACCCTGTTGGGGGATCCAATAGCTATATTTTAGCTATTTTTAGTGACCAAATCTAAAGCTCAATCCTCATCAATTTTGAATTATCATTTGGCAAAGTGTGTCACTCCCATGTCCTTCAACACTTTTTTATTTGGTGTATTGGGTTGAATAGTGTCCTCCAAAAGTTCATGTCCACTTGGAACCTCAGAATGTGACCTTGTTTGGAAATATCTGCAGGTGTAATTAGTTAAAATGAGGCCAACTGGATCAGGGTGGGTCTTAATATATAACCAGTGTCCTGACACAGAGGTAAGATGGCCATATGAATATTGAAGAAATTGGAGTAATGCAAGCTAAAGAAGCCAAGGATTGCTGGCAACAAGTAGAAGCTGGAAGAAGCATGTTAGGATCTGCTCCCAGGGCCTCCAAAGCAAACAGTCCTGTCACCACCACCCTGATTTCAGACTTGCCACCAGAACTGTGAGAGAATAAATTTCTGTTGTTTGAAGCTACCAAGTCTGTGATACTTTGTTAGGGAAGTCCTAAGACACTCATATATTTGGCTTCTAGGACCTCTTATACCCCTGGATGTGTCAGCAATTCTGTTGGCCTTTTCTTCATCTCATTGGCTGGTCCTTCCTCTTAGCCCTGATCTCTTAACATTGCTGTACTCCAGGCCTGTTCCAGGACCTCTACTTCTATCTATCTACACTCACTTCCTTAGTGATTTCACCCAGTCCCATGACCTCATGCCTTCACCAAAAATTGCCTTCTCAAATGTACATTTCCAGCATGGACCACAATCTGACCTAAAGGCTTTTATATGACCAGCTGTCTATTTGACATCTCCACTTGTATTCCCAGATAAGGGATATGTTCTAGCAAATTTAAGGACATATATGTGGAGATAGTCCATATGAGAATATGGATTTTCCATATGCACTTCTCATCCCATTTGCTTCAGGTCTAAATCAAAGTCCTCCTTGGGGCACCTGGGTGGCTCAGTCGGTTGAGCTTCCGACTTTGGCTCAGGTCATGATCTCACGGTCTGTGAGCTCGAGCCCCACGTCTGGCTCTGTGCTGACAGCTTGGAGCCTGGAGCCTGACTCGGATTCTGTGTCTCCCTCTCTGTCTCTGACCCTCCCCCATTCATGCTCTGTCTCTCTCTGTCTCAAAAATAAATAAACATTAAAAAAATTTTTTTTCAAAGTCCTCCATATGCACATCTGACTGGTAAAATCCAAATATACTGAATTATTTGTTCATTAATTCATCTATTGCATGCCATTTATATGTTAAGTTTTGTTTTGTTTTGTTTTTAGAAACTTCTGGGCTTTATTTTCTGGCATTTCCATCCATTGATCCTAGGCATTTTCTTGTATCTTCCTATCAAATTAATATTACTATTTTACTTAAATTAGCCAAATCCTTGCACACTTAGAAATGATAATCCAGGTGTATACTTCCTTCAAAGTTATCCAAATCTTACACAGATTTCCTCCAAATGAACTTTCAACAGCAATACATGGAATAAAAGTTAGTTATATCCATAAATATGGAAAATGTAATTTTTCTAAAACTGCTACAAACAAGAATGATTTTGTTGATTTTTCTTTCTCAGTTTCCATAATCTACTACTAAAAATATAAAATAATTTTCTTTAGGTAAGAGTGGACAATGATTTAAGGCCTGGGACATTAAATATTAATAGTTCAAAAATTTATTCTACTTCTGAGCAAGCATCTTTATTGATCATAAGCATTACAATAAGAGTTAGGGTATAAAAAATGCATGTAGTCAGAGAAATGGTGTGCTTAGGGACACTTAAATTATTGTAGACCTTTTCAGCAGTCATATGGCTTTGTATTAAATGGAAATGCAGTGATAAAATATTGTGATGAAAAGTTTAACCCAGCAATGTTATAGGAAATGTACAACAAATGAATAAACAAAATTGGCTGCAAAATCTTTTAAGAATAAAAGTGCATATTAGAAACAGCTATTTAACTAGAGAACCCTTATTTTTAAAAGAATATAGCATGCTGAAGGACAGGCATATAACTATTATTTGTACAGACCAGAAAAGGTTATATAGAGTTTTTATTCTCATCCATATTCTGAGGGTACAAGTTTGTGGTTTTTTTGTTTTTTTTTTTTTTAAACATATAAACACTGTTGCATCTCTGCCTAGCATGCTGACTCAGGTCTAGCTTTGTTGTAAGATAAAATAATCTTGGTGTTTATAGAAAAGAAATTAAAAATTATTTCTTATGATTTACCTATGACCAAATAACCTAATTTTACTGATCTGCCATAATCAATTCTAATTTTTCTTTCCGCTAGTAAGGGAGTTAGTTGGCAATGTGTTTATTGTTCTGCTGTATTGTCAGCGCCCTAATGTAATTTAAAGAGAACATTCAATAATTAATGTTTGTTTGCACATATATATTCATTATTGAAAAGACTATACACAGAGTGATAAAATCAGGAAACAGCTTAATTCTTTTTAGTTCCACTCAGTGTCTCTTTCAGCCATATGAACAATGTCTGCATCGGGTATTATAGAGTGGACTCCAGTTTAAAACAAGATTTTAAACTTATATTTTTCCTTCTCCTTTAGCCAATTCCTGGTCTGCAGTTCAGGGGGAAGGGTCTGTTGATTTGTTCTTTTATTATCCATGTTCTACTTCCTCTTAGGTCTTTCCTTTGGTCTCAAATGGGGTATGGAGTGGTGATGGGGAAAAATGAGAAAAACAAGAAAAGAAGACCTGCTTTCCTCAGCTATTGCTGACTTTGGTAGTTGAATGACTCCATCCGTACAACAAAACAGGCACCAAAATGGAGGCTTGGTGATTTGTTTGGAAATTCTCCTGTTGTAAGGACAATCTCAGGGTTTTGATCCCTGACAAATAATTTTGCAGCTTCACTCATGCTCCTCATTAAGTCTTCTTCCCCCAGCTATGCCCTATGGCTTCTTTCTGTTGGGCAAGAGGCCAGAGCTTTGGGGCAACCTGCCCCAGTCCCTGGGACCTGCCACAGTCCCACTTGGCTGGGTCCCACTTTGCTTCAGTCCCACCTGAAGTGTGGCTGACCCATGTAGTGCCTGCCAGTGATGTTTCCTCCACTTAAAACATCTTAGGGACACATGTCAGATTCCCTGCAAAGGTTTCTCAGGCTTAGTAATCATATGACATGCATACAGCTGGCATTCACATTTATACAGCTCAGCAAGTAGCGAGCAGAAGGTGAAATACCCATTTTCCTTCCTGTAAACCTCAATAGTTACAGTTTGATTTCTGGGAACCTCTTTATTTAGCAAGGATTAGGAGGAAACAGCATACTTCTCCTTATAGGAATTTCTATTTTTTTTAAATTTCTTAATGTTTATTTATTTTTGAGAGACAGAGTGCAAGCAGGGGAGGGTCAGAGAGAGAGGGGGACACCGAATCTGAAACAGGCTCCAGGCTCTGAGCTGTCAGCTCAGAGACCCATGTGGGGCTCGAAACCATGAACTGTGAGATCATGACCTGAGCTGAAGTTGGACGTTTAACCTACTGAGCCACCCAGGTGCCCCATGGAATTTCTCACTATTTTCTAAAACAGTTTTTTTAATGTTTATATATTTTTGAAAGAGAGAGAGAGAGAGAGAGAGCGAGTGTGTGTGTGTGTGTGTGTGTGTGTGTGTGTGTAAAGAGCAGAAAAAGAGGGAGACACAGAATCCAAAGCAGGCTCCAGGCTCTGAGCTGTCAGCACAGAGCCCAATGTGGGGGCTCGAACTCACAAACTGTGAGATTATGACCTGAGCTGAAGTCAGATGCTTAACTGACTGAGCCACCCAGGCACTCCTCTAATAACAGTTTTAAATGTATTTTATTTATGTTGGGATCTTGAGGATACCCAATAAAAATGATCTCTGTTCCCTGAACGAGCTATGGACCAATTGAGAAATATGACAGAGAAACAGGAAGGTGAAAATCTAAATTAAATCTTTATTAATGACAAAGATTGAAGGATATGGCTTAGTGTGAGGGCCCAGTGGGTCCTCCTAATACTTAACATGGAACTCTAGAAACAAACAGATGTACTAACTTGATCATGGACTTCCTCTTACCTCTCTAAGAGGAACAAAGCGGGAACTGAGTTCAATATCTTGAGTTCAGTAAAATGGTACAGAGAGTCCAGAAGTGAGGTGGTAACTGAGCGTCCTCTTGGAAGGGATTAGCAGAAGAGGAAAGAAACATTCTCCTTAATGATGACTTAATTTCTTTGTGTCAAATAATAACAAGGAAAGCTGAACAATTAATACATAGCATGGTAAATAGTATTATAGTAGTATGCACTAGATATCAGGTTAGTGCAGAACATCTATTCTAAACTGAGAGTGACCATAATAAGGATATAATGACAATATTTAACTGTATTATGAGTACCTAAAATTTAAATAATGATTTGATGCCAGGCATATCTCATATATGAATAAACTAAAGCTCAAGAGGATAACCTTCCCAAGTATGAAACATGCAGTAAGTGATAAAGTCAAGATTCAAATTCAGATTGGTCTGATTCCAAAATCGATGCCTTTAGGTTTTCTGAAATGATGCTTCTATTGAATCCTAAAGGCCAGTAGGAGCAGTTAACTAGATTGGGAAAGTGAGAAAGAAAACTACAATAAAATCGGTGTACTTTTAGTTTTTACTATGTAACAAACCATCCTAAAACTTACTGGTTTAAAACAGGGGTCAGGAAACTAAGGCAATAATACTTTTACCAGAATTGTCAATTAAGTTTAAATAAAATTTTATTGACACACAGTTGTATCCATTAAATTATCTATTGTATATCGCTGCTCTCTTGCTTACAGCTATACAGCTGAATAATTGAATAGAGATCAAATGACTCACAAACTCAAAAATATTTCCTATACTGCCCTTTACAGAAAAAGTTTCCTGACCCATGGTTTAAAATAATATATCTTCATTAATTCTCACAATTCCTTGGGTGGTTGGATGGTTCTTCTGGTCTGATTTAGCTCATCTAGGGGTGCTAATCTGGACAAACCTAGTTTTGGGAATAGAATTCAAGAGTTGAAAAGACTTCAACTGGGCAGGCTGGTCTCTGCTTAGTGTGGTCTAATCTCTAGTAGGAATGTTTGGATTTTTTCCACACAGCAATCTCAGGGCTCCAATGAGTAGCAGGAGAGAGTAAGTCCCAA
Source organism: Panthera onca (assembly GCF_046562875.1). NCBI lineage: Eukaryota > Metazoa > Chordata > Mammalia > Carnivora > Felidae > Panthera > Panthera onca. Next base: position 72,735,829 of record NC_138348.1, read on the forward strand.
TGTCCAAGAACTTTTCAAGCCTTATCTCACATCCCATCTGCTAATGCCCATTAAGTGAAACAAGGCACATGGTTATATATTTGCTTTATCTGGCTTGCTCTCCATTAAGCCTACAGGGTTCAGAAAGAGACTTAATCTCTTGGTGGTAGTTTGCACAAACCCATATGACGTAGACATGCACAGAGTATTAGAATAAATTTATGGACATTTTTGCCATTTACCGCAATGGTATTTGGGAAAATAATATGAGGTGTTCAGAAATGGGGCTTGATCTTCCTGGGTTATGCATGTTTGATGGGTCAAAAATCTTAGGTGATATGTCTAAAAACCATGAAAAGTTTCACAAGTAAGATATTTACAAAGAAAAAATAAGAAAGGAAATACTTCTTTGTAGAATGGGAAACTGACAAAATGCTTAACAGTTACCACTGGCCTTCATAAAAGAGTGTTCCTGGGACTATTAGCCACGTGACAGGATGATTCATGAGAAATCAGCCTCCCATCTGAGCAGAGGAACTTCACAGTGTTCCTGTGGTCACAGTGGGCACTAAGGAAGGCTGTGGAGAAAGTCGCTTTTGCGCTGGACTCACTTGATGAGTGGTGAATTAGAGTTTTCCAGGTGGCAGGATAGGAATAAACTCATGTTTCATACACAGGGAGATAAAAAAAAGAAGAGTGAGAGTTCTGACTAGAGACCCTGAGCCTCCATGGGAACAGCACAGCCTTCCAGGGTCTAACATCAGCTCCTGTGGTCTGACAGCAATTCTGGTGCCTCAAGCACAGTGACTAATAATTAGGCCTTAGAATAAGCACCAGTTATTTCCTTCTCAAGAAAGTATGTCTTCTATTCCTAACTCAGTCTGCCCTTTTCTGTTTCTTTTCTACTCATTTGTTTTCCTATTCACTTTTGACTTTTTTTTCCCTTTTTCTCTCTCACAGCTTCTCTTTACCCATGTTTTCTGCTCCCTCAAAAATGGTACTGTTTATACTCTTAAAGACACTTCAGGTTTTAAATATTTCATCTTAAGCATTCTCTGGAAGTCTCACTGAAAACTCCTTAAGAGGGGATGTGGTTTAGTTAGCCAGACACAGTGTAGTTTAGGGTATCTCTTTTGTTCAGATCTCATAGCTGTGATGCTCTCTCTAGATTGCTGCTTTTGGGTCCGGTGATGTTGTCCTACAGTAAAAAAACACACAAAAACCCCAAAGTGACCTCTTTGGAAGGAATGCCTCAGAAAGGTCTTGTTTTACATATCAGCCATTTCTAACAACTATGTCCCAGACAGGTTTAATTGCGCCCAGACCAAAACCCTCAAGCTGGGGCGCACCCTGGCTGGGCCAGGGAAAATGTAATGTCTTGGTTGGTTACCTCTTGCCCATTAACACTTTCTCAGTTTGTGCTTGTAAGTTTATAGATATTCTGAATGTGCCATATCATGAAAAAGGACAGAAAACACTGAGTGTGCTGACTTGATGTTTCCTTGCCTTACCTGCTCAATTAGAGAGTCCAATAGCTGCATAGATCTCAAGACCAGGTTCTTTAAATGAATAGTTTTCACATTTTTCCATAAAATTTTGTAATATTTTTAATATTTAGCATTTAAAGCTTTTTTAAGTGTGCTCCTTAATTGTCCCACTTAGTTACATATCCCACTGCTATATTTCAACCAAAATATGTTTTCTTTCCTCAAGGAAAATGCAAGCCTTGAGAAAACAAGAACATTTCCTCCCACTTTTCCTGTATCCCTCAGAGCTCTTAGTGTCATGTAAGGCACAGACTAAACATTTACTAATTACTTTTTGAATGGAATGAAAAGCTTGAAAATAGAATGGGGAGGACTATAAATTTTTCCCATATGAGTAAAGAAAATAGTATAGACCTGCTTTAGTAATTTGAGTAAGTAATCTGTCAACAATTGTGTAAACTATGTAAGTAAAACATGTATGAATATCAAAACAAACAAACACTTTTGCAAGTCTTCGTTCTAGGACACAGTGGTTATCAAACCTGAAATGTCTTGGATTTCAGTTTAAGTTGATGATGCTAAAAGAGTAAATTCTTCCAGCAGGAAATTCCTTCACATGGTTGGCTTGATTTCCAGTTCATTATGGAAAGGCTCCTTATTCAGAGGTGACATGATCACATGGGAGACATTGAATCTAATTGCATTCAGATTAACCTCAGCTCATTTACTGCTGATAATCTTATTTTTCTTTACCACTATCAGCCAAGCTTCTCTGGGGTCTTCTCATGTTTTAACAATTCATATTTCACAGTTACGATGTTATGGCTATGAAATATAATCCCCAGATTCCTGGACAAGGTGATCTTGAAATTAGGTGGAATATGTAAAATTACTCAGATCTGTGATCAGGGCTACCTTATTTTGCTTGGAAAATATCATGCATGCATGCAGCTTTTGAAGAATGAAGAAGACAAAGAAAATCTTTACCCTCAGGAGTCCCACTTTAAGTTAGGTGGATATTATAATTATGAAGACATTCTTCTGAACTAAACAAATACTGAGTAGGAAAAACAATGGTGAAAAAGCCAAGAAAAGATCACTGTGGGAAACATCAGGATGTTTAAATCCCTTACGTCTCTGTCTCTATTTCTGTCTTGGTCTAAAAGCCTGATGAAAACCCCAGGGCAGAAGTTCTCTCTTCTTCATGCACCCAAATAACAAGGCTGGTGTGATGATGGTCAACAAACATTCTGTGATAAACATTCTTAACTAGGGCCCACAAATAGTTTCAATATAGCAGAGAAAACCTTAGAACTGTACGCATACTTTTCTTTGTGGAGCAGTTATGTCATTTATCAGAAAGAGTCCATAAATTACACCAGCGTCTCTGAACTAAGCATATTAAGAATAACACTTTAAGGTGTCTGGATGGCTCAGTTTATTAAGTGTCCAACTCTTGATTTCACCTCAGGTCATGATCTTGCAGTTGTGAGATCAGGCCCCATGTCAGGCTTTGCACTGACAGTGCAGAGTCTGCTTGGGATTCTCCCCCTCCCTCTCTATCCCTTGCCCCCACTCATGCATACGCTCTCTCTTTCTCTCTCTATCTCAAAATAAATAAACTTTTTTAAAAAAAGAATAGCACTCTATAAAGGTGCTAACCAATACAAAATATAATTTGAGCCAAAACCACAAGCAACATACATAATTTTATATTTTATAGTAGCTATACTATAAAAGTAATAAAATTTGCAAAATTAACTCCTATAATTTTTTGTAGTCTAAATATGTTCAAAATATAATTTCTCTATATAATCAATATGCAATTATTAACAAGATATTTTTCACATGTCAAGCCACAAAACAAGTCTCAACAAATTAAAAAAAACTGAAGTCATACCTTGCATCTTTTCTGATCACAAGGCTCTGAAACTAGAACTCAATCATAAAAAAAAATCTGGAATTAGTACAAATACACGGAGATAAAATAACATGCTATGAAACAATGAATGGGTTAGCCAAGAAATCAAGGAAGAAATAAAAAATTACATGGAAACAAATGAAAATAAAAACATAATGATCCAAAATTTGGGGGATGCAGCAACAGTGTTTCTAGGAGGGAAGTTTATAGCAATACAGGCCAATCTCAAGAAGCAAAAAAAAACAAACAAACAAAAAAAAAAAAAACAACGCACAAAAAACAAACAAACAAAAAAACCAATCTTAACCAAACAACCTAACACCTAAAGCAATTAGAAAAAGAACAACAAACAAAACCCAAACCTAGAAAAAGGAAGAAAACTATAGAGATTAGAGCAGAAATAAATGCTATAAAAACTAAAAAAGCAATAAAACAAACCAATGATACCAAGGGCTGGTTTTTGAAAAGATCAACAAAATTGAAAAATCCCTAGCCAGACTCATGAAAAAAACCAAAACCAAAACCAGAAACAAACAAACAAAAAAAACTCAACACCACAGAAATACAAATAATTGTAAGAGAATATTAGGCAAAATTATCTACAAACAAACTCAAACAACCTAAAAGCAATGGATAAATTCTTAGAAACATAGAACCTTTCAAAACCTACCAAAAGCAGGAAGAAATAGAAAATTTGAACAGACCAATTATCAGAAAAGTAATTGAATTAGTAACCAAAAAAAATTTCAACAAACCAAAGTCCAGAACCAGATGGCTTCACACATGAATTCTACCAAACATTGAAATAGGAGTTAATATCCAGGGTCGCCTGGGTGGCTCAGTAGGTTAAGCATCCGACTTTGGCTCAGGTCATGATCTTGTGGCTCGTGGGTTTGACCCCCCCATCAGGCTCTGTGCTGACAGCTCAAAACCATGGAGCCTGCTTCAGATTCTGTGTCTCCTTCTCTCTCTGCTCCTCCACTGCTCACACTCTGTCTCTCCCTCTCTCCCTCTCAAAAATAAGTAAGCATTAAAAAAAATTTTTTAACATAGTACTAGAAATCCTAGCCACAACAATTCCCCAACATAAAGAAATAAGAGGCATCCAAATTGGTAAGGAAAGAAGTAAAACTCACACTATTTGCAGATGATATGATACTACATATAGAAAACCTGAAAGACTCAACCAAAAAACTACTAGAACTGATGAATGAATTTAGTAAAGTTGCAGGATACAAAAATCAATGTATAGAAATCTGTTGCATTCCTATATAGGAAGCAGCAGAAAGTGAAATTAAGAAATGACTCCCTTTACAACTGCACCAAAAACAATAAGATACCTAGGAATAAATCTAAACAAGAGGTGAAAGACCTGTGTTCTGAAAACTATAAAGCACTGATGAAAGAAATTCAAGATGACACAAAGAAATGGAAAGACATTCCATGCTCATGGGTTGGAAGAACGAATATTGTTAAAATGTCTATACCACCCAAATCAGTATATACATTCAACGCAATTCCTATCAAAATATCAGCAGCATTTTTCACAGAACTAGAACAAGCAGTCCTAAAATTTGTGTACAGCTTTGTAGCTGTCAAAGCAATCTTGAAAAAGAAAAACAAAACTGGAGGTGTCACAATTCCAGATTTCATGTTAAAACTGTTACAAAGTGGTAGTAATTAAAGCAGTATGGTACTGGCATAAAAATAGACATATAGATCAATAGAATAGAAAAATAAAAACAAGACTAACCTATGATTATATGGTCAATTAATCTTTGAAAAAGGAGGAATAAATCTGCAATAGGGAAAAGACTGTCTCTTCAACAAATGGTGGGAAAACTGGACAGTTACATGCAAAAGAATGAAGCTGGACACAAAAATAAACTCAGAATGGAATAAAGACCTAAATGTGAGACCTGAAACCATAAAAACTGTTGGAGAAAGCACAGGCAGTAATCTCTGACATTGGTTTTAGCAACATTTTTCTAAATATGTCTCCTGAGGCAAAGGAAACAAAAGCAAAAATAAACTATCAAGACTAAATCAAAATAAAAAGCTGCACAGTGAAGGAAACAATTAACAAAACTAAAAGGCAATCTAGTGAAATGGAGAAGATATTTACAAATGATATATCCAGCAAAGGGTTAATATCCAAATATATAAAGAACTGAAAAAACAGCCAAAAAACAAGTAATCTAATTAAAAATGGGCAGAATACATGAACAGACATTTCTCCAAAGAAAGGAATACAGATGGCCAATAGACACATGAAAAGATGCTCAACATCACTCATCATCATCAGGAAAATGTAAATCAAAACTATAATGAGATATCACTTCACATTTGTTAGAATGGCTACAATAAAAAACACAAGAAACAACAGGTATTGGTGAGGATATGGAGAAAAAGAAACCCTTTTTCTTGGTTGGTAGGAATGCAAACTGGTGCAGCCACTGTGGAAAACAATGTGGAGTTTCCTCAAAAAATTAAAAAAAGAACCACACTATGATGCCACAATCATATTACTGGATATTTACTCCAAAAATATATAAATACTAATTCAGAGGGATACATGCACCCCAATGTTTATAGCAGCACTACCTACAATAGCCAAACTATGAAGCAGCCCAAGTGTCCACCAATAGATGAATGAATAAAGAAGAGTTGGTATACACACACACACACACACACACACACACACACACACATATATATATATAATGGAATGAATATATACATATAATGGAATATATAATGAATATATATATATATATATATATATATATATAATGGAATATTAGTCATAAAAAGAATGAAATCTTGCCATCTGCAACAATATGGATGGAGGTAGAGAGTATAATCCTAAACGAAGTAAGTCTGTCAGAGAAAGAAAAATACCATAAGATCTCACTCCTATATGGAATTTAAGAAACAAATGAGTAAAGGGGAAAAACAAAAAAGAGAAAGAGACCAACCAAGAAACAGATGCTGAACTACAGAGAACAAACTGATGGTTACCAGAGAGGAAATGGGTGGGAAGATGGGTGAAATACGTAATGGGATTAAAGAGTGTACTTATCATGATGGGAAAAAAAGATATTTTTCATTCTTAGCTTTCAGAACCTGGTGTGTAGTTTATACTTCCAGCATAAAAAGCTGCACAGTGAAGGAAACAATCAACAAAATTAGCTATTATCTGGCTGGCAATTAGCTATTACTTGGCTGGGGACTACTATATTGGGTACTGTAGCTCTCTAGTTTTCCTTTTGCGCCATCTTTCCTCATGATATGGTTTCATGGTTTTTACCCCACTCACATGCTTTGCCTCTTGATCTCAGAGGTAAAGCTTCCAGTTTTTCACTACTGAGTTCAATGTTAGAGGTAGCCTTTTCATATATGGCCTTCATTATATTGAGATACTTTTCATCTATCCTAGTTTGTTGAGAGCTTTTATCATGAGGGCTAAATTTTGTCAAATGCATTTTCCACAACTATTGAGACAGTCATGTACATTTTATAATTTATACTGTTAATAAGGTATATTACATTAATTGATTTTCATATGTTGAACCATCCTTGCATCCCAGGGATAAATCCCACTTGGTCATGGTGTATGATCTTTTTAATGTGCTGTTGGACTCAGATTCTTAGTGTTTCATTGAGTTTTTTTTTTTTTTTTTTTGCCTCTTAGATTTATCAGGGATATTAGCCTGTAGTTACCTTTCCTTGTGGTGTCTTTGTCTGGCTTTCGTATCTGCAGTAATACATATATATATGGAAATTGGAGGAAAATGAATGTGATAAATACATAATATATATACATATTTTTAAAAGTTTTTTAAATTCTTTATTTAGTTTTGAGAGAAAGAGACAGAGTATGAACAGGGGAAGAGCAGAGAGAGAGGGAGATACAGAATCTGAACCAGGCTCCAGGCTCTAAGCTGTCAGTACAGAAATTGACATGGGGCTCAAACTCATGAACTGTGAGATCATGACCAGAGACAAAGTTGGACGTTCCACCGACTGAACCACCCAGGCACCCCTTTATATAATATTTTAATGAGGATCTTTTTAAAGTATGATATTCATGATGTGAATCAGTTTATTAGAAAGAAATTAGAAAACTGCACAGCCTCCATTGAGCTTAGAAAACATTGACACACACCTAATGTTTTTGCTTTATTTATGAGAAAAACAAATGATTAGCTACTTTACACTAATGTAATATTTGGTAACAGACTTCTTCATGAGCTCAAGTGTTTTGAGTATTCCTTTTTTTAAATTTTTATTTATTTATTTATTTATTTATTTATTTACTTAACATTTATTTATTATTGAGAGACAGAGAGAGACAGAGCATGACCAGGGGAGGGGCCAAGAGACGGGGAGACACAGAATCTGAAGCAGTCTCTAGGCTCTGAGCTGTCAGCACAGAGCCTGATGCGGGGCTGGACCCCACAAACTGCGAGATCATGACCTGAGCTGAAGTCGGACACTCAACTGACTGAGACACCCAGGCACCCCAAGTATTTTTTTTTTTAAAGAGATCATTATGAGATTTTGAAACTCTTGGTACAAGATCTTTTAGTGACTTTGTATGTTGTCTCGGGCCAACCAATTAGCCTCCAACTCTTCATTTGCAAATTGGAAATATTAAAATGTGCTTTGGCTAATGTTTGCAGAGCATCTCAGAGACTATAAAATTAAAGGCATGTGATGACATAGAAAATACTTTTTTCTTCTCTTTACTTCTTTTTTCCATGCACATTTGTGTGTGTGTGTGTCTGTGTGTGTGTGTGTGTGTGTATTCATTTTCTTATTTGTGAAATACCAAGTGCTCCCCTGTTTTGCTTTAGAGATTACTTTATGCCCTGTGGTGGTAATAGACTAGGCCATTTTAAATGATCTTTTCATGGTTTTCCTTGAAGAGTGCATACTTACTATTTAGCATGGCCATCAAAAAGTTAATTCATGGGGCACTTGGATGGCTCAGTCAGTTAGGCATCCGGCTCTTGATTTCAGCTCAGGTCATAATCTCATGGTTGGTGGGATTGAGCCTTACATCAGGCTCTGTGCTGACAGCATGGAGCCTGCTTGCAATTCTCTATCTCCCTCTCTCTGCCCCTCTCCTGCTCATGCTTTCTCTCTCAAAATAAATAAATAAACTTAAAAATATATTAATTCATTACTTGAGTTCTTAATCAAATGTAGTTCTTAGTGGATTCAATTTATCATCAACTAGTTTTTCTTGTGTCCCAACTATAAGGAGACTGTCTCTGACTGGAAAAAATTTACCAACCAATATCAGTCTAATCTTTCCTCCCATTTTATTTATTGTAAATCTTCCCTGTTAATTAGCAACACTCATATAACCGACTCTCAACTTTGTTCTCATGCCCTAGGAACTCAATTTCTGTTTCTTTAATTTTAATTACATTATTTTATTCTGAGTAGTGATTTCTTCCAAATAAATCCTGTCTAATTTTTGACACCATGTTTCAAAAACAAAAATCTACTCCCTAAATCATGACTATTTGTTTCTGGCCTCAACATTTTTTTTTTTTTTTGGCAGGATGTCTGAGAAATCTATATTTGGAGAAGATTATTTCTTTTTTAATAATTCAGATAGGACATTTAAAAGTAAATCACTTGATGGAATATTTTAGGTTTCTTTTTATTTTCTCAATTACTATGTACTTTTGAAGAGTTTCTTTTGAGCTTAAAAAAATAAACAAAACATAAACAAAACACAAAATGTAGCCCTATGAGGGTCATTGAATGTGTACAAAAATTGTTATGCCTTAGAAGACTATGTCTGTGAGATGGACATATTCTTCATACCCTATCATTTATTTACTTTTATAAATAGGCAATGCTAACTTTTCTGACTAATCCCTAGTCCTTAGACACTATACACAACTCGAGTCTTTACTGGAAAACATTTATTTCAAACAAATCTTGAAAGTTTCCAACTCTCTAAAAATCATAAGCTGTATACATTTGTCCCAAGAGAAATATTATTGGAAACACAGATAAAATATGGTTTTCTGATAAAATATTTTATAAGTGAGGTATAAAGTTTGTCAATTCTTATTTTCAGTCATTCTCAGATTCTAAGTATTAAATTCAGACAAGTACACACATTTTACAACTGTGCATAACGTTTGAATAGCAATTTACAGTTTACAGATCACTTTCTTTGGTTTGTTGGCCACAGAGCTCTCATGTCATGAATGAGAATATAATTAGAAATCTTAAATTACTTTAATAAACAATTTAGTCAACAGCAACACCCTAATTTAGAGTGGATGAAATAGAAGTTTCATCTAAAGAGGTTAAATAAAATGGAGATCTGCTGAAGAAGAAGAACAACAACAACAAATCAACAAAAAACATACTATTTGTAATGCTGCTAATTAACTTCCTTTGATGCCTAAAGAAAACCAAATACCAAGAGGAGCCTTTACTTTCACTGTAGCAAATGAGATTGTTCAAGCTTAAAAGAATTATTGAACAGAAAATTATCACAAGATAGTAAAGATTTGTATGATATAATAAAATGATAATAAGAAACATAAAAAACATATGAAGGCAATAAAGTATCTGAAACAAGACTGGAGAAAAAATAAAATGTAATTAAAATAGATAATGTTTATTTTTAACCTATGTATTTATTGAATCTAGTATAGATTCTCAGAATCTGGTATAGCTTTAAAGGGCATTAAATACAACAGTGCCAGTGTTTTCATTCTCAGAGAGAGCAGACTTTATCCACATAATAACTAAGTTTTTTTTTCCCCATGGCAATTCAGACTGCTAGAACTAAGGAATCTAATATCTTGCCTATTCTAATGAGCATTCAGTTGTATATTCAATATTATAATAATGTGTACTTGTAATAATTTATAATATTATAATAGGTTATAATATTAACTTTTATATTGAGGTTAAAACATTTTTCTTATACCTTTAATGGATTTTTAGAGCTGGAAAGATAAGTTCAAATTCAGTTTTCCAAAAACAATCAAGATCTAAATTTTAATTTGTGTCCAGATAAGATAGTACAATATGCTGAAAATACCATTATCTTAACTGTGAGAATTCTTTTTTCCTTCTGTTATGAAATTTTTGGATTAGCTTCTTCAATTCACTCATGAGTGATCTCCTTTATGCCACTTTTCCTACAAGGAATAACCTGTATCCAAACTATACAATTAGAATCAAATCAAGAATTTCCATAAAATTATGAGGGTTTCATATATGAAGTTTAGACTGTATCTGGTCTCCCATTAGGATTACCTTATTTGCAAGACAACTGTGACTACTTTCCTAACCTTTTAGGTAAATAATAAAACTGCTTTTGTGGTAGACAGGTCTAATACCAATTGCTAGAACCTATGAACAGGTCAGGTGACATGGCAAAGGGGAATTGAGGTCCTAATCAGACAACCTTGAAAAGGAGAGAGAATCCTGGGTTATTTGAGTGGTCCAAGTCTCATAAAGATACTTATAAATGTCTGAGGGAGACAGGAAAGAGAACTACAGAGATGCCAACATGAGAAAGACTTGGCTGACTTTTCTAGCTTTAACATAGAGGAATAGGGGCACAAGCCGAGGCATGTGGGCACCATCTAGAAACTAGGAAAGGTGAGGAGATGGATTTTCTCTTAGAACCAACAAAAGGTTGCAGCCCTGTCTATTGACATCTTGATCTTAGCCCAGTGAGATTATTTTCTGACCTCCAGGTCTGTAAGATGATAAATCTGTTTTGTTCTAAATCAAAATCACTAAGTTTGGGGTAATTTATTATGTAATCATAGGAAATTATTAACAGAAACTATGTCTTGGCCTTGATGAGGGTAACCTGAATTGCAAGAACATCCCAAACGATGCCCCCAATTTTTAAATAAATCAAAAAAAAATGATGTAGTAACTAGGAATTTGTCTCTAATTTAGTGATTAATTTAGCAATTGGGTTTCAATGCTGCCATAAGCCTATAAAAATTTGAAAACATGGAGATGATAAATATAATCAATAAATTATTGGTATCTCTGATCAATTGTTTCTCAAAATGCTGTTTTGTTCTTTCTATAACCTGGGAGCTGAATAAGATACAGACGGAAAGAAATGGCAGTGTTCGTTTCAGTATTAAAAAAAAAAATAACATGTTTTGCTTTATTTAAAGAGAATTATATTTCTTTTCAGTGGCATTTTACCATTTATATTTGTGTTATTGCTTTAACTTATGTTTTAAATACATTATTATATAAAAATATGCTTTTTCCAGACAGTCTTTTCAATAAATGGTACTGGGAAAACTGGACAGCTACAGGCAAAAGAATTAAACTGGACCACTTCCTTACACCATAGACAAAAAAGCTCAAAATGGACTGAAGACTTAAATGGGAGACACAAAACCATAAAATTCCTTGAGGAAAAACCATGCAGTAATTTCTTGGACAACGGCCTTAGCAACTTTTTCTAGATGTATTTCCTCAGGCAGGGGAAACAAAAGCAAAAATCAACTATTGGGACTATATCAAAATAAAATGCTTTTGCACAGTGAAGGAAACCATCAATAAAGCAGGAAGGTAACCTATTGAATGGGAGAAGAGATTCACAAATGATATATCTGATAAAAGGTTAATACCCAAAATATATAAAGAACTTATGTAACTCATCACCAAAAAATACATAATTCAATTAAAATGGGCAGAGGACCTGAATAGACATTTTTCCAAAGAAGACATACAGATGGCAAACAGACACATGACAAGATACACATCATTCAACATCAGGGAAATGCAAACCAAAGCCACAATGAAATATCACTACACCTGTCAGAATGGCTAGTATCAAAAGGGTAAGAAATAATAAGTGTTAGTGAGGATGTGGAGAAAAAGGAACTCTCATGCTCTGTGGATGGGAATGTATGTTTTGAGAGGTTCCTCAAAAAATTAAAAATGGAAATACCATATGGTCCAATAATTCCACTACTGGGCATTTACTCAAAGAAAATGAAAACACTAATTCAAAAAGATACTTGCACTCCCATGTATATCATAGCATTATTTACAATAGCCAAGATAGGGAAGCAATTAAAGTGTCCATCGATAAATAAATGGATAAAGAAGATGTGGTATATATTTATACAATAGAATATCACTCAGCCATAAAAAACAATGAGACCTTGCCATCTGACCAAATGGATGAACAGAGAGGATATTATGCTTAGTAAAATAAGTCAGACACAGAAAGACAAATACCAAGTGATTTCACTTATACATGGAATCTAACAAACCAAACAACTGAATAAACAAATAAAAAGCACAAACAGACACATAAATAAAGAGAACAAGCAGATGGCTACCAGAGGGGTGGAAGCATGGGCAAAATGGGTGAAGGGGAATGGGAGGTACAGACTTCCAATTATTGAATAAGTCCCAGGGATTAAAAAAAAAAAAAGGTACAGCACAGGGAATACAGTCAATGGTAACGTAATAGCATTGTATGGTAGCTACACTTGTGAGCACAGCATAATGAAAGTGATTGCTGAATCACTATGTTGTATACCTAAAACTAATGACAGTATATATATCAAATATATTTCAATAAAAAACATGCAAAAGAAGAGAATATGCCTTTTTTCCTCAAATTATCTTAGAGATATAAGGAGAATAGTTTTCTATTTCTTTTTGCAACTTTAAAAATACTGGGCAGTCATTTATTTTCTTCTTTTGCATGATACCAGAAAATAGTCTATGCAGAATTTGTTTTCTCAGATGCAATGCAGATGACTTCTCCAGGTTTCTCTTTCTACCTTCTGTGAAAACTGTTCCCTCTCCTCTCTGAGTTATCATTTAAAGTCCTGGTTATTTCTACAACACATCATTTTTACCCAGCCTGAAAGTCTCAGGTATGTAAGGAGGAAGAAGGTAAACACAAGCTTTAGGCTTTGTTGAAAAGTCTGTGCCCTATATTCATGATCTATTTCTCCTCTTCTGCAGTATGTTTGAGCTGTATCTCCCCCACTCTTCTTGCACCTCTAATGACCCACATTCTAAGTAGAATTTCCTATTGCTTGCACTCAGACATGACTCCATATGCGGCTTACTCTGTCTTAAATGTTTCTCAGAAATCATTTCTAAACAACCCAGATGAAATGGAAAGCTTAAGTGCTATCCTTGGCCCTATGTCAATAATCCATGGGAATTCCCTCATACATTCATACCCTTCCTAACTTCTTTTTTTCATAGACTTTTTGGTATTCTCAGCTACGAAAATAGTAATGCCTTCCTAGGAGGATTTTTGGAAATTTGGGGGGTATTTCTGATTTTCTCAATGACTGGAATTCTACTGACATTTAGCAAACCAAGCCCTGGGATTCAAAACATCTTATATTGTTCTAGACAGTTTTGAATAGCAAAGAACCATTCTACCAGAAATGGTAATAGCACCCTTGCTCAGAAACCCTCAAATGATAGTTTCTCTCTCTTCCTCCCTCCCTCTCCTCCCCCCTCTTCCTCCATACTTAGTAGCTGGTACCTATTTATTTTGAAGATAATTATCTCTGTCGGTATTATTTCACTCTTTGCTTTTAGATTTCCTCTAGACTGCAAAAGTGCTGTGTCTGCTGAGACTCTGAGGTGGTAGGAGTTTCTTTGAGTGTGAGGTCTTTATACAGCTTTCTGTGAGCTCCTACTCTTGACCTTGGTAAACTTTCAAATTTGGAGTGTTTTATTAAATATTTTTAGTGGTATGTCTACACACCTTCTTTCCTTTGTAATGCTTCCTTTTTTAAAAATTTATTTTGATAGACAGTGCTCTAGTGAGGAAGGGGCAGAGAAAGGGGGAACAGAGGGTGAATCCCAAGCAGGCTCTGCACTGTCAGCACAACGTCCTGTGGTGGTGGGGCTTAAACTTTGAGGCGTGACCTGAACAGAAATCAAGTCTGATGCTTAACTCTTTAACAAAGCTGCCATTTATACTCATTTCTTTGGAAAAGGTCTGCCGGTGATTTCCCCTCCTAGTTTCAATCATTGTTCTTCAGTGGGTCACTGGTGAGAGAATTTCCGTAATCCTGACTGCCTCTTTCTTCTTCATCTAGAACAGAGTTCTCCAATTGGACATTGCCCGGTGATGGACACATCCTACATTCTGCACTTCCTAATATAGTAGACAATAAACACATGCAGCTCCTGAGCCCTTATAAAGTGGCTAGTGTGACTGAGGCAATTCTTAATTTTAATTGATTTTCATTAATTAATTTTAATTACTTCATATTTAAAAAGCCACATGTGCCTAATGGCTACAATATTGGACAGTAGAAACTTGAAATCAGATTTCTTCCTAGCAGAGCACTCCAGGAAGCTGCTGTAAATCAAGTGGTGTTTGCTCATGAGATAAAATCTAGCTGCTATGCTTAAGCTCCACTGTATCTTTCTTCAGAGTGGAAATATTATCTTCTTTTTCAGTGCTCTTTTAACTGTATGTGCTGTTTATTGTGCATGCCATCTTGCAAGAACTTCAGAGATAGTTTTTAAATGAATGAACCCACAGGTCACAGGCAATTGAAATTTTAATACAAAAGCTCATAAAAAACTTTTCAAAAAGCTGCATTTTATCACAAAGGAACATACTTTAACTTGGATTGCTCGTCAGTTTTAAAGATTGTTGGATTCTCTCTTTTCTCCCTTCTTCCTCTGATTTTCCTCCTTCACCTGATTCCATGGATTGGAAGAATACAGGAGCCTTATTGAAGACATAAACCGATAGTTCTCAAAGTGCAGTCTCAGAGTAGGAGCATTAGCCTGACCTAGAAAAGTGTCCTAAGTTCACATTATCAAGCCAGACCCCTAAGAATACAAAATCATAAACCTTGGGGGAAGAGGCCAACAATCTTTCCTTTAACAAGTCTTCCAAGTGATTCTCTGATGCACGTTATTGACTCAACCACTGTTCTGAACAGCAGCAGCAAAACTACATGAAAAACTGAAGCAAATGCAAGCATGCTGAGGCAAGTTACCTTATAAGAAACAATTTCCTAATTTTTTATTACCTTGGCAGATATGTACTGAAGACTATGCTCTAGGAGGCCCTGAGCTCAGTGGTTACCTATCTCCTCTAAGTGGTTATGGAAAGCTGTTTTGCACTTGAGAGCACATGCCCTCAGCCTGGTAGCATGGTTCTAGGAATCATATATTGCTTAATTAATCTTGTATTAATCTCCTTCTTAAAGGGTGGAAACATAACTTGTCCAAGGTTCTCTTGCTTCTTTACATAATAATAATGTGATCATACTTTGCATCTCAATTTTAATTGTTGGTAGAATTCCTATGTTTCTCAAACTGTTTTAGTTAATAGCATAAACATTATACATCCAAGTTGTCACTGTGCCCACCTACTGGTTTACTTTGAAACCAAAATAAATTTTGTTTGGAACTCTCCCCACAATCATACCTTTGGTCCTATACTTAATTCTCTCTCATTCTTTTTTTTAATGTATATTTATTTTTAAATATATATATATATATATATATATATATAATATATATAAAATGTGTATATATATAATTTTTAAATATTTATGACAGAGAGTGCACATGTGTGTGCATGCGTGAGTGAGTGTGAGAGGGGCAAAGAGAGAGTGGGACACAGGGTCTGAAGCAGGTGCTGTGCTGACAGCAGAGAGCCCAGTGCAGGGCTCAAACTCACAAACCCCTTGATGGTGACCTGAGCTGAAGTCAGACAGAGGGAGAAGAGAGAGAATCCCAAGCTGGCTCCACACAGAGCCCAATGCAGGGCTTGATCCCAAGACCATGGAATCATGACATGAGCTGAAATCAAGAGTCAGATGTTTAACCAACTTAGTCACCCAGGTGCCCCTCTCTCATTCTTAATTTTCTCACTTATCTTTGTCGCTCTCCACATCAAAGACAAAAAGACCTTGCATGAGTTCTCTTATTTCTGCTTTTCTTAAACTACAGTCTATAAAGCTCTGTCTCTCTCTCTTTCATCTTTATATCTATCTATCTATCTATCTATCTATCTATCTATCTATCTATGTATCTATCATCTTTCCATTACTTTCTTTGGTTCTTAGGAATCAATTCCTCTTTTTCCCTTATTATTTCATGGAGATCTACATGGTTGATTTCCTCTGTCCTTTCTAATCACTTCAAACCTAGAAACACCATTCTACAAATTAAATGGTTTCAAGTAGTGGAAGAAAGTGGTAAGACAGAAAAAAAAATATTCCTATATTGAGATAAATATGTAAAGCATCTCGTATAGTTCTTGGCACACAGTCAACAGTCAATAAATGTTCTTCTTTTCCTTGACCTTAAACAGAAAGCACTTTGTAGAGTGTACCAGTGGAATGCATCTATATTCATAGAGAGTCATATCTTCTCAATTTCCTGCATTAGTAAAGATTTGTTCAATAGCAATTAGCATCAGAAATTGGTAAGGCAATAGAAATACAGTTGATGAGTTGCTGTGGTTAAGTCAGAATATTTGGTACTTCACGCACTGAAGTGTGTGTAGTTGTAGACAGCGAGACCCAGACTTTGCTATAAGAGAGATGAAGGTGAGGCGTATTTTGTGTAGTGGACAAAGGATTCCAGAGCAGGAAAGAGGACTGAACGAGATAAAGGAGGCTCCCTGTGAGCAGACAATGGTCCATATTACCAATATAAGATGAAACACCATTTTCAAAGGAAACACATTTAGAAGAAAGGTACACAATGGTAGGATTTCTAGGTGGCAGTCATTCTCAACAGTGTTTGGGTAGTATAGCTGTAGGTTAAGAAGATGCATCCCAGGGAATTCCAGGGACTCTAAACATGAGAACATTTCAGGAGGGGGATCTGACATGAACTACTCTTGTTTCCTCTGGAAACTAGCCTAGAAACAAGGAATCAGGGACACAGGTAAAATCTTATGAGGTCAGACTTGTTTTTTACACCATGAATCACAATTAGGGAACCTAAAACTCAGGGGCTATACCTATTACACCAGTCATTTCAGATTCCTTTTCATTCCAGATTCCTTTTTCTAGTGCAGGAATTGCACTAATTTTATCACCAGGTATATTTCTCATTAATGCACGTGTTTGACAAGAATTTTACTGGTAGCTCATGAAAGAAGGGCCGGATTGGGAACAGCGTTAAGATTTCTGGCTAAGACACTCACAATAGCCTGGAGTGATGGTTCTCAAACTTCAGTACACACCAGAGCTATAGAGCATTTTCAAACAGAAGCTCCTGGAATCCAGTCCTAGAATATCTGATTCAATAGGTTTGGGGAATGACCTGGATCTGCATGTCTAACAAGTTCTCAAGTAGTGTTACCAGAATTAGTGAACAAAAATGCAGTTAAGTTGAATTTTAGATAAATAAAAACTATCTTTTTTATGCTTCATGCAGTATTTAGGACACATTTATACTAAAAAAAATTACTCTTTGTTTATATGAATTCATATTTAACTGGCAACCCTTTTCCCATGTCATATTATTGCCACTGCTCCTGGGATCACACTTTGAGAACCACTGTTATCTCTATACTTATACATTATAAGCGCATGTAGTTCCATCTAGAACCCACCATAAGATAGATTTTTCTAAGTTATTTACATGGTAATACACATGTGTGCAAAATTGGATCTTAAAGTGGAAGTTTGGGTTGGCACATCAAAAGAAAATTGGTATCACATTTTAAAAGATATACTAGACCATATGCAGTGATTACAAAGAAAATTCTCAAAACATAGTTCTTTACTATTTACTACTCTTTAATCCTCAATTACACAGAGTGTACAAAAAGACTCAGTGATGAAAAATCCAGTGATAATTTTTATTAATGTTTTCTTTAGAGAGAGCTTTCCATGAATCCAGCCAACCACTCCAAGAAGGAAAGATGAAGCATTACACCTTGAATCTAAAGACATAACAAGACTTCCAAGAAAAAGGACTCAAGAGCACATAGGGATAGAGCTTTGGGTATGCCCAAGTGTATTTGGCTTATTACATGCATAATGCAAGTAATGAATTGTAACTGTGACTTGAAATGACCATAATGTGTTTTATTTCATAAGATGAACTAGGAAAGTCATGGGATTGCCAAAATTTGTTTCTGGAGTCTACAAAAGAAATAGTTATCTGAAATAGGTAAACTTAAGTGAGAGTAGAAGATAAAAATTAAGTTGATTCTAGTGTTAAATCTCAAGTGTTGTTATTGTTCTAAGGAATGGTTCTATATATTAACTGGGTCAGTTTTGTTTATTCTTTAATATATCATACTTATTCTTTAATACATATAGGCCAACATATATATCATATGTATATATGCCACTGTGTGTATGTATGTATGTATGTATGTATGTATGTGTATGCCTACCCAGCCTATGTGTTGATCTCATATAGTTTATTGTATAATGTGTACCAGGATATTTTCAAGTAATTATTTTCTGTTGGCAATATAAAATCTGGAGCTGAATGTTTCTCTTGAAGCACTGTGAAGAAGACCAAACTTTTCTAGCCCTGCTTGTGCTCTAGAACTCATCAGATGCACCTTGCACACACACTATTTTGCCTTCGGCATCTTCCTGCTGTTTATATCCTTGGGCATTGTATGATATTTTTGAAAATTAATTTTAGGAGAATTTTAGATTTACAAAAATTTGTAAATATAGTACAGAGAGTTCCCACATTAGTAAAGTTTCTGCTTTTCTTAAACTACAGTCTATAAAGCTCTGTCTCTCTCTCTATCATCTTTATATCTATCTATCTATCTATCTATCTATCTATCTATCTTTCTATTACTTTCTTTGGTTCTTAGGAATCAATTCCTCTTTTTCCCTTATTATTTCATGGAGAGCTACATGGTTGATTTCCCCTGTCCTTTCTAATCACTTCAAACCTAGAAACACCATTCTACAAATTAAATGGTTTCAAGTAGTGGAAGAGAGTGGTAAGAAAGAAAAAAGAAAGAAAGAAAGAAAGAAAGTTTCCTTTATCATTAACATCATATATTAGCATGGTACTTTTGTCACAATAAATGAACCAATTTTATATATTATTATTAACAAAAGTCCATGCATTATTCAAAATTTCTTAGCTTTTATCCAATTTCCCTTTTTTTTTCTGTTCCAGAATCCCACCAGGATTCCACATTACATTTAGTTGTCCTGTCTTCTTAGGCTACTCTTGGATGTGATGGTTTGTTTTTGATGATTTTGATGGTTTTGGGGATTATGAGCCAGATAAAAAAATCTCTCACTTGGGACTTATCCAATGTTTTCATCATGATTATATTGAGGTGATGTGTTTTGGGGAGGAAGACCACAGAGACAAAGTGCCATTTTGATCACATTCTGTCAAGGATACCTATTACAAATATGAGCTATTACTGTTAATGTGGATCTTCATCACCTGTCTGAGGTAGTGTTAGTCAGTTTCTCCACTGTAAAGTTACTTTTTCCCCCTCCTTCCATAATATGTATCCTTGTCTTAGCCAGTACTTTTGCATAGGATTTATGTTGAATACAGATTACAGTATGTGGTGGTTGAATGTTTTTTTACAAACCTATTTGTTCTGGAAAGTGACTGAGCGTGGCACAGTTATTCAATGATTCATTAACCTAAATCCATCATGGCTTCAAAAGATCTTTTTAAAATTCTGGTATACTGAGGGTGGAATCTTACAAGGTGAGGACTCTTTCTTCACAGTGAGAGGAGCATTCTCCTTTTTGTTTTTTAAAATGTTTTATTTATTTTTGAGAGAGAGAGAGAGAGAAAGACAGAGAAAGAGAGAGAGAGAGAGAGAGAGAGAGAGAGAGAGAGAGTATGACCAGGGGAAGGGCAGAGAGAGGGAGACATGGAATCTAGAGTAGGCTCCAGGCTCCAAGCTGACAGCACAGAGCTCAATGCAGGGCTCAAACTCACGAACCATGAGATCATGATCTGAGCTGAAGTCGGATGCTTAACGGACTGTGCCACCCAGGTGCCCCAATGACAGGAGCATTCTTATATTCTGTTGAAAAGGTGAAAAGTTTCTCTAGACCTATCCTATGGTCAGAGCTCTAGACCATATCTTCTGGCCCAATCCATACTATTCAAACTGAGGACTTTAATAGTGGTTTTACTTATATAGTAGTTAGCCAACAGTTTTCTGTATTTAAAAGTGATCTCCTAATATTCCTCCCCTAGAGAGTGTCTAATAATTGGCATTGCTTTCAGCAAACCATGCTTTTAGCTTATTTGTTCGTGTATTCCTAACTCTTACTTCTAAATAACTTAAACACCAACCTGAATGTTGAGCACATTAGCTGCTGTTATTGATAATGAGCAACCTTAAGAACATTTCAGACTACCAAAAAGCTTCCACACACTTCTTGAGCTACCAATAACATTTGTTTTATTTGATTTTGTTAAAGTTCCAGTATTTTTCCTGTGCTATCTCACCCTGAAAATAGGCAGCAACCTTATAACTTATGGAAGTTGTCAATAGGCTTCATGGACAAAACACCAGCAGCTAGTAATGAAAGTGAAACGTCAACATTTAATTGTTGAAAATGAATGAGTATTTAAAACCTGAACATAAATCCAAAAGATAGAAACCCACAAAATTAAAGCAGATAGATTTTTGAGTAGACTGAACTACATTCCAGTATTGTTAAAATTGTCTAGAAATTTATTAGTGATTTTTACACTAATAGCATTTGTATCAAATGATCTTATGAATTTAAGAATTAGACTGTCCAGATTCTTTATTAAGGTAATTTAACACCCAGAAAAGTTATTCTATGAGTTTGTGCTCATAGAGCTTATGAGTGCTTATTGGGTTTGTCTACCAATTTTCTCACCAGGTTTAGCAATTTTGGGTTTGGGGTTTATCTTCAAAATAGAAGACAAGCCACTTAACAATATTAGATTTGTCGTTATTTGCCTAAGGCCAAGATGTGTTATAATCATCTCTAATTAGGAGTGAGAAGGGTGCTAGAACCGATTAGGCAGAATTCAAAGATGCAGAATGGAGTTCCTCTCATTTCTTTGTTACAACACATTAAATCCTGAAAAAAAATTTTTTTCTTAGGATAAAAAGGAGAATAGAATTGGGGGGTACAAAATGTTATGTAAGTCATGAATGTAAAATATGAGCCAAATTACAATAGGACAAAATGTGGATCATCACTAAACGGGTTTCTCTAATAAGTAATTCATAGAGATTACAATATATTGCTCATCTCCTTTTAGTTACCTTCTAGATGATGCTTTCCTGTTTGTAATTACACATTTGCACATTACTGAAGGCTGAAATGATTATCTATCCTTAAATATATACTCTTAATACTTTTCTGTGTGTGTAATATGTATGTGTGTGTGCATGCTTGTGAGAGAGTGAGACAGTAAGAACAAAAGTGAGACAGGAAGAGAGAGAAAAACAGACTTCTCTCAGTCAAAAATATCCTGAGAAAGTGTGTTTAATCTCTGAGTACTTTACTTGGAATAAATTACGATTCTAATTGTCCCTAGGTTATTTTCCATACATCTTCTATTATCAAACACTAGATACAATATCAGTATTAAATAATTTAAAATAACATTGATGATCCTAGAATTTTGTTTGTTTGTTTATTTATTTTAACACTTATTCATTTTTTGAGAGACAGAGAGCAACAGTATGAGCAGGGGAAGGACAGAGAGAGAGGGAGACACAGAATTCGAAGTAGGCTCCAGGCTTTCAGCTGTCAGCACAGAGCCCAACATGGGGCTCGAACTCACCAGCAGTGAAATCATGACCCGAGCTGCAGTCGGACACTCAATCGACTGAGCCACCCAGGCACCCTCCTAGAAACCCTCTGTTTTATATGTGTGTGATATTCAATATCCATGAACAAACAACAAAAAGTCATTGAACCCTCCTATGTAGCAAACACCATGCTAGATGTCAAAGCACAAAGGGGAGTATTCTAAACAGCCTATCCAGGAGTATGCATGGCTGTGAGGTGATGTTAAAGAAGAAATTATAAGCATAATTACAGTAAATACATAGCACATATGGATGAATGAATGAAGAAACTACAGAGAAGATATAATACAAGGCATTGTAAAACTTGTGGCTGAGAAATTAAATTTATCTAGATAATGAGGTGTGTCAGTGAGAAAATTATCCTTGAGGAGTTAACATTTACATTGAGAAAGAAAAAATAAAAAACAATTAGCCACAAGAGGAGGTGAATGGATAGGGTAGTGATTAGATTCAGGAAGAAGAAATAGCTCTGTGAAGCAAGATACACAGATGGTCCAAAATAAAAGTGATGGTTTGGAAATTAGGAATATAATCAGAGGGGTGGTTCTAAAAGTTATAATTTCTTCTAAACAATTGCAACCTCTACAATGAAAAAGAGATGAACAAAGCAAAGATAACTGTTTTTTTCAAGTGCTCCATAATATAGTTGTGCTGTTAAAATTTTAGTCCCCCAAAACATGAAGTTGATGTTAGGTATATTCTTTGGAGGGGGAATCAGAAGCTCAGAAATTTTGCTTCTGGCATCATCCAGCTAGGTGACACAATGGGTCTTTATATCCAGATCTATCTGATTCCACTATTTTCTTCTTACTCTCTCACTCTTTAATTCTGTACAACTATTTTTCTGCTTGTTGTCAAAAGGATTCAACACTCCTGACCCTCTGTGTTGGTGAGTCAATATCTGCCTCCTTCCTCTTTGCAACTTACCTTCCCCTCATCATGAGGAAAGCATGTTATAAGAAGAATCCTAGCTGATTCATTTTAACTGAAATGCTTGCCATATGATTATGGAGAAACAGAACAAGCATTGCAATAGTTTAGTAAGTGAAGGCAGAAGTCTTTTCCCAGAGCTCCACCTGTCTGAGATCATTTGATCTGTTCTAATCTGCAGGGATAGCTCCATATTAGTACTAGATGATCCTAAGGGTCAAGGATTTATCTCAATCCTTCAATTTGCTCCATATTCACTTCACTTGTTTTAGGAGAAAAAATACACATACAAATTTCACAGATAGGTGATACACAATTGTTTGCATGTGTTTGTAGTTTACGAGAGTGCTGGAGGATAAGTTGAGGAAAGGTTGAGGAAAGGGAGGAATCTCCTTTATCTCTATGAGACTTCTCCATCAAAACATAATGTTATTGATGTAACTGCTACCTGCCCATTAAAGTGAGTTTTATTGTCACATTTGTCAGTCAAAATGAGCTCTACTAAGAATGATTGGATAATTATGCCTTTCTATGGGAAAAAAATGTAAAAAAAAATCAAGTCTAACACTTGATTTAGAAGCAATAGATGTTCTGTAGACTCCAAGTTGACCGGCATAAAATTAAGAATACCAATTAATTATAACATTTATTTAGGTTCCATGTGAGATTACCCAAATTGCTTGTGGGAATGTAGGAATATTTTATATCAGCTTTAAAAAAGAAAGAAATCCTGCCATTTGTGACAACATGGATGAAACTTGAGAACATTGCATTAAGAGAAATAAGCCAGTCACAGAAGAACCAATACTGCATGATTCCACTTACGCAAGATATCTAAAATAGTCAAACTCATGGAATAGAATGGCATTTGCCAGGGGGTGGGGGAGAGAAAACGGGGAGTTGTTCTGCGGGTATAAAGTTTCCGTAATACAATAATAAATGAATGGATGAACAAATCAATGAATAGACAATCAATTCTTGATATCTGCTGTACAACATATAGTGAGCAATACTGTATTGTACACTTAAAAATTTGTTATAAGGGTGTATCTCATTTTACGTGTTCTTACCACAATAAGAGGTATTTTGTACACTCAATTTGTTTTGAGCTTTCTTTACTCAAAACTAAAAAACATGGTGTGCCTAGGTGGCTCAGTTACTTAAGTGACCTACTAGATCTCAGCTCAGGTGATGATCTTGCAGTTTGTGAGTTTGAGCCTCACATCAGGCTCTGCACTGATGGAGCGGAGTCTGCTTGGGATTCTGTCTCTCCTCTCTGCACCTCCCCTGTTTATGTATGTACTCCTCTCTCTCTCCTCCTGTCTCTGTCTCAAAATAAATAAACATAAAAAGAATTTTTAAAAAACTGTAAAAAAAATCAAGTTATGTCGGGTCTAGACACTAAAAGTTGAGTTCTTGTTAAAATTTTCTCAACCTGTACGTGTAAAGAAAGCTCTAGGTTCAGGCTGGTTTAGGCAGTACATTGCATGCAAGGGTTGCGATCTCATGCTTTTAAGAAAATTTCCATTTGAAGTGGAAATAGAAAAACCTCTCTGTACAGCTTACTTTCAGCTTCCACATTTGAGACATGAAGTTAATTCTCTGAGTCAGTTAATAGTCTATGACAATTAAACCATAAGCATCTTTTTCAAACACAAATATAAATTATAAAGGCAAGAGCATGCAAGTTTACAAGCAGCATAAACAAATATTTTCAACTCTCTTTTCACTGGACTTATCATGAAGAACTAATTACAAACTTTATTTTCATTCTGTTTTCTGAACAAACTCAAAATCAAATAATTGTATATGGAAATGTCCTGTCATGGTACTAGTTTTCCATGTGTGTGGGTAATATTACAATCTTAAAATCAAGATATATGATCATATTTTTTTAATTTATAAACTAATTTGTCTATAAAGTCTTAAAAATATGTAGCAATTAAATCACTTTAGTTATGCATTTAACAGACTGGTTTAATTGAAAAGAATAAAATTCTCAGAAAGCAAGACTGTCCCATAAAAGCCAATCACTATGGCTGCCATCACTTTTAGAGAATGATCCCCTGAAGAATAAGTTGCAGCCCTTTGCTCAATCTTCTTTTAATTTTGTTAAGCAATGGGCCTTATGCCCCTTCCTTGGGGGACACAGTTTAAGTAGATTCTTACGATTAAAAGGTTTTCTTTAATCTGATTCCTGCTGGCAGTGGGATCTCACTATATTCTGAATCTGGGTCTCATTGATGCCTAATAGTTGGAGGTGTGGTTTTTAGAAGAGATAATTCAGTTGTGGTTAGAGGGCAAAGAAAAACTGCCAAATAGCACATTCAAGAGTAGTTCTCATGAAATTTTTAGAGCAGGCAATTCCAGCCACCATACACTTCAATGGAGGTGAGACCCTAATGCACTGAGCAATATTTTGAAACATGCACTATGGAAATACTTAAAACCTATTATTCAGCTATGACCTTAGGTCCAGTTACATTGTCCTTTATGTAATGTGGCTGACTGACATTCTATCATTTATTTTTCTCTATATAGGTCCTGCCTTTTTAAATAGCCATTAATGTCTACCATTTCTCTTGGACTTCTCTTCATATTCTTTCTGGAAGCTCTTTATTATTTTAGGGGAGAGGTTCTCCTATAAATTAGAGCCATCCTTAGAACAATAGCACAGATAAATAAAATGATTAAAAATTCAAACTAGCTTCCATTTACTGAGCACTTACTTTTGGATTAGCACACTTTAGAAATAATTTTGAATTTTTATTACAATGATATGAGAAAAATAGCCATCCTTCCAATTTTCTTGTTAAGGAAACTGATTTCAACAGGATTAGCCAACCTGCCTAGGAGTATGTAGCCAGGGGCTGGGAAAGCTAAGATATGGTTCTTAAATCTCTCTTCTGTTAGTTACAGGATCTCTTTTTAACAACACATTGTTATTTGGAAGCAGCAGGAACACATAGGTGGCAATCAGTTCTTTAATTATAGTTTTTTATCAGAAACAAAGCACCATGAAATAACATTCCTATTTCTTTAAGAATGCAATAGAAAGAAAATAAGCCACTGAGATTCCATAAAGTCACTGAAATTGTGGGCTTTTTTCTCTCAGCCTCAGTTTTTTACTTATAGAGATAAATGCTTACTTCCCTCCCAGAGTTGTTTTAAGATGGACATGTGTGCCTGCCTAGCCCAGTGCTTGACTCACAAAAGATAAATCATTTGAGATACGCTGTGGTCTAGTGCTGTTTTTTTTGTTTTTTGTTTTTTTTTGTTTTTTTTTTTAAGTTTATTTATTTTGAGACAGACAGCGTGAATGGGGGAGGGGTAGAGAGGAAGACAGAGAATCCCAAGCAGACTCTGCAGGGTCATTGCAAAGCCCCATACAAGGCTCGAACACCAAAACTGCAAGATCATGACCTGAACAGAAACCCAGAGTCCACGCTTAACCAACTGAACCACCCAGGTGCTCCTAGTGCTGTTTGGATGTCAACCCCAACTCCATTACTTATTAGCTTGATATCTGTATGCAACTTATTGACCTCTCTGTGGCTCAGCTTTCTTACCTGTAAGATAGATTTAATAGTAGCACCTATATGATAGGGTTGTGACAGGGAGAAAGTGAGTTTGGAAAGGTAAAGTTCACAAAAGAATTCTTAGCTCCTTCCTCCTGTAAGCCACCTACCCAGTGTATTCTGTTAACGTTTCTCATCTGCGTGAACCGGTTTTGAAGATATGCCCAATAGATCAAGGTAAAGAGTCAGCCTTGCTGGAAAGACAGTCTCATTCTACCTACAGTATAAATCCTTAAGAGCTGCTTATGGAGTCTTGAATCGGTCTCATTTCCTACTTTTCTTCTCAGTTAATTTGAAACAAGCTTTTCCTCTAAAACAAAACAAAACAAAACAAAACAAAAAACAAAACGATTCTCAGCGTTTGAAAAATTTACAAGAAGAAAACCCCTCCGCTATGTAAGCCTGCATAGGGATTTGCTACCGCTCAATTAGAAAAAAAAAAAAAAAAAAAGGAGATAAGGAGAGACTTTCTTCTAATTTCTCCATGGCTTTTAAAATAGTATTAAAAATAAAAAACAAGATGTATTTTTGTTGTTTGGCATGCTTATGCTTTCCCTTTGACCCCCTTGTATTGGCAGTTTCATCTATTATAGTTTGGTGAATTTCTGCAGAATAAATCATATTTTACTATCTCTATGGGGTACTGACAAACAGAAAGTTTGAAGTTTGCTGCTACACAGGAAAAATAGTTTTCTTCCCGTTTTCCCCTTCAGTATGGGGTAACAACAGAAATAATTAGAAAATATATACTTTTTAAGTTTACTTATTTTGAGAGAGAGGCACACGCAAGAGTGAGTGGGGGAGGGGCAGAGAGAGAGGGAGAGAGAGAATCCCAAGCAGACTCCATACTGTCTGCACAGAGCCCAACACAGTGCTCTCAAGAACCATGAGATCATAACCTGAGCCAAAATTAAGACTTGGGTGCGTAATCAACTGAGCCACTCAGGCACCCCGAAAATATTTTACTGTGGTTACATAAACCTGAGCAATGCTGGATTTTCTACAGAAAAGTGTTGAGGTTGGAACATTAGTGGCACAAGTGTACAGATCCTCTCTAAACTTCTTTTTTCTCCACTAAAGCAACTTGGACTTAGATTCTTATACTGATCAGAAGAAATAGCTGTAGTAATGCAAAATCAAAACCAAGTCAACTGTACAGACTGTAGGCAATTCATAGGACTCAAATTCTAGCTTTGCTACATTTATGCTATGGAATAAAATTTTTAGATTAGCTTTAAATACGTGTCAATTAATAGACTTAAAATTATCTTAAATTTAAATTTGCGCTTCTCATTTCATCATATTTCTCTAAAGTAGATATCAAACATTTTTATTTCCATGTCATGTGAGTGAAATAAATTACACTTTAGAAGCAGCTAGTTAACTATGCTAGCAGAGAGGCAGCTTTTATTTTTTAAGAGCACCATGTTAAAACTAATCTGCAATGCATATAGATTCAATAATACAACAGCAGCTGTTGTGAAAATGCATCTTAAACTCAAAGTCATTTGTGGCACTCTTACATGAATGCTTAAAAGGAGTTGTAGTTTGGGAGGCAGAAATCAAATGTAATTTGTTTTTGGTTACTTTATGAAAGACATTATTTAAGGGGGTATTTGATAAATAGTAATTGTACTTGTCACCTTGAATAAAGACTGGAAGCTTTGAATTAATTATATTTTCGTGCAATTAGAAAAGTCTCATGTGAGATATATCATAGTGACTATGTTTGCTGCTAGATGTCACTATTGTTTCAATGTTGTTCAAGTGTGGGATATTTTCTTGGACTTTGATAAGGGATGCATTTGGTTGATCATCCTTGTTGGTCAAAACATGATTCACAGAAAGAATAACTTTTAATACCATCTCTATTAGGTAAAATCATAATTTAATACATACTCAAAGTGCACATGAGATTTAATTGCACTGGAGAATTCTTTTTTTTTTTTTTTAAGTGTTTGTTTATATTTGAGAGAAAGAGACAGAGCACAGGCAGGGGAGGGGCAGAGAGAGCGGGACAGGGGGTCTGAAGCTGGCTCTGCCCTGACAGCAGGGGAGCCAAATGTGGGGCTTGAACTCACAAACCATGAGACCATGACCTGAGCCAAAGTCAGATGCTCAACTGACTGAGGCACCCAGGTGCTCCTGTATTACAGTTTCTTAGTCACCCTTTTGTTATCAATATGACAGAAGATGGTGAGGGTAGCAGCTGGTAGAAAATCTACAGTTTCGACTGTATTCAAGACTCCATGCTAATTAAGACTATCTTGAAATATCAAGAACAAATGTATTTTCCACTGTACCTGTTTGGTTTGAGAAATACCCCAATATATTTATGCTTCTTTTATGTATTTGATTTATTGTCTCTCTCTTTCTCTCTCTCTCTGTCTCTGTCTCTCTCTCTCTCTCTCTCTCTCGCGTGCACACACACACACACACACACACACACTCCTTTTTCTCCTATACTATACTATACCCTGGGGAATTTTCATAGGTTATTAAATATATTGTTCTGACATAAGTTACTAGAGGTTCCTCCAGCTCCCTCCAGTTGGAAACCACTTAAAATACTTGCACTCCTCAACAGAGTATAATGTGATTAGCACCTTAGGGGATAAAAATTTCAGCATTAGTAAAACACAGTTTCTAATATTTATGAGAAGAAACTGTTCCTACAAATTAGGAGTTATACATATCTGAACACTGCTCATGACTTTAACCTAAAGTCATTTGATTTTGTTGACTTGTTAAACAGCTTACTACTTACTTGATGGGGTTATGAGAAGAGTCATTTGGGGTTCAGAGCATTGTCTTATAAACAATAGAGCATATCATTAAACCAGAATAGAGTTATTATTATTTTTTTAGAAAAACAATTATGAACATTTGTGGAAGGCTCCCTGAATGAACAAAGGGAAACACTACACTTACGGTTCAAGAAAATATTGTAATTTAAGACAAAATGAGAATGATAACTCATAATTTTCCCTATGAGATCAAGGGTCCTTAATTCTTTTAATCTGTAGTGTGTAATCTGTCAGAATTTTCTTTGAACCGCTGCACAAAACACATTATTAAGTATTTCATTTATGTAAAATAATACAGAAATAGCATCTTTCAATTGGATGAAGTAATCTGGTATAGGAATCATCTAAAACGACAGACAAAAATCATCTAAAAACAACAGATGTGGCTGCAGTTTCAGAGTGTGGACAGCTTCATAGGAAACAACCCATGAGTACAAAGGATTATACCTTTTTTCTAAATAAAGCAATCATGAACTTATAGGGATGATTTCACTTTTCATGAGTTTGATAGCTGAGAGGAATTGAATGTTACAAGTAGAATTACTTTTGTGTTTTAATTTTTATTTTAAGATGTAAGCCTGCAAAACATATTTTCTAAGCCACTGTGTTGTTTTTAACAATACAAATCTATAAATCAGAAAAGCAAATTTGCATCTAGCTGTTTTAATAGTTATACATTAAAAATATACAAGAAAAGATTTCCTTTCTTGCTAAGACCTAGCCTGATGTGTTCATGGCACTTATGTAAAAGATATAGAAATTAGTGCCTCTGTCGCAGCATTTTGATCCTGTTCTGTGGAATGAAAGAGCTCATCAGAGAGAGAGAGGCCTAATCTTCAGATCTGGTTAAGTTTGCTACTGAGGCACAGGAAACCAAAACAGCAAGTCATAGGTCAATGCAGATCCTTACAGGATTCCACCTACCTGTAAATCCAATCCCAAAATGACCTGAAATCTAACAGAGCAGTATTTCCATCTCTTGGGTGTTAGGAGAAGTAGCAAATTTCGGGGCACCTGGGTGACACAGTTGGTTGAGCACCCAACTTTGGCAGCTCAGGTTATGATCTCACAGTTGGTGAGTTCCAGCCCAGTATTTGGCTCAGTGCTAAGCACAGAGCCTGCTGTAGATCCTCTGCACCCCCCAACTCCTCTCTCTGCCCCTTGCCCACTCACGTTCTCTCAAAAAAACAAAACAAACAGATAAAGGAAGTAGCAAAGTTTTGCATTTATAACACTTAAATGTAAAATCAGACTATAGCTCTTTCCTAGGTACAACTTCTGCTTTGATAGTCATTCCCCAAAAAATTTATAGAACAAGCCTGTTTTTCCCAATATACACCAATTTTCTTAACGTATCCTAAAAAAAAAAAAAAAAGCTTACTATATTTATATATGATTTTCTCCTCAAAAGAAAAGACTTTTGCCTTGGCTACATGTATTGCAAAAGGAATTAAAAAGCAGACATTAGGGGCGCCTGGGTGACTCAGCCAGTTAAGTGTCTGACTATTGATTTCAGCTCAGGTTATGATCTCAAGGTTCATGAGATCCAGCCGCTTCTGGCTCTATGCTGACAGTAGGGAGCCTGCTTGGGATTCTCTGCCTGCCCCTCTCTCTCTTTCTCTCTCTCTCTGCCTCTTTCTCACTCTCAAAATAAATAAATAAGCACTTAAAAATACAAAAAATAAAAACTTTCTTTTGGAATTGAAAACAAGAAAATGAAAGCAGTAAATAAAAAAAGCATCCAGTATTTTCACACATTCTTAAGAACTGTTACCAGATATAAAATTTTGTTTCTCTCAACTAGCTTTTCTGTCTCTAACAATTGCTTCCCCTCCTCCCTTTTGGCTCTTCCTCCCATCTTGTTCACATATAACTCACAAAGATATTTTTAATAAAAACTCGTGTAGATTCATGTAATTATAGTTATTAAATTGTTTAGTGGTCAGACATATTTTATTTTAGGAATTTATATCTTTGGCTGAACACATTTTTACAGAAAAAGAATTAGTTTGGCTAAGATTAGCTATTAACAGATACATTAAAAATACCTCTTCTCTCTAGGGATCTTTAACTATCTTCAGATGATTTCCTCCTGGGTGTAAATGTGCAAATGTATCTTAGTAGTTAAGGTAATAGTCACTGTTATCTGACTCTGTAGAACTGGGCAGATTACTTAACCCTTTGAGCTATGTTTTCTACAAAGGAAAAATGGTAGGACTATTAAGCAATTTCATTAGGTGGTTTTATGACAGAGAGGCTGGGGAAGGTAACTGGGTAGATAAGCTGTTCAATTCTGACAGTGAAATCTGGTAGTGAATCACAGTTCAAAGAGAAAACAGAATTAAATCAACTTGAATGTGGGTCTAAATATGTTGACAAAGGAAAAGGCCATCTATTTGGGCCAACCATTGATGTTGTTGGTAATTCTGAGAGAATATAATGGGGATTCATGGCAGGAAAACAAACACCTTTTGACTTGAAACTGCATTTACTTTGAGATGCTTCTGTCAAACAGACATGTCCTCAATCATATAGGTAACAAGGTATAACTGATCACATTCTCTTGTTGAGTCTTGATGCCAGCACACCGAGAAAACTTTAATTATATGGTATAGATATTTTGCACATCTTTTCTGGAGGAATTCTGTGTCGAAAATAAACTTCAAGGTAATCCTGTGTCAACAGTGAACATTCCACTACTTATAGTCCCCTGCAGGTGACATCTTCTGATGCATCTGAACTTTTTACATACTAGTACCATAGAGATGACTACTTTTCTTGGATTTACCCTTCAAAGACAGTGACAGAGGTCACTTTTCCAGAGTCCTTTCTTTATGCTTATTTTCTTGTCATCAAGCTGGATTGAGTGCTCAGTATTAGTGAGAATTTTACATATAGACACTTGAAACACTGTAGATAGTATAAGAACAAAAGGATTTATTAAGTGTTTTCAACAGCTCACAGTATTCTTAGGAATTTACAATATTTTCAGAAAAACTGAAAAAAGTGACTGTCAGTTAAACTTTCAGGAAAATTTCTAAAACCATGGCACAGACCAAGGTCAAGGGTGCTGCTGCCTCCACATGATTTGTAGATCCAATTAACAGCTCCTGTGGTCACTGGCTCCATTATAAGCCACCTTTGCCATAACTGGGTGGTGTGCAAATTAGAAAGCCACACGCTTTGTTGAGAAGCTGTCAGGACCAGAATGGCACAATTCCTGCTGATGTATATTATCAAAATAGAAGTCTTCTGCCCCTTGTCATGCTTCTCAAATAATTCAGTTCTTTTTCAGGCTTGTAGAATCACATATGATTGGTGGAACCTAAATCATGTACAGAATCCCATTGGGATGGTACAGTGAAATATTCAGGTTTTTAACTATCCCAACTTCTCTGTGTTGTCCATAAAAAATGGCAGTTCCAGGGGCACCTGGGTGGCTCAGTGGGTTAAGCATCTGACTTTAGCTCAGATCATGATCTCATGGTTTGTGAGTTTGAGCCTTGTGTTGGGCTCTGTGCTGACAGCTCAGAGCCTGGAGCCTGCTTTAGATTCTGTGTTTCCTTCTCTCTCTGCCCCTCCCCAACTTGTGCTCAGTCTCTGTCTCTCAAAAATAAATAAATGTAAAAGAAAATTAAAAAAAAAGGGCATGTCTAGAAAGTGGTGACCACACAAACTTCCACATGCCCCTTCATTGTGCTCACTAGTAATTTTTATATAGCCCTTACTGTAAATGATCAGAATTGTAACATCACTGTAGAGTTCTGTAATTTTTAATCAGTTTAGATAAGCAGAACCTACCTCAAGTAATTGCTATGATCTCAAATAAAATCAATACATAAAAATACTTCAGAAAAGTATAATCCCCACATTAGAAACACCAAAATAACTATTATTATGATTACTACACTCTTACTTGTATATCTATCTATTCTAGACTGCAGATTCCTTGAGGATAGTGACTCTGTCCTTAGTTTTATCTCCCAAGACCTGTCAGAGTATCTAGCACATACTAGGTGACAAATAAATCTTAGTGGAAGGAAGATTGCAAAAGTGCAAGTAAGTACACTCTGTGGGTTACCTCAGAGATTACTGCCATGGGGATACTAAGTATTGCCTTGGCTTTTATTGAAGGGTCTTGAATTTTAAGAAATTAGGACAATTTACATGGATAATGAAATAAAACTACTTGCTTTTGTTTATTTGCAAGTCAAGTAAAAAAAAATGGTTTATGGGTATGCTTTTTAAAATAGTAGTTATATACTAAAAATTGAGCAGACTCTTCTGTTAACTCACATATTACTTAATTAGTAATGTTAAAGAAGGCTTTACGCTAATCATCAATACATTTATCAGCATATTATGAAGCTATTTTATGAAAATAAATTTAGCCTGCAAGGTGCCCTATTATTTATTATTCCTAAATCCAGTGGAACTTAGTTTGGTAAGAGAGAATACCAGCTGTATTTTATTTAAATGATTAGGTGGGGGAGATTTTTCACCTGATATTATGAAACTAATGTTTGAAAATCTTGAAAAATTGTGTTTATTAAAGATTTCCTTAACTAACATTTTACACTTTTTTGAGTTTTACTCTTGTTCTGGATTTTATCTTTTGTAAATGATTTTGTTCTGATAGTTTAAATCATTCTAGCCTCTTAAAGTAAAAAGGGATATTTGACCGTGTGTTGATGTCTTATGAGCATTCACATAATTTCTGTCAGAAGGTTTTCTAGTCTCTGCTGGACTACTTTCCTGAAACATCTAAGAGAGGAAATTATCATCTCACCATGCAGACTGATTTCCCACAAAATTTCATGTGCATAATACTCTTTCTTGAAAGATAATGGAAGTCTGTTTTTCTGTATTTCACATATGTTTGTCTCATTTTACTAAGAAATAAAGGCTTTGAAATATTTCACTTAATCTACAATGTATATATCACTTTCACTTGTTTGAAAATAGTTTCCAATATATCCAATGTTTTCCTATATGTTGGTAAATTCTACATTAAATATTCCTTGAAAATTTATTGTTCATCTGATCCTCTTTCCTGGCCCAAGGCCTCCTTTCTCACATTCCAGGCAAGGACATTCCTTTCCTCAGTAAGAAATACCCCCTTCAAAGCCTCTATCTAGGAAGTTTCCTTTAGGATTTTGCCACAAATTTTAGCTTAGTTCCCAACTGCACTATTGTTATGTACATAGGAATTATATGTCAACCTTTCAACCTACTTTGTGGAAACGACATATTTGATTTCAAAAAATTGGGCATCACCACTTCCTCACTGGCACACTGGAAACTACCCAAGCAGGGCAAAATCTTCCGCCTTTCCCCTGGCCCTCCACAAAGGGCCATAGAGAAGAGGCATCTTGGGAAAAGGATTCTTTACATCACTATAAGGTCCAGGGACCAATACAAAACTGTACACATTTGATATGAATAAGAAGAAAACCAAAAAAGACTTTGAGATTTGGGCTGCAGTGAAGAGCATTGCCTATATTCCAGAATGACATGTAGAAGGTGCATAAACAGTAAAAATCGAAAGAGAACTACAAGAACTTTAAAACCTAAAATTATATTTGATTAATTGCTTATAGAGTCCAGGTCAGGAATTGTGATCGGAATCCAACAGTGGTGACTACTTGCTTTAAGAAAACAATTAATATAGTCCATCAAATATTAATATTTTTGTTTTCAATGAAAAAGTCTCAACACAGCATTTGAAATGAACAGGATAGAATACAAAATCACTCAAAATACAAAGAAACAGGAAAATCAAAGCAATTTTCAAGGAGGAAAAATGAAAACATGCCAATAATGACATAACTAAAATATCAGAATTTCTGGACAAATATTTTAAAGCAATTATATTATATATTATTATTTACATATAATAATATATATTTTATATATCAGGGTATTATAACAATTCTCTGAGAAATGAGAGAAGGCATTCTTGAAATAGAAAGACAGAACTCCCCTCTGAGAAGCAACAGAAGATGTAAAAAGAACCAAGTGGAAAATCCACAACTGAAAATATAATAATAGTAAAAGCAAATTCTGAAGAGATTCAATAGCAGAATGGAGATGACAGAGGCAAGAGTCAGTGAACTTGAAGGTAGATCAACAGAAATTATCAACCTGAATGACAGAATAAAAAACTGAAAGAAATTAATATAGTGTCAGGTACCTACCAGGTTATATCAAAAGATCTAATGTTGGTGTCATTGGTATTCCAGAAAGATAGAAAGAGAGACTGGTATCTACACACACACACACACACACACACACACACACACACACACTCCAGGAAGTAATAACATAAAACTCCCCAAATTTGGTGAAAAACATAAATTTAATAACTTAGTAAGCTCAGTGAACTCAAGAGGATAAATTCAAAGAAATCCACACCCAAACACATCAAAATCAGACTACTGAAAACCAAAGATAAAATAGAACACACACATATACACATGTTATATATACACACAAAGTAAATAATATACGACATACATTAAAATATATAAATTTCTATTTGCATATAGAAGACATCTAGGAAAAAGCAACACATATCCTATAAGGAAACAAAGGTTCAAATTATTTCAAATTTTCCACCAGAAACAATGAAGGCCAAAATTTAGCTGAACCACACATTTTAAACACTGATAACAATGATAGAAAGAAAAATGTTACCTTAATCCTACATCTAGCAAAATGATATTTCAGAAAAGAATCCTGAAAATAAATATATTTTCAGATGAAATAATAACAGAAAGAAACACTTAACTCTTATAAATGAAGAGCACAAGAAAATGTACATATATGGTTAAATAAAATAGAATTTTTTTTTGCCTCTTAAGTTGATTAAATTGTGTATGGCTACTGAAAGCTATAATTATAACATTTTCTAATGTGAATTTCAATGTAATCAGATATAATATATATGACAACATCAGAATGCAAGAGGATGGGGTGCCTGGGTGACACAGTTGGTTAAGCATCCGACTTCAGCTCAGGTCATGATTTCATGGTTTGTGAGTTAGAACCCCACATTGGGCTGTGTGCTGACAGCTGAGAGCCTAGAGCCTGCTTGGATTCTGTCTCCCTCTCTCTCTGCCCCCCCCCCCCCCCCGCTCACGCTCTCTCTCTCTGTCTCTCAAAAATAAATAAAGGTTAAAAAAATTTTTAAAGAAATGAAAGAAATATAAGAAAATCTTATATTTAATAAGATTTATTTTAAGGTTAAACAATAATTCTAAGGTGTTTGGGTAAAGCTTTGTATGTATGTTGTAATCTCTAGAGAAGTAACTTTTTTTGTAAAATACAATGGACATATTAAAATGGAATTCTAAAAACAATTCAAGTAACTTTAAAAAAGGAAGAGTAAAGAGAGTAACAAAAAACAAAACAGAAGGGACAAAATGAAAACTAATAAACTTATAAACCTAAATCCCACCTATTAGGGGCGCCTGGGTGGCTCAGTTGGTTGAACATCCCACTACGGCTCAGGTCATGATCTTGTGGTTCATGACTTCAAGCCCCACGTTGGGCTCTCTGCTGACAGCTCAGAGCCTGGAGCCTGCTTCAGATTCTGTGTACCCTTCTCTCTCTGCCCCACCCCTGCTTGTTTTCTGTCTCTGTCTTTCAAAAATGAATAAACATTAAAAAAAATAAATCCCACCTATTAACAATTACATTAAATGTAAATGATTTAAACATATCAAATAAAAAACAGAGACTCCTAGTTTGATTTTTAAAAATATCCTTCTATGTGTTGTCTACAAGAAATACACTTGAAACATAATG
Source organism: Panthera onca (assembly GCF_046562875.1). Taxonomy (NCBI): domain Eukaryota; kingdom Metazoa; phylum Chordata; class Mammalia; order Carnivora; family Felidae; genus Panthera; species Panthera onca. The sequence goes on from NC_138348.1 coordinate 72,773,154, forward strand.
GTCTAAATGAAAATATGGTAAAAAAAATACCATTCCAATAGCATTTAAAAAAAAAACCCTCAAGTGTCTTTATAATATCAAACAAAGCTAACTTCAGAATAAAGAAAGTTATTAGGGACAAAGAAAGATTAGAAAATAATAAAAGCCTATTCATCAAGCATATATAATAATTAAAAATGCAAATGTGTCTATATATAGAATTATAAAAGACATTAAACAAAGCTAATAGATTGAAAAGATTAATAAATAAGTCTATAATTACACTTGGAGACTTCAATACTCCTTTTCAATAATCCATGAAATGAAAACTTAGCATGAATGACGTAATAAAAATATTCAGAATATTCCATCCAACTAAATAAAATGCACATTATTTACTAGTACTCATGATACATTCACCAACATAGACCACATTGTAGGCCATAAAACATACATCAGTAAATGTAAAATAAGGGGATTTATTGAAAATATATTTTCTGAACACAAAGAAATGAAACTAGAAATCAAAAACAAAATGCCTGGAAAATGCCCATCTTTTAGGAAATTAAACAATCCAAAACTAAATAATCCATGAATCATGGCTCAAATAAGCTAACGCAAGGGAAATTAGAAATATTTTGAAAATAGAAATAGAACACATAAAAGTTTATGAGAAAGGGGGTTAATATCCAAAATGTATAAAGAATTGCACGACTCAACACCAAAGAAACCTTAATGATCCAACTAAAGATGGGCAGGGGAGCTACATAGACATTTTTTTCCAAAGCTGACATACAGATGGCCAATAAGCACATGGGAAGATGTTCATCATCACTAATCATCAGGGAAATGCAAATCAAAACAACAATGAAATATCACCTCACACCAGGCAGGATGGCTAGAATCAAAAAGACAAGAAATAACATGTATTGGTGAGGATGTGGAGAAAGGGGAGCCTTCATGCACTATTGGTGGGAATGTAAACTGGTGCAACCATGGTGGAAAACAGTATGGAGGTTCCTCAAAAAATTAAAATTAGAAATACCATATGATCCAGTAATCTCACTACTGGGTATTTGCCCAAAGAAAACAAAATACAATTAATAATTCCATACAATAGCCAATGTATGGAAGCAACGTAAGTGCCCATCAATAGATGAATGGATAAAGAAGATGTGGGGGGTATGTGTCTGTGTGTACACACACACACACACACACACACAGATATGCACACAAGGTAATATCACTAAGCAATAAAAAGCAATGAGATCTTCCATCACATCACCTACTTATGTGTTAAGTACCTCCCTTAAAGGTAACAGCATCAAACAAGGCATGTCTGATCTCTAAATGCTAGTCTAAGATAGTGTTGGTTAATTTGAGATACAGTATTATTGAATATTTTTAACACATTAAATATTCACCTATATATCTATCAATAGTAGCATACGGTTCTCCATGCAAACATCAAGAATATAAAGAAAAAAAATAATTAAATGCCATCTGATGTGTTATACTCTCAGCATTCCTCTGATACACTGGTAGAGTTATCCCATTTTAGAAAAAAGTAGAATTAGTGTACACATCTTTCCTGACTGCATGGGTGATCGTGCCTCTAGGACTGATAACACAGAATGAAAATAATTGTTGGGGAAGACGATGAGTTTAGTTTTATATGAAAAGCTTGGATATGGCAATACATCCCATAGATAGCTAGTTTAGGAACCTGCACTTACAAGAGGCCTAGAAGAAACAAATGTGGGTGTCACAATCTTTGGTGGGCCATTAGGCATTCTGTAAGCCTAATGAAGCAATAATGGAAGGCAGGAGCATGAGTCTAGAAGAGTGAGGGTTTTCTTATATGTGTGTTAACATGATTCCTAGCCTAGCCTAATGACCCACGGACAGCAGGCTCTGACCAACTCAGTGGCTAAGACCATTGAACACTATCAGCATTCTGTTGAGATCTAGGGAATGGTGAAAGGAAGAATCTGGTCCACCTTGATTCCTTGGTCTTGTATACATTATCTGAAGTTTTTATGTACTGATCAAATAGTATAATAGAAGCGAAAGCAAGTTGAAACCCAGTCTGATTTGTCATTCTTGCCACAGTTGTAACCCAGACCAACTTCTATGGTCTGGCCTAGCTTCTCATATTTAAATTCCTAACTATAAGCAAAATCATGTAGAGTGTGTGGAGAAGAATAAATTGAAGATAAAACTCGTTATGAAGTGCCAATTTTATTTTTAGAACTTAGATATTAATATGTTTATGGAGACCTATGGTGGTCCTGGAGGTATGCCTATCAGATTCCCTTAGGGAGTAACTGCTATAAAGAGCATAGCTGGATGACAATCTCTAGCTACTGTACCTTTGGACCTGGAGCAGTCCTCACCTGTGTGACTGCCCCCCAAGCCCCATCATACTCTCTTGCTGCTCTTTAACAACTGTGCATGGTAAGTGTCCTAGTGGGAGTCCATCTCTCCCTGAAGCAGGACAGCTGTGACATGTATTCTTTGCTCCATTGGCCTGGCTTTCCCAGGGCTGCATTGCAGGTGGAAGCTCTTCTTACCCAATGAACCCTCCTTCTGTTCTTTTTCCTTTCCTAAGTGTCAGGTCTGCATTGCTTTTTGTAAACTTAGCACACCTAGTCCTGCTCCACCCCACTTTATCCTTCCCAGACATTTCTTCCCATTGATCACTTGCAGCTCAACTAATTCTGTCTTAGCATCTGCTTACAAGCTGTGCCAAAATGTGGTCTCCAGAATGAAAACAAAAGCAACAGTGTCTCTTTAACACTTATGATTGTGTAATATAAAGGTTCATTTGCAACCACAGATTATCTGTGATGAACAAGAGAGTGGAGATTTTAGAGACCGAATGAAAATCCTATTTGTGTGATGAACTTACCCATTTCCAACTGTTTCTTACATAGAGAGTGGAGCTGAGCAGGACTATTTGTAAGAGTCATTGTGAGGCTAAAATGGTGTGAAACATGTCAAAACATGTAACAGTTACTAATTAAATATTAAGCATTCCTCCTAACACTATGCTCAGCTCCATTCTCAGGCTTTTTTTTTTTTTTTTAGTCCTTTGGACATTACCTTAGCCCTTTAATTATATTTCCATAAAACTCTGTATTAAGTAGACTCTGTAATACCATTCTCCTTTGAGGGTGCAAAAAAAGATCGATGTAGGACTGGAACCCTGGACTCTGAATCTCTGTCTTGCTCCCATAGATCTTACAAGATCCAAGATATGCATATTTGAGCCTTGGCTTTATCTTTACAACAAGTTACTGCTGGAAGAGGCAGGCCAATTTTCCACAGAGGGTGAATTCTAATAATATCAGATTAGTAGAAAATAGTGGCATCTTAGTGAGCCATAGCTTTTTTCCTCTTTGTTGGTGTTGCTGCTGAAAAACATAATCTGAAGGTAGCTATTCTTTTCCCATTATTGATTTTTCTGTACTTTCATTATTTTGGATCAGGTAAATACTAGTTTCTTTTGTTGGTTTACAGAAAGGACATATCAAACAGAGATTTACAGCTCCCAAAGCGACCAGCCTTAAAGATAGTATTTCAATGGTGGTGAATAAACAGACAAATATCTAATGGGGTAAAGCCAGACCTTCTTGTTCCATTTGATCAGAAAGCTCCGTGTTAGTATTTATAAAAACAGAAGCTTGAAATATTTATTTTGGTAAGCCTGCACCTGGCTGATGTGCTTTTATGTGGTAGAATAATATAATAAAAAGAACAAATGCTTTGGAGTTACAAAGACCTAGCTTTGAATGTGTGCTACAATTTTTCTTTCTTTTCTTTCTTTCTTTTTCTCTTTCTTTCTTTCCCCTTCCTTCCTTCCTTCCTTCCTTCCTTCCCTTCCTCCCTCCCTCTCTCCTTTTCTTTCCTTTTCTTTTCTTTCCTATGGGCTTGTGTTTTTAAATTCGATGGGCCACAGTAGTTTTATTTAGAAAGGGTAGATGATTGTAGTGCCTACTTCACAGAGTTTCTATGCATATTAAATAAGATGATATGTGTAAAATACAAATACTCTTCCAGACATAGAATAAGGACTTAAGCAAGTTCTTATCACTAGGCTTTTATCAGTTCAAAAACATCCATTTATTCACTTATTCAACAAATGTTTGCTGAACATTCCTTTTGTGTCATATGATAATCTAGATGCCAGAGTCCAGAGGTAAACAAAACCAAGAGATCTTGCTCACAAATAAATATTTAACAACAATATGTGATACCAAAGAGTAAATACATTAAGCGTTTGTAGACGGCAAGGTAGTCTTATTTTAGATTGGGTTGTCAGGCAGTCATCATTGAGGATGTGACCTTTGAACTGAGAAATGAATGACACAAGGAGGAGGCAAATTGTGCAAAGAGAAGAGTGTTCCAGGGAAAAGAGCAAGTGCAAAGCCTAGAGACCACAGTGTGCTGCAGATATTTGAGAATCAGAATGCGGTCAAAGTGAAGAGAGTGAAGAGGGTGGCGCCAGGGTCATTGAAGACTAAATTAAAGAATTCATTCTAAATGAGATCAAATTCCCTTAGGGAATTTTGAGCAGAACCTGCCCAACCTAGCTTACATTTATAAGTTCTTGGTTTAAGAACAGACTACCAAGGGTCAGGAAGCTGGTGAAGGCCATGGAAGTAGCCTCAGTCAGAGGTGATGAATGTTTGGTCTGCTTACACTGATAAAGGCTGGTAGAGATTCTGGATGATTTTTAAAGTAAAGTGGGTAAGAATTATCTAGTAGATTATATACATGTTGTGAGAGAAAGGACATATTTAAAATGAAACTAAAATTATGTTTATTTTCTGAACTTTGAAACACATGCAAATGTTGAAAAACACTAGAGTAAATCTGATTCACTCATCATCCACCTTCTACTACTTGAACTTCACTCAACCAAGTTTGACACTCACTCCCTATGAATTACTTTGATGCGAACTCCAGATATCTCATTCTCTGGAAATACCTTAATACATATTTCTTAAATATGAGCACTTGTTAAATATTTAACCACAATATCATAAATTTAACAATGTTACTAAATTAACACACTATCACTAAATCAACAATAAAATCATCAAAATCTGGTTCATGTTTACATTTTTCTGAATAGCTTACAATTTGTTGGTATAGTATGTTGATTTAAATAAGGATCCTCTAAAATATATACATTGCAGTTTATTGATACACCTGTTAAGTCTCTTTTGATCTAAGATACAATTTTCTCTTTGTCTGTCCCTTTCCCTTTTCTTTTTCTGATTATAGCTCATTTTCCAATTATTCTGTAGATTGATAGGTACATATTGAGTTTTTCCTTTTGTTTTTTCCTTTGGCTAGGCTGTTTCACAGATGGTTTGATTTATCACCATCAGGTGATAACCAATGTCTTGTTCTCCCTTTTTGTAGCAGTAATAGTCATTAATTATATCTATCAGATCCATTAATCTAAAAATTCAAATTTTATCTTCATTTTTGGCTAGAACGCTTTTGCCCCTCAGCAACTTTTGGTTACACAGAGATACAGATAAATGTTTAAATCTTTCCCTTTACTGGCTTCTAAGTGTCTTCTAAAGGTGATCAATGAGGTTTATGTTTATTTGCTTGAATCATTATGAACTTAAAACACATTTGATGCTCCTATTGTCCTGTCTTTTACCAGTGAGAGTTTCTCTAATTTGGCTCTTGAGTTATTTTCACCCAAAACTTGGATTGCTTCCAATTTTTCTGGCATGACAAAGTGAATCCAGGCGTATCAGGTATACTTCCTGTTGCAGAGTGGGAATTTGCCATTTCTCCACATAGTCCTAATTCATTTTAATTGGAAATTATATTTGAAGAACATAATCCAGAATCTGAAGATACCATTGCCACTGGATTGTTCATTATTTCTAAGACTTTTTAGTGGATAGAGTTAAAAGCATATGTAATTTTTTAAAAGTTAAAACTACAATATGAGTTGTTACTGATACTTTCATATCAAATTCAAGACTACAGAGTTTTTGCTGGGGCGCCTGGGTGGCTCAGTCGGTTAAGCGTCCGACTTCAGCTCAGGTCACCATCTCACGGTCCGTGAGTTCGAGCCCCCGTCGGGCTCTGGGCTGATGGCTCAGAGCCTGGAGCATGCTTCCGATTCTGTGTCTCCCTCTCTCTCTGCCCCTCCCCATTCATGCTCTGTCTCTCTCTGTCTCAAAAATAAATAAACGTTAAAAAAAAATTAAAAAAAAAAGACTACAGAGTTTTTGCTTAATGTCATTGGTTTCTTTACTTTATCTCCTTTCAACCACTCTAAAATTTTGATTTTGATGATGTCAGTACAATACTTGATAACTTCCACAGCACATGTGTGCATGCACACACAATAGTCTTAGAGTCAAAGTACAAATACAAACTTCAAAGACATAATTACCAAAGCAGCTTAAGGTATTTTTGTCTCTTTGTCCTTAAGGAATATAAAATAAAATAAGTGAGTTGAAAAGTCACATGGAATATTTTTCTGGGTATAGTATGCTACTAAATAGACACAAGTTAGGTTCATTGGTTTAATCTGTCTTTTGACTTTCACTTATTGCTTTAAAAAAAGATTTAATTTTTATAACTGTCAAGGTTCTCATTACTCAGAGTAGTTATATTCCATAAAGTCCTCTGAAACATTGAATTAGAGAATACAAATCATTTCTCCTAAGGGAAGTACAGGGGTAGGTTCCTGTGTACCTCTGGTCATATTTTTTAGGAAACTGATCAATATATGACCTTGTTTTATGTGTGCTTTTAAAAAACACCTTATTTAATATATATTGTTGGTTCATTAACCTTGAACTCAGAGCCAACACCAGTATAAGTCATTCATGAACAAAGTTTATCTAACACATATCTTCATAGGGCACATCACAGCCTTCTTGGACTTCAGGACACTGCACAGAAATGCAGCACTAGGCTTAGGCTATTTTAAAAAATGAAATCACCAGCATAAAACACAAGAAGCGAAAACATGGCACTAAATAGATCACAAAAAGGACACTTGTTTCCAGTATGATAACTGAAATAAGAAGTCATAGCCTTGTTCTACTTCAGCTCAGAATGTGAATCATCAGGCTACTCTGTTGCTACTCCGCACATCTGAGACAATGACAGAGAAAGTTTTCTCTGGGTAATCAGTAAAACCTAGGAAATTTACTGAGAAAAGGAACACTGGGGAGAGAAAAAAGATTTTGAATGAGACAACAAAATTGACGTTACCTACATGTTAAGCTTCAAATGCTTAATACATTTCCAATTGGAATGTCAGGTAGGGTATTAATCAATGAGAAAGTTAGTGCTGGAGGTAAAATTCTAGGCATCATCCGATAGATGATGTTATCTAAAGGCATAAATAAGGCTGGATTAAATTACCAGAATTATTAATAAGAGGCCTATGTACTTATATATGAGACATTTTGACATTTAGGGGTTGAGAAGAAAATTGAGGGGTAGTGTGAGGGCATAAGAGAAATTCCTTTTATTGAAGTATTTTTTTTCTTCCAACATTTTATTTAAGTTAGTTAACATATAGTGTATTGGTTTCAGAAGTAGAATTTAGTGATTCATCACTTACATGTAACACCCAGTGCTCATCCCAACAAGTGCCCTCCTTAATGTCCATCACCCATCTAGCCCATCCCCCCTACAAACCTCCCCTCCTGTAACCCTCAGTTTGTTCTCTATAGCTAAGAGTTTCTTACAGTTTGCCTCCCTCTCTGTTTCTATCTTACTTTATTTTTCCCTTCCTTCCCCTATGTTCATCTGTTTTGTTTCTTTCTTAAAAAAAAAAAAATTATGTTTATTTTTGAGAGAGAGAGAGAGACAAACAGAGACAGAGAGATCATGAATGGGGAAGGGGCAGAGAGAGAGGGAGACAGAATCCGAAGCAGGCTCTAGGCTCTGAGCTGTCAGCACAGAGCCTGACACAGGGCTGGAACTCACAAACTGTGAGATCATGACCTGAGCCAAAGTCAGACATTTAACTGACTCATCCACCCAGGCACCCCGCATTGGTTTTGTTTCTTAAATTCCACAATGAGTGAAATCATATAGTATTTGTCTTTCTCTGACTTATTTTGTTTAGCATTATACTCTCTTGCTCCATCCGTGTCCTTGCAAATGGCAACATTTCATTCTTTTTAATGGCTGAGTAATAATGTATGTATGTATGTATGTGTGTATCATATATCACATCACGTATACATCTCACATCTTCTTTATCCATTCATCTGTCAGTGGGCACTTGAGCTGTTTCCACAAGTTGGTTATTGTAAATAATGCTGCTATAAACAGATGGCTGCCTGTTTCTCTTTAAATTACTGTTTTCATATTTGAAAACTACCTAGTAGTGAGATTACTGGATTATATTCAATTCCAGTTTTTAAAATATTGATTATGATATGCTTAATTGATTTTGTGACTCACCAAAGGTCATAACATACATTTTTAAAATAATGGTCTAGAGTGTGACTATGGATGCTGGTGACCAAAATGAGGTGTATATAAACTGAAGGGCTCATAGATTTCTTTTTAAAGAAAATGGCAGGATTAATAATGGGGGGGAGGGAAAGAATGGATGAGGCAAGGAGGAAAGTCATCACTGAGGGGTGGTCATTGATTTCACAATGGTGTATTATAACATTTTTGGGGAAGAGATGATCCTTCCATTATTGTAAATTTATTTATTTTTACAAATTCTATACTTACTGTGTGAACATATGATTGCCCTCTTGCAGTGAAGACACATGGAAATACTTTACTCAAAATTCCAATCCATGAGATAATCACATGGGGAAAGGAGTGCCTCTGGGATTGCATTCTGGAACTGGTTGGTATTTTTTATTTAGATAAAAGTATGGATTTCTTAGTTTTTGTTATAAAAAGATGTGGTTTCTAGATGGATGCTTTAGGAATAGAGAGTGTCAAAATGCCCTTGTTCCTGAAAGAAACAGACTAGAGAGTGAAAAGGTATCTCAAATACAAGAAATAATGTTAACTTTTAAACAAATTCCATGGTGTGCAAGCACAACTGTGTCCATTACTAACATGTTTTAGATTTATTTTTCTTTGGTTATTCCTTAGCATTCTACTGAATTAAAAAATAATAATTTACAACCAGTCTCAATTGTGCTAAATGAAGTAAACTAAAAGGCATTTATTTTTTCACAGCGTAGGTTCAGCATAGAAAAGAGTATGGTGATGCCATTGAGGTCAAACAGGTGATGGTAATGATGCTGAAATCAAGGAAACCAAAAAGAGAGATGATGATGCAGAGGGGCATGGTTGGGGCCATTTACTGCCTCCAGGACTAATTTAGTTATCTGTGCTTTACTTTTATTAAGAAATATACCCTTCCCTTATACTGATAAGTCTAAGATCCATGGAAAATAAAATATTTGAAATCAATTTTACAGGTAAGTGGAAGAAATTGCCTACTTAGAAATTAGTGAAGTCACTTAATTAACATGTTTTTATTGAGGCCTTTTTACAAGCCAGGCATTATGAAAGGTTCCCACTTAAGAAAACAAAAGAAAAACTTTCCTACGACGAAAAACCTTTAAAGAGTCTTTAAGATAAAATGACCATTGTGTATAAGACAATGCAGTGCATACTTTTATACTGCTATTGGTGACTTCTCCCTTAGGTAGATTTATAAAATGAATGCTTATGGTAGTGACCTAAGAGTTAAAATTACTTAGGAGAGGCTGCCGCATTAATCATTTACCATTCTATTTCTATACTAGTTCAGGCAAATGCTTTTCTCTCTTCACACTGGTACCATTTCGAAAGTAGGAACATTTTAATTTGGAAGACTGATGTCAAATAAAGAATTTATTAGATATGGTATAACATATAATAAGCTATATATAAATTTATATATACATATATAGATATCACATAAAGAACAGTGACAAGTTAAAAGGAGCTAGAGGCAGGAATGGGATTTACAGAAAAGTCAGAAAGAGAAGCCCTGGGATTGTTAGCCACTGTAGGTCTATTTTTTTCATTGATACTTGGCATCTTCCCTCTGATGTGGATGAATGCAGCTGCAATTCTCGGTCAACTACAATTTAGTTGGCAGTAATTCTACCCTAGCAGAGGGCACATGATTGCTACTTATCCAGCAGAAACAAAGGGAGTGTGATGTATAATTCCGTGTTCATTCTACTTCTTCATTACTATATTTTATAAGTCATTTATTCTTTCTGCTTTATGTCAAACTCTAGGTATTTGAGCCTGGCATGACATGTTTTACTTTAAACTACCAACAAAGTACTCAGAGAAATCAACCAAAAATAACAGTCATAATAGTAATAATAAATTAGAAATTAGCTGACATTTAGTGGGTGGTTATCTATTTGCCAGAGAGTATGTAAAGCACTTTGTATGTATCACTCATGCAAATACAGTAATCCGTAAAATATCCATTACTCTTGCCATTTTATGGATGAAGAAACTGAGGGTTAGATAAATTAACTTTCCTGCCTAAAACCACATACTAGTATGTTGTTGATGACAGAGTAGCCTTCTATCAGTGTGTTAGGGAAAAAACTGTTTCCATGTTATAGTTTATCTCTTGCCAAGGGATTAAGAGAAGACTGCTAAGGAGAATAAAGAAAATACAGAACATAGTCATTTATTTACTCAAGTATTTAAATCTCAATAAGGAAGAATTATAACATTAATGAGTTTTTAACAATGTGATAGATCACTGATAAACAGTCTATGCTGGTTTTTTTAAGCAAGGCAATAGCACCTCAAAATATTAAGGGATTTGTATCAGAGCTTTAAGAGGCTATACATGTCAGCATAAAAAAAATATTAACTAGTAAATCAATAAATTATGTTTGAAAGGTCTTGAGCAGTGAGAGAAGATATCTAAAAGTTTTTAAATGATAGAATACTTAGCAATTGGAATCATCGATCAAATTGCTTTTGAAGACTGACATCATATATGTATTTTCTACTCAGTACTCAAAATGAACATCAAAAATTAAAATTACTGTATTTCCATAGGGAAATGAAAACATGAATTTAAGCTCAGCAGCAGGATTAAATCAAATTTTATAATGTTGTGGCAAAATTGCAGTTTGCTCTGCATAATTTTACATTAGTTTAGATTCTCTAATTTTTTTCTTTTCCCTAGCCAGGCAGATATATTTTCCTTTTATCCTCAGCTGCAAATTCTGAGATTGTAAGTTTTTTCTTATACATTTATGTGTTCTTCACAGTCAATAACACAGTCTTCTAGTCAAAAAGAGCAAATCCCTGGGACATATTCTACATGAGATATTATTAAATAGATGGATTTTGGAGGTTGCTTGATGGTATAAGACAACAAGAAAAATATTGTATGAGAGAGGTAATAATGAATTTTTAAGTCCACTGAAAAATGTTATATTGGCCTTTTAAACACTGTTCAACCTGTTTGTTTAGTATACATCCATGAGACATTCAAAGTTAAGATCCATGCTTGGGCTTACAAATCTCTTTAATGGCTAGGAGCACTTATAATGTATCTCCTAATGTACTCATAATAATGGACTCATAGTATATTTTAATATGTTTGCCTGACTTCTGCTATAGACTGAGTCCCTAGAAAATCTGGGTATCTCTGAATCCTAAATACACACTCCATGACCAGCATATAGTAGATGATAAATATAAATTTGTTTTTCAATTGATGATTGCACGTATAACAAATTTAGTCTGTACTTGGATACGTTTTGGGCTATTTTTTATTCACTATGTAATTGAAATATTGCTGTTCTTGATAATGATAGTCATTTCATGTAACACACAATATCAGGGCTGTTCACATTATTTTAGAAATAGAATTTATATTTTTTATTATTATGAAAATAAATATTTTCACGATTAATATTTGAAAATATAATGAAATATAAGATAATTAAAAAATTGGTAATCATTCCCAATATGATTTGGGGGCATATATTTTCAAATATATGTGTGTGTGTGCATACACACACACACACACACACACACACACACACACACACACAATTAGAAGCTCTTAGCCCATTCTTCTCACCTTCTCCTCACCAACATTCACTGCCTTGCCAGCCTACTATTTAATCTTCTTTGCACTTAGGACAGCCATCATCACCTAACCAAATAGTATCCACTGCAATTGAAATTGAAATTTTATTCTGAATATATATACATTTATATTTATATTATATATACATTTTTATATTTATAGTCTAAATATGTATATTTATATACTTATATTCTAGATATGTATTTCTGTATTTAGAATAAAATATATAGTGTGTATGTATATACATATACATACATATATATATATATATATATATATATAGAGAGAGAGAGAGAGAGAGAGAGAGAGAGGGAGAGAGAGAGAGAGAGAGAGGGGCAGGGAGGGAGGGAAATCTGAACTGCAATGAATACTCTTTGGTTAAGTGAATAGTGATTGCCCTAAGTCAAAGGGAGGTCAGAGAGCTGGCTAGTAGATTAGGATAAGCTAGTAGTATAATAGATTAAGCGATCCTGGAAGGCTTTGGGTTTCTTGGGGCTATAAGGAAGATGAATAAATCAACAAGAGAAGAATCCTTAGATATTTCAGATATAAGGTGTTGACAGAGAACAAATTTGGGATGTGTTAATACAAACGGAAATTTGTCATTGGGGTCCAGGTGCTTGCCTGGTTCAGTTGGTTAAGCGGCCAACTCCTGATTTCAGCTCAGGTTATGATGTCATGGTTTGTGAGATGGAGCCCTGCATGTGGCTCTGTGCTGACAGCATGGAGCCTGCTTGCGATTCTCACTCTCCCTCTTTCTGTGCCCCTCCCCCCTCAAAATAAACACTTATAGAAAAGAAAAATCAAAAAAAGAATATTGGGGTCATCATTGTGAGGTAAATCTAAATATTTTTCAAGTTTTGTTTTAGAATATAAGAAACTCTCAAACCTCTACCAGACCTTAGGACTAACCTCTATGATTCAGTTTCTTCCAGAAATACAATAAGAAAATACTTAACTCCTTAAAAGTGTGTAGTTAAAATTATTTTATATTTATAGGATGGCATGGATTAAAACAATGGTTTAAGTGATAAGTATTGCATTTTTAATTGGATAACTGGCACTATTCTTGAAATATAAACTGGGTCCTGGACACCTCACAATCAAAAGATAAAGTCAAACTCATTGGAAATTCAGAGAAGATTTTTAAAAATCATGATTAATGGACTGGATGAAATAGCTCATGGAAAAATAGTGAAAAACAAATGACCAAAAGCATGGTTTAGAATTTATGAAAAATGTGTGAATCTCAAGTTTCTCACGTAGAGAGGGTTTTTGATGTGTGTGTTTTTTATTTAATTGCTTCCATATGCATAAGGAAAAAATTTTTAACTGAGCCAGAGGTCTCAGTGTATTGCAAACACATGCATTGTTTTAAAAATGCAAACCAAGTAAAAGCAGAAAAAATTTCCAGGCCTGGAGAGAGGGATTATGCTAGAAACATTTCTGAATGTGGAAAAAAAAAAAAGAATTTTGTTTATAAATCAATTAGGCAAGTTGCCATTCTTTAAAGACATCAACAATGTTGGGGCACCGGGGTGACTCAGTTGGTTAAGTGTCCAACTTTTGATCTCTGCTCAGGTCATGATCTCATTGTTTGGTTCATGAGTTCAAGCTCTGCATCAGGCTCTGCACTGACAGTGGGGTCCTGCTTGGGATTCTGTCTGTCCCTCTCTCTACCCACACCCCCACTTGTTCCCTCTCTCCCTCTCTCTAGGAAAACAAACAAACAAACAAACAAACATCAGCAATGTCATGCCTGAAGAAATTATTTACCAAGGACCTTAAAAGGTACACCCCTGAAAAGGAAGACAATTCCTCAAAGTTAACATGAGCATCAGATCACATAATTAGAGAGCAGTTCTCAGAACTAATTTCCTTAGTCTGTAAAATGTGAACAATAGTAGAATCTACTCCATAAGGTAGTATTTGCAAACTGGCTTTACTAACTGTTAAACATCATGAAGGATAGGTTACCATGAGGAATCTCTGACAGGTGCTAGGGCCACTATATACGAATTCTGATTAATACTAAGTACTTTTCAGAGTTGAGGACATTTCTGATGCCCTTTGAGATGGATGGTGATGAAGAAAAAGAAAATTCATTGAGTTCCTACCATATGCAAGCCACTGTGCTGGTGTCTCACATAAGATTTTATTTAAATTTCATAATAACCCTGTACTTACATTTTATCACCTACATTAAATAGATAGAAAACTGAGTTGTAGCATATATGAATTAATACACACACATTTATATATAGAATTCCCGTGAGTTAGTAAGAAATTTAGGTCTAGAGAAATTAAACTTATCCAAGTTTGACCAGAAAGTGAGTGAAGATCTGTCTGATTCTAAACACTGTAACCTTCTCCATAAACCTTGCAAAATTGGTTCCATATCTCCAAACATCTCTCTTGTCAGCATTATACCAAGTTTGAATGATTTTAACTAATTACCTTTCAAGTTAAGCAATTAAAAGTTTTTCTTTTTTTTCTTAAATTTAACCTTATTAAGGCATGTCAAACTATTATTAATGCATTTAATGATTAAAAGAAAAAAAACAAAAAAATAATAGTTAAGAATTTCATTGATGGATTGCAGTGAGGTAGGTCCTCTGTTCCTCCTCAGTGTTTTAAATCTTCAACCAGGGTAAAGTTTTAAGAAGTTCCTTTCTTTTCAAGGCTTAACATTTTACTTTTCCCAGAAATATTTTATTTTCAAAAGACATGAAAAGGCTGGGAGCAAATGAATCAATTTCTTATTTTATAATATAAGATATCCCAGTTCAGATATTCAGGATCCAGAGCTGAAATCAGGTATTCAGGACAGCCTCTGTCTCTTTTCATTTCTGTTTCCTTTGTGTTGAGTTCTTTCTCTCTCAGGCTCTAATAGAAGAAATTGCAGCTACAGATAAAATGTTTGTGTTTCCCCCAAAATTTGTATACTGAAACCCTAACCCCCAATGTGATGATGCTAGCAGGTAGGGCCTTGGGGATGTAATTAGGTTTACATGAAGTTATGAAGGTGAGATTCTCATGATGAGATTAGTGTCCTTATAAGAGAAGACCAGAGACCTTGCTTTCTCTCTCTTAACCATGAGAGAAAATGCAGGAAGAAGGCAGTCCTCTGCAAGAGAGCTCTCACCAACAACTGCTTTGACTGGCATCTTGATCGTGGTCTTTCCATCCCCCAGAAGTAGGGGAAACAAATGTCTGCTGTTTGAGCCACTCAGTCTATGGTATTCTGTCATAACAGCTCAAAGTGACTAAGGCAACTCCCCACTATAGGTCCAGGCTTACCTGGTCCCTAAATTTTACTGTTTCAGAGGCAGAGAGACTCTCTCCCAGTGATCACATTAATCTATGAGAAGGGACTCCCACTGGTGTTCCTAGGGTCATGCACCTGTCCATTTCTGTGGTGGTAGAGGCAGAGTTTCTTGAAGAGGTTAAAAGAAATAGTAAAATGACTCAATAGTAAATAGTAAAATTATTCAATAGTAAAATGACTCATAAGTGATGTGTTCAGGAAATGTTCATTCTCAGTATTAATTGTTACATTTTAGAGGAGACCCTCTCTGCAGAGCTGCTGGTATTAGGAGGGGCATTTGAGGCAAGGGTACTTTCTATCACTTTTTATCACTTTTTGAGTCATTTAAAGGTAATCCTAAGATTCTAGGAGAAACAGAATCCATATCAGAACAGAACAGAAATTATTCCAGTTAATTTTTTATTAAGTAATCTCTACATCCAATGTGGGGCTCAAACTCACAACCCTAAGATCTAGTTATTCCAGAATACCTAGAGACTGCTGATTTCTACTTCTTTTTAAGAAACGAAGAACTCTTTTATGATCAAAATTTCATGATACTGATTGGAAATATACTAAATGACGAAACTACTAGGAATTAGTAATTGTATTTACAACTTCTTCATCAAAATATAATTTTAAGATAGTAGAAAATACACAATGTGAGGCAGACAACTTACTTAAAGTAAATATTTTAAGTTTGGCAAGCCATATGGTCTCTGTTTAAACTATTTAACTGTCATTGCAGTGTGAAGTAGGTATAGAAAATAAATGAATGGATGTGGTTATGTTCCATAAAACATTATTATAAATTCAGGTAGTAGGCTAGATTTTGCCCATGGGCCATAGTGTGCTGACACCTGCTATAGACAGTATTTCTTCTTATACGTACAAGTTCCAAATTACTGGAAGTACTGCCATAGAATCTCACTGTGGTGTTCATTTTTGCTGTTCAAAACTATTCTATTTCTTTTAGGTCCATGATAGGTAGGTTTTATTTCTCAACTCCTTTTGAAATTTAGCATGGCCAACATGTCTTGCTTTTGGAAACAAAAATGTGAGTAAAATTGCCATGTGTTCCTTCTGTAAAGAAACGTGAGAAGCTAATGCATAATTTGCCATGCACCATTCCCACTGCCCCAGGAACTTTGGAAGCATGTATTGAGATTCTTTTCCTACAGTTATGATGAGCAGAATCTTCCTGATGGCTTTCTTTGGGCACATAGTATATACGAGGAATACAATTTAAATTTAATTTAATTTTTAAACCACTAGGATTATGGGGTTGATTTCTTTTTATAGCATAGTCTGGCCTATCCTGACCAATATCTCTAATTCCAATGACCCACAGGTTGAGAATCCCTAATGTTACCTTAATAAATGGAATTTCTTAGAAGAAATGGATATATATCCTTAATTTTTAAAAAATATATTAATCAAAACTCTTGCATGCAAGTAAAATAGAACTAATTTGAACCAATTTGAGCTAGCTTCTAAGAGTTTTTAAAGGATGTTGGAATTTCTCATACCAGTCAATTCTGCTTTCAGTTTGGGGGTCCATAATGTCAAGACACCATTCTAGGCACTGGGTATAGACTGCTGAACAACATATTTGATAGAGTGCTAGACAGTAAGACCTGCTGTGCAGAAAATAAATATGTATAGTAGAAGATAAAGTTATGGAAAGATGATAATTGAAAGATTAGCCACCCAATTACGGGGAGAACTGGAATGTAGATGCATCTCACTAGGAGTACAACCTGCAAGTAAGTGCCTGTAGAAGCACATGCACTCTCTCCCTCCCTTCCAATCTCTCTTCTAACTCTCTCTCTTGTTTTCATTTCTATTTCTCTTTATATGCTGGCCTCATTGTCTCTCACTGTAAGCCAGCTGCTCCACAGGGCAGGAATCATGACTCCCAAGACTTACCAAGTCTCACCTCCTAGAGCTTATACCACCAGACAGGGACAGAATTTTTATTCTCAATTTTAGTTTCAAAAATCCTTGGGACAGATTCTGTCCCACCTCGGTCAGTTGCTTATCCTTGTATTGATTGTGGTTAGTGGCTGGAATAAAGTAAGATCATGCTAGCACCCACACTGAGCGTGTGTACTGAGGGAATCAGGGATCAGTTTCTCACAGATGAAGGCCAATATCATAAGTAACCATTAACATATATTAACACTTGTGCTTCTATACCAAGGTATATTAAACTAAACATATCTCGCATTCCACAGGCTTCTCTGGGTGTCTTGAGTAATACTTTTATTTTCCTGAACATCACAAAAATTCCTTAAGGGACTGTTTTCACCGTATTTCCATGTTTGGTGAAGACTACTTGACATTAAGAGTTAAGAGTCTATTGCCCAGAATGGGAAAAACAGGCAAACATCTTCTTTATAGAATTTTACTTTAACAAAAGGTATCTCTGTATGGCTATGGCAATATTAGATTATCTGAAGGAGCACACTTCTCAGTTTCTTAAATCACATCTGGATAGGTAGTATCTACTTTCAAGGGTGTCCTGCCTAGGCCTTAGAATATCTTCTATGGGTGGGGCACTTGGGTGGCTCAGTCAGTTGAGCGTCTGTCTGACTTCGGCTCAGGTCATGATCTCACGGTTTGTAGGTTTGAGCCCCGCGTGGGGCTCTGTGCTGACAGCTCAGAGCCTGGAGCCTGCTTCGGAATCTGGGTCTCCATCTCTCTCTGCCCCTCCCCCACTCATGTTCTGTCTCTCTCTCTCTCTCTCTCTCTCTCTCTCTCTGTCAAAAATAAATAAACATTAAAAAAAAAAATATCTTCTATGGGTGCCTGGGTGGCTCAGTCCATTAAATGTCTGACTCTTGGTTTCTGCTCAGGTCATGATCTGATGGTTTATGAGTTCCAGCCCCACATCGGGTTCTGCGCTGGCAGTGTGAAGCCTACTTGGGATTCCTATCTCTATCTCTCTTTCTCTGCCCCTCCTGCACTCGCTCTCTCTCTCTCAAAATAAATAAGCTTAAAAAAATAATATCTTCTAGACATGGAAATTCAGTCTAATACTGCTGGCACATCCATAACATTCTATCTACATGTATTGATGAAACAACTATTGAAAAAAAAAATAGCAGAGCTCACAGATTATTAAAATTTTTTTCTAAAAACAGAGTTCTTGAGAAAAAATTCTGAAAGCATTATTATTATTATTTTTATTTATTTATTTATTTATTTTATTTATTTATTTATTTATTTATGTATTTATTTTTTGCTAAGTGTTGAGATACTAGTGAAATGAAAGAAGTTAAGAGTAAAAACAACTCCTGAACCAATCTCAGATTTCTCCACGGATGTGTGAATGGAAGAAAAAGCTGGTGAGCAAACCTCATGTATAAGTGATACTACATATAGTAATACTATGAAGGCAAACCCTGTCATATGGTATATATATATATATATATATATGGGGAATTCAGGCAAAAGCCTTGGGAAATATACATTGGGCAGTTATATCAATCCCAAGGGCAGACATCTGTCTGTTCTTTAAATCAGCAAAGAAAGAAGGGCAGTTAGCCCTAACCATGGAAATGGAATTCTCGATAGAGATGGGGAGTACAATCAATACTCATAATTAGGGGGGAGCACTTGAGACAGCTGCATGTAGTGTGAGCAGTTCCTAATGAACACAGAGCACTGAGGCAGCTGCCAAAGTTTCCTATTCCTTATGGACAGGCAAACTCATAGGCTGTTATTGAACATGTGATTGAACTATGTTTCTGAAATTCTTAAAAGCTTACAGATCCTTTTCAAAGAGAGAGACTATCCTTCAGAGAAATTTCACATAGTTGGGTAAAATAAATAGACATCTACTTGCTTAAATATATCGTAGCTTCACTTAATAAATTGTAAACATCTTGGGAACAACATTAAGGAGGTGGATTAAGAAAGACAGGATGGGGGGCACCTGGGTGGCTCAGTCGGTTAAGCGGCCGACTTCGGTTCAGGTCATGATCTCTCGCTCCGTTAGTTCGAGCCCCACGGCGGGCTCTGTGCTGACAGCTCAGAGCCTGGAGCCTGTTTCAGATTCTGTGTCTCCCTCTCTCTCTGCCTCTCCCCTGTTCATGCTCTGTCTCTCTGTCTCAAAAATAAATAAACGTTAAAAAAAAATTAAAAAATAAATAAATAAATAAATAAATAAATAAATAAAAAGAAAGACAGGATGGGATTTTGGAGAGTCAGAAGGTGGGCAGACATACCAGCAGCCAGGGAATGGAGGCCCTACAGATAAAGCAGACACTGGGCTTTTATAATAAATGCTTCTCAGATATTGATTAAAGAAACAAATTAAATAATAGAAAGTTATAATTTGGTTACATTTCTATAAAATTGGGTGTTGAATCTCATGACTGGAGACATTACAGAATATCTCTCCTAGCTTTCCCACCTGCTACATCTTCTCCCCTTTTCTCTGCATGCAAACATGGCACACCAACTTGTCAACTAAAGGTAATCTAATTTATTTGAAATGTCTCATACATACTAGTCATTCTAAAATACATTTTCCAAAAGATAGTAAGGAATGGACTGTCACAAAAGCACTTTTCAACAGAAATTCTCTATTGATTCTGATTCATAAGGATGTTTATGTTCCTTTTCAAATGGTTGCTCTTTTTCTTAGTTTTTTTTTTTTTTTTTTTTTTATTTCTAACCTTCTGTTTTTTAATGGAACATGCTGACAGTGTGGAGCATGCTTGGGATTCTCTCTCTCTCCCTCTCTCTGCCCCTCCCTGCTCATGCTCTTGCTGTCTCTCTCCCTCTCTCTCAAAATAAATAAAGCTAAAAAAAAAAATAGAAAGAAGGGATTGAATTATTATTATTTTTATCATATAAGAATATAATTGAAAACAAATATAAAAAAAGATATATATATTCTGAGCTTTCTTATGAGACTGATTTGTGTGTAAACAATAAGCAATATAAATTCAGGATTGTGTTAGAGATAAAATTAAAAGTCTACCAAAGCTAGCTATGATGGTAACAAGGATGGGAATAGCTCCTCCCAGAAACAACTATAAAAATAGCAATATGGAAAACAATCCATTTCATAAGTTGAACAAGACATAAATCTGCAGTTCCTAAAAGACAGGAGTAAATAACACATACCCCATCATCAACCTGGCTTTCTGCCTGAAGACAATTTGTCATTGGCACAGAAAAGTTGGGCCCAGATAAAGCACAATGGGATTGAAGAGTGGGAGGAGACAAGAGATTGCGGTTTGGAGCTGCTTAGTTGGTAATTTCAGTCTTTTAAACAATTAGTCTGTTTCATGTAAGTTTTCAAATTTTAGGGCATGGAGTTGTTCACAGTAATCCTTTACTGTCATTTTAATGTCCATGGGGTCAGTAGTGATAACCCTCTTTCATTTCTGATATTGGTAATTTGTGTCCATTGCCTTTTCATCTTAAATAGCCAAACTAGAAATGTATCAATTTTATTGATCCAGAGAAACAGATTTGGTTTCACTAATTAAAAAATTTTTTTTTGCTTTTTTTCAATTTCATTCATTTCTACTTTATTTTTTATTATTTGTTTACTTGTATATGCTTTAACTTAAATACTCACCTAGCGTCATTAGCTAAAAGCTTAGATGAATGATTTTAAATCTGTCTTCTTTTCTAATGTATACATTTAACACTATATATTTGCATGTAATTACTGGTTTTGGCACATTCTCACACACTATGAGAAGTGCTACTTTCATTTTCATTTGGTTATTTTCAAATTTCTCTTGAGACTTCTTCTTTTGCCATGTGTAATTTAGAAGTGTGTTGTTTAATCTCCAAACATTGGGTATTTTCCCAATATCTATTATTGGTTTCTAGGTTAATTCTATTGTGAGGACAAACTCTGTATGATTTTAATTATTTAATTTTAAATGTGTTTTATGGCCCAGAATGTGCTTTATCTTAGTGAGTGTACCATGTATGCAAATATGAGAAGAATGTGTATGTTTGCTATTAGATGGAATATTCCATAAATATCAATTGGCCAATGAGGTAAAAAATTTCCTTATATTTAGCTTTTAAATCTATCCATTACTGAAAGAAGGGTGCTGAATTCTCCAACTATAACTGGATTTGTCTATTTTTCCTTGTAGTTCTATCAATCCTTTCTTCAAATATCTTAGCTCACTCTTAGTAGGTGTAGGCATACTTTTTTTTTTTTAATTCCTGGAAAATTGACCTCTTCATCACTTTGAAATATCCCTGTCATTCCTTGATAATTTTTCTTGTTCTGAAAACTACTCTGTGTGAAATTAATATTGCTACTTTAGTTTTCCTCTGATTAATGTTAACAAGATATATATTTCTCTTTAGTTCTATTAATATACTCTGTCAGTCTTTGTTTATTAATTGGTGTATTTAGACCCTCCATATTTGAGTAGATTATCTGTATACTGACACCTACCATGTCTGCTCTTATTATGTCCCTTCTTTTTCTGCCATCTAAGTTTTAAATTTTTTTTTAAAAGTTTGTTTGTTTATTTATTTATTTGAGAGAGAGGGGGAGCAGGGGAAGGGCAGAGAGAGAGGGAGAGAAAGAATCCTAAGCAGGCTCTACACTGTCGGCACAGAGCCCAACATGGGGCTTGAACCCAGGAACCAGGAGATCAAGACCTGAGATAAAATCAAGAGTGGGACACTTAACCAACTGAGCCACCCAGACAGCCCCCTGCCTTCTATGGTTTTAACTGAGCATTTTATATGATACTATTTTATCTCCTCTCATAGAATACTGAGCCTCCTTTTGAATTTTTTAAATGATTTCCATACAGTTCGCAATGTACATTTTAAACTAATTTAAGTCCACCTTCAAATAACATGATAATACTTCAGGTGTGCAGGTGCTTTACAAGACAGTGCGCCTAATTCCTCCCTCCCTCGTGTCATTGCTGTCATTTATCTATGTGCTATAAAAATCTAACACTATTATCATTACTTCAATAAACAGTTATCTTTTGAATAAGGTAAGAATATGAAAAATATTACTTTACTGTCATTATTCATTTGTTGATTCTCTTCTTTATGTAGACCCAAGTTTATGACCTCTATCTTTTTCTTTGTCTCTAAAGAGTTCCTTTTAACATTTCCATTGCCGATGGTCTATTCCCTTATATTTTCTTTCTCTGAAAAACTCTTCAGTTTCTAACAATTTTGAAGGATAATTAGATATAGATTTCTAGATTTTTTTTCTTTCAACATTTCAAGTATTGTCCTCCACTCGTTTCCTGTTTGCATAGTCTGATGATAAATCTGCTGGCATCATTATCCTTGTTCCTCCCATAGTAAAGTATATTGCTAATTTGGCTTCTTTCTAGGTTTTCTCTGTTTCTTTGTTTTACTATACTTTGAATATGATATGCACGGGTATGCATTTTTGGTATTTATCCTGCTTGGTATTCTCCACACTTTCTAAATTTTGGTTTGGTGTCTGTGATCAATTTTGGAAAACACTCCATCATTACTTCAAGTAGTTTTTTTCAGTTCTTTATTTTTTCTCTTTCTGTAAAAAATATTTTACGCTTTTTGAAATCGATCTACAAATATTAGGCCTTCTATTCTGATTTTTTCTTAAAAAAATTCTTAAAAAAAAAAGACATTCTTCATATTTGTTACAGTGTTTTCATGTATAGAATTTCTTAAAAAAAAAAAAAAAAAGAGGTTAGAGTGGAAGAGAGCCAAAGCATAAGAGACTCTTAAAAACTGAGAACAAACTGAGGGTTGTTGGGGGGTGGGAGGGACGGGAGGGTGGGGGATGGGTATTGAGGAGGGCACCTTTTGGGATGAGCACTGGGTGTTGTATGGAAACCAATTTGACAATAAACTTCATATATTGAAAAAAAATAAATAAAATAACTTGCTCCGGGGGGGGGGGGGGGGGGGGGAAGAATTTCTTTTCCATTTCTAGAGTTTCCGTGTGTTTGCTTACATCATGCATTTTCTGTTGCATGTTGTCTACTTTTTTTCTATTAGAGTCCTTAACATATTAATTGATTATTTTAAATTCCCTGCATGATAATGCCAAATATGTGTCATATTTGGGTCAGGTTCTGGGGACAGCTTTGTCTCTTTGGACTTTTTCTTGCCAATCAACATACCTTGTAATTTAAGGTTGAGATCTGGGTATGCTGCGTTAGGTTAAAGGAAATGAGATAAATAAAGCTTTAATGTGAGCATTAAAGTTAATCTAGTTAGGACTTGAACTGTGTTTAACATTTTCTATAGCTGTAACTGCCAGAGACTTCAAATTCTTCAGATTTCTCCAAAATGTTTTTGTTTTTTTTTTAAATTTTTTTTTAAGTTTATTCATTTTTGAGACAGAGAGAGACAAGAGCATGAATGGGGGAAGGTCAGAGAGAGAGGGAGACACAGAATCTGAAACAGGCTCCAGGCTCTGAGCTGTCAGCACAGAGCCCAATGCGGGGCTTGAACTCACAGACCGTGAGATCATGACCTGAGTCGAAGTCGGCCGCTTAACCGACTGAGCCACCCAGGCGCCCCCAAAATGTTTTTGTTTTTATCTCTTCCAGTATCTTGAGAATTCCTTAAGAAATCCCCTTAAGCAGAGTTTGCATCTTAGAGCTCTTTAACTCTAATGCCCCCCCCCCTTTTTTTTTTTACTAGTGCTCTCTTGGTGTGCTGATTAGGTGTGGGAAAGGGCAGCACTCCACAATCTCGTGATTACATTCTCAGTCTTTCAGGGGGCATGTGTCTCTGGGTTATAATCTTCATACGTGCTTAGTCTTTTTGCCACTCTTAGAGTAGACAGAAAGGACAGAGAGTGATAGAGGGAGACAAGTGGTGTTTCTCCAGGTCAGATAGACCCTGGAGATAGCTCTTTGTATGGAGAAAGCTATGGACATATTTCAGAAGGTCCTCTCTTTCCTTGTCCCTGCCACAGTCATGATGGCATCTTTTGGACTTTTTACCATAACAACCTGATGGAGTTCATGGAGTTAAACTCCCCAGAACTTGTGAAAGACCTAGAAGACTATGGCTCAATGAGTTTTTCACTCTCAATGTAGTTCATATCATCCCCCAGCAGCTAATGAAAATTGCTATTTGTGTGTTCCTCCTGGTTTATGACTCTCATGTCTTCTCCAGTTAAGCAGATCTCAGCTGGATTTGCTTGTATCTTCAGATTTGGGTAGGGGGTAAGATTTGCCCTGAAATTTCAGCTTCTCTTATGGTTCCTAGAAAAGTCAGTGATTTTCAGTTTGTCAGGCCTTCTCTTGTTGTAAAAATGGGAGTGGGGATTTCAAAATCCTTCTTATGTTAGAGCTAAAACCAGTAGTCTATTTGTTGACTTTCTGTTTTCAAAACAAGACCGCCAAAGCCTAGACATTTTTTTTATTCATAATATCAAAGTATATTTGACTACCTGACAGAAGTGTCACTGGTATTGTGGAGTGTGTGTGTGTGTATGTATGTACGTATATGTATACGTATATGTATACGTATATGTATATGTATATGTATATGTATATGTATATGTATATGTGTGTGTGTATATATGTGTGTGTATATATGTATATATATATATATAATTTTTATGAGGTTCCACATAAGGATCTATTCCATTGAGAAAAAGACTCTGAGAGACTGTTGGATATAAAACACATTTTAGAATATTTTTTAGAATAATTTCTTCATTTCCATAACCATTTACAACCATAGATATTTAACACTTTTTTCAAATATCTTATTTTTCAGCCAGAGCTGAAATTATAGTGGAAATTTTTCTTTCAGTATCACTATAAATAAGGCATTTCCTTCCTTTTGCTTTTTTTTTTTTCTATCTCTTATTATTATTATTATTATTTTTGAATGACAGCTCTGACTTTCTTTGACTTCAGACATTGGAAAGGACAGTACGGATATGAATGCATATTGTCTCTCCATGAAAGACATATTTTATTCTTAAATATAGCTGAGATATCTTCCACCTTAACATGAGGGAACAGTTGGTTTCTCTTTCTAAAAATCAATCCAAATATAATTGCAAGTGAGTACTTGGACAACAGCTAATGTGTCCCTTACAAAGAGAAGAAGAAGAGGTATCAATCTGTGTTTGAGCAGGACATTAGAACTCCTCTAAATATTCTCCAAATAAATAATTCCATAGGACTAAATAATTCTGGTATGCCCTTGTACTGACTTGACAGACAATCCTGTTTAGGATTAGTGAAAATTTAATATGTTTAAGTTATGGGTTGTGTCAAAAACATAGTAAAAAACATGATCAATACCTGGTGACTCTTTCTCTCTACAATATTCCACCTCTGTTTTAACTAATAATCACTAATAACTATATATAACTAATATAACAAAATATTTATTTTGTTATACAGTGTTCTGTTTACTGGGGCTACATTGCGAACAAAGCAGATAAAAACAAATTTCACATTCTTAAGGGGTTTGTATTTTAGTGAATTACGGCAGGCAGAAAACTAGTGTTTCTGGACATACTGGAAGACGATACTTCCTAGTCCCCTGTCCTGGCCATTTACTAAATATTAACTAATAGGATTTAAGCCATTTTCAGAAGTGGCTTTTGAACATCCTCTTTAATCTTCTATCTTGTCTTCCTATGTCATTGGTCACCTAATTGCAGAGAATGCAACACAAGATTTTGGAATCGTAGGAGAAAGCAGAACAAGAAGAAGGAAGCCTGGACTGTTAAATTACTGCTATGAAAGAGCCTCCCGAAAGAGACGCAGTACCATATGAGCCTGACCAGGCCGCTGTGACAAAATCCCACGTGTGGGCTGGCTTAACCAACAGACATTTAATTTCTGGCAGTTCTAGAAAGTAAAAGTCAATGGTCAAAGTGCTGGAAAATTCTGTCCCTGGTGAGAGGTCTCTTCCTGACTTGTAGACAACTGCCTTCTTGCTATGTCTACACACGGCCTTTCCTCCGTATGTGTCCACTGAGAGAGTGCGAGCATGGACTCCTTGATGTCTCTTCTTATAAGGACGCTAATACTTCAGATCAGGTCTGTGCCCTCATGACCTCATTTAAACTGAATTATTGCTGTAGAGGTCACATCCCCAAATTATGTACCACACTGGGGTTAAGACTTCAATATATGAATTTTGAGAGGACACAAACATTCAGTCTATAATATGCACTATCTTTGGAATTGCTGAGAAAGACTAACAAACATTAGAGGTTGTTTTGTGGCAGGGGCTGTTAATTATTCTGATCGGGTGAATAAAAAGTATTTCATCAAAGTATGTAAAATGACAAGTGCTATGAAGTAACATAGAGGAAAACACTTTAGTTGAAAGGTGGGTATTTTCTGTAGGGGATTCATGGAAGGCCATACTAATATGGTGACATTGGGACAGATGCATGAAGGAAATGAGAGAGTAGGCCATATGTGTATCTCCAGGAAGAAACAGAGGGAATACACTGTACAAAGACCTTGATATAGGAAAGTATTTGGTATGTTAGTGGAAGAGCAAAGACACCAGTGTGATTAGAAAGGAGTAAGGAAGAGTGATCAGTGGTGAGGTCAGAAATAGGAGAGTCTATAGATCATAGCAAAGAGACTGGATTTTATCCTGAATTAGATGACCAAAGAAACTTTTGGGGGTGGGGGATTTGGGGCAGAGGTTGAGAGGAATTGGCTGCTGAGGAGAGATAGTAGGTAAGAATGGATGGAGGCAGAAACAATGATTAGGAGTCTGATGCAATAAACTAGTTGAGGGAGGGTGGTGGCTGGGGCTAGAGCAGTAGCACTGGAGACGGGGACAGGTGGAAGGATTCTGAGGTATTTGGTAATGCATAGGATGTGATGTGTGCTCTTTGAGAATTGGTGTGCACTGCCTAAGGAATTCCCCATGGCTTAAACAGAAGAGATGTTATTTGAGTTAGATATTTTACTGTCTTCACTTTACCTAGCAAAGTCTATTGTATTTACCAAAGAAATCATAGCCCCCCCCTTTATTACTCGTAGATAATAATTAACATGATTTTACTTAATATCCTAAGTATCATCTTCCTTTGGAATTCCTCACTTTACTCATACTCCACCTTCATTCAGTCCATGGCCCCTAACTATCTTCTAGTCAATATCCCTTAGCATCATTCTCTTCCTTACCTCACCTCACTTCATGCATGTCATTTATCAGGTACCTCTTTTCTATCTCATTGTATATACCCAAATCTGGACATTAATTTATATCTTTTCAATATCCTCCTATGTGGTAATTGTAAACCTTCCAAAGTTACCTTATTGTTTTTGAATTTTGTTTTATAAAATTTACATATAATCTCTTAAAAATTCTCTGTCACTTTTAGCTCATAATACAATAGTCTTTGCTCTTTCTGAAACCAATATGCATCTAGGTATATCTGTGTGTTCTCATGACAGCTATCACCATAGCACCTATCTGCATAGACAGAGTCACCTAAGAAAATATCAAAATTACATTCATTCTGGATGTAACTAGATATTGCATAGCCATATTAAAATGGGGAAGGAATAGTAACAAGATTGTTTTCTTCTCTTCCTTTGAAATGTCATCCCAAACCCAATCAAGATGAACTATCTTATTTTATTCGAGCTGATTTGCCTCTTACTTTAATATGCATTAATCTCAGGCTTTTTGTAAATATCTAGGTATGTCCTGTGTACATTAATTAGATTCCATTTCATTTTATAAATCAAGTATGGAATGTAGAACAAACTTATAAATAATACATTTTTAGGAATAATAGGGCTTTAATATCACTGTCTCCTTCTCAGGGTTTTTCCATATTATTTCTTCTCTTACTGGGTGCATTATTCTCTTCCTAATTTAAAAGGAATATCAAAAAATAGAATACTTCAACTGAAGAAGCTCAGGAGAATGATCATGTTTGAAATGATAAGTATATTAGAGTGGATTCATGGAGATTACATACCGACAGAGAAAAAATAGGTGATTTTAAGTACACGGCTACAGAGACCAACCAAATTAAATACATGGAAGAAAAAACAGATAATAATGAGTATCAGTAACTTTAGGTCAATTTCAAATGACCTAATATAGTTATAATTGGAATTCCCAAAGGAGAAAGTCACATATTTGACAAAGAACATATTTGAAAAAAAATAGTGGCTAAAATTTATTGAAACTGTTAAAAACAGAAAAGCCAAATATCCAAGAATTTCAACAGAACCCCCAAAATCTGAAAGAAGACTACAACAAACCATATGTATTAATCAAATAGCTTAAAACTAAACTTAACTAAGTTTGTTTATGACTAAAACATAACTTAAAAGTAGCTAGCAAAAACATACATATATTTCCATTGATGAGATACATATTTTCAAGATGAGAAAGATAGCAGGTATCTTGTTGGTAATAACATAATTAAGAACACAGCAGAATATTTTTAATTGTATTGAGAAAAGAGTAACTGTTACTCTAAAATTATATACAGTACAACCGTGTTTTGACAGTAACTTGTTCTGTGAGTGTTCTGCAAGAGGGGCAAACATTTCTAATAAATTTTGACTTGATAAAGAAGCAATGTCTTGCAATAGGAGTAGTATGTGATGCCGAAAATCCCATGATCACAAGTGAGCCAATGGTTCTTGAAATTCACCTTGATACACAAGTGCTTTAGATTACAGGCATGTTTCCAGAACAAATTATGCTTGAAAAACCAAAGTTTTACTGTATTTAGTAAGATGTTTTCAAAATTGAAGACAAAAGACTTTTTCAATCACATGAAATGAAGACTTAATCACTTGCAGATATGCATTACAAGAAGCAATAAAGAAAATTTTTCTGAATACCAGAGGAAATTTGGATCTACACAGAGGAATGAAGAAGCTGACAAACACTGCTCACTGAGCAAAGTTACCATCAACAGTGACAGGTCATATTCATGGTAGTCGCTCTTGATACAATGTGATAAAAATGGCACTGTACCTCTGTGGTCTTCCTCCCCAAACTTATAACCCCAGCATACTCATGAGAAAAATAGCACATGAATCTCAGCTGAGAGATATTTTTTAAAAATATCTAGCTAGTATTGGTGAAAACTATCAAGATCATCAAAAATAAGGAAAGTTTGTAACATTCATGAGCAACTTAAGAAGAAAGGACAACTAATTGTGAAGTGGCAACCTGGATGGGATCCTCGAATATAAAATCTGAGTAAAATATGAGTTTTAATTAATGAAAATATATCAGTATTGGTTTATTAATTATAACAGTATACAATAGTAATATAGCATGTTAACATAGGAAACTTGAGTGCAGAGTATTTGAGAAACTCTCCTATCTTTGCATTTTTTTCTGTAGATTTAAGATTGTTCTACTAACTCCAATTTAAATTTTTTTAAAAATTTAAAAAATAAATTAAAGAAAAGATTATTACAGATGTGTAATGCCTTGAAATGGAAAAGGACAAACCCATTTCTGTAAAAGAATTTTAGACTTTTTGAATTCAGTTAAGACTACTTTCCATAGTTTCCATGTTGGTTATATGTGTGTTTATTTTATTCAACTCTAAATATGGAGGTTTCAACTCACTGAAATAAAATTATCACTAAAAAAAAATTGTTCTAAAAAATAAAGTGCATTTTAAAAATTGAAAAAAGAATACCACAAATGTATTTGCTGACACATATTTACTATTGAAAAACATAAAACAATTGCTCCTGATTTAATCTCTTTAGAAGGTAAAGTTTAGTGTAAAACATAGAAACATATATTTAAAACATACGTAGAAATATTAAAACATACGTAGAAATTTAAAACATACGTAGAAGGTAAAGTTTAGTGTAAAACATAGAAACATATATTTAAAACATACGTAGAAATTTAAAACATACGTAGAAATGTTTATAAAACAAGAAAACAAGCACTGGAAGGATAAAGGGAAGTAACTGTTTTTGCTTTGTTTTTTACTATATATAAACTTACGTATTGTTAACTAAAGTTGAACTATGATAAGCTGAATATTTTCACAATCAACCTCAACTTAATAACTGAAATAAGGAAATAAAATTATATCTAATAAGCCAACAATGCCTGTGAAATATAATCATAAAAAATTACCCAAACATTTCTTAGAAAAAGAAGAAATTAAAAAGTAGCAAGTATACCTGTCTCTATTTAGAGACATGTTGAAAGTTTTGTGGAATTTACAAAAGAAGCTTCTAGAATTAATAATATAACATGGTTGCAATGTAAAAAGTCAATACTAAAAATTAATTATATTTCTGTATGCTAGCAATAAACAAGAGAAATTGACATTTAAAAATTCCTCTATAATATTGTTAAAAACATACTCAGAGATATTTACAAAATTTGCAAAAGATATGGAAGATTTATACACTGACAACTAAAAACATTGGTGAGATAAATTAAAGAAGAGATAAATAAAGGGACAGACATATGATGCTCATAGATTGAAAGGCTCAATATTTTCAAGATGTTAACTCTTTTCACACTGGTCTATAGATTTAATGAAATACTAATCACACTCTCAGCTCTTTTTGTAGAGATTTGATAAGCTGATGCTAAACTTTAGACCAAAATTCAGAGAGTTGGAACAGCTGAAGCATATTTAAAAAGATGAACAAGTAGAAAGATTCACACTCTTTGATTTAAATACTAATTATGAAGCTATAGCAGTCAAAACAGAGTATGTTGGCATAAAGATTGACAAATTGATTGGTGAAACAGAATAAAGAGTCCAGTAACAGCCCTTCAAGATATGGCAAACTGATTTAGCAAGGTCCCAAAACAATCTAATGGGGAAAATATAGTCCGTTCCCACCCACCAAAATGAACCTTAGTCCTTACCTCAAACCATATACATAGATAAATGACATGAATCATAGACCTAAATCTAAGAGCTAAAGTGATAGAAATTATACTGGAAATCAAAAAAGAAAATAATAACTATTTGGGATATGGCAAAATTTTATTAAAGATATATGAAAAAGATACACTATCAAATAAAAACTATAAATTGGACTTTATCAACACTAGTTTTTCTTTTGCTCTTCCAAAACAACCTGTTAAGAACCTGAAAAGACAAGGCTGCAAAAACTGATTTGCAGGGTACCTGGGTGGCTCAGTTGGTTAAACCTCTGACTTCAGCTCAGATCATGAAATCACACTTCATGAATTTGAGATGCGTGTTGGGCTCTATGCTGACAGCTCAGAACCTGGAGCCTGTTTCAGATTTTGTGTCTTTTTCTCTCTCTTCCCATCCCCTGCTGTGCTCTGTCTGTCAAAAATAAATAAGTGTTTAAAAAAAAAAACTGATTTGCAAAACACATCTAACCAAGGACTGGTACTTGGAATGTATAAAGCAAAGATGCCAATTAAAAATGTACATTCTACCTAACAAGGTGTAAGAATGAGAAATAAATACATGAAACTTCATGTAAATCACAACAGTCACTAGAGAAATGCAAACTAAGACTTCAAGAAGATCCCACTGGTATGGCAAAACAAAAAACCTAACTACATCAAGTGTTGGTATGTATGTGGAAGAAACAGAATTCCCATCTGGTAGCAGTGTAAAATGGTAGAGTCACTTTGGAAACAGACTTGAAAATTCTTAAAAATTTTAACTATGCCCACTGTATGGCCTGGCTACTCCACATCTAAGTATTTATGTAAAAGAAAAGATAAAATATATTCACGTTAACCATGAATAGTCCTGGCTTTATTTGGAAACAACCCAAATATTCACCAACAGATGAAAGATACATGGTGACATAACCTTTAAAGGAAGTACTACTCGGCCATAAAAAAGACCTGGCTATTGTCACATGCAAACACATGGATGGACATGGTAATAAACACACTGAATGAGATAAGCCAGACAAAGAAGAATATGTATGATAGGATTCCATTCATATACAGTTCTAGAGCTTACAAATTAAGCAGGAGACAGAGATTAGCTCAGTGGTTGCTTCTGGATAGGCAAGGGCAGGGAAGACGAGGAACTAAAATGAAACAAAAGGGACCTTTGGGGATGATGGTTGTGTTCATTACCTTGATTGCATTTGTTTCATAGGTGAATCCATTTCGAAGCATATTCTTCGTATATGTGTAGTTTAATGTATAAAAGGATCTATTAATAAAGTTGTAAAAAATGAGTAATTCAGTGTCTGATTTCAAGAATGGCCTGTAAATAATACACATTATATACAACGACAAAACAAACACAAGGTATTTTAGGACCAAAGATAAGAGAAATCTTTATCATGGAGATGTCTTATACAACTCTATTCTAAAATATTATTAATAATAACACTATTGGGCTATTTCTTTAAACTTTTATTTCTACATAAAGAGTAGTTAAATTACACTTTTTAAAATTTCATACTCAATATTTTACAGCAACTAATTTATTTGGCAAACACATGTTGTTGTTGTTTTTTTTCCTAAATATAGGATAATATTTACCAGCTATATGGGAGAAGTTTGGATAACTTATTTAAACACTAGAATATGACAGCTGGAGCTTTCACTACCAGCCTACACTTAAAAAATGACCATCCCTACAAAATCTTAAAATATGTAATTATTACATAAACCTATATTCCCAATACCATTGTAAAGGAGATATATTTTTCGAAAAGAGTGGAATATATTAAAAACACTGTGAACTTGATAGCGAGTACAGTTCTTTGGAGGAAAAATGAATGCATGTTAGGTTTTCTTCACTTACATTTGCTTGGTGTGTTAATTAATTCTCCTTCATCTATTTTTTCCCACTGCTGTAACGCACAATGATCACCACTAAAAACGAAACTGCATTATAACCCAAGTGCTGCTCTGAGGTAAATTCCATCAGTGGAAAGACGCATGCAAAAAAATGCTGAATATCATTTTCTTCCATGTTATCTTGTTTCTGAAAAGTGGGAAAACTATAAGTTTATCTGACTAGTGAATATTCTCTTAAAATTTTGAAAATGTCCTAAAGAATTTTTAATATATAATTAGACTTAATGTGTGGTTCTGGCATTTACAATAGGACAGGTCTTATCTCATTGAATATATATGCTTTATTACTTGTTCAGGGATATTTTTGACTAGAATCAGTTTTCTGAAATCTTTTTGGTCACTCATATTATTTCTGACATACATACACAATCTCTCTTTTATATATCATCATGTCCTTAAATATTAGGTAAGAGCAGAATATATTTTGAATACAGTAGAATTCATACTGCAAAGATACCTTGGTAAATCACTTTGGAAACCATAGAACCCTTAAGAAAAAGGATACATTAAAAATAGTGAAGTTTAGGGGTGCCTGGGTGGCTTAGTCGTTGGAGCGTCTGACTTCAGCTCAGGTCATGATCTCGTGGTTGGTGGGTTCAAGCCCTGCATTGGGCTCTGTGGTGATGGCTCAGGGCCTGGAGCCTGCTTTGGATTCTGTGTTGTCCCCTCTCTCTGCCCTACCCCACTCACACTCTGTCTCTTTCTCTGAAAAAATAAATAAACAAACATTAAAAAAATTAAAAAAAAATAGTGAAGTTCAGGGGGCCTGGGTGGCTTAGTTAAGCATCCAACTTTGGCTCAAATCATGATCTCACGGTTTGTGAGTTTGAGCCCTACGTCAGGCTCCATGCTGACAGCTCAGAGCCTGGAGTCTGCTTAGGATTCTGTGTCTCCCACTCTCTCCGCCCCTCCCCTACTTCTGCTCTCTCTCTCTCAAAAATCAAAAAACATTAAAAAAATTTTTTTTGATAGTGAAGTTCAATTTCCCTCACCTTTAAAAGAAAGGGTATACACATAAGGAGATCATGGTAACATGCTACAGTATCACACACACTCACACACCTGGTTTAATGAAGGCAGTTTTTAGTGATGGGCATGCCAACATTGATTAGTGATGTCTGTCATGGTCATAGAAGAGAAATTTGGCAATATTTATACAGACCACACCATTCAGAAAGAATTATACTGTTTTTACTGGTGAGTGTTCAAAGACTTCATCAAAATAATTAGACATTTTTTTTCCTTATATCTTCAGAAAAGAGGCTTCAACAATTCATAATGTTGAACCGTATGTTACTAAAAGTTGTTGTAGTTCCTATGGAATTGGTGTGACTTCCAATTTTCTTCGGTACTTAAACAGATTTTTAGTATTTTTGAATGCTTATGTCCTGTAATTTCTTTCAGAGGAGCTGGAGGCAAGTGGCAGAACATTTAAGTTTGGAAGTCAGTATTTACAGACTTATTCTGAATTATTTCATCT
This sequence comes from Panthera onca, assembly GCF_046562875.1. Classification (NCBI taxonomy): domain Eukaryota; kingdom Metazoa; phylum Chordata; class Mammalia; order Carnivora; family Felidae; genus Panthera; species Panthera onca. The sequence continues at coordinate 72,807,816 of NC_138348.1, forward strand.
TTTCCCCAAATATTTGTTTCCTACAGAGTTTTGGCTGAAGAAAAACAGGAGTTGGGGGCTACATTTTCCTTTTCTGCCAGTAGATCAGATTCTGAATACGATATTGGCCTTGGAGACTCAGTTAAGATAATAGCTGTTGTTCAAAGGAGGAGTTAATATTAAATTATTGCATGTTTCATCAGAGAACACACACACGCACTTAGATGTAAACTCTGGCTCTGCCTCATAAAACCACGTGCATTTAAACAAATTTACTTAGTTTATCTGAACCTCTGCTTTCTTATTTGTAAAATGATGATGATAGTCTTACCTCTAAGCCTGGCTATTGGGATTAAATAAATAAATTAAAATATATCAGATTCTTAGCTGAGAGCAGGGAACACAGCAAGCATTTAACAGAAGTTACTTTTGTCATTTATGTTTCAAAGTGGGACAGCTCAAATAACAATTATCCTTGAAGCTTTACTTTCGGAAATTTTCCTTTACTAAGAATTAAAACTTCTTTCCTCTGGGCCTTCAGGATACATTGTTTATACCTTTGTGCTAGCCAGACATATATTACATTCTGCCTATTCTGTCTTGGTTTGTGATAGATTCTTCAAATATTCATTTTGTCTGGAACTCTGAGCACTAAGATCATATCATATCTGTCTTTTTACCTCATACAAGGTCTATCCCTGTGCCTTGCACAGAGTAGATATTTGATGGCTCTTGAGTGCATTGCGTTACACTCAACATAACCTCATGGGTTTACCAGCCTTTAAGACTATTTTTTGCTCTCAAATTTAATATTGAATTTCTAAGCAATCATTGGTGTTCCAAAACAAGTTATGTTTGCTTGATGATTAATTCACTATTTCTTTAAAACGTGGTAACTTGAAAAAAGTAAAAATTTTCATAAGCAAGTGTGTATTTGAGGCTAAACATATTTGATGGAAATATAAAAATGATAAGTAAACTGAGAAACTCAGAGTCGAAGCTCATTAAACATTCCCTCTTTTAGCCACAAATGCTAATAAGTGAGCATGGCTCAGGCCCTTAATTCTGGATGTTGACCATCAATCCTTCCTCGGCTAGTGGGGGTCTAGCGTTTGGTGCTGCTTCCAAGTGAGGCATGCTCAGAAAAAAATGGGAGAATGATATTCCAGTGGGGGAAAGCAGACTGGGTTAATTCGTCTATTTATTCACTCAACCAGGGAATAATGTTTGAGAACTCACTATGTGCGAAGCATGCAAGCAGATATAAAAATGAATGGGAGATAGTCTCATAGTCTCCTCAAAGTGTAAAGGGAAGAGATAGGAATAAGCAAGCAATTCCAACATACTGTGATGGGTGCTAAGCTAGAGCTCCAAAGAGAGTGAACAACTAGGAGTGTTTTTAATTCAGATGTCCAGGATGGGTCTGTGCTTAAGAAGTACTAGACTTGGGGCGCCTGGGTGGCTCAGTCGGTTAAGCATCCGACTTCGGCTCAGGTCATGATCTCGCGGTCCGTGAGTTCGAGCCCCGCGGCGGGCTCTGTGCTGACAGCTCAGAGCCTGGAGCCTGTTTCAGATTCTGCGTCTCCCTCTCTCTCTGACCCTCCCCTGTTCATGCTCTGTCTCTCTCTGTCTCAAAAATAAATAAACGTTAAAAAACAAACAAACAAAAAACAAACAAACAAAAAAAGAAGTACTAGACTTAAGGAGAATTATGAAAATGACACATTTAAAAACAACTCTGGAAGCATGGCAGGTATTGTTTCCATTGTGGTAATATAAAAATATAGAGTATTATAATAAAATACCTCACGTCAAGTCAATTCTAGTTACTGAGGCTAGGACTGAGTTTTATGCACGCCGGTTTTTAAATCTCAGATATTTACACCTTACTATATATCTTTTATATGAATTAAAGTCATTACAAGTTTGCAATTTAAAAGTACAACTAAAGCCATGCTCATCCACCAGCTGGTGAATGGATAAGCAAAATGTGATATAGCCATACAAAGGAAATACAAAGGAATACTAATGAACCATACAAGAAATCCTGGTACTTGTAATATCAAGGATGAAGCCTGAAAATATGCTAACTGAAAGAAGCCAGACACAAAAGACCACATACTGGACAGTCACATTGTATGAGCTTCCTAAGGCTCCTATTAACAAAGTATCACAAACTTGCTGGCTTAAAACACAAAAATGCATTGCTTTAGTTCTGGAGTCTAGAAGTGTGAGATCAGTGTATTGACAGGCCCATACTCTTTCTGAAACCTGTAGAGAAGAATCCTTCTGTGCATCTTCCTAACTTCTGGTGACTGGCTGCCAATTCTTGCCTTGCAGCTGTAACACATCAACGGCTGCCTCTGTACTACCACAGGGGATTCTTTCCTTGTATATCTGTGTCTCTTTTCTTCTTACAACAGTCATATTGGGCTAGCATCCACTCTACCCTAATATGACTTCATATTAATTGCATATGCATTAACCCTATTTTCAAAGAAGCTTACATTCTGAGATATTGGGGGTTAGGACTTGAACACATATTTTGGGAGGCCACAATTCGACCCATAACAACAATTTAAGTGAAACATTCTGAACAAGTAAATTCATAGAAGCAAAAAACAGTGGTTAGGGGCTCAGGAAGAAAGGGAATGGAGAATGCCTATTTACAGATACGGAAGTTTCTTCAGGGGTGATGGTGATGAAACTGGTTTTGGAGGATTGCAATGATTGCAGAGCACTGTGAATGCACTAAATGCCACTGAATTATATAACCATCAAATGGTTAAAATGGTAAGTTTTAGGCCCTTTGTATTTTATCACTAGAATGAATGAATGAATGAATGAATGAATGTCAGGTCAGGTTATTCTTGTTTCCCCTGATCACCTTCCATTTCTAGTGCTCTACCCTTGTATTCCTTATCCTACCACTTCCTTCCTATTTTATTTTTTTTAGACGTATTTCTTTTGAGAGAGAGCATGTGAGGGAAAGGCAGAGAGAGATGGAGAGAGAAAATCCCAAGCAGACTCCACCCATCAGCACAGAGCCCTACTTGGGGCTAGAACTCACGAACCCCATGAGATCATGACCTAAGCTGAAAACAAGAGTAGCGCGCTTAACAGACTGAGCAACCTAGCGCCCCTGTACCTACCACTTCCTGCCACTAACCTGCAGTCAGCCTGTTGCCTCTTGCTGCAGCTTTCTTGGAGTATTCTCCACTCCACATGTTTTATTCCCTCATTTAACGCAAATTACTCTAACTGCTTTGTTTATTTAAGTTCCCACTCTCAGGTTTCATTAGAGATGAATTCTCCTTGTGCATTAATGACTGAAGAGCAAGGTGGTTTTTCTTGCTCCTATTGGCAGCTCTCCCTCATCCTTCTCCTGCTGTAGAATTTAATATCCACACACAAAAAGAGTGGCCGGTAGTAAGATCTTCTCATCCCTGAAATGAAAGCACTTGGCCATTTTTCTACACATCAACTTTAAGTTCTCCCCAGAGTTAAGCAAGGTCCGCTCTGTTGTGCTTTATTTTGATCTGGGAACTCATTCACATTCGTGGGGACCAATCCCTGATGGACCATGAATCTTGGCAACAGGTGGCTGGGGAGTATATTAGGAAGTGAGCAAGCAGGAAAGAGTTTGTTTGCAAATGGCGTGAAAAATAACCTAAATGAAATAGGCACCTTCCAAGGATGGTGCCTACTAACCACTTTGGGTTCACATATTTTGGTTTCTTTGCTTCCACATCTGTAACTGAACAAGCAAATAATGGCTAGCATAAATTTGTAGTAGCATTAATAGTAATAAATAACAATAGTTAATGTTGGGGAGTGGACCTTTTTTCCCCCTCAGTCTGGTATTTCCACATGGAGGAATTTTGACTAGAGTTACATTCCAGCAACTTGGAGAGTGAAATTCATTGGTCCCTGTTCCTATTTCATTCAACTATGGCAATCACTGGGATTCATTCTCTCTCTCTCTTTTTAAGTTTATTTATTTATTTTTGTGAAAGAGGGAGAGAGAGAGAGTAAGTGTGTGTGTGTGGGGGGGGGGGGGTGGACAGAGAGAGAGGGAGAGAGGCTCCGAGCAGCATGGAGCCTGATGCAGGGTCAATGTGAGGCTCAGTGACAGAAACTGAGATCGTGTCCTGAGCTGAAATCAAGAGTTGGATGCTTAACCAACTGAGCCACCCAGGCACTCCTGGGGATTCATTCCTTTTATTTCTTTTCTATCTGTCCCAGACCAGCATGAGACAGCATTCCTAGGTAAAGGGATCTTCAGAAAAGATCAAACTCTCCTTGGAATGTGCTTCTACTGTATATATTTGTAGAGGGTTCTGGAATAATGCTAGCAAGTCCTTTTGCCTGCAAGTCAAAGCTATATTCATCTTTAGCTTATCAAAAATAAAGCTGACATTTCCCCTCTACTTTTTTTGGCATATTCTGGTTCCAAATTAGGAAGGTGCCAAAGGGAATATGGACCTGTATTAACATTCTACTATTCCAGCTATTATTATCACACCTTTGTTACATGTCAGTCATTGTGCTAAACTCTTTACTGGCTCAAACTGCACAAGGACTCTATGTTACACTGGAGACAAAGGAGGAAAATTTCTTCTTTCTTGAACAATCCCCCTCGGCCTTCAATTTATGTTGCTTTGGCTCCTTTTCTCTATCAAAGATATTAATTAATATAACCCTACTTCAGTTAGAGAAACGTATCACAACAATCTGAATTCCACTTCCCAAGTATGCAATGGTTTAGGAAAGCAGATTAGTCAGGACATCTCAGAGCAAAGTTCCATCTTCTTAGAAATATTTAGATGGTCCCCAAGAATACTAAAGCATGGTTAGCATTCTGCTAACTTTCCTGGGAAGAGATTCATGCTCACTGGAAATGAAACGATTTGCCAGTTTTAATTATTCAAAATGATTCTTTGTCAAGTCATACATATTCCAAAAAACCTCTCTTGCCCCACTTTCTATGAGCTCAATAGTTTTTATTTGACTTGATATTCTGCCTAGTGCTCTCTATAGCACTGTTCTAAATAAGTAATAACATAAATCTGTATTTTTGTACACTGGAGACACTTTAGAATTGTTTGACTAAGAGGGGTTTTTTAACATTTTTAGATAAAATGAGGCATAACAACATTTCCACCAATATGTAAATATCCAAACTTTTAAGAAAGCAAGCAAGCATTATTGCAAATCCAACTAAAGTGTCAGTATCTACTACCATTATGTCATGCTGATGTTAAAATACTAGAAATGTGAAAATTAATACCTCCTCCCAGGGAGGCCAAAAAAAAAAAACCAAAACCAAAAACCAAAAACAAACAAACAAACAAAAAACTGTGGTAGAAAAATCAAAGAGATGCTCCTGATAATGAACCAAAGAAAAAAACCCCACAGGTAAAAACCTGAGGGGGGTGAGCCCATCAATATCATTTTACCTTCAGAAAGCTCTCACTTTGCCCACCTCTCAAGTAATTCACACTCAGCTCCTAGGGAACACAACCGCAGCATTTGGCTCAAAGTGAATACATCTGCGTAGATGTTTCTTGTGCTTGATTTTATTAATTTCTCTGCCTTGTCTTCCCTCACAGCAAGCACTGACGAATCATACCACCACTGTCTTTCACAGGCAGGCAACTCTAGATTGGAGTTTTCTTTAAAACAAAAGGTGGCACTGCCTTGAGAATAGGCTCAGAACAAAGCAAAAAAGAGATAAAAGGAGGTTCGGGGCTTTGTTCATCTCACTCAGGAGTTAGGAGAGCATTATAAGCCTAGATGCTCATTATACAATTGTAACATGTGAAATCAGCTGTGTTTAGATGAATACCATATGCTACCAGAAAACTCCAATCTCAAGAAGGAAGGTAATTCCTGCCAGCTGCATAGCATTAATGCTTGCTCTTTGGAATGGAACCAATATGCCCTTTTCCATTTGCATCAAGATGCACAAAGAGAAGGGCAGTTGCTCCCAAGTGCCAAGACTGGTATTCTAGTGCTCTTGGCTCCAGGTCATAGGAGAGACTGTCTAGGAGTCTCCCGGTCAGTCGGTAGTTGCTAGGGGCTCCCCACATGCTCGTGATACAGAGCCAAATCAGGAAACTAAGCTTGCTGTCTGGTCAGAAAGAAAGGGAACATTTTATTATTTTTTTTTTTAATTTTTTTTTTTTTTAACATTTATTTATTTTTGAGACAGAGAGAGACAGAGCATGAACGGGGGAGGGGCAGAGAGAGAGGGAGACACAGAATCGGAAGCAGGCTCCAGGCTCTGAGATGTCAGCCCAGAGCCTGATGCGGGGCTCGAACTCATGGACCGCGAGATCGTGACCTGAGCCGAAGTCGGACGCTCAACCGACTGAGCCACCCAGGCGCCCCGAAAGGGAACATTTTAAAGCGGTTTCTTTTTTCTCCTACTGGAGCAGAGCAACTCTGAACGCTAGAGGGAGTTCCGATTTTGTTCAGAGTCTTGTTTTCATTTTCAAATTAAGTATTTGAGTATTGAAAGGGCGAAAGTCAACTTACTTTAAAGGGCATAATTTTTTTTTTTTTTTACTGCAGGCTACTAATGCATAAGGAAATCCATTTATTTATTTATTTTTTTATTGGGACGATGAGGAGAGGTTTCACTTTCATTATTGTGGAAAGGGGCAGGGTATAGATTTCTGGCTTTAAAATACTGATACAGGTGGATAGAGATAGAGATAGAGATAGAGATAGAGATAGAGATAGAGATAGAGATAGAGATAGAGATAGAGATAGAGACAGAGATAGAGATATATATGATCTCGATTGTCTCCTTAGCTTGAAGAACCAGCCTCAGCCTCCTAACAAATGCATTAATCCCATGATGGATCTTTTTAATATGATGTCTGAAGCAAGTACTGAACTTTTTAATATTTATAGAATTGGAACAGCAATTGGAAGAACTGGGAGTTTGCCAGAAGTTTAGTACTGTTATTTCATCCAGGAAAGAAAGAACAAAGCATGTATTATACACTTTTTTCTTTAAATACATTAAGCTGAACCAAATTATGAATTATCCATGTAATAATTCCACAAAATAAACTTAATTGTTTAAGTAAAATTTTACTTAAGTAGCTCCTTGTTATACACATAAAAATATGGAAATTAAGCTGGGTTCTAAGAGCGTACTTGAAATCCACACTTGCTCTCATTTACTAATGGCCAATAATGAATGTGAAAAAAGGACACAGATTCTCAAACAATATATTTAGTCCAGCCATATATTTTTTGCCCTCATTACACAACTATAAGAGAAACACATTTATGAAATAAACTGTATTTAATTTTTTCAGTTTACACTAATTTTTACAATAAAATTCTTTATCACTTTCAACTCTTTGCATTATATTTTAGTCTTAGAATAGAACTAGACCTCTGAATCTTGAGATTTAGATTTTGTTCTGCATATAGAGTATATGAATATTACTTTACAAATGCAAATATGCAAGAAATACCTTATCATTTATTTTAATTGAATGGAATCTAATTCCAAGCTCCATTCCTGGCTGATGAAAAATTCTATATCAATTATTATTTTTATCTAAAAATTTTTAAACATTTACTTATTATTAAGAGACAGAGAGAGACAGAGCACTAGTGAGGGAAGGGCAGAGGGAGAGGAGACACAGAATCCAAAGCAGGCTTCAGGCTCTGAGCTGTCAGCACAGACCCTGACACAGGGCTCTAACCCACAAACTGCGAGATTATGACCTGAGCTGAAATCGGATGCTTAACCGACCATGCCACCCAGGCACCCCTCTATCTCAATTATTATTGCTACCATTCCCCTACCACAAGCCATTTGAAGATCTGTGGAGTCTGGTATACGAAGGTAGGAGTAAAAGATTTGGCATAATACACTGGAGAAGCCATTCTGGTCTCAGATTTTGGTAAGATGTCCACTGTGTTAAGTCTCCATAGTCTTTTGCAATCTGAGGGCTCTAGTTTTTGTTGTTGTTTTTTTTTCTCCCGTGGTTTCAGAATATTTTAAACCATGGATGTCTCATTTATAACCCACAATCCCCTAGACCTGCCACCTTTTCTTAAGATACAGCAAATAATCATGTCGTATGTCCCAATCCCTTTCAAGCTCAAGATCTTGCATTTGTTTTCCCATCCTTCCTAGACTTAGGCCTACAGCAGCCACTTCTTTCTACTGAAAAACACTCCATCCAGTCTGGTTTCCCAAGAGAAACTTCTTGCCCCAGGGGCTCAGACTTTCTGAAAACTAAATCCAGGAAAGGAAATTATCTGCAAACAACTTCTGCTTTCAGCTTAGCAACAGAAATCTTTCCTCATTAAGGAAGAACAAAGAGTTTTAACTGTTCTCTTGGAATATGGGGTGGAAAAATATTTTAAGAACAAAATACAAATTACCATCTTAATATTTATGATCCTGACACATATGTTTCTGTGTTTTCTGACATTTGTACCATAAAGACGCATTATTTTCTTAATTAGGAAAGTATAATTTTTATAAAGTGTACTTCCCTTTGATTTATTGTAACTAGACATATTTACGCAAAGGATGGAATAAAAAGGAGTTTTTCAAAGGTAAGGCTAATCATCTACATGATCTTTAGACTTTTTAAACCATGCAGGATGCTGTTTTCCACTTCCATTGTTTTAATAGTATAACTTTCCTATTTTTACTAAAAAAATGTGCAATCATTCCTTATTTTGAAAAAGTTTGAAGTTTTAAAACCGTTTTGAATAACTTCAATTTTTCTAAGTATCAATTTTGATTTCCAGAATTCTGAAACAAGAAATCAACATTCTAACATCCAGGTATCTGGTAAAGGTAAGCATTAAAATAGGGTTCTACAAACTGACTCCTGAGCAAGGGTGATATTCAAATGATGATATTTAATGACCACTATGGCAAGACCATCTATCAGTTACAGCAAACGCATGCCATGTTCTTTAAGGGTTAAATAACCATTCCCATCCTGGGATGCATCACCAGAGTTCTCTGACTGAGATGATCAGCAGATACTCTATCTTAATTCGTATTAAGTAATTGAAGAGATCATATTTTTCCAGTTTACTGCAGCTGACAATTCACTCAATATTTGGAGCAATGAAATGCCAACGAGATCCACAAGTCTCCTGATACAGCTGATGACTTTTCAAAGTCTCTAATTTGTGCCATGAACAGACTTGCTGACACAATTAAGAAGCATCAGCCTGGTAGGGAATTCTCTAATGGTTTGAGCCGGATTGATTCCCCCAGGAAACAACATACCAAACACTTAAAGAAACAGGTACTTGCTGTCTCTCCTGGTTGCTAGGTCACAGGCACCTCTAAGGCCAGTTTCTTTTACATTTGGCTTTATGTCTGTCTTGTACTGTGAGTTTTGAGGGTTTTGTCTTAGATAGATTAGGCTACTGGCTACTTTTCTCTAGACCAGCTGTATCCAGTAGCACATTTGTGATGATGGAAACGTTTTATATCTGTGCTATTTAATAATGGTAGCCCCTACCCACGTATGGTGACTCTACACTAGAATGTAGCTAGTGTGACTAGGGGACTAATTTTTGTTTTCATTTCCTTTTAACTGATTTAAATTTAAATAGATATTTAATTTTAACAAAAAAATTAAAATTAATTTAAAATTAAATTCAAATAGAAACATGAAGCTGCCATTTTGGACAGCACAGTTCTAGACTCATTAAACTTCTCTTAAACAGATTTTCATTTATTTATTTATTTATTTATTTATTTATTATTGAAAAGAGAGAGAGTGGGGGAGAGGAGCAGAGGGAGAGAGAGAATCTTAAGCAGGCTCTGCACTCAGCGCAGAGGCCAATGCGGGGCCTAATCCCAGGACCCTGGGATCACGACCTATAGCTGAAATCAAGAGTCAGACGCTCAACCAACTGAGCCACCCGTGTGCCCTTTAAGCAGATTTTCAATTAGCAGGCTATTTTTATATTGAGATCACATACTGATAAATTCTGAAGTGTCAAGAAGACATCCAAAATATATTTTGATTCAATAAATGCCTTCTGACAAGGATGTAAACTCAAAGACAGAAGAATACTCCAGTTAATGGTGACCATTAATCATTAAACATCTAAAATCTGTATTGTTTGCCTGTCTGTCCTATAGATAAAATCTAGATATGGCCCACCATTTCCTTCTCAAACAAGAGAGATTTAATGTGGAACTCTTCACGGAATTCCATCAAGTCCAAGACAGAATCAGATAGGAGGAGGCAGCGAGATGATTAAAAACTCAAGGGGGCTTAGGTGGGAACTTTGTTAAGATCTGTGCCCAGCCCAGACTCCATGAAAAGCAGGGCTGGAGATAATGTCAAAGTTGAATACTGCAAAGACCAGGTCTGAGATGTACAGAAAATACTACTATTTGTAACAAGAATAATGCTGATAATAGCAAACATTTGTTTGCTAGAATTATAGTGGCAGGTTCCTGTGCTAAGTTAGTGCTGTCAACACTTCAGAAACAGTAGATACAAAACCACTGGGTCACTGAAATAGTAATTAGCAAAAGTTTACCGTGTACACAGGAAACAGTTCACGAACTGGGAGCTTTAAGCTCGAAGACTGTCAGGAAGAGCAGGGGCATGACGTTACAGGATGGCTTATAAAGTGAAAAATGAGGCCTGCTGTTCAACCTTCACAATGATTGGTTGTTAATAAGGGGGTTTACAGATAACAAGGGATTGGTTAAAAGTGATTATCTTAAACCATTTTAAGGAAGATAATTTTTGTTTCTTTTATGATTGTCAGAAGCATTCACAAGAAGTGGCCCAAGTTAAGTCCTGCAGGATAAGCTAAATTAGGTTTCACTTATGTGGCTCAAATGATTTTGTCTTCTGGGAGAATTTCAGAGTGTAGTCTTGGAATTTCATTATGTTATTTAACTTTAACAATACCCAACATGTGTCATTATCTCTTATCTGACAACTACTCAATGAAGCAAGTGCTAAATATCCCCATTTTACAGATTTTTAAGTATCTTACTCCATGCTGTGATAGGAAACAAACCAGATAGACTGGAATAGAGTTAAGGAAGCCGCAGTTATGAAAGAAAGATGTGTAAGAAACTAGCAGGTGAACACAGAGAGATTTGAAGGTACTGACTGCTTATATCAACTGCTCATTTTGCTCAGAAAAATAGTAGAAGAACTGGCATTGACTCATCCATTTGTAAATTGCACTGAGATGCTCTGTTAACTTTTTCAAAAAAATTTTAAATGTCCATTTGTTTTTAAGAGATGGAGAGACAGAGTGTGAGTGGGGAAGGGGCAGAAAGAGAGAGAGAGACACAGAATCCAAAGCAGGCTCCAGGCTCTGAGATGTCAGCACAGAGCCTGATGTGGGGCTTGAAACCACCAGCCGTGAGATCGTGACCTGAGCCGAAGTCGGATGCTTAACTGACTGAGCCACCCAGGCGCCCCTCTAATATGTTAACCTTTGAAAACTATTGTGTTTCAAGATTTAATGTCAATTAGATTCGTTTTCCTTCTATTTTTAATAACTGTGTCCATCAGAAGCAATCACATGCTTTATTGCCCAGATGAAGGAATTGAAAACAAATAGTAGCAAGAGAAAGTCACCATCGCAATTCCTGATTGGCAGTTATATAATCTGCAGCCATGACTATTATACTATAGAGGGGCTGGCAGAGAGGGCAGAGGAGAAGATCCCCAGACCGCTACCCCTCCCCACCCCATACACATGCACAGATTCTGATATACCTTCCCTTGGTCACCTGAATTGAGAATCATCAGGTAATGGAGATGATAACCATTGACATGCCATTGGAAATCCCAAGGACTTGATTTCCTCCATTCTGCAACCTATAGAAACGTGAATTTTATAATATCTCCAAACCCCTGGATGTCAAAATACACTGACTTAAGCTATCATTTAAAAAACAAAAAATAAAGAACCCAAAAAACCTTTCCAGATCAGATTCAGATCTCTTGGAAATAAGTTATTTTAGGGGAGAACGCTGTGGGTGGCTTTAAGTTTTTATTTTTGCACTAGGAACACAGCTGTCACTTATAACAAAATTATGGAGAGGAAAGTCCTGCTATCATTGGCCATTTAGTCCACAGCCAGGAGGCAGCTCTTCACAGTGTATTCCCTGGTGACTCGTCCAAGCTAGTTTAAAATGACTGCAATGAGGAAGCCAGGAGCACTTTTACCGAGACACTATTATACAGTCTAAGAGAACTTAATTGCTCCTAGAGTCTTACCAGATTCATCATCTGGTGCAAAGAAGTAAAAGTAAGTTTTCAACATTTAATTTAGAAATTTGTTTTTAAAAATGCATGCAGTACTTTGATAATCCCGAGTCAACACAAAAATCATCAGTGTGGGATATGTAACCATAGAAATCAAGGAAAGTAGCTGAAGACAAAAAAATGCGTTGAAAATGATAAGAGCTATTTCTTGGGCCTACTAGAATCACAGCAGGAATACTGTGACTGTTTAATATAAGGCTTCATATTTATTTAATATCAGCCTTCATAGACTAGACACAAAGGAGCAAAGCTAGCTGTAGACAAGATTTTTAAACAGGTGAAAAGTATTGTCCACTAGACTGCAGTCATTTCTTTCCCTTTATCCTTTCTTCTCCACTGGCCCAAAGACTTCTGCTACTACTTTGCCACAATCATTCCATACTTTAAAAAACTTTTTTTTTTTAATCTTTATTTAGTTTAGAGAGAGAGAGAGAGAGACAGAGCAGGAGCAGGGGACAAACAGAGAGACAGGGGGATACAGAATCTGAAGTAGGCTCCAGTCTCTGAGCAGTCAGCACAGACCTCGACGCAGGGCTCAAACTCAAGAACCTTGAGATCATGACCTGAGTTAAAGTTGGACGCTTAACCAACTGAGCCACCCAGTCTCCCCTAATCACTCCATACTCTTAAAACCTATCCCATACCAGAATCCGATATAGTCTAGATATTAATTGCTTTCTTTTCTGTAGACCTTTCTCCCCGATTCTTCAAATATCAGTTGTCCTTTTTATCCACTCCATTAGGTATCTGCTCCCTCTCAGATGACCAATGAATAATCTCATAAGCAAATTCATGTTTATGAAAAATAGTTAGCTTCAACATATATATTTTCTACCATTGGTTATACATATTCATAATTTAACAAGCTGTTTATCATAGAAGGGAGTGGCAGTGTAATGTCAAAACTGCAGACTCCATCCAGAAAATAGATATTTTTGTAAGAAATCATTTGTTTTACCCATGAAATCAATTTTATAAATTCTGGTTAGGTGACAAACTGGCCTACATAAGCCTAATTAACCCATAAAATCTTGGCATATCAGCACCCTGTGTTCTGTTGTTGCCAAGAGAAATCCTCAATTTCAAAAGAGAACGCTTGATTACTGAAGTGAGCAAGTGGGTCATCTCCCCAGCTGAAGTACTGATTTCCAGAAGACAAGTCCCCTTTCCCAAGTAAAACTTCCAGGTCGTCTTCACCATCAGGGTTACCATGCTAAAAGGGGAAATAAGGGATTTTTACTAAAAGGACATAAAAGGGGCATTATACTTGAGAGAAAAACCAACCAGTTCTAATAAATGCCAATAGTAAAAAAATGTTTTTGTGTATGCAATGATTAAAAATTTGTATCGTGTTCCTCTGTCCACTGGGGCCTTAACAGAATTCTAAATCAATCCTCACTTATAATATTCTCTGCATGTCCCAATTTTAAAAAGTTGCCTAGGTAGTGTGTGTGTGTGTGTGTGTGTGTGTGTGTGTGTGTGTGTGTGTATAAAGTAGTTTCCATACATATGTCTGTTTTGACTAATACTATAAGCAGACTATTTTTTTTTTGTCACCATCAGGGTTATGTGGCTTATTCTGAACACAAATACCCTGAGGAAATATGAAATTAAGTTAAAAACTTTATGACTTTTCTAAATAAAACACAAAATTTGTATTTCTTATTAAGTGATAAAATATGCTAAAGTTAAAATTACAGACTTTTAAAATCAATACACATTTACCTAAGGAAGAATTTATATTTTTCAGAGATATTTGTATTTTTGTCTTTGTTTACATAATGTAAGTATGGTAAAATGTAATTTTCGGTCAATAATATTTGGAATCTGCTTTGTACATTTGCTTTCGATGAGATTTATGCAGTTTTTAAAAATGAAGAAGTGTGTGGAATAAATAGAAAGGTGACAGTGGAGATTATGAGCAGTTTGCAGTGCCTCTGCCATGTTTTCAAGTTAGTGTCAATAAAGAGACTCTTCTTTTGTTAAAGCTTTATAGATTACAGGTGCAGTCATTCACTAAAGAAGTCCTCAGTGGCCACTTACAAAGACAACATGGCCCTAGTCGATTTATCAGCCTGGAGATGGGGCTATGGCTCTTGAGAGGTATTTGGTAATAGTTCTGTGGGAGCCTTTCATTTAACAGGACACAAGTTAACATACATTAAATTAAAATACAAGTGAGTTTTCTTAACTAACTGACTAGTTAATGAACTCATCAACTAACCAATACTTCTAAATATTTAAGTTATTTAATGATTTTAAAGGAGGTATATAAGATGCTGGATAAAATATTTAGCTTTTTTTATTAAGACAGTAACTTACCTATGTTACTTTGCTATGCCCGGAGCAAACTTATTCAGCGTTTTTATATTATACTTAAACAATTTCATACATTATCTCATAATACCTCATTAGGCAAATTATTGTGTTAGATTAATAGAGCTTCCTGACCTGCTCAGGATCAAAATGTTAGTAGTAATTAATAGAAAATCTGTTTTTTCTGATTTTGAGTACTCTCTGCCACTGTATTAATTTCTTCCTTTTCTTTTGAGTTCTTCCTCTTTTTTTACCATTTATTTTATTTTAATTACACCAATTTATGATTACTAGATGGTACCATCGTAGGCAACATTCCCTGGGCTCTAAAGAATGGAACTTTGCTGAAAGACACCCAGCCCTTTGATAATGTGTTAGAATGAAGGGATTTTATGCAGCATGGTTTTCTCTGGGAGGCTATAGGTAAACGGCCTATTTCATAGAGAGCCAGCATACTTAACTCCACATGCTCAGACTTGTAGTGCTTTCACTTTCTTTGCAAGTGTGAAAAATAAAACTGTGAAGCCAAAGCTTCTTTACAAATGCACATTACAACAATGAGGAAGAGGGAAGTCTGAAATCTGCAGTTGCCCCTTTCCTGTTCACCCAAAGACTGTCAGCAACAAAGTATTCTACTGTCATATGCTGTTATCTCAAACACAGAATAAACTCAGAAAGTACACAAAATCATTCTACCACTGAGTCTCTTTTTGAAAAATGAACCAAAATGAACCAAATGAATGGAAGAGCAAAGAGAATACTTAAAGAGGACAGCAATATCAATGCATTACAAATACTAATTTAGCAAATCTTAGAAAAAAATAGATGCCTTCATATCTTTCTTCATCGTCCACAAGTTAGAAAAACTCTATAAAGAAAGTTAGGCAAGGAATGCGAATGCTTATAAATGAGCATTTTGAATTGTAGAAATCAGACTCTAAAAGCTGGCGTTAACGGCACACAATGTTATAGGTTCCATAGGCTGTGATGGTTTCTGACTTTACACTAACATTATAGTCTAAATTACAATGGCTCCAGCCATTCATTTGCCAGTTTGTTAGGAAGGGGAGTCTTTTCTTGGAATTTGATCTCCCCAAATCTTTTTGAGAGTCACAGACTTTCTTGCCTGTCTTTAAATCAACCAGTGTGATCCTATTGGAATAGAAACACAAACCTGCATTTTGCAAGTCTGCCTCTCCAGCAAAGATCTACTTTGTTGACAGTCACCACCGCTGCTATCTCCTTTTTGGTAGAAGACTCTTTTCTGTGGATAACATGACCACCCAGCCCTCAGCAATTTTGAAACAACGAGAAGAAGGTTTTTGGCTTTTTTTTTTTTTCTCCTGTCATGCTCACACATGGGCAACCTGCTGCCGGCTGGCTTGATCCCTACATTATGAACCAGTATAGTCCTTGCTATGTATACGCATCAGCCATAACACAACTTTAAATATTCTCTATACACATTTATTTCCTAGGTGATATTATCCTGTTCTAGGGATTTAAATAGAATCTATCTGCTGATAGCTTCCCAATTTATTTATTTATTTTTAGGGTTTTTTTTTAATTTTGAGAGAGCAAGAGCGGGGAAGGGCTAGGGAGAGAGCAAGAGAAAGAGAATCCCAAGCAAGTTCCACACTGTTAGTGCAGAGCCCAATGCAGGACTCAAACTCATGAACCGTGAGATCATGACCTGAGCCAAAATCGATAGTCAGACGCTTAACTGACTGAGCTACCGAGGGCCCTGCTTCCCAATTTATAACTGCAGCCTCATTCTCCCTTCTGAACTCCAGATGTGAAAATGGAACAGCCCACTCAGCATCTCTTGCATATCCAATAATGCCATCAGTCTCAATGTTTACAAACAGACTCCTGAGCTTCTTTCCTCGCCTGTTATTCTATGTCTCAATAAACGGCACCTCCATTCTGTTCCAATTGCTGAAACCAAAACTTTTAGAGTTTCTGGACTACTTTCTCTCTCTCACTTGCCAATTCCCTTCTTTCAACACATCCTATTTGTAAAGGCTTTAAGATTTGTCCAGAATCGGACCACTTCTCACCTTACCACCTTTACTGCTATCACGCCACTTCAAACTATACAAATTATTGTTAGACTCTTCTTATGGTGTCACTACTTCTGTATTTATCTACTGTTTACAAAATCAGCCAAGGTAAAGTCTTTTTCAAGGTTAATTTGGATAATGGTATTTTCCTCTTTAAAATTCTAATGACTCCCCTATTATTCAAGATCCTTTGCAATGGCATCAAGTCCCATATGCTCTCTTACAGCCTACACCTCCACTTCTTTGACTTCAACTCCTGCCTTTTCTTACTTCTTTACACGACTATTTACTACTACTATTGCTTTTCTTACTATTATTGTCATTGTTATTATTCATAGCACTTACCGGCAGCTAACATAGTATAGATTTTTTTGTTACCATGTTCCCTCATTATGATGTAAGTTCACAGGACTAACTTGTTTTGGTGACTGAACAATTCCCAGTGTCTTTAATACTCTCTGGAACATGTGAGTACTCAGTTGTGTTAGATAAATAAATTAAGGAAGTGGTCTGTATTGGGATACATTTCAGCTTTACATATAGGCTGGTTCCCAAACTAGTATTATTCTTGATAAGAATAAGCTTTCTGCTTGAATATAACAAGGACCAAGACAAATAATATGTTATATTCATATGGCTTTTATTCTTCACCAGGAAAGTATCTCCAAAGTGCTCTAGAAGCAAATACACAAAAATCATGAGTGTAGCAAATCTTTCTAACCCCTAAGACTTTCATAGTCAGAAGGTTCTGACTTTCTCCATACAGAAGGTTCTGATATGGAATACGTCGTATATATTATTGTAGATATGTTATTATAAAATAATCTTCTTCAGAAACCAATGTTACCCGGAAAATTTTAAAGCAGGGATGATTTTCCTATGATAACTTTAACTTTCTACTTAAGTAATTACCTAAGTTACAGGCCAGCCTATGAATACAGAATTCCCATTTCAAAAATAAGCTTACTAGTGTTCAATCCACTTATTATGGTCTTTTCTGTATCTGTTACAGACTAAAGGAAGAGAAGGTATGTCTACACCAGCAAGACCCAAGATACAGCAAAATGATTACACAGCTCTATACATCTTGTGTGCCATTTATACTTCTCTGACATACCTGTATGCCCCACCCCTAACCCATCATTTCTGGTGTCTGACCACAGCGGTCTCTATGTTTCTCTATCTCAACACAAAGCGTTGTCTTTGTTCATTCATATATATTATCAGTATACTATAAAGTTATAAAAATGTTTTCTGAATAACTGATTACATAAAGTCCAGTCAACTTCTGTCATTGCCACTTCTCTCTGCCTTAAAGACATCTGTAATTATGCTGACCTATTTTCTTACTCTCAGCAGCTGACACTTGAAACAATAATCAAAATATCTTGTCAATTTGGGCAAAATATTAATACTGATATAGGTGGAATGTATAGGTACCACGAGGGTCAGAAACTCAAACCATTGATGCACTCTCTTTGTGATTAGGCATATCCCATAATGTCATAGATTCATGTAGATAATTCCACCGGGTGACAAACTTTCTCATTTTACCTGGTTTTCTCCATCTCACTGACTTTTGTTTTCTCTTAGCATAATCACAGTGAAAAGAATGGTAAGATAATTAAATTTCAATTGGATTCTCTCTCACACAACTCTCTACACCCTTACCTCAAAAGGCAAGGAACTGGTTTTCAGGTATTCAGTGTCCTGTTTTGATTACATGAAGATGACACCCTATGGAACTATTCCATCCAATAAAATATAATAGTACTTTTAACACTCAGTGAATTCATGAAGAGAGACTAGAAATCAAATCACTGCTCATTGTGTTTTTTTATTTCTCAGAGGAAATTTTAAAGATTTTCACTTACATCTTTGAAGAAGCTTAGAACAAGGTTAAAGTTGTGCAAATTATAATTAAAGTTATATGGATAGCTTTTATTTCCTGTAATGATATTGAATATTCAAACAAGTATGTGAGTCTCAGGTGCCTTTAGTTGCCCAGGAGATAACTTGCAATTTGCCTTCTTTCTAATAGGAAATAAGTTTTACTTGATCTCTGAAGGAGCCACTCATTGCCAGAAAAATGAACATCTCCTTAAATTAGAAACATTCTAAGATGTCAGAAATATAAATGGAAAACCCTATTCTGAGTACTTGTACAGATCCATCCCAACTATATTACCTATATTTAAGTCGAAAGTCACTTTCTAAATGCCCTAAATCACTTGACACTGTCACCATGAAAAGATAAATTAGGAAAGGATCTTTTGAGGCCACTTAGAAAGCACTTTCTGATGAGGACCACACAAACTGGAATTTTTTACTAAGTAGGCATGGATTGGTCCATAGGAGTTTATATTCACTTTCATATAATTAAAATTTTGAATTCTCTTTATTCTTAAATTTAATCTGATATAAACAAAAATGTGTGTGTGTGTGTGTGTGTGTGTGTGTGTGTGTGTGTGTGTATTTTTAGTAGTTACTTATTGACATTTTATAATAAGCAGGTGATACAGGGCATCCTATTGCTACCCCCAGATTTACATGTGAGAAAACTTCTCAGTAAGTCTACATAATTTGTTACACTAGACAGTTGCTGAGACTGGCTTTGAAAACATCCAGTTCCAGAGCCTAGTACACACACTACATTATAGCATTTCTCTATAGAATATAGTCCTGAAAAGACACGTATAGATCTAGAATCTCATTTTAAAACTGGAGCCACTGTTACTGGAAAAATACTTTGATATGAAGACTAGGATCATCATCTCAATACTGGGGTTATCTTTTTGAAAAATATGCTCCTCCAAAAAATGTTTTAAATGAGAAAATAAGGTGTCAATACTCTTAGACAAAATATTAATAAATTTCTAAAATTAAATTTATTCCAAATTTTTGAGGGCAGAAAATATATGCATTTATATACATAAATTTTAATTAAACTTTATTCTGAGATAACTGCAGATCCACATGAAGATTTCATGTGCTCTTCATCTAGGTTTCTCACAATGATATCATCTTCCAAAACTTCTAAAACACAATCAATATCACCACAAGAACTGCTGCTATAAAAAAATAAATACCAGAACTTAGTGCCTAAAAACAAAGAAAACTATCATCTTACAGTTCTGGATGCCAGACATTTGAAATTAGTCTCACTGGGCTAAAATCAAGGTGCCAATAGCACTGGAGTCTTCACTGGAGTCTCTAGGGGAGAATCTATTTTCTTGACTTTTCCAGCTGCTAGTGGCTTCCTGAATTCCTTGGCTCATGGCCTCCTTCCTTCTTGAAAGCCAGCAATGTTCTTTGGAATTTTACTGTCTTCACATCATTCAGAAGCATTCTGTCTGCTTCGCTCCTCCATATTTAAAAGACTCTTGTGATTGAAAAGCATTTATCACGCAAATGGAAGTGAAAAGAAAGCCCAAGTAGTAATACTTATATAAAACAAAATTGACTTTAAAACAAAGACTATAACAAGAAACAAAGAAGGCCACCATACAATCATAAAGGAGTCAATCCAACAAGAAGATATAACAATTACAAATATTTATGCACCCAACATGATAGCACCCAAATACATACAACAATTAATAACAAACATAAAGGAACTAATTGATAGTAATGCAATAATACTAGGGATTTTAACACCCCACTGATTATCTAAACAGAAAATCAATAAGGAAAAAATGGCTTTGAATGCCACACTGGATGAGATGGATTTAAGAGATATATTCAGAACATTTCATCCTAAAAGAGCAGAATATACATTCTTTTCAAATGTACACAGAACATTCTCCAGAACAGATCACATATTAGGACACAAGACAAGCCTCAACAAATTCAAAGAGACTGAAGTCATACCATATACCTTTTGTGACCACAATGCCATGAAACTAGAAGTCAACCACAAGAAAAAATCTGGAAAAGACCACAAACAGGTAGAGTTTAATAACAGGCTACTATGCAACGAATGGATCAACCAGAAAATAAAAGAAGAAGTAAAAAAGTACATGGAAACAAATGAAAATGTAAACACAATGGTTCAAAACCATTAAGATATAGCAAAACATTCTAAGAGGGAAGTTTTTAGCAATATAGGCCTACCTCAAGAAACAAGAAAAATCTCAAAGAACTTAACCTTATGCCTAAACGACCTAAAAAAAGAACAAACAAAACCTAAAATCAGAAGGAAGGAAATAATAAAGGTTAAAACAGAAGTAAATAATATAGAAACTAAAAAAAAAACAAAAACAAAAACAAAAACAAAAACAAAAAAACAGGAGTGCCTGGGTGGCTCAGTTGGTTAAGCAGCTGACTTCAGCTCAGGTCATGATCTCACACTTCATGAGCTGAAGCCCTACATCAGGCTCTGTGCTGTACCGTGGAACCTGGAAACTGCTTCAGATTCTGTGTCTCCTTCTCTCTGTGCCCCTCCCCCACTTGCTCTCTGTCTCTCTCTCTCTCAAAAATAAACATTAAAAAATTAAAAAAAAAATAGAACATATCAATAAAATCAGAATCTGATTCTTTGAAAAAAATCAATACAATTGATAAATTTCTAGCCAGATTTATCAAGAGAACAGAGAAAAGACTCAAATAAATAAAATCACAAATAAGAGTGAAGGAATAACAGCCAGCATCACAGAAATATAAATAATTGTAAGAGAATATGAAAAACTATATGCCAACAAACTGGACAGCCTATTAGAAAGGGATAAATTCCTTTCTAACATACAACATTTCAAAACTAAAACAGAAAGAAATAATAAATTTGAACAGACTGATTATCAGCAATGAAATTCAATCAGTAATCAAAAAACTCTCAACAAACAAAAATCCTGGACAAGATGGCTTCACTGTTGAATTCCACCAAACATTTAAAGATGAGTAAATACCTATTTTTCTCAAACTATTCCAAAAAATGGAAGAGGAAGAAAAGCTTCCAAATTCAGTCTATGAGGCTAGCATTACCCTCCTACCAAAACCAAATAAAGTCACTGCAAGAAAAGAGAACTACGGGCCAATATTTCTGATCAACATAGGTGCAAAAATCCTCAACAAAATATTAGCAAACCAAATCCAACAATACCGTAAAAAAAATCATTCACCTAATCAAGTGGGATTAATTCCTGGGATGCAAGCGTGGTTCAATATTTGCAAATCAATCAGTGTGATACACCACATCAGTAAGAGAAAGGATAAAAACCATATGATTGGGGCGCCTGGGTGGCGCAGTCGGTTAAGCGTCCGACTTCAGCCAGGTCACGATCTCGCGGTCCGTGAGTTCGAGCCCCGCGTCGGGCTCTGGGCTGATGGCTCGGAGCCTGGAGCCTGTTTCCGATTCTGTGTCTCCCTCTCTCTCTCTGCCCCTCCCCCGTTCATGCTCTGTCTCTCTCTGTCCCAAAAATAAATAAAAACAAAACAAAACAAAACAAAAACCATATGATCATGTTAATACACACAGAAAAAGCATTTGACAAAGTAAAACAATCATTCATGATAAAAACCTTCAACAAAGAAGGTTTAGAGGGAACATACCTCAACATAATAAAAACCATATATAAAAACCCACAGTTAACATCATACTCAATAAGGAAAAAGTGAGAGCTTTTCCTCTAAGGTCAGAAACAAGACAAAGATGTCTGTGCTTGCCACTTATATTCAACAGAGTAGTTAAAGTCCTAGTGACAGCAATCAAAAAACAACAAGAAATAAAAGGCATCCAAATAGGCAAGGAAGAAATAAAACTTTCACTATTTGGAGATATGATACTCTGTACAGAAAACCCTAAAGACTCCACCAAAAAACTACTAGAACTGATAAATGAATTCAGTAAAGTAGCAGGATACAAAATTGATGTACAAAAATCCATTGCATTTCTATACACTCATAATGAAGCAGCAGAAAGACAAATTAAGAAAACAATCACATTTAAAACTATACCAAAAATAATAAAATTCCTAGGAATAAACTTAACTAAGGAGGGAAAGATCTATACTCTGATATAGAAGACTGATGAAAGAAATTGAAGATGACACAGAGGGAAGACATTCCGTGCTCACAGGTTGGAAGAATAAATATTATTAAAAGGTCCATACTACCCAAGGCAATCTACAGATTAAACGCAATCACTATGAAATACCAACAGCATTTTCAGAGACTAGAACAATCCTAAAATTTGTATGGAACCACAAAAGACCCCAAATATCTACAGTAATCCTGAAAAAGAAAAACAAAACTGGAGCTGTCACATTCCCAGATTTCAAATTTTACGACAAAGATGTAGTAATCAAAATAGTATGGAACTGGCACAGAAGAGACATATAGATCATGGAACAGAAAGAGAGCCCAGAAATAAATCCAAGATTATATGGTCAGTTAATCTTCAATGAAGGAGGCAAGAATATTCAGTGGGGAATAGTTTCTTCAATGAATGGTGTTGAAAAAACTGGACAGCTATATGCAAAACAGTGAAACTGGACCACTTTCTTATACCATAAAAAACTATACTCAAAATGGATTAAGGACCTAAGTGTGATACCTAAAACCATAAAAATGCTGGAAGAGAGCACGGGCAGGAATTTCTCTGACATCAGCCATGGCAACATTTTTTCTAGATAAGTCTCCCAAGACAAGGGAAACAAAAGCAAAAATAAACTGTTTTTGGGACTACATCAAAATAACAAGCTTCTGCACAGCAAAGGAACAATCAACAAAACTGAAAGAAAATGTATTGAATAGGAGAAGATATTTACAAATGATATCCAATAAAGGGTTAGTATCAAAAATATTAAAGAACTTATACAATCCAACCCCCAACCAAATAATCCCATTAAAAAATGAGCAGAAGTTAGGGCATCTAGGTGGCTCAGTTTGTTCAGCATTCGACTCTTGATTTTGGCTCAGGTCATGATCTCACACTTCACAGGTTTGAGCCCCACATTTGGGTTTTGCACTGACATAGTGGAACCTGCTTGAAATTCTCTCTCTCTCTCTCTCTCTCTCTCTCTCTCTGCCCATCCTCCACTTGAGTGCACTCTGTCTCTCTCTTCTCTCTTTCTCTCTCAAGTAAATAAATAATCATTTTAAAAATGGGCAGAAGAAAAAAAAAAAAAAAACCCAGACATTTCTCCAAAGAAGACATCCAGAGGGCCAACAGACACATAAAAAGATCTCAATATCCCTCATCATCAGGGAAATGCAAATCAAAACTACAGTGAGCTACCATCTCACACCTGTCAGATGGCTATAGTCAATAACACAAGAAACAACAAGTGTTGGAGAGGATGTGGAATAAGAGGAACCTTCCTGCACTATTGTTAGGAATACAAACTGGTGCAGCCACTGCGGAAAAAAGTATGGGAGTTCGTCAAAAACTTAAAAATAGAACTACCATATATATACACAATGGAATATCATTCAGCCATAAAAAGAATGAAATCTTGCCATTTATAACAACATAAATCTACAGAGTATAATGCTAAACAGTAAGTCACACAGGCTCTTACAGATATGTGCAATGTACAAAACAGAAGAGCAAAGGCAAAAGACAGAGATGCAAACCAAGAAACAGACTATTAACTACAGAGAACAAACTGATAGTTAACAGAAGGGAGGTGGGAGGATGGGTGAAATGGGTGAAGGGGATTAAGAGTACACTTACTTTGGAGGAGAGAGGGAAGATGGCGGCATAGGAGGACCCTGGGCTCACCGCGCGTCCTGCTGATCACTTAGATTCCACCTACACCTGCCTAAATAACCCAGAAAACCACCAGAGGATTAGCAGAACGGAGTCTCCAGAGCCAAGCGCAGATGAGAGGCCCACGGAAGAGGGTAGGAAGTGCGGCGAGGCGGTGCGCGCTCCACGGACTGGCGGGAGGGAGCCGGGGAGGAGGGGCGGCTCCCCGGCCAAGCAGAGCCCCCTAGTCTGGCTGGCAAAAGCGGAGGGGCCGGACGGACTGTGTTCCGACAGCAAGCGCGACTTAGCGTCTGGGAGGTCATAAGTGAACAGCTCTGCTCAGAAAGTGGGAAGGCTGGAGGACAAAAGGAGGGAGAGCTGCTGAGCCCCCGGATGACAGAGCTCAGTTTGGTGGGGAACAAAGGCGCTCGCCAGCTCCATCTCCCCTGCCCATCCCCCAGCCAAAATCCCAAAGGGAACCACTTCCTGCCAGGGAACTTGCTTGCTCTACACAAACACCCAACTCTGTGCTTCTGCGGAGCCAAACCTCCAGCAGCGGATCTGACTCCCTCCCGCTGCCACAGGGCCCCTCCTGAAGTGGATCCCCTAAGGAGAAGCGAGCTAAGCCTGCCCCTCCCGCCCCCGTGCACCTTGCCTACCCACCCCAGCTAATACGCCACATCGCCAGCACCACAAGCCTGGCAGTGTGCAAGTAGCCCAGACGGGCCACGCCACCCCACAGTGAATCCCGCCCCTAGGAGAGGGGAAGAGAAGGCACACACCAGTCTGACTGTGGCCCCAGCGGTGGGCTGGGGGCAGACATCAGGTCTGACTGCGGCCCCGCCCACCAACTCCAGTTATACACCACAGCACAGGGGAAGTGCCCTGCAGGTCCTCACCACTCCAGGGACTATCCAAAATGACCAAACGGAAGAATTCCCCTCAGAAAAACGTCCAGGAAATAACAACAGCTAATGAACTGATCAAAAAGGATTTAAATAATATAACAGAAAGTGAATTTAGAATAATAGTCATAAAATTAATCGCTGGGCTTGAAAACAGTACACAGGACAGCAGAGAATCTCTTGCTACAGAGATCAAGGGACTAAGGAACAGTCACGAGGAGCTGAAAAGCGCTTTAAACGAAATGCAAAACAAAATGGAAACGACGACGGCTCGGATTGAAGAGGCAGAGGAGAGAATAGGTGAACTAGAAGATAAAGTTATGGAAAAAGAGGAGGCTGAGAGAAAGAGAGATAAAAAAATCCAGGAGTATGAGGGGAAAATTAGAGAACTAAGTGATACACTAAAAAGAAATAATATATGCATAATTGGTATCCCAGAGGAGGAAGAGAGAGGGAAAGGTGCTGAAGGGGTACTTGAAGAAATTATAACTGAGAACTTCCCTGAACTGGGGAAGGAAAAAGGCACTGAAATCCAAGAGGCACAGAGAACTCCCTGCAGACGTAACTTGAATCGATCTTCTGCACGACATATCATAGTGAAACTGGCAAAATACAAGGATAAAGAGAAAATTCTGAAAGCAGCAAGGGATAAACGTGCCCTCACATATAAAGGGAGACCTATAAGACTCGTGACCTATCTCTCTACTGAAACTTGGCAGCCCAGAAAGGATTGGCACAATATCTTCAGTGTGCTAAACAGAAAAAATATGCAGCCGAGAATCCTTTATCCAGCAACTCTGTCATTTAGAATAGAAGGAGAGATAACGGTCTTCCCAAACAAACAAAAACTGAAGGAATTTGTCACCACTAAACCAGCCCTACAAGTGATCCTAAAGGGGATCCTGTGAGACAAAGTACCAGAGACATCACTACAAGCATGAAACCTACAGACATCACAATGACTCTAAACCCGTATCTTTCTATAATAACACTGAATGTAAATGGATTAAACGCGCCAACCAAAAGACATAGGGTATCAGAATGGATAAAAAAACAAGACCCATCTATTTGCTGTCTACAAGAGACTCATTTTAGATCTGAGGACACCTTTAGATTGAGAGTGAGGGGATGGAGAACTATTTATCATGCTACTGGAAGCCAAAAGAAAGCTGGAGTAACCATACTTATATCAGACAAACTAGACTTTAAATTAAAGTCTGTAACAAGAGATGAAGAAGGGCATTATATAATAATTACAGGGTCTATCCATCAGGAAGAGCTAACAATTATAAATGTCTATGTGCCGAATACCGGAGCCCCCAAATATATAAAACAATTACTCATAAACATAAGCAACCTTATTGATAAGAACGTGGTAATTGCAGGGGACTTTAACACCCCACTTACAGAAATGGATAGATCATCTAGACACACGGTCAATAAAGAAACAAGGGCCCTGAATGATACATTGGATCAGATGGACTTGACAGATATATTTAGAACTCTGCATCCCAAAGCAACAGAATATACTTTCTTCTCGAGTGCACATGGAACATTCTCCAAGATAGATCATATACTGGGTCACAAAACAGCTCTTCATAAGTTTACAAGAATTGAAATTATACCATGCATACTTTCAGATCACAATGCTATGAAGCTTGAAATCAACCACAGGAAAAAGTCTGGAAAACTTCCAAAAGCATGGAGGTTAAAGAACACCCTACTAACGAATGAGTGGGTCAACCAGGCAATTAGAGAATAAATTAAAAAATATATGGAAACAAATGAAAATGAAAATACAACAATCCAAACGCTTTGGGACGCAGCGAAGGCAGTCCTGAGAGGAAAATACATTGCAATCCAGGCCTATCTCAAGAAACAAGAAACATCCCAAATACAAAATCTAATAGCACACCTAAAGGAAATAGAAGTAGAACAGCAAAGGCAGCCTAAACCCAGCAGAAGAAGAGAAATAATAAAGATCAGAGCAGAAATAAACAATATAGAATCTAAAAAAACTGTAGAGCAGATCAATGAAACCAAGAGTTGGTTTTTTGAAAAAATAAACAAAATTGACAAACCTCTAGCCAGGCTTCTCAAAAAGAAAAGGGAGATGACTCAAATAGATAAAATCATGAATGAAAATGGAATTATTACAACCAATCCCTCAGAGATACAAACAATTATCAGGGAATACTATGAAAAATTACATGCCAACAAATTGGACAACCTGGAAGAAATGGACAAATTCCTAAACACCCACACTCTTCCAAAACTCAATCAGGAGGAAATAGAAAGCTTGAACAGACCCATAACCAGCGAAGAAATTGAATCGGTTATCAAAAATCTCCCAAAAAATAAGAGTCCAGGACCAGATGGCTTCCCAGGGGAGTTCTACCAGACATTTAAAGCAGAGATAATACCTATCCTTCTCAAGCTATTCCAAGAAATAGAAAGGGAAGGAAAACTACCAAACTCATTCTATGAAGCCAGTATTACTTTGATTCCTAAACCAGACAGAGACCCAGTAAAAAAAGAGAACTACAGGCCAATATTCCTGATGAATATGGATGCAAAAATTCTCAATTAGATACTAGCAAATCGAATTCAACGGCATATAAAAAGAATTATTCACCATGATCAAGTGGGATTCATTCCTGGGATGCAAGGCTGGTTCAACATTCACAAATCAATCAACGTGATACATCACATTAACAAAAAAAAAGAGAAGAACCATATGATCCTGTCAATCAATGCAGAAAAGGCCTTTGACAAAATCCAGCACCCTTTCTTAATAAAAACTCTTGAGAAAGTCGGGATAGAAGGAACATACTTAAAGATCATAAAAGCCATTTATGAAAAGCCCACAGCTAACATCATCCTCAACGGGGGAAAACTGAGAGTTTTTTCCCTGAGTTCAGGAACACGACAGGGATGCCCACTCTCACCGCTGTTGCTTAACATAGTGCTGGAAGTTCTAGCATCAACAATCAGACAACAAAAGGCAATCAAAGGCATCAAAATTGGCAAAGATGAAGTCAAGCTTTCGCTTTTTGCAGATGACATGATATTATAAAAGGAAAATCCGATAGACTCCACCAAAAGTCTGCTAGAACTGATACATGAATTCAGCAAAGTCGCAGGATACAAAATCAATGTACAGAAATCAGTTGCATTCTTACACACTAACAATGAAGCAACAGAAAGACAAATAAAGAAACTGATCCCACTCACAATTGCACCAAGAAGCATAAAATACCTAGGAATAAATCTAACCAAAGATGTAAAAGATCTGTATGCTGAAAAGTATAGAAAGCTTATGAAGGTAATTGAAGAAGATATAAAGAAATGGAAAAACATTCTCTGCTCATGGGTTAGAAGAATAAATATTGTCAAAATGTCAATACTACCCAAAGCTATCTACACATTCAATGCAATCCCAATCAAAATTGCACCAGCATTCTTCTCGAAGCTAGAACAAGCAATCCTAAAATTCATATGGAACCACAAAAGGCCCCGAATAGCCAAAGTAATTTTGAAGAAGAAGACCAAAGCAGGAGGCATCACAATCCCAGACTTTAGCCTCTACTACAAAGCTGTCATCATCAAGACAGCATGGTATTGGCACA
Source organism: Panthera onca (assembly GCF_046562875.1). Taxonomy (NCBI): domain Eukaryota; kingdom Metazoa; phylum Chordata; class Mammalia; order Carnivora; family Felidae; genus Panthera; species Panthera onca. The sequence continues at coordinate 72,836,712 of NC_138348.1, forward strand.
AAAACAGACACATAGACCAATGGAATAGAATAGAAACCCCAGAACTAGACCCACAAACGTATGGCCAACTCATCTTTGACAAATCAGGGAAGAACATCCAATGGAAAAAAGACAATCTCTTTAACAAATGGTGCTGGGAGAACTGGACAGCAACATGCAGAAGGTTGAAACTAGACCACTACTCACACCATTCACAAAAATAAACTCAAAATGGATAAAGGACCTGAATGTGAGACAGGAAACCATCAAAACCTTAGAGGAGAAAGCAGGAAAAGACCTCTCTGACCTCAGCCGTAGCAATCTCTTACTCGGCACATCCCCAAAGGCAAGGGAATTAAAAGCAAAAGTGAATTACTGGGACCTTATGAAGATAAAAAGCTTCTGCACATCAAAGGAAACAACCAACAAAACTAAAAGGCAACCAACGGAATGGGAAAAGATATTTGCAAATGACATATCGGACAAAGGGCTAGTATCCAAAATCTATAAAGAGCTCATCAAACTCCACACCCGAAAAACAAATAACCCAGTGAAGAAATGGGCAGAAAACATGAATAGACACTTCTCTAAAGAAGACATCCGGATGGCCAACAGGCACATGAAAAGATGTTCAACGTCGCTCCTTATCAGGGAAATACAAATCAAAACCACACTCAGATATCACCTAATGCCAGTCAGAGTGGCCAAAATGAACAAATCAGGAGACTATAGATGCTGGAGAGGATGTGGAGAAACGGGAACCCTCTTGTACTGTTGGTGGGAATGCAAATTGGTGCAGCCGCTCTGGAAAGCAGTGTGGAGGTTCCTCAGAAAATTAAAAATAGACCTACCCTATGACCCAGCAATAGCACTGCTAGGAATTTATCCAAGGGATACAGGAGTACTGATGCATAGGGGCACTTGTACCCCAATGTTTACAGCAGCACTCTCAACAATAGCCAAATTATGGAAAGAGCCTAAATGTCCATCAACTGATGAATGGATAAAGAAATTGTGGTTTATATACACAATGGAGTACTACGTGGCAATGAGAAAGAATGAAATATGTCCTTTTATAGCAACGTGGATGGAACTGGAGAGTGTGATGCTAAGTGAAATAAGCCATAGAGAGAAAGACAGATACCATATGGTTTCACTCTTATGTGGATCCTGAGAAACTTACCAGAAACCCATGGGGGAGGGGAAGGAAAAAAAAAAAAGAGGTTAGAGTGGGAGAGAGCCAAAGCATAAGAGACTTTTAAAAACTGAGAACAAACTGAGGGTTGATGGGGGGTGGGAGGGAGGGGAGGGTGGGTGATGGGTATTGAGGAGGGCACCTTTTGGGATGAGCACTGGGTGTTGTATGGACACCAATTTGACAATAAATTTCATATATTAAAAAAAAAAAAAAGAGTACACTTACTTTGATGAACACCGAGTAATGTACACAATTGTTGAATCACTATATTGTACACCTGAAACTAATATCACGGTATGTTAACTACATTGGATCTAAAATAAAATATTAAAAAATGCATAAAAAGACCCTTGTGATTATATTGGACCAACCCACTTAACATAGGATAATCTCTATATTTTAAGACGAGCTGATCAGCAACCTTAGTTTCATCTGAAACTTAAAATGTCCCCTACCATGTAGTATAATACACTCACAGGTTCCAGAGAGAAGGGCAGGGATATCTTTGGGCGAGGAGAGGCACTATTCTACCTTCCACACCTACTTCTCTATTCTGTCTATACTCTCTTCCTCCATTCTTTTTTTCCTTTTTCTTTTTTCAATTGAAGTATAATTGACATCTAATATCCTATTAGTTTGCTAATAGATATTTGTATGCATTACCAAATGATCCCATGATAAGTCTAGTTATCATCATCTTCCATTTGTAACTCCTGACAAACATTAATTTCTTATCCATTTCTATAAATTGCCTTTTCAAGAACATTACATAAATAGTGTATATCAGGTAACCTTTGTGTTTTTCACTCAGCATAAGTCTCTGGATTGTCCTCAAAATTGTTTCTTTTTTCAATGTCCATTTTTTTAAAATTACTGAGTATTATTTCAAAACACAAATGTATCACAATTTTTTAATCATTAATTTGCTGAAGGTCATCTAGTTGTTTCCCATTTGGGGCTATTTTAAATAAAGCTGCTACGATATGTTTCTGTGTGAATAATAGGTTTTGTGTGAACATAAGTACTAATTTCTATGATATAAATGCCTAGGAGCATAATACTGGTTGTATGGTAAATATATGTTTAGTTCTTTAAAAAATTGTCAAACTGTTCTCAGAATTACAATTTCAGTAGCAACGTATGAAGGATACAGTTTCTCCACATCTTTGCCAACATTTGGTGTTGTCATTATTTTTAGTTTAGTCATTTTGTGTGCAGTTATAGCTCACTGTGGTTTTAAATTGTATTCCCCTAATGGCTTATGATGTTGAGCATTTTTTCATGCGCTTATTTGTTCTATGCTTATCTTGGTGAAATGTCTCTTCATATCTTTGCACATTTTCTAATCAGTTTTTTTTTCGTGTTGAGATTCAGTGGTTCTTTACATATTCCAGATAATAGTCTGCTGTTAGGTATATAGTTTAAAACTTGTCTTTTCATTGTCTTAACAGGGTCTTTTGCAGAGAACAAGTTTTTCCTCTTTGATTTTAATGAAGTCCAGTTTATCAATTTTTTTTCTTTTATGATCATGCTGTTGGTGTCACCTAGAACTCTTTGCTTCGAACTAGATCCTGAAGATTTTCTATTTTTTCTAAATATTTGATAGCTTTATACTTTACATTTAAATTACATTAAAAGTTGTTTAAATTTCTCTTTCTTCTATAAAGTATTTCTCTTTAGAGTTTAAATTTCTCTTTCTCCTATAAAGTATTATAAGGAACTAAGGACACTATTACCCTCATCTCTATGTTACCAAACATTATCTTGCTTTACTATGAATTTCAGTCTCAAAAAATTAGGATGCTGTAATATGGGCAGTATCCATTTTAACCTACTCACACATTTACCAAATAAGGACTATCTTGATATCATTACCTTCTAAAGGAGCTTATTCCTTCCCTTTGTATCTGGGATCAAAGGTGATACTATCCGGTATCTTACTGCTCTTCCAAAAGCTTTATCTGGGAATCTCCAATTAAACTCCCCATTTGAGGCTTATCCTCCTTTTATCCATGTCCTGTATTAGCACCAAAGCCAAACTCCAGGTACCTGGGGTTCTCAAGTTTTCCTTGTTGAAAGCTAACTTGAGTGTTGGCTTCTACCTCAGGGTTTCTCCTCTCCCTTCTTTAGTGTGTGTGTGTGTGTGTGTGTGTGTGTGTGTGTGTGTGTGTGTGTATGCCATACATTTTTGCCAATGAGCAACGTATTAAAAAGTTTATGTATGTATCTATCTACACACACACACACACACACATACACACACACACACACAGAAAGAGAGAGAGAGGGAGAGAGAGAGAGAGAGAGATACACATATACATCTATCTCTATATCTATCTATCGTCTATCTTTTTCTTGGGGTTTCAGTGGCAGTATTGTAGAGGGTATAAGAAATGGCAGCATATATGGTAATTAGAGCTTGTTTTTAGCTCTTAAATCTAGAGGAGTATTTTTAGACAAATGTGAACATTTATTTCAGGGTAATGAAATTTAAGATGGAAAATCTATATATTATTGTCACTCCTGCTCTAGGGCCCATACTATATAATGATAGCAATAGCAAAAGAGAAATGCTGTAATGATGAACCATCATTTTTCCTTAACATTATTTGATCAGAAATACTTTTATTTTAGTAGACATATATCACTGGATATAGATGAGATATACATTTTGATGTTATATACTAAGTTAAGAAGAGACAGAGAATGGCACTATAACAATCAGGAGAAAAAAAAAAACCCAAAAAAACAATTCTAATGTTTCCAGTTCAATTGCAATCCAGCAGGCGTAATTGTGTTGTGGAATTTGGAAAAGCTTAGCTTTTTGACCCTGAAGAAAAGACTAGGTATCTTTTATTAAAAGATATTCAGAAAAGGAAGCTCTATAAATATCTTCTATCAGTTAAATGTACAACTTTTCTCTGATGAAAAAACAGAGTCTGTGGCTCACCAAAGGAGATCCATTTTCTATCCCAAAGAATTCTTTCTTTGATTTATCTGAATTCCAAAATGTTTTAGTTTATGTAGGTCACATAGTAGGTTTTAAAGAGTTTAACTTTTGTACTTTGAGAAATTCAAAGAGCACATCAAAGCATTTCCTTACCTTTCCTGCCTTAAAATACTTTACTTCAATCAGATGTACAGACAAGGATATGAGAAGGTAAAAAAGAGAAAGATAATTATTTTTGGTTTAAATATTTTGTAGTTAAAGAGAAACTCTAACAATTGACCTTGTTGGTAATGGCTTAATAAAATATCACAATTGTAAATGCCCCAGTGATCTTTTATTTTCCCCAATGGTCTTTTGTTATCTGCTTTTGACTATAATGAGCATTAAACTCAGCTTCATTGACTTGTATAAAAAATAACCGTTTCGCCCCCAAATATATAAAAATATGGAAAAATGAAAGCTTAATAAAAACTGAGGATTCAAAAGAACCTTCAAGATATCCAAACTTTAATTAATGTTCTATATGCCTCATTTTCCTTTTATCTCCTTGAGCTGACATATGTTTGGGCATTTGGGGACCTAACCATGTAGCTAACTAGGTTTGTGGTGAACATATTTTTGAAATTACGTTTTACAAAAGAGCAAAACAAACAAACAAACAACTGTTTCTTCTCAGTATTGTACAAAGGCAAATTATATTAAAGGAATGGTAGCCTGAATCTGCTAATAGCCATTTTTCTCTGGGTTGAACTTCTCTTGATAAATTAAATGAAAAGTTTTGCAATAAAGTAAAAGAAAATAAAGGTAAACTTTACGAGTTTTACAGTATCACGTCTTATGTTTAGGTCTTCAATCCATTTTGAGTTTATTTTTGTGTACCATATAAAGCAGGAGGACAATTATCTATCTATCTATCTATCTATCTATCTATCTATCTATTATTTTTTTGCATCTGGATATCCCATTTACTCAGCACCATTTGTTGAACAATCCATTCCCCATTGTGTATTCCTGGTTGTTCAACAGGGATAAAGTTTCAGTTGTGCTAGATGAGCAGGTTCTAGAGATCTGCTGTACAGCATAGTGCCTAGAGTTAACAATATGCTATCATGCACTTCAATGTTAAGCGTTCTTAACATTGCATAACAAAACAAAATAAAGACCAAAAGGATACGTGGAAATTTGGAGAGGTGTTGGATATGTCTGTTACCCTGATTACAGTGATGGTATCATGGGTGTTTCTATATGACCAAACTCATCAAATTGTAGACATTAAATATGTGAAGTTCTTTTTATATCAGTGATACCTCAAAAAGCTATTTAAGAAAAAAACAAAAAGTTACTCTACTTTTTTTCCAGCTAATTGCAAAGAGGATTTCATCTTTAAATGATCCTTTGTGTACTGATTTAAATAAAATTTTTGGACTAATCTAGTAACATTAAATCCATAAATTTATGCAGAAATGCCCACCATTATAAAAAACAAAAATGAAGAAATATTATTAGCAACCTGTTCTGAGTTTTTAAGAAAGAAAGGGCATTCTCTGGCATTTTCTATAAAAATAGCCAATAGCCTCTGGGTGTTCCCAAAAATCTGGTTTGAGAAATAACAACTAGGATTTCTAAGTTTATTCAATGCTAGAATGAGACTTAAAAATAATTTACTCAAGATCCCAAATTATAAAATATACAAACATAGCCTATATGAAATTATTTGTATATACAAGTCAGTTATGTTACTCTGGCCTCTTGACAGCAAAACAGAGACAATATTAGTACTTGTATTACACCCCCATAAAAAGACCCAAATTCAGGTCAGTTTTTACTCCATGTCTACTCCATGTATAACTTTGCTGATAAGTTCACAGTCATGAAGAAATTGATGAATATTTTTGTTTTGACTCCCATAGTACAGGACCATGAGAGTAAGTCAAGGAGAAGAACAGAAGTCTGACGTGTTTCCTCCATATGGGCAAGGGCAGACTGATCACAAACAGAGAGTAATTTACCCAATTTTTTATTAATATGTTTCTTACGGAAATTCACATTTTCTCATCAAATGTATTGTTCACACAATCATGTAGTCATTAGTTGAGGTTTCTTGACTTACTCTTTGTGGAAGTAAATCCTTCTCCTTAAAAGTGTGAGTAAAAAAGGATCTTTGAAAAAGATTTACAAGTAACAGAAATCAGCATTAAACAAATTAAAGTCTAGTTTTTCTATCTAATTTTTCCTTTCTCTATCAAATATTTATTTTACCAGAAGTTAAATGACTTATATTTTACTATCTTCACACTTAGCCTACACTGAAATTATCTATTGGGTGTTTCCCTTTCCGGATAGGAAGTGTTTTAAAAACAATAATTCTGTCTTACTGCTTATTAAATCTTCACCTCCTCTACAGTGCTGGGTCATAAAGGAGTTCACTAATAATTTATTTTACTTAAACTCATATAAGCATTGATAGAGAAACTATGACCTGTAAGATATTTTTTTCTACACATATAGGATATAAAAATAAAAGTGGAAAAGGCACTACTGATCTTCCAAAGAAAAATTTTCAGCTTTCTCTCCTTTACTGACATAGAACTTAGTTAGATCTCTATTAATAATATCATTCACAGGCAACTTTTCTTATAGTTTAGTCGTTTACATTTCCATCACTATATTCTAATCAGAAGAGTAGATCCCCACCTCATATAGCTAAAGATTGAGAGGGGGCCGGTTTTGAAGACCTTAGAGACATCTCAAATGTACCTAAGAGAAGGTGAGGGAAAAATGCTGGACTATATAGAGACAGGAGCTATAGTGAGGATTTACATTCAAGACATGGTTTACATGGTCTTTAGAAAAAATAGGTTCTAGAATTTAACTCCAGTGTTCTGCTATTAATATAATTTAACTTTATCTCTCATGTGTAATTTTCTTCTGTCATGCTACTTTCTCTTCTTCCTTCATGGATTTTACACTTCTGAAAATTTGCACTACATGTCTTTGCATTATTAAGGGCTTTCCATATGACTATATTCTATTTCCATTCTGTTTCAACAGCTTGAAATGGAGAGAAAATTCTTTTTTGTTAAGAGACAGCATCTAAGTTAAAGCAATAGAGTATCTAATTAGCCCAAGATGTCTGTCAGAACCTATTTCCTGCATCCCCTTCTCTGAATATTTCTTCAGTGCTAACTCCTTGCTTCCCAGGAGATCATGGGACCTCGGACTCCCAGTAAAGAAAAACAATTTCTTTAGGTTCTTGATTCACCCTGTGTGCAGTCATTTTCACAATGCATTGAAACAATTTATATGACTTTTTCTCCATTAGACTGTAAGCTCCTTAATGACAGAGGTGACTTTTTTACTTCTATGTTACATGTCATGGAGATTAAAAATTAAATTCTTGATAAATGTGAAGGAAGTGATGGATACAACAATTAAAAGTGTGGAGGTGGGAATTAGTAGAAACCAAGGACCTCTTCAAGAATAAAGCAGTGTTTGAGATGAACCTTGTAAGATACATAAGCAGGAGGGTGATGAAATTGGAGGCAGCCCCCTGCCCCCAGATGAAGCAGAAAACATGAAAGGAAAGCATGTTCTTGGATATATGTGGAAAATACATTTTTTAAAATGTTTATTTATTATTTTTTTTGAGAGAGAGAGAACACAAGTGAGTGGGGCAGGGGCAGCAAAGGAGAGGGAGAGACAATCCTAAGCAGGCTATGCACTCAGCAGGGGGCTTAATGCAGGGCTCAATCTCATGAGATCAGGTCATGAGATCATGACCTGAGCCAAAATCAAGAGTTGGACACTTAAATGAATGAGTCACCCAGGCACCCCTGGAAAATCCATTTTTATTGTGAATAAATAATACTCACTCACACACGCAAGGAGCCATTTTCTGAAAAGGTAGAACTCAATGAAGTAGAAATGGGAAACCCTTTCATTTTTTTCATTTTTCCCCACCATTAATAATATACATTCTGTTGGATAACCTTTACACACGCATTGGCCATATCTCAGACAGTTCCAATTGCTCTCTGATAGTTTTTTATTACAGCAACAGTCTTGCTTCCCTTATTAAGACTCATTCATAGGTATTATGAAATCTAAACTCAAATCAAAACCTTTATTTTATATCTAGTACAAAGCTTACAGTCTCCCTTGAGATCAAATCTGATCCATTGCTTGCAAATCTGCATTGGGGAAAGTGAAAGCACTGTATTCTTTCATTCTTTTCCACCTTGTCCTCTTCTTCATTTTCAGACCCTTCCAGGGTTACAGTATGGGGAGGGCTTATTACATGGAGAGAAGAAGTCATAAATCATTCGTACAGTTGGAAGTTCTTTCTTAGCTAAGAATGACTGAACTTGATCACAGTCTAAGAATTCGTTCTTCCCTGAGATACATTCATGTGTTCTTTGCAGGCTCCACATGGATCTCTTCATTCTAAAGTTATTTTCCTGACATGTAACACACTTTCTGATGGCCTGTTGCAACCTCCATTTACCACCTGTTTTACTCTTGGTGTCCTTATAAACCACCCTTTTGTGCAGACTGTATTAAAGTGGTATAGCCTAGAAACCTTTTATAGTATGCACTGTATCAGCCAAAATTTAGGTGTCTTTGTCAGGCCAAATTCTTGCTTCCAAATCATTCAGGAAGGAAGTAGGTATTAGCTTTTATGCTCATGTATGCCCTCCCCCAATCTCCAGCAGACACATGTTAAGCTCACTTTGGAAATCTATGATGTTCTGCTCTGGTGACAGAATGAGAGTTCTATATAAATCGGACTAGTTAACCGGTTAACTAAGCACCCAGAAGGGAAGTGGGTTGCCCAACTTTTCTTTCAAGTGCTTAGGACCTCTGATGTGTTCTCTTGGAGTTCTTCTCACTTGCTTTCAGAGGTCTTTCTTTCCCTGCTGTGGGGTAGGAAAGGAAACTACACTAAGCACTTTCACCTAAGCTAATAGCTCATTATGTCAAATTTCTAGTCTGTCTGATTTTAAAGTAGATGGGATGGAGGAAGGATCAAAGGAACAGTCTTCAGTGTCTTTGTGGCAATACTTATAGAATAAGGTTGTTATCATTAGGCCTCTGGTAGAAATTCTGACACAACAAGATGGGTGTGCCATTTCACTGTTTCATGAGAATCCTTCCTTACAATTAAGGCTGAACACAAGTATCATTCCTTTCGGAAGAGCTTCAATAGTCTCTATTTTAGGAAATAAACACTAATAATGTTTATGAGACAGTGTGGAATCCAGATAATTATCTGTATGATCCACCCAGGGGCAAGGTTAAAACGCTCACCACAGAAGTAATGAGAGAACACTTCTAGAGAAGGCAGGGTGTGAGCAATTGGATATCCACCCTCCCCTTCTTCCTTACTAACAGAATTCCATATTTGTAGAATTTTGTGGAGGGCAATAGTGCGCTTGGTTTCAACCACAGCCATAATAACACATAGTCCAGTTTTTCTAGCATATGAATGTGACTATATAGCATAGCAGGCCAGACTCAGAAATAATTATAAAGGCTACTTGGCATCATTAAATAAAAATAACATTTTATTGTTCCTAGAATTAATTTTCAATTTATCAAATACAAGGAAAGTGCCAAGGAGCTCAGTAAATACCAAATATAAGTAATTTTTATTATGTGCTTTCTCTCCATGAGTATAAGCTATCTATGGCATTGCTAATGCTTTATCAATTAGCACAACATGTTAGGACTTAATAAGTATTATCACTTCTTCTATCAAAATAATATGGATTGAGTGGTTACTTTTTGATGTGTGTCCAGTGCTATTCTTTGCTGTAGGGATATAAAAGCAGATAACTCACACAAATTCCCTAACATCCCTGAGTTTATTGTCAGACAATATACAAAATAAGTAAAATACATCATATATGAGTAATGATGCATTGATTAATTGGCTGTAAGAGGTATAGTTCTGATAAAAATTCATTTTTTTGAACATTGAATATATCTCTTATTTTGGTATATAGGACAAAGTGTCTGTTTCCAAAAAAAGTGGTAAAAAAGACTTGATTAGAGAGGATGTAGCATTTTAAAAGCTGAAAACAAAACATATCACATAAAGTTAAAATACTGAGATGAGGTACTATAAATGATATCTGACATTTCAGTAAAAAAATGGAATACATTGCCAAGGGGAGTCAGTATTCTCAATTATCATTATACTCAATAATTACAGTCATGACTTGCTCTAACTGGAAAAAGACCAAATGGCCTATGTTGCTCTTATGTTTATGATATTTCCTGTCTTATTACACACTTCATAAAACCATAGTCCACACAGAAACACTTTTGAATTATTAACCGAAAAGGTGAAATGGAAATGTTGGAGGTTAAGAGAAAGGGACAATTGTTTCTCTCAGAAAAAAAAACCCAGAAAACAAACAAAAAAAACCCATGATTATTAAAGAAAAAAGAAAATGTAAAATATAATATGACTTTAATTTTACAAGAACTGGTTATTGGCTTCAGGCTATTTAGAAAGGAGACAAAATCAGCAATAATACATAGATTAGAAAAGACTGTCCCCCTCCGTTTTTTAGTAGAACAATGTCACATGGGGAAGCGGGTGAACTTGTTTTGCTGGTGCTTTACACTTTCCTCTTGGTGGTAGGTGTTCTGAAGAAAATATAAGGGGCCCATTTATCTAATACAGAGATGGCATTTCAATTCTGGACTTTTTGCTTTCTATAGGCAGCTAGGAAATGGGAATGTGACACTGAAAGCCTTTGCAAACGCTCTCAAAACTCTAGCACTTTCCACTTCGTACTATGGAGTTGGCCTGAACAAGGCACTTGCTTAATTTGCCATGGCTTCCATTTACCTCAACATCGGTCCAGACTACTGGAGACAACTTTCACTTGATCAATAACTCTAAAGAGTTTCCATGAATACAGGCATGTCTGCTGTCTCTCTCCCCACACAAATTATCCAGCATGATGATATCTACCTATCACATCTAAGTTGAAAAAACTGGGGGAAAGTGATAGATATGCATAATATTTACCATATAGGCTACCTGTGTTACATAAGAAAACATATGTTTAACAGGAGATTAATTGGAGTGGCTGCATGGAATAATGATTCAGAGACAAGCACTGTTATGGTTAAGTCTTGGTCTACCATTTATGGGCTATGAGTTTTGTTTTGTTCTTAATTCTCTAAGACTTAGTTTTCTCATTTCCAAAATATGGTAAGAAGTGATATAATAATGCATTATTTAAGCCTACATATCTAGAATATATTTAGCATGACTAGACTTCTACCTGGAAAATTAATCATTGTACTATTTGGTAATTACAGATATAGTCCAAGGGATGGCACACAATACCTGTTTGCTGTTCCCACTACATCATCTCAGAAGGAATTCCATGGGTTATTTTTTTCTTGTCTCTCTTTTGTCCCATATTTTTTCTTAATCCTTTTTTTCTTTCATTACCTCCAACCTCTCCTTGATTCTGCCTCCAGCCTACAGGAGCAACACGAAATTTCATGGTTCTGTGTCTCACTTCTGTGTCTATTCTGTAAACAGGTGTAGAGCTTTCTTAGAAGGCATGTGAGTCCCATTAGTACCTTCAGGGTAAAATATTTACCAGACAAAAAAAAAACATAGCAAACAAAATCTTTCTTTTGCTAAATTGAACAACTTTCACTGTACTATTTTCTTCGTACTATTATGCCTTCAAAAGATTTTTCTCTTTTCTCTGATTTCCCATTGAGTTTATTTCATCAGTACAAATGCAAAAAGAAAGTAGAAGTAAGGAGAAAATAAAATCTAGAATTGCAGGAGATATATTAGTTAGTGATCAAAATTGCAAAGGGCCAGGGCTAGACAGAAGTCTTCACATGGAAGTCTGGAACCCAGAGTGAAGAAAACACCATCAGAGAATCAACCAGTAATCAGAAAGTGCTTAAGGTATTCAGGACGATGACGGTAGAATAAATTAGGAAAAGAAAATATGTTTTGCCCTGGAAATTTGGAGTGGGTCCTCTGAAGATGAGTGCTATTTCTACTCACTATAGCCTAGGGTTGAATACAATCTGAAAGATGAATTTTTCAGGACAAAGGGCTAGGATACCTGAGGGCAACTGGCAGGGAGAACAGCTTCAGATAGTCAAGGCCAGTGTCGTAGAAAATCGTACTGTCAGGATCAAAAGAAAACTGTTGACCTTACGGTACATACTTTATATCATGAAGACTACTCACAGGCTGGAGTACTTAATTTTGAGAAAAGACATGCCCCCTACAATTATTTTTAGGTGAGGGTGAACAAATCCATTAACCAGAGTTTTCAATAGGACCAATTTTCACTGTTTCAATCAGGTCTATGATCCAACTGCACATAAACCATAATATATAAATGTCCAAGGGAATAGACTTAGATGCCAGAAAGATTTGGGTCTGGGGGTGCTTGGCTGGCTCAGTTGGTAAAGCATATGACTCTTGATCTCAGAGTTGTGAGTTTGAGCCCCACGTTGGCTGCAGAGTTTACTTAAAAATAACACCCCTCCCCCCCCAAAAAAAAAGATTTGGGTTTGAATCTTTACAACTTCCTAACCACGTATTGATGGACAACCTGCCTACGCCTCGATTTCTCACTTATGAACTGGTGATGCACAGTTAGGCAATTGATCATATACACTATATGCAAGATGAACAGGGTGGTGCTTGGGCTGATATATCTGTATATGACAGCTTTTATTTTAAAACATGATTAATATAATAGTGAGTTTTAGTCAACAGAGGTAATATGATTCAGTTGATGAAAAAGAACTGCGGAAATGTCCTTTCTGTGGAAGATACTAAATTGTAGGTTTTGCCACTCTGTTTTCATTCTCTGTGAAATTGCAAATGGATAACTCTACTAATGTCTTCACAACTTCTGTGCAGTTTCCCGGCCTGATTAAGATGTAAAAGGAGTTTCTAATGTATGATCATGTCATAGCTTGTTCTTGTTTGGGCTGCCACAAATGAGAAATAGGGCAGTTATTCTTCTCCAGATCAAGGCTTTCACTTTCAATGTGGTCTAACATCTAAGTGTGGACAGAACACTGTGGAAAAGCTGCTTCCTCCCACTAATCAGCAAAACATTTTCTCTGCAATTAGAGGGCAGTGATTCACATCAGCTGTTCTGTATAGGATCTCAGTTTTCTCATACTGTGGGTGTGTGTGCTTGTGTGTGTGTGTGATTGGATGCAAAGAGGTATTAGTCATATAACCTGCTTATAACAGCAAAGAGCCACGGCTTGTTTGTTTGATGCATGGAAATGAACCATGGATTAGGAATCAAGAAGAGCATGGGATTAACTCTGCATGTCTTTCTGGACACAGCCAAGGGACTTAATTTCTAACCCTAATTTCCCTCAACTTTAAAGTGTGTGTGTGTGTGTGTGTGTGTAGGGAGAGAGTAAAGGGAGAATCTTCCCAGCCTATTTGAAAGAGTTGTTACTGGCATTCAGGCGACATTTACTAAGAAAAATGAATGTAAAGTACCTTACAAATGTTCAAGGTTATTTCAGTGTCATTGCCCTGCTACAGACAAACCCATTCTCAGAAAGGCATGGGCTTGTGAGTAATCACTGGACATCTTCCAGCAGGAGTCCGAAACCATGAGGACCCGTCACTCCACTATCAGGGGCATGCACTCCTCTTGACGTTTAATGTACATGCAGTGCCATGCAAACACAAAATGCTATACAAGTTATTTTTATTAAATAACAACTCAAAGATGTCCTCCTTTTGTTACCAGTAGATAACCACAGGGGATGATCAGCCTTTGAATTGGAGTTAGATTTGAATATATGTCTGGTGGAGAAGAGCAGTTACAAGGCAGAAAAAGGGGGGTGCTTGGAAAAGGGAAGGGCTTTTGAAAGAGAAGGAGGTGGCAGGAAAAATGAATATTCCTGGATTCTCATTTGTGCCCCTTTTTAATCATGAAGCTAAGTCTGTGTTCACTTAATAAATATTAATGAATCTTCTACTACATTTAAGGACTGTGCTAGCTCTAGAGATACCACTGTGAATACAATGTGTAAATTCTCTGAAAGGAGCCCACAGCTTCATTGGGAGACAAATGTCCTGATGAGGGTAAGGAAGGAGGTATCAGAGGAATACAAAGGAGAGATTGTGGGGAAATGGGGTATGCTTCCTAGAAAAAGTGACATGCAGGATGAGATTTGAAAATGAGACAGGAACTAACTTGTTGAAGAAAAGGAAAGGGAATAATATCACTGGATCAAGAGAAAATGGCATACAAAGGGAACTAGAAGTTCAGCATAAACTCCTTTAACCTCCCGTCACCTAGTGTTATTGCTAACATCCTGCAAATTTTATGCTGACGTCTCAGAGCAAGCAAACCATTCTTTACTATACCAAGCCCATCTGCTTCCACTAACTTAACTAAGCAATAACATAGTTCACAAGAGTCAAGTATGGAAGCTTCTAGAATAACTTGGTACCTCCAAAGGGCAGAAAATGTATGCACTTGGCATTGGCAGATGATGTGCAAAGATGAGAAAATATGTAGCATGTGAAGTGAAATATGGGGAGGAAAAAGCAGGGATCATGCTACAGAATGTGATTCAAATGCTATGGCAAGGAGTTTGGATTTCATCCTGAAAAAATATGGATAATTTTAAAACTTTAAGCAAAAGAATGATATGATAAAAATGGTGTTTTAGAAACATCATTCTGGCTTTGGCTTGGTGTTCAAATATTTTTCATCTTCTATTAGCAAACCATTTTGACCATGTCCCCTCAATAAATAGTGTGTGCACTGGTATATACACACATACTGTTATGCAAATATATACATGATAAGCCATTTAATGTGGGCCTTAACAAAGAATGAAGTAAAATTCAACTAAACAGTAATTTTTTAATGTTTCATTAATCCCTTTGGCCTCTTCCTTTTATCATCCAGTCTAGTCACATTACACACTTGTAGTGAGGTTCTTTTCTAATGAATATGAAAGTTAATTCTTAAAGCTTTTTTTAAATTTTATTTTTTATTTTTTAAAATTTACATCCAAATTAGTTAGCATATAGGGAAACAATGATTTCAGGAGTAGATTCCTTAGTGCCCCTTACTCATTTAGCCCATTGCCCTCCTGTAACCCTCTGTTCTCCATATTTATGAGTCTCTTCTGTTTTGTCCCCCTCCCTGTTTTTATGTTATTTTTGTTTCCCTTCTCTTATGTTCATCTCTTTTGTCTCTTCAAGTCGTCATATGAATGAAGTCATATGATTTTTGTCTTTCTCTGGCTAATTTCACTTAGCATAATATCCTCCAGTTCCATCCATGTAGTTGCAAATGGCAAGATTTCATTCTTTTTGATTGCCAAGTAATAGTCCATTGTGTGTGTGTGTGTGTGTGTGTATATGTATATATATATATACACACATATATATATATGTATGTATATATATATGTGTGTATATATATATATACCACATCTTCTTTATCCATTCACCAATCGATGAACATTTTGGCTCTTTCCATACTTTGGCTATTGTTGATAGTGCTGCTATAAACATTGGGGTGCATGTGCCCCTTCAAACAGCACACTTGTATCCCTTGGATCAATACCTAGTAGTGCAATTGCTGGGTCGTAGGGTAGTTCTATTTTTAGTTTTTTGAGGAACCTCCATACTTTTTTCCAGAGTGGCTGCACCAGCTTGCATTCCTACCAACAATGCAAAAGAGATCCTCTTTCTCTGCATCCTCGCTAACACCTGTTGTTCCTGAGTTGTTAATGTTAGCCATTCTGACAGGTGTCAGGTGGTATCTCATTGTGGTGTTGATTTGTATTTCCCTGATGATGAGTGATGTGGAGCATTTTTTCATGTGTCGGTTGGCCATCTAGATGTCTCCCTTGGAGAAGTGTCTATTCATGTCTTTTGCCCACTTCTTCAATGGATTATTTGTTTTTTGGGTGTTGAGTTTGATAAGTTCTTTATAGATTTTGGATACTAACCCTTTATCTGATATGTCATTTGCAAATATCTTCTTCCATTCTGTCGGTTGCCTTTTAGTTATACTGATTGTTTCCTTTGCTGTGCAGAAGCTTTTTATTTTGATGAGGTCCCAGTAGTTCATTTTTGCTTTTGTTTCCCTTGCTTCCAGAGACGTGTTGAGTAAGAAGTTGCTGTGGCCAAGATGAAAGAGGTTTCGCCTGCTTTCTCCTCGAGGATTTTGATGGCTTTCTCCATTTTGAGTTTACTTTTGTGTATGGTGTAAGAAAGTGGTCCAGGTTCATTCTTCTGCATATTGCTGTCCAGTGTTCCCAGCACCACTTGCTGAAGAGACTGTCTTGATTCTCTTGGCTATTCTTTCCTGCTTTGTCAAAGATTAGTTGGCCATACGTTTGTGGGTCCATTTCTGGGTTCTCTATTCTGTTCCATTGATCTGAGTGTCTGTTCTTGTGCCAGTACCATACTGTCTTGATGATTACAGCTTTGTAGTATACCTTGAAGTCTGAGATTGTGATGCCTTCTGCTTTGGTTTTCTTTTTCAAGATTGCTTTGGCTATTCAGGATCTTTTATGGTTCCATACAAATTTTAGGATTATTTGTTCTAGCATTGTGAAGAATGCTGGTGTTACTTTGATAGGGATTGCACTGAATATGTAGATTGCTTTGGGTAGTATCGACATTTTAACAATATTTGTTCTTCCTATCCAGGAGCATGGAATCTTTTTCCATTTTCTTGTGTCTTCTTCAATTTCTTTTGTATGCTTTCTATAGTTTTCACTGTATAGATTTTTCACCTCTTTGGTCAGATTTATTCCTAGGTATTTTATGGTTTTTTGTGCATAAAGCCTTTTTAAATGTTGGTTTCTGAGTGGTGCCTGGGTGGCTCAGTTGGTCGAGTGTTGGACTTTGGCTCAGGTCATGATCTCAGGTTCGTGGGTTTGAGCCTTGTGTGGGGCTTTGTGCTGACAGCTCACAGTCTGGAGCCTGCTTCAGACACTGTGTCTGCCTCTCTTTCTGCCCTTTCCCCACTTGCAATCTGTCCCCCTCTCTCTCGCAAATATAAATAAACATTTAAAAAAATTTTAATGTTGGTTTCTGAGACCCGCTTCTTTTAAGTTTATTTATTTATTTTTAAGAGCACACAAGTGGGGGAAGGACAGAGAAAGAGGGAGACACAGAATTAGAAGCAGGTTCTAGGCTCTGAGCTGTGAGCACAGAGCCTGACTCAGGGTTCAGACTCACAAACCACGAGATCATGACCTGAGCCAAAGTTGGACTCTCAACTGACTGAACCACCCAGGCACCCTGAGACCCATTTCTTTTAGAGGTAATGATTAAATTATCATTGTTTTATGTCATTGTGTAATAAAAGCACTGATACAGCACTAATAAAGTGCTGATAAAGCACTCACAAGGAGTAAGAAAAGTGCCCATACAGTTTTTCTGTTTGCAGTCGTTTCTTTTTACTTCATTAACATAATACTGCCTCTGGGGAGAGACACTTGAAGCCATCTGTCCATCTTGTGTTGTATTTTTACACAAAACTAGGCAATATAATCGTATAACCATATAATTGAGCACATATATACTGTGTTAGCTGCAACACAGTGAAAGACAATAAACATAAAGCCATGGTATTTCCCATGGCCCTTCTATGTTGTTGAATACCTATCCTCTCTGCAGGGCATGTATTTAATGTGACAGCCTGAAAAATCAAGTAAGAGGACCAGTGTCATTGTGAACACCAAACAGTAGTAAATATAGTATTTTTTTTATATGTTTGTAAAAAATTAAGTCAAGTGACTTATTAATATTCTAAAATATGATGAAAATTAATATTAATTTTCCTCCCATACACTAATGGATCCTCTTGGGAGTTAGTCTTGAGGGCACACATTTATTTGAGGGGATAATGTTAGAGAAAATTGATCAGAATCAGTAAGTAAGAAGCAGAAGTCCATTTGAGACTATGTTGGCATAATCCTGGGACGATATAACATGCAGGTCTACAGTTTGGCAGCATGGATGGAAAAAGTAGAGACATATGTGGAAGATTTTAAAAAGATAGAACCTATTTTGTTTTGTGTTTGTAGTAGATGTAGGGAATCTTCAGGCAGAAGTTTGAGGGTCAGATGAGGTTCAACCATCAAGACACTGAACAGAATCTACTGTAATTATCATGTGGCAAAATGGTGAAATAGGGGCTGGCCTCTGTTAGAGCTCCATCTGTCTGCCCTACACTTTATATTCTTTTCTCAAGGCAAATCTTGTGGCCTCTCCTTTCCAGGCCTTCTCTGGACTCAAGTAGCCTAGCACTTCTTCCAGTGGGGCCCACCTTAAACTGCCCAGCCCAAATAAGATATTTTGAGCAAGCAAAAGGCTCCAGCCTCAACACAGAAAACTTGGATAGTTTTTAGTCTCGTGCTATAGGGCTTGATTTGTTACAAAATACTCATTCTTTTTATTGGTGCACTTTAATAGGTCAGATGTCCATCCCTCTCAGGGAATACATGTTCATTATAATGGGTACCCTATGAATATAATGCTCTGACCCAAAATGAACATCTCTGTGTAAGAATGTCAGTGCTGTCAGGAGGAAGGTTAGGGAGGAGTAGGGTGTGTGTATGTGTGTGTGTGTGTGTGTGTGAGAGAGAGAGAGAGAGAGGGAGGGAGAGAGATGAATATATGTGGCAGCAACAAAATCTGTGTAAGTATTGAAAAGATTTGTAAACGTTTTGGAAGCAAAATTAAAAAGGATCCTGTTGGAGCACCTGGGTGGCTCAGTCAGTTGAGCGACGGATTTTTGATTTCAGCTCAGTCACGATCCTAGGTTCCTGGGATGGAGCCCCATTTCAGGCTCTGCGTTGAGTGTGGAGTCTGCTTAAGACTCTCTCTCGGGGCGCCTGGGTGGCTCAGTCGGTTGGGCGGCCGACTTCGGCTCAGGTCATGATCTCGCGGTCCGTGAGTTCGAGCCCCGCGTCGGGCTCTGTGCTGACAGCTCAGAGCCTGGAGCCTGTTTCAGATTCTGTGTCTCCCTCTCTCTGACCCTCCCCTGTTCATGCTCTGTCTCTCTCTCTCTCAAAAATAAATAAATGTTAAAAAAAAATTAAAAAAAAAAAAAAGACTTTCTCTCTTTCTCTCTCTTCCTCTCCCCTATGTACACACACACTCTCTCAAATAAAAAAGCAAAAAAATAAATAAAAATAATCTATTAGCTTATTCTTAAATACTTAATTTTTTGATATTACACAATGAATAATATTTTAAAGTAAAAAAAAGATTATCAATGTTATATAATGGAAAACGTCTATTCTATGCAATTTTCTACTCAAAGCAAAAATGGTTAATAAATATTAAAATTTTAAAGTTTTGGGCAAATTAACCATACTGAGGTCCATGATGCATGAAGCAATTGAAATGCTCAAAATAAGGCTCAAAGATATGCAAACACAAAATAGGATCAATGAGGACAAATTAGTGTACCTCATTGTATTACTTCATTCTGCAATATTTACAGTATAGATATAAGTAAATATTGTTTTAGGGTTAAAATTCATTATATTATGTGTATTATCAATCTATAATTAATCTAGAGTGCCTAATCATTACCAATGAAATAGCAGTAATTTCTAGGACTGCCTCAGAAATAATTTATAGTTTGATATAGAGAAGTCATAGATTTTCTACATTTCTGTAGTTATTTTTTAAATTATTTTATTTCATTGGATAACTTAAAATTCCTTAAACTCTAATAATTTTCCATTCTTTTACTCTCTGGCCATTTTTGAATTTCCTAATTGCTTTGATTGTTCAAATTGTATTACAAATAATAATAATAACTTAAGCTTGTCAAAATCTTTGAACTTGTCAACTGTGTTTTATTAGTAGAGCAATTAAAAGTGTGCAGTCTCCAAGGGCTGAGATTTCACTGGCCACTAACTCTTCAAAGGATTTTACTGACATAGGCACCCCATCTGGAATTTATTCCAGTCTAGAGTCCTCCTTGCTAGAGCTGTTCATGTGCTTCAATCAAAATTAAAGATCTCACAGTTAATTTTCTCCTGTTTCATTTGCTGTGAATACTTTTTATCTAAGTTTAATACCATGGAATATTGGGGCATATTTTGGAAGAAACTGTTTCTAAATTAGCTTTAGACAAAAATGTTTAATGGCATATTCTTCATGGTCTTCTTTTCTGAGCACTGAGTTAAAAAAATAAATCCATGAAAATGCTTTTGCCATGTGAAATACAATGCATTAAAACAACAACAACAACAACAACAACAACCATATTCCTGAAATCAGAAGATCCAGCTGGGTCAAGTTACTCTCTCCTCACAGTGTCATATTTGTGGATGAACCTAAGTTAACTTACATAGTAAGTGATAAATAAGGAATTCCAACATATCATATTCCTAAGTGATGCTTAATGATACTACAGGGAGGTATTATGGTATTAATAATACGGAAGATCTATTTTCAAATCTGGTTTAAATCAGGAGCTTGTTTCTCCCCCACCACCAAGAAAAGGCTTAAAAACTCTTTCAATATCCCTAAAAATGATGATTCCAAAAAAGAAACTATGTCTAGCAGGTGTTGAGCACAAAAAATACAGATTCCAAAAAAAGAATGTAGCAGGTTGATAAATAATAGTAATGGAACACTTTAATAAGGTAGAAAGCTACAGCATGTAAACAAGACCTACCATTGTTCAGCAAAATGACTTGGAAGTGGGGAGGATTGTAGGACATAGAAATAACACTGGGCCTCCCAGGAAAAAAACTCCTTTGTAGCCTTCGTGGAGCTTATTACTTCAGCACACTGGTTCAAGTGCCATTACCAAAGAACTAAAAAGTCTGATGCTGAGTATACTTCATTTTACTGCATAAAATGGCTCTGGTAGAGAGCATATAAAATACTATAATATATAGAAATATTTTCTTATAGTTCTAAATTCATCTTTATCTTTATGTAGTATTGGGATGAAAAAAAGCTATGCATGTATTGTAGAAACTCTTTGTAACGAACCAAATCTACCCAACCATTAGAATCAAGATTTTTACATTGACCAAAATCTGTTAAAACCACCACCCTTGTCCTAATAACACCCCGACCCACTATCACCACAAAGATGCCATTAATAGAGCTGTGTCTTATACATTGGAGGTCTACTTTGTTTTTTTTTTTTACATGAAAACATTTCTAATTTACCCTGTGTTAACTGTCAAATGTAGCTATTGTGTCCCCACTTTACGACCAGATGGTACGGTCAGTGTACCTTGAACTTTATTACTAGCAGGAAAATATCCCATGCTACCTATTTCTCTAACTGTGGAAATGCCTATTTCTGATATTTAAAATCTATCTCAATGCCAAAATTAACAATATTATTGGCCAAATGGGCTATGAGTCAGGCAATCCACATTTGGATCACAAGTAGATTCAATTTCAAAGACATGATGAAATCACAAAGCAGCAAAGCTGTCCTTGAAGATAAATACACTAAAGTAAAATGGAGGGAAAATGAACCAAAATCAATTCTATATAGTATCTTTTCATTTACAGTAGATATGGACATGCTTCTCCACAATGCAATGTTGCCTAAAGCAAATTAAGCATACTGGATTTAAAATATTGAAAAATAGGTAATGCTTAGGTGCCCACTCAGTGACTGACACTTCTAACTGGGCATCGAAAGGATAGAGAAACAGGGTATAGAGACAAGAAAAGATATATTGTAAAGGCCTGGTAATGGTGCTTTACAAAAGGCAAAGAACAGGTGAGAAGAAAGTTATAAAAAGAAAAGAGCTCAAGTATCAGATGAGTGGACATGGGTTGTGTATGAAAATAATGAGAATTGGAGATAGAAAATCTTAGAGGAGTAACTGAAGAACATGTGTTGTCTCCATTGTGATTTTAATCTGTACTGAAAGGTTGTATCTTGAGGCAAAGACAATTGTTTCTGGAAGAGGGAAGATTTAGTGTCTATTCCCAACTGCACTGTTAACTATGTTATTTGATTTATTTTCTAAGCACATATTTTCTTTTACACAAAATGAGGATGATGATTTTTTCTATTAATTTATATATGAAAGTTTTAATTCCAGTTAGTTAACATACAGTGTCGTGTAAGTTTCAGGCGTACATTACAGTGATTCAACACTTCCATACGTCCCCCGGTGTTCATCATGACAAGTGTACTCCTTAATCCCCATCCCATTTCACCTACTGCCCCACCCCCACCCTACCCCCATAGCTATCAGTTTGTTCTCTATCATTAAGAGTATATTTCTTGGTTTGTGTGTATGTGTGTGTGTGTGTGTGTGTGTGTGTGTGTGTGTCTCACTCTTTTTTTTTTTTTTTTTTTTTTGCTCATTTGTTTTGGTTCTTAAATTCCATGTATGAGTAAAACCATATGGTATTTGTCTTTCTCTGACTTATTTAGCTTAGCATAACACTCTCTAGCTCCATCCATGTCACTGAAAATAGCAAAATTCCATGCTTTTTTATAACTGAATATTAAATATTCCATTGTATATATACCACTTCTTTTCCATTCATCTATCAATGGACACTTGGGCTGCTTCCATGATTTGGCTTTGTAAATAATGTTGCAATAAACATAAGGACACATGTATCCCTTTAAATCAATGATTTTGTATTCTTTGGGCAAATACCTAGTAGTGAGATTGCTGGATCATATGGCAATTCTATTTTTAACTTTCTGAGGAACCTCCATACTGTTTTCCACAGTAGCTGCACCAGCTTGCATTCCCACCAATAGTACACAGGGTTCCTTTCTCTCCATACCCTCACCAACGCCTGTTGTTTCTTGAGGATAATTTTTATCTCTTAGATTTGAGGCGAATGTGTAACATCATAATTTATGTGTCATTATCTATTCAAAACTATGAAGTGTGGTAAGCTTACATACTTATTTCCTCCATTTTCCAACTACAAAGGGAGCATCTACAATCGCTCCAGTTTTCTATCTCACTGCTTTATATCATCATGAAATAAGTATCTCACCTGAATAAATATTAGAAGCCTGGAGACGTTGCCTCAGTTTTATCAGTTCCCAACAGGGGGACTATCAAGCATAATGTGCTTCTCATATGGAAATTTGTATAATACACTGGGCATTCCAACAGCTTGTGCTTGTAGTTGGGAAACAAACAAAAAGTTATGGCAAGGTAAAAGCATTTGTTGAATTAAAGTGAATGGGTTAAATAAAAATGATACAATGCATATTTTATAAAAATTAATAAGACAAGCAATATATAAAGTTGTGTAGGCTACTCTGAGCCAATTCAACAAAGTTCTTTGAGCATCAGCTATGAATAAAATATTATAATAGATGATACAATGATTAATTCAACATATTTACTCTCAAGGATCTTAAAATCTGCTAAGGAAAAAAAGCATCACAGGTAGATAAATATATTACATGGTCAAGTCAGATTGCTCAGGAAAATGGGTCACTGTGATAGACTGATTAGTATCCATGTCTGTTCAATATGTCAATAGAATTTACCAAATGCCCACTTTGTGCAAGCAATGGTTCAAGGACATGGCCTCTTTTATCATTAGGGCCAAGATTAGGGCTGCTTCTGGGCCTAGAGCTACAGAACTTCTTTTTTGGCTGTGCTGGACATTTCTTTCTTTCTTTAAAATGTTTACTCATTTATTTTGAGAGAGACAGAGTGTGAGAGGGGAGGGACAGAGAGAGATGAAGAGAGAAAATCCCAAGCAGGCTCCATGTTGCCAGTGCAGAGCCCGACATGGGGCTCGATCACATGAATGGTAAGATCATGACCTGAGTCAAAATCAAGAGCTGGATGCTTAACCAACTGAGCCACCCAGGCACCCCTGTACTAGACTTTTCTTAAGTCACACAACCTAAGACTTTTACTTGTATCTATTTAGATTTTTCTTTTGTGTTATTTTCTCAGGCTCTCATTTAATATTTCAAAAGAAAATACAGAGAAGTTATAGATTAAATCTATCCTAAAAGAGCCAATCAATTCTAAGTAACTTGAAATCATGTGCTGTTAATCTGAGCTTCCTCATATTCTAAAATAAGATGGAAAAAAAAATTAAATGACCAACTGAAGCCACAGGGACTATGTTATGACCACACAGATGATGACACTTATAGCCTCTCCCTCTCTCAAATAACAAGTTAATAATGAGCATTTTCGGTATTTTAAGGTCTTAGAGAGCCTTTGAGATCAGTGCCTAGCAGGCCTGGCCACTGCTCATCTGTGACAGAACAATGACAGAGCAAAGGAAGGGGGGGGTTCTTATTTGGTGTTTACTGGTTTCTGGGTACTTACATACATATGATGCCATTTAATTCCATGACAACTATGTAAATTAAGGATCATTATCAATATTTTTTAATAATACATTTTAGGCAAAGAAAGTTTAAGCAACATGATGAGAACCACTTTGCTAGCCTAGCCGCATACAGTCAGATTTCCCATCACTCTCACTACCTCAATGTTTCCAAGATTTGCCTAATTAAAAAAAAAAAAAAAAAACAAATGAAAACATCACAAAAACCTCTCTTGAATACAACTTGAAATTCTCAGGCCTCTCTTTTAGAAATTCTGGCTTGATATTTCTGGATTGAGCCCAAGAATCTGGCCAGGAATTTAACAAAGTGTATCCTCGGCCTTTTTTCACCAGGCAAGTTTGGAATACTGTGTCATGTCATGATGTGGAGGTGGCTCTAGAAACCCCTTCTCATGAGCTTTTTCTTGCTCTATGGCCCCCTACTCTCCACCCCTGTTCAGGGTATTCCCTTTGGGCTCGCCTCATGTCAAAACCTACTCGCTGGGCAATAGCTTTATATTAGTCATTGACACCTAAGTATGAATTTAATTTATAGTGTTTCCTCTCTTGGGAGTTTGCATTTTTAGCCTTAGCTCAAGATGTGGGAGGAAAGGCTTTGCCTTATGGTTAGAGAATGAAATACTCAGAAAACTGTCAGGTGAGGAATGTGGGAGGAATGAATAAGGAGCTATTTTAGTACCCTTGAAATCACAGCCGACGAAAGGCAACCTTCTCACCCTATGTTTAAAAGTGTTCTGAGTTAAATTGAGGATGTGAAGCATGATTATGGGAATATAACATCTTTTGTAGGAATTCAGGTGTTCACTCGGAATTTATGCTTTCAAATGATTGTGACTCAAAGTGTAATTGGAAAGAGGAAAGTCTGGATGCTGACAAGGGAAAGCGCAGAGATCTCTCCACAAACATGATGCTTCTGCCTTTGCTGCCAGACGCACACGTACTTCTGATATAGTGCAAAACTCACCAGTTAAAATGATAAATGGGTCTTTTGGTTTATGGTGAAGTATTTAATCAGCTCAAGAGTTTTCATTTGCCAGCGCAGTAAGGGACACTTTCCCTTGCGTTTTACAAATCAATACATTGTTCATCTTTCCCTTTGCCCTGCAGAGTTAGGCTAGATATACTTATAAAAGCAAAACATTTGATGGGATAAAATATGCTTTGATGTAGCATGCAAATACTGTAGATAGAAGCCAGAATAATATAGAAGCAGGAAAGTTCACATTCAGGCCTAGCAATAAACCTTAAGTGCCACATCAGACCACAAAGACAGATATTTTGTTACTGTCGACGCCACAGTTCATGTTGAAGTAACTTATGTCTGGTGGCTGTTTTTCTTGTTATACTATGCTATCAGTGATACATGGAAAATGCAAAACAGTAACACTAAGCAAGAAGTATACTGAAAAATAGAGTTATAAGTTGCTGATGTATGTTGATGATGTTAATACTGTGACCACAAATAATGCAATTAATTATTTCCCAGGATAATAATATGAATGATATGTAAATAAGTACAAGTTTTGTTTAATAGAACAACAGTGATTGGGAGGTTGTTTGCCTAACTTCTGCAGTGATTCTCTCTGCATGATAATCCTGGATTCACATACCAACTCAGTGTCCTGGAGATAATCATTTAACTTTTGTGTATCTTATTTTCCATTTCTGTAAAATGAGAACTAAAAGGGACATTTTTCATAGTTATTGTGTTTACTTTTTTCTTTCTTTTTAATATATGAAATTTATTGTCAGATTGGTTTCCATACAACACCCAGTGCTCATCCCAAAAGCTGCCCTCTTCAATGCCCATCACCTACCCTTCCCTCCCTCCCAGCCCCCCATCAACCCTCAGTTTGTTCTCAGTTTTTAAGAGTCTCTTATGCTTTGGCTCTCTCCCACTCTAACCTCTTTTTTTTTTTTCATTCCCCTCCCCCATGGGTTCCTGTTAAGTTTCTCAGGACCCACATAAGAGTGAAAACATATGGCATCTGTCTTTCTATGTATGGCTTATTTCACTTAGCATTACACTCTCCAGTTCCATCCACATTGCTACAAAGGGCCATATTTCATTCTTTCTCATTGCCACGTAGTACTCCATTGTGTATATAAACCACAATGTCTTTATCCATTCATCAGTTGATTAATATTTAGGCTTTTTCCACAATTTGGCTATTGTTGAGAGTGCTGCTATAAACATTGGGGTACAAGTGCCCCTATGCATCAGTATTCCTGTATCCCTTGGGTAAATTCCTAGCAGTGCTACTGTTGGGTCATAGGGTAGGTCTATTTTTAATTTTTTGAGGAACCTCCACACTGTTTTCCAGAGCAGCTGCACCAATTTGCATTCCCACGAACAGTGCAAGAGGCTTCCCGTTTCTCCACATCCTCGCCAGCATCTATAGTCTCCTGATTTGTTCATTTTGGCCACTCTGACTGGCATTAGGTGATATCTGAGTATGGTTTTGATTTGTATTTCCCTGATGAGGAGTGACGTTGAGCATCTTTTCATGTGCCTGTTGGCCATCTGGATGTCTTCCTAGGAGAAGTGTCTATTCATGTTTTCTACCCATTTCTTCACTGGGTTATTTGTTTTTTGGGTGTGAACCTTGGTGAGCTCTTTATAGGTTTTGGATACTAACCCTTTGTCCGATATGTCATTTGCAAATATCTTTTCCCATTCCGTTGGTTGCCTTTTAGTTTTGTTGATTGTTTCCTTTGATGTGCAGAAGCTTTTTATCTTCAAGAGGTCCCAATAGTTCATTTTTGCTTTTAATTCCCTTGCCTTTGGGGATGTGTCGAGTAAGAGATTGCTGCGGCTGAGGTCAGAGAGGTCTTTTCCTGCTTTCTCCTCTAGGGTTTTGATGGTTTCCTGTCTCACATTCAGGTCCTTTATCCATTTTGAGTTTCTTTTTGTGAATGGTGTGAGAAAGTGGTCTAGTTTCAACCTTCTGCATGTTGCTGTCCAGTTCTCCCAGCACCATTTGTTAAAGAGACTATCTTTTTTCCATTGGATATTCTTTCCTGCTTTGTCAAAGATGAGTTGGCCATACTTTTGTGGGTCTAGTTCTGGGGTTTCTATTCTATTCCATTGGTCTATGTGTCTGTTTTTGTGCCAATACCATGCTGTCTTGATGATGACAGCTTTGTAGTAGAGGCTAAAGTCTGGGATTGTGATGCCTCGTGCTTTGGTCTTCTTCAAAATTACTTTGGCTATTCGGGGCCTTTTGTGGTTCCATATGAATTTTAGGATTGCTTGTTCTAGCTTCGAGAAGAATACTGGTGCAATTTTGATTGGGATTGCATTGAATGTGTAGATAGCTTTGGGTAGTATTGACATTTTGACAATATTTATTCTTCTAACCCATGAGCAGAGAATGTTTTTCCATTTCTTTATATCTTCTTCAATTTCCTTCATAAGCTTTCTATACTTTTCAGCATACAGATCTTTTACATCTTTGGTTAGATTTATTCCTAGGTACTTTATGCTTCTTGGTGCAATTGTGAATGGGATCAGTTTCTTTATTTGTCTTTCTGTTGCTTCAGTGTTGGTGTATAAGAATGCAACTGATTTCTGTACATTGATTTTGTATCCTGCGACTTTGCTGAATTCATGTATCAGTTCTAGCAGACTTTTGGTGGAGTCTATCGGATTTTCCTTTTATAATATCATGTCATCTGCAAAAAGCGAAAGCTTAACTTCATCTTTGCCAATTTTGATGCCTTTGATTGCCTTTTGTTGTCTGATTGCTGATGCTAGAACTTCCAGCACTATGTTAAACAATAGCGGTGAGAGTGGACATCCCTGTCGTGTTCCTGATCTCAGGGAAAAAGCTCTCAGTTTTTCCCCATTGAGGATGATATTAGCTGTGGGCTTTTCATAAATGGCTTTTATGATGTTTAAAAAGTTTAAAAAGACTTTACTCTTGTTACAACCTTTAATTTAAAGTCTAGTTTGTCTCATGTAAGTATGGCTACTCCAGCTCTCTTTTGACTTCCAGGAGCATGATAATTAGTTATCCATCCCCTCACTTTCAATCTGAAGTATGTTCTTTCTATCCCGACTTTCTCGATGGTTTTTATTAAGAAAGGATGCTGAATTTTGCCAAATGCCTTTTCTATATCAGTTGACAGGATCATATGGTTCTTTTTTTTTATTAATGTGATATATCACGTTGATTGATTTGTGAATGTTGAACCAGCCCTGCATCCCAGGAATGAATCCCACTTGATCATGGTATATAATTCTTGTTACAAGCTGTTGAATTCGATTTTCTAGTATTTTATTGAGAATTTTTGCATCCATATTCATCAGGATATTGGCCTGTAGTTCTCTTTTTTTACTGGGTCTCTGTCTGGTTTAGGAATCAAAGTAATACTGGCCTCATAGAATGAGTCTGGAAGTTTTCCTTCCCTTTCTATTTTTTGGAATAGCTTGAGAAGGATAGGTATTATTATCTCTGCTTTAAATGTCTGGTAGAACTCCCCTGGGAAGCCATCTGGTCCTGGACTCTTATTTGTTGGGAGATTTTTGACAACTGATTCAATTTCTTTGCTCGTTATGGGTCTGTTCAAGCTTTCTATTTCCTCCTGATTGAGTTTTGGAAGCATGTGGGTGTTTAGGAATTTGTCCATTTCTTCCAGGTTGTCCAATTTGTTGGCATATAATTTTTCATAGTATTCCCTGATAATTGTTTGTATCTCTGAGGGATTGGTTGTAATAATTCCATTTTCATTCATGATTTTATCTATTTGGGTCATCTCCCTTTTCTTTTTGAGAAGCCTGGCTAGAGGTTTATCAATTTTATTTATTTTTTCAAAAAAACAACTCTTGGTTTCATTGATATGCTTTACAGTTTTTTTAGATTCTATATTGTTTATTTCTGCTCTGATCTTTATTATTTCTCTTCTTCTGCTGGGTTTAGGGTGTCTTTGCTGCTCTGCTTCTATTTCCTTTAGGTGTGCTGTTAGATTTTGTATTTGGGATTTTTCTTATTTCCTGAGATAGGCCTGGATTGCAATGTATTTTCCTCTCAGGACTGCCTTCGCTGCATCCCAAAGCGTTTGGATTGTTGTATTTTAATTTTCGTTTCTTTCCATATATATTTTAATTTCTTCTCTAATTGCCTGGCTGACCCACTCATTCTTTAGTGGGGTGTTCTTTAACCTCCATGCTTTTGGAAGTTTTCCAGACTTTTTCCTGTAGTTGATGTCAAGCTTCATAGCATTGTGGTCCAAAAGTATGCATCGTATGATCTCAATTCTTGTATACTTATGCAGGGCTGTTTTGTGACCCAGTATGTGATCTATCTTGGAGAATGTTCCATGTGCACTCGAGAAGAAAGTATATTCTGTTGCTTCGGGATGCAGAGTTCTAAATATATCTGTCAAGTCCATCTGATCCAATGTATCATTCAGGGCCCTTGTTTCTTTATTGACCATGTGTCTAGATGACCTATCCATTGTTGTAAGTGGGGTATTAAAGTCCCCTGCAATTACCACATTCTTGTCAATAAGGTTGCTTATGTTTGTGAGTAATTGTTTTATATATTTGGGGGCTCCGGTATTCGGCACATAGACATTTATAATTGTTAGCTCTTCCTGATGGATAGACCCTGTAATTATTATATAATGCCCTTCTTCATCTCTTGTTACAGCCTTTAATTTAAAGTCTAGTTTATCTGATATAAGTATGGCTACTCCAGTTCTCTTTTGACTTCCAGTAGCATGATAAATAGTTCTCCATCCCCTCACTTTCAATCTGAAGGTGTCCTCAGGTCTAAAATGAGTCTCTTGTAGACAGCAAATAGATGGGTCTTGTTTTTTTATCCATTCTGATACCCTATGTCTTTTGGTTGGCGCATTTAGTCCATTTATGTTCAGTGTTATTATGGAAAGATATGGGTTTAGAGTCATTGTGATGTCTGTAGGTTTCATGCTTGTAGCGATGTCTCTGGTACTTTGTCTCACAGGATCCCCCTTAGGATCTCTTGTAGGACTGGTTTAGTGGTGATGAATTCCTTCAGTTTTTGTTTGTTTGGGAAGACCTTTATCTCTCCTTCTATTCTAAATGACAGATTTGCTGGATAGAGGATTCTCAGCTGCATATTTTTTTCTGTTCACTACATTGAATATTTCCTGCCATTCCTTTCTGGCCTGCCAAGGTTCAGTAGAGAGATCTGTCATGAGTCTTATCAGTCTCCCTCTATATGTGAGAGCACATTTATCCCTAGCTGCTTTCAGAATTTTCTCTTGATTCTTGAATCTAGGTGAGCCAGGTTCACTATGATATGTCGTGCAGAAGATCGACTGAATTTATGTCTGAAGGGAGTTCTCTGTGCCTCTTGGATTTCAATGCCTTTTTCCTTCCCCAGTTCAGGCGAAGTACTCAGCTATGATTTCTTCAAGTATACCTTCAGCACCTTTCCCTCTCTCTTCCTCCTCTGGAATACCAATTATGCATAGATTATCTCTTTAGTGCATCACTTGGTTCTCTAATTTTCCCCTCATACTCCTGAATTTTTTTATCTCTTTTTCTCAGCTGCTTCTTTTTCCATAATTTTATCTCCTAGTTCACCTATTCTCTCCTCTGCCTCTTCAATCTGAGCTGTGGTTGTCTCCATTTTATTTTTCAGCTCATTAATAGCATTTTTTAGCTCCTCCTGGCTGTTCCTTAGTCCCCTGATCTCTGTAGCAACAGATTCTCTGCTGTCCTCTATTCTGTTTTCAAGCCCAATGATTAATTTTATGACTATTAATCTAAATTCACTTTCTGTTATATTGTTTAAATCGTTTTTGATCAGTTCATTAGCTGTCATTATTTCCTGGACGTTTTTCTGAGGGGAATTCTTCCATTTCGTCATTTTGGATAGTCCCTGGAGTGGTGTGGAACTGCAGAGCACTTCCCCTGTGCTGTCTTGAATAACTTGCGTTGGTGTGCGGGACCGAAGTCAGACCTGATGTCTGCCCCCAGCCCACCGCTGGTCTACAGTCAGACTGGTGTGCACCTTCTCTTCCCCTCTCCTAGGGGCGGGATTCACTGTGGGGTGGCGTGGCCCGTCTGGGCTACTTGCACACTGCCAGGCTTGTAGTGCTGGGGCATATTAGCTGGGGTGGATCGGCAAGGTGCACAGGGGCGGGAGGGGCAGGCTCAGCTTGCATTTCCATTGGAGATCCACTTCAGGAGGGGCCCTGCTGTACCGGGAGGGACTCAGACCCTCCGGAGGGATGGATCCGCAGAAGCACAGCGTTGGGTTTTTGTGCGGTGCAAGCAATTTCCCTGCCAGGAACTGGTTCCCTTTGGGATTTTGGCTGGGGGATGGGCGAGGGAGATGGCGCTGGTGAGCGCCTTTGTTCCCCGCCAATCTGAGCTCTGTCGTCTGGGGCTCAACAACTCTTCCTCCCGTTGTCCTCCAGCCCTCCCGTTCTCCGAGCAGAGCTGTTAGTTTATAACCTTCCAGATGTCAAGTACTGCTTGCTGTCAGAACACACTCCATCTGCCCCTCTGCTTTTGTAAGCCAGACTTGGGGCTCTGCTTTGCCAGCGGGCTGCCCCTCCGCCCCGGCTCCCTTCCGCCAGTCCGTGTAGCGCGCACCGCCTCTCCGCCCTTCCTACCCTCTTCTGTGGGCCTCTCGTCTATGCTTGGCTCCGGAGAATCTGTTCTGCTAGTCCTCTGGTGATTTTCTGGGTTATTTAGGCAGGTGTTGGTGGAATCTAAGTGATCCGCAGGACGCGGTGAGCCCAGTGGCCTCCTACACCGCCATCTTCCCAGAAGCCTTAGTTATTGTGTTTTATATGCGGTACAGAGAATGTAGTTACATAGTTGGGGTCCCAAAAGAAATATATATGGAACACTCAAATTAGGATAACTGAAGAAAAGATTGTTACCAAAAAGCTTGATAACAAAGATATGGATAGAGTTTTGGAGGAACCACAAGGAAGTGTGCAGGAACTCTGAGAAAATCACCACCCCAAGAACCAAAGAGACAAGAAGGGATTCCTGGAACACAAAAATGTAGTAATGTTGTCTAGGGAGGAGCCGTGGCCTCCGTCAAGGGACAGTCTCAGCACTGAGAAATAGTTTTAGAAAGGAGACAGATGGCTATTGACCACTTGTGTTCAGAAAGAGATTTCCTATGGTTGTTTAGGTCAATGGTTTTCACTCAAGTTTTGTGGTTCCATGATCCTTTCATGCTCTTAAAAATTACTGACAATGCCAAAGATCTTGTATTTATGTCAAGGTTATTTCTCTTGATATTCACTATCTTGCAAACTAAAACAATTTTTAAAGATGTGTGTTAATATAAAAAATAATAATCTCAAGGATTAGGACACTTTTTCTATAAAGGGACATATAGTAAATACTTTCAGCCTGGTGAACCATACAGTTCTCCTTGCATCTCAGTTCTACTGTTGTCTACTGTTGCTTTCAGTTCTAGTCAATTTTGCCGTTTTAGTGTGAAAACAGCCATTAATAATATGTAAAATAATGAATGTGACTCTACTTCAAGGAAAATTTTATTTTGAAAAACAGCAGGCAGGCTAGATGTGGTCTTGGGCTGGATTTCCCCCATGATCTCGAGTTTGGCAACTCCTGATAAAGCCATTAACATAAACGTGTTAACCAGTTAAATTTGTTCATGTAAATGGCACATTTTGTCATGATAAATATTTTCCATATGGAGAAAAGAGGCATTGTTTTTATTTATGTTAATCTCTAATGCCTGGTTTAATAAGAGAGTTGATTCTCATATATATCTGCTTCTGCATGAATTTTATTGCACTGTTATTTTGGTTGAAATATATAAAGAATATTCACCCTTATCCAGATACATAGTTGGAAATATGAGGAACATATTAATGATCTTTTGAGGTAGCTGCAGATATGCTTCTTTGATACTATACCAAAACTCATTTAGAGGTTGTTTTTAAAGAATAGTTGCAATGTGGAAACTAATATGCATTTAATGCATTTTTACATTAAAACCCCCTGTTTTTCATTTCATGTTAAAGTATTTTGTAACACTGTGCATTGGTCATTTAAAAAATATTGATACTTATAGTGACTCAGAGCTCCAAATATTGTCATTTTTTATTATATACTATTTTAAAAATCACATTTATTGATATAACCATTCATCTCATCAGTAAAGTCTTTAACTATTGAGAAGGTACCAAGCTCACAGTAGCAGATAAAGCTTTTCCAATATTTTTTTCTGGAAACTAATTTTACCACTAACAACAAATACTATCCACAATTTTCCTTGAAGTGGCCATTTTTGTTCATTTTCAAGGCAATCTGTCAAAAACCTAAGTTTGAATAACCACAGTTTGTAAGTTGGTTCTTTTCAAGTAAAAATGTTATTCTATGAATCAAGCACTCATTTCAGCTTGCATATCATACACTTGCCCAACTGCTTTTCCTCAAAACCATCATCAAATTTTGGTATACAACTAAAGTGTTTTATGTGTCCCTTCTATTTCATCACATGGAATATTTTAAACAGATATGTATTTAAAGATAGAAGTTTGCCACATAGTTGTGGGTTCACTTCTGGGGTTTCTATTCTGTTCCATTGATCTATGTGTCTATTTTTGTGCCAGTACCATACTGTTTTGATCACTACAGCTTTGTAATAGAACTTGAAGTCTGGAATTGTGATGCCTCCAGGTTTGTTTTTCTTTTTTAAGGTTTCTTTTGGGGTCTTTTGTGGTTCAGTACACATTTTAAGATTGTACATTCTAGTTCTGTGAAAAACACTGTCAGTTATTTGACAGATTGTATTAAGTATGTAGATTGCTTTGGGTAGTATAGACACTTTAACAACATATGTTCTCCCAACCCATAAGCATGAAGTGTCTTTCCATGTGGTATCTTCAATTTCTATCATCAGTGTTTTTATAGTTTTGAGAGGACAAGTCTTTCACCTCTTTGGTAGGTTT
This sequence comes from Panthera onca, assembly GCF_046562875.1. Classification (NCBI taxonomy): domain Eukaryota; kingdom Metazoa; phylum Chordata; class Mammalia; order Carnivora; family Felidae; genus Panthera; species Panthera onca. The sequence continues at coordinate 72,871,146 of NC_138348.1, forward strand.
ATTCCTAGTTATCTTATTGTGTTTGGTGCAATTATAAATGGGATTGATTCTCCAATTTGTCTTTGTTCTGTTTCATTATTGGTGTAAAGAAATGCAACAGAGTTAAGCTGATTTTATATCCTGCAACTTTACTGAATTTGATTATCAGTTCTAGCAGCTTTTTGGTAGACTCTTTTGGGTTTTCTATATTTATAATAATATCATGTCATCTGCAAATAGTGAAAGTTTGACTTCTTCCTTGCTGACTTGGATGCCTTTTATGTCTTTTTGTTGTCTGACTACCGTGGTTAGGGCTTGCGGTACTATGTTAAATAACAGTGTGAGAGTGGAAATTGCTGTGCTGTTCCTGATGGTAGGGGAAAAACTCTCAGTTCATCCCCATTGAGGATATTAGCTGTGGGTTTTTCATAGATGTCCTTTATTATGTTGAGGTATGTTTCCTCTAAATCTACTTTGTTGAGGGTTTTTTTTGTCATGAATGGATGTTGTACTTTGTCAAATGCTTTTTCTAATCTCTATTGAGAGGATCATATGGTTCTTCTTTCTTTTTTAGAAATTTTATTTTTTTTATGTTTACTTGAGAGAGAGAGAGAAAAAATAAGTGGGTCAGAAGCAGGGACAGACAGAGAGAGAGAGAGAATCCCAAGCAGGCTCTGCACTGTCAGTGCTGAGCCTGATGTGGGGCTGATGTGTGTGTGTGTGGGAGGGGGGGGTCATGAGATCATGACCCAAGTCAAAACCAAGAGTCGGACACTTAACTGACTGAACCACCCAGATGCCCCTCTTATCCTTTTGTTTAGTAATGTGGTGTATCACATTGGGAGAACTGGACAGAAACATGCAAAGAAAAAAAAATGAAACTGGACCACTTTCTGACACCATACACAAAAATAAACTCAAAGTAGATGAAATACATAAGTGTGAGACCTGAAACCACAAAAATCCTAAAGGAGAGCACAGGCAGTAACTTCATTGACATTGGCTGTAGAAATTTCTTTCTAGATGTGTCTCCTAAGCCAAAGGAAATAAAAGCAAAAATAAACTATTGGGACTTCATCAAAATAGAAAGTTCTGCACGGCAAAGGAAACAATTAACAAAACTAACAGGCAACCTATGGGATGGGAGAAGATATTTACAAATGACATATCAGATAAAGGGATAATATCCAAAATATATCAATAACTTATAAAACTCAACACCTAAGAAATGAATAATTCAATTTAAAAATGGAAAGAAGACACGAACAGACATTTTCCAAAAGACATATAATTGGTCAATAGACACATGAAAAGATGTTCAATGTCACTCACCATCAGGGAAATACAAATCAAAACTAGAAAGAGATATCATCTCACACTTGTCAGAATGGTTAAAATCAACAACAAGAAACAAGTGTTGGTGAAGATGTGGAGAAAGGGTAATCCTCTTACACTGTTGGGGGGAATGTAAACAGGTGCAGTCACCCTGGAAAACAGTATGGAGGATCCTTAAAATCTTGAAAACAGAACTACCCTATGATCCAGAAATTGTACTAGTAGGTACTTATCCAAAGAATACAAGAATACTGATTTGAAGGGACACATGCACCCCTATATTTATTGCAACGTTATTTACACTAGCCAAATTATGGAAACAGCCCAAGTGTCCACTGACTGATGAATGAAGAAGATGTAGTGTATGTATATATTTATACACTATATATACATATACACACAATGGAATATTATTCAGCCATTAAAAAGAAAGACATCTTGCTATTTGCAACAACGTGGATGGAGCTAGAGAGTATCATGCTAAGTAAAATAAGTCAGAGAAAGACAAATACTTTATGATTTCACTCATATGCTTCACAAAAAAGCAAAGGGGAAAAAAAGAGACAGAGAGGCAAACCAAGAAATAGAGTCTTAACTATAGAGAATAAACTGATGGTTACCAGAAGGGACGTCATTGAGGGTATGGGTGAATTAGGTGACAGGATTAAGTAGTACACTTGTTATGATGAGCACTGGGTGTTGAATGGAATTGCTGAATCACTATATTGTACACCTGAAACTAATATAACACCATATATTAACTAATATAAATTTAAATAAAAAATTTTAAAAATAGACACTTTGGAATCAGCCACATACGTGTGAGTCCAAGATTCAATACTGATAAATGTATATGCTATTAAGCATATTAATAATTTATACATACTTCTGTTTTCTCATTTGTTGACAAGAAAATAATACCTAACCCATATGGCAGATTTAAGAACCATATGATGGTAGAGATAAGTCACCAGCCCAAGCCCGCCATTTAGCAAGCAGCACACCCACTGTTAGGTTTAGGTTTCACATGGGAAGCCAGGAAGACCTAAGACTGACATAGTTGGCTCTATCACTCCCAGGCAGGATTTTGCGGGATGTCTCCTGATCAGGAGTGAAGTCAGAATCTGGACCTGAGACTCTGACTTCCAAACGTGGCTCTGTCCCTTGCCAGCTGTGTGGCCTTTGGAAATTCACTTATCAGAGCCTCAGTTTATTCATCTTTAAAATAGGCTTAACAGGGGCGCCTGGGTGGCTCAGTCGGTTAAGCGTCCAACTTCACCTCAGGTCACGATCTCACGGTCCGTGAGTTCGAGCCCCGCGTTGGGCTCTGGGCTGATGGCTCAGAACCTGGAGCCTGTTTCAGATTCTGTGTCTCCCTCTCTCTGACCCTCCCCCGTTCATGCTCTGTCTCTCTCTGTCTCAAAAATAAATAAACGTTAAAAAAAATTTTTTTTTTTAAAATAAAAATAAAAATAAAATAGGCTTAACAATAACATCTGACCTAAAGAGTTGCTTTGAGGATGAAATGAATTAATGTATTTAAAACACTTAGAACAGCAGCTGGCACATAAGAAATGTGGGAATATGTTAAACTTAGGAGAAGGAAAGAGTATTTAGTGAAATGAGGATAGGATAGAGGCTTTGGTTAAGAGAGAATACAGGTTAAGTGTGAAATAGACATGGAGTGAATAGGGACGAAGTATAAGAGGATATAAGGCAGAAAGGAAGTGTGGCAAATGAACATAAAAATTAAAAAAAAAAGGAGAAACAGAAGTATGAAGGTTCATTTTAAGACTGGCTCAAACAAATATTTTAATTATATAATCTGAGGCCAGATTGGGCACAAGTCATGGGAATCCAAATAATAAAACATAATTCATTGCTCTGAAAATTATGTTAAAAAAATCAAACAAAATATTTTTTTCCTGTTTTCCCATACATCTTGTTCTAGCTTACTCATTTTAATAGATTTTTTTTTTTGAGGAAAAAAAATGGTTTTATACTCTTACTAGCAGCTGTGATTAAAATGTCTGCTGTTAATTTAAAATGTGAAAAACAACCAGAAATTTAAAACTTCATTAATTTTTATGCCTTCACAAAAACATGGTGATAAATATAATACTAGTATGGTTGGGGGTACTGCCTTGATTTGTGCTAAGGCACAGACAGTTTTACTCGCCATTGTTTTCATACTATCAGTGCAAGTGTCAACACAGTGCAAAAGCAAATAATATTTTAGTACCCTTATAAAAATACTTTTGGCCTCACAGACCCATTAAAGGGGTCTAGTGTATCCCCCTGTTCTTTAAAAAGCACTTTCCTACATTTTAAAAATGAGAAAAAAATAAGATTCCAGAAAAAGGGAAAAAGTTAGTTTGGTGTCAAAACTCAAATAACTTGCTTGTGACAGAATCGAGACAAAAATCTGTTTCTCCAACTGTAACTGAGAAGTCTATCGGGAGCACTCTGGTATCTCATTTGTTTACTTAGAAATCTTACAAGTACTTGCCTCGTTTACCTGGGAACACTGTTGTGAGGATCAAAAAAGAGGAGGTAACTGAAAATTTTAAATCCCTACTCGTTTCTAAGGCTCTAATAATAAATCTTTTCCCCAACAGTTCTACTCACTGCTTTATTCTTTTCTGTAACATGAGTTTACCACTCTGGAAACAGACATGAAACTCTATAGGTATGGCCACAGAAGGGCAAAGTAGTGAAACAATACAGTTCATCCAGAAAGTCAGGTGGTTTGTTGTCAGTTTAGTAAGACTCATAGTTAATTTATGTTTTTACTTACCAATTACTTATTTTAATATAATTAGACACTGCTCTTCCAACAACAAAATGTAATAATGATTTTACAAGATATGCTTTTACTTTTCAAAATTGTTCTCGAAGTGTTAACTAATATTTTAGAATAAAAAAAAGTTTCTATGATGTGACTAAGCTCCAACATGGAAGACATTATGTAAATTAAAGCAAGCCATGTTATGCTTAGATTCAGGCAGGAATTAACAAAGAAGTAAATATTCCCCATTTCAAGGTTTAAACTTAACTAACACCATTATTTTTATACCATAACTACTCATTTCACCAAGAAAGAGAATTCAGAGCCATAGATTTTTACCTCTACTTAATGAAAATTAATCCTTATCTTTCTGTATTTTCTATAACTTTAGATATTAGTATAAATCATTAATACTTTGATGAACCACATAATTCACCGTAAATTTTTTAAATGTTTTTAAATATGTTTATTTTTGAAGGAGAGAGGGACAGAGCATGAGCAGGGGAGGAGCTGAGAGAAAGGGAGACACAGAATCTGAAGCAGGCTTTGGGCTCTGAGCTGTCAGCACAGAGCCTGACACGGGGCTAGAACTCATGAACTGTGAGATCATGACCTGAGCCGAAGTTGGACTCTTAACCCACTGAGCCACCCAGGCACACGCCCCTGCCCCCTCTGCCATTCACCTTAATTTTTAAATGTTAATTTTAAACTAAAATTATTTATCAGTAAAATTATTTATGTAGTGGAACTCTAGTCCAGTGGTAGTGGAGTTGCTGAGGTCTTGTTTGTGGTCTTGAATGACTGGATTGACCATGATAATGCTGTTGATCCCACAGTCTGAGTTCATAATAGTGATTATTCTCCCATACTTGATATTTGTGAAGGTTTTTATCTGTTCAAACACAATGTAAATTCCCAGTATACCCTCTAACATTGGACATGACCTCATCTTCTGACAGGCATTAGACTCAAGTGTGTTTTTCCAATGGCTTCATCTTGCTCAATTATGATTTATAAAAGGAAGTGAAAATGGTGAATCCTGAGTTAACACTGTAACACTCAATATTATTTAAGCTGGCATATTGTCACTAAAATAATTTTATTAGTACACAGAAACCTCTGCATCAGTCTTTTTTGGAATCACTGCCCAGCAGTCTACACTGAAGTGGTTACTCTCAGTAACTAGGAACAGGAATGGTCAGAAAGTAATTAGAAGCTGAGTGTGAACTTGGTAGCCCTGTAATTACAAGACTTGGGAGTGAAATTCTGCATTCAAGTGTAATTGCTAACTTTTGTTCAGAGCCAATAATAATGTCATGAACAACACTTAAATAATGGTCAAAGCCAATGGTTTCCAAACATGATAGTTAAATTATGATCACAGTCAAAGATTTGGAAACCAGGAAATTTATGATTGTGCATGGTTACTTTCATGTGTCAACCTTACTGGATCATAAGGTACACAGATATTTGGTCAAATTTTATTCTGAATGTTTCTCTAAGAGTGTTTTTGGATCAGATTAACATTTTAATTGATAGGCTGCGTAAAATAGATTGTCCTGTCTGAAGTGGGTGACCCTCTTCCAATCAACTGAAGGTCTGAATAGAACAAAAAAGCCTGAGTAACAGGGAACTATATATGTACATATTTATGTCTATGTCTATATCTGTATCTATATCTATCTGACAGAGAGAAATGAGTGCCAGGTACAGTGTTCTTATATACCTCAAAATTTTAATTTAATTTGAATTTGTTGATGGGACACGTTACTTTTATTTATGTTACCAGCACAATTAGTAATAATTTTTCCTTTATTTGAATTACATTACATAATCCTTAGAATTCATATATGGTCATTTGGCTACACCTAGGAGCAATCTAAAATTCATTTATATAGGTTAAGAAATAAATTACTGGCTTCCAAATTAGGCATCACAGTGTGATGGCTAAAATTTGATGCTGCTGAGATTATATATATATATATATATATATATATATGTATGTACATCATATATATATATATACACACATATATATCATACATACATCATATATATATTATATGTATATACACATATATATACATCATATATACATCACATCACAGATATATTCTGATGTCACATCACAGATATATTCTGATGACTTGGAGTACGTTAAAATATAAACAGAAGTTTTATTAATTGCATTGCCTGTGATAGATCTGAGGAATTCATTCAGTACAAGAAGCAGTAGTAGAGTCTAGGCATTAGAATAAGGAGAGTGACTATACATTTAAATTCTTCAGGTCATGTATAATTTGGATTGCATTTCACTCCAATTTAGGGAAATTACAATTTTACTTTCTAAACTCTTTATTATATTTTCTTATGAAACACTTTGGTATTTTGAAAGTAAAATTGATCTATTTTTCAGTGATACTGCATCATTATTACTTTAACCTTTAGTTTTCTAAATATAAAATATCTCATCTTAAATATTCTAACATAAGGACATAAAAACCACACACAAATCCACCAACACAAACAGTTATTGCTATCATTTGAGTGTTGTCTTTTATATGTTCCTCTCAGTTTCTTTACATAGTGGTAATATAGCATGTTATGATATCTGTTCCCAGATTTCCTTGATTACGATATAAACACAAGTCATGTGCTTATGACACACAAGCTTACTAACCATCAGTTTCATTGCTATATAACATTCTGCTGTGTAGATACACCAGAATTTTAAAATTTAATTTCACATTTTCAAATAGAGATTGGCCTCTTTGAAAAAGATTTTGAATGAAATGGAAATGGAAGGGGGAACATAAAAGTTATGAAGTAAATTGGAATATTAATTTATTTTATCTGATTTCTTTGGCATAAGATATATGACAAAACAAGTGAGATATGAATAAGTGACTAACACTGGTCACATGACAAATTCTTTGTGTGAAATATAGGCATATGGATTTGATGGCAATCCATTCTTTTTTGTGAATTCAATTAGACTCAGAATAAAATGAAAAATAATGAGGGCTATATATCTGTTTATTCAACAACTATGTACTTAGTATCAACTAAATTTAAAATAAAAATATTGAGCTATCTGCCACTAAGCACATCTCCCAGGGGGGAAATGAAGAAGAATCGGCCGATCTTGCCCTGAGAGCTAGATTCGCAAGAAAAACACACCCACATCCACACACCCATGTTCACTCACATGGAAACTCTAATAATTAAAGATGAACTAATTAGTTTCTTATGTTTGACCCAGATCATAATATTGGCTTTCAGAAGAAGAAGAAAAAAATCCCAATTTGTGTGTGGCATTTAGCAAATGTGAGGAGTTACAGAAATGATATTTTATACTCAGTCTTTGAGGTTTTGCAAACTTTGGACATAGGGAGATAGAAGATTGAGGGGGCAGGTGATTTTAGACAGAAAAAAAGATTAAATATAGAAAGGAAGAAAATCTCAGGAGACACGGGTTGGTCAGTTCACAGAAGTTAAAAAAAAGAAAAAAAAAGCAGTGTGCTTTACTAGTATAAAAAATGGTGATTCTAAGAACTTCTCGGATAAAGAAAAAGAAATAATGAATGAATACATGCATGAATGAATGAACAAAAATGTTAGCTGGGAAAGAATAAAATAGGGATGTTCAGGAGTCATGAGGAAGCAAGATAAGACGTGAGAGAGGTGATATCTCCAATGCAATGGGCATTGAGAGTAAATCCCCAATTCCTTCATCAGCTTGTAAACTTCAGCAGCAGAAATTACAGGTCTTTTTCAATGCTTATCTTCTGCTTACTCTAGTGTCTGGCACATAGTAAGAGCTTAGTATTTATTGAATGAGAATGGGACTCAATAGACAATTTACCAAAATTTTTCAGATATCTACTCATTAGGAGAAGATACGACAGAAAAATACAATGAACACAAATTGCAGGAAAAGAGAATTAGGATAAAGCAGTTTTATGTGATAATTTTAGGAAAAGAGAGGTAGAACATTGTGTGAAGTCTTTCAGAAAGAGACCAAAGTTAAAACCCTTGTATCTATCTAGAAGGTTGTTTTCAGTTACGTATAAAGCTGCATGGTTTCCACAGGAAGATGATGACCAGAATAATCAGTAGGATCAATAGTTATCAGTGATATTTTATAAGTAAACATTTTCATATGAGAAATATGATATAAATAATGTAAATGTATTTATTTCACCATCATGGCATTACAGATTATAATTAGCAGACTGAGTGAAGATGCTTGCAGATTATGGGCTGCAGAAGGGGCTGACTTTAAATTTTGGGTTATGATGCTGGTGGCAGGGTGTTTTACACGATTTGAAGATTCCTTTGCAGGCAGAACACAACACAATGGTACTTGGATAGAAGAAAGGCAGAACTTCATTACTCACAGCTCCAAAAAAGAGAGAGCTACCACCCTGGAGCACACCCACAGGGGCTTCTACCCAGGGGCAGGACAACAACAAGCAGGAACTGTAAGGGGCAGCATAGGTATGGCAAGTGGGGTGGGGTTAGCTAGGTTTTTCAGGCTCCCCGTGGACTGGCTAATTTGAATAATTTCTCTGGTTCTTATGCATGGGGTTGTCCCTGGTTGTCTGGTACCTGGTCTCAGGAAGATCAAGGCTGGTACATAGTGGCTTAGAGTGTCAGAGGGAAGTTGCTGGAGTAAAGACTTCATCAGCTCATCAGGACTAGCCCCTGACTAGCCCCTAACCACAGCTTCAAAACTGACTCAGGATGGCATTTAAAAACCAAAACAAAACACTATTTTACACAAGGGCTGCATGAGAATCACAGGTCATATTGCAGGAGTTGGATAGAATTGTCTCACGTGCTATGGATTAGAAGGAAGGGGTCTGTACTTAGTTTTGGTTTAAATGTGAAAAGAGATTTCTTGTGAACTATATAAATGACAGAGAAGAGTCGGACCCATGAGCTGAGGTTACAAAAGGAGGTGGATGAAGTTTCCTGAGAGAAGTTTCTCTTTAGAGGGCATTTGCTTAAAGGGGAGGAATACCAGTCTTTGATCAAATCTTTCTCACATTGGAAATCATCAAAATTGTAGGCAGACATGTCATCTGGGAATGACTAGACATAGTTTTATGGTGACTGGTCTGAGAACAATGGGGTACCCAGCCCAGTGTAGGCTATTTGAGAAGTACTTAGGAGACTCTTCAAGATCTCTGCTCTTGAGGAGTTTACAACTTGGTTCCATATTGTCATAAAATCCTTGATGGCAACTGTCCTGGTGGAGGCTTTTCCCTAAGCTCTATAAAATATACTTTATAGTTCCTTGAAACTGTCCCATGTAATATTAATTATTGGCCCATAATTTTCCTTTTCTTTCCTAAGAGCTCTGCACAGTTAAAACAATTTTAATAGTATTGTTTCTCTGACAAGTCTTACGGATATTTTATGGAAGCTAATATTGGTTTTCTGAAAATCACCTAAACACCATTCAAAAATAAATAAAAGAGCACCTTCTTTCTTGATATTCTATAGCTCTTCTTAATGATAGTGAGTCGTAGCTTCTTAATGTATTTTTCCAGGAAAGCACCCACTTGCTTGTCCTGATAGTACCGTTATGGAATGGTAATCTTAAAGTGTTACTACTGTAAGTTTAAAGACAATGATCACTTTGAGGACACCTGAGATTTAGAGCTCAGCAAGAAAAAAAAAACTATGCTATGCAATCTATTCAAATAGATTAAAATGGTTCCTGATAATGGTTTTTGAATTAAGATTTCTTCTCTGTTCTGCATTATGATTTATTTGGGTTAGAGAAATATAGCATTGCATTATAGAAAACTATAAGACATGGCCACATGCAAAAAGAATGTATTAATAATTCAAGGAATGGGTCAATAATTGTCTAAGAACATGGTTGGTAGCTACTCTGTTTAGGATAGGCTAATGAATTGCATTGGGGAAGGAAATTTTATGAAAGTACTTATCTTTTTCATGAATAATAAAACAGCTCTTCTCCCGAACTTACTGGATAAGGACTCATAGGATTCAAACTCCAGCGCAGGATGTGACAGCTAGTTGAGAGACATCTGAGTTTAGAGGTAAAGCTAAGGATTTCTCAGTTTGCATGAATATAGCATCTTTCCTGGTATTTATACCACCCACTGTCTGTCATAATGAATCAAGCTCCGATTAGATTCTGTTAATTTCCAACTATAAATATTAGAGCTCACTCTTATTATTTTTTCTTGTCAAAGAGAAACAGGAGGGGAGGAGAAACACTGCATTTATAGATAAGATTGTTGCTGAGGAAACCATTCAGTTGGACTCTTCCCTCCATGGCCTGCCTGCCTTACTTTGTATGTATTCCACGAATAGTAACCCTATGGCTTGCTTTCAAGTTCAAATTGGAAATTATGATAAGAGTCTTAAAATAGTTTTTAGAAAGTGAATATTATCTGATTTCATTTACAACATCACAGTCCTTACCTACTGTTGAGCTAGTTATTTATTTATAAGATTCTACTAGCCCAGATTCTAAGAAAGGTAAGCAAATTTATAAACCTATAAGGCTTTGTTCCAAGACAGCCTTGCTATTTTCATCAAAATCAGAGATTTTTCTTACACACACACACACACACACACACACACACACACACCAAAACGCCAAAACCTTTTTTTCCCCACACTCAGCATGTTCCATATGCTCTGTCATTCAGCCTGAATCAGTGCCTAAGGTCTGTTGTCACTACAGGACAGTTCAACCTCTCCATCTTTCTATCCCTACTTCCTTTGCCTCTCATTGGTGTCGTTCCTCAGAGGATTTTCCCCAAATTCTTGTACACAGGGAGTTCTAAGACTGTGCATCCCACAAAGACTAGCCATTGGATAAAAGCTACTATCAGAAAGGGAGAATAGTCTTGGGCAATGCAGCTTTTTGGATGAGAGTAATTCCTGGGTACAGCTTTTAACCCTCATAACCAATATCTCTTTCTCATCCCTGAATGGAAAAAAGGTGGTTGTGATTGCCTTTTTGATATGTCAACTATGATTGCCTAAAGTCTCAGCTCTTTAATCAAATATTATGTATGGTACAGGTAGCTATGAAGATATTTTGCAGATGTGCTTAACGTTCACAATTAGTTGACTTTAAGGGAGATTATCTTCAATACACTGATTCAATTACCTGAAAGGCCTTGCAGAATCACACCCTCCCTAAAGAAAAAGAAATCTCACCTGTGGACAGCAGCTTCAGCCTATGCCCAAGATTTCCAGTTTGCTCATCCTGACAGTCTGCCCTACAGATATGGGTCTTTCCTAGCCAGCTCTTACAATTGTGGAAGTTAATTTCCTGAAAGAAATTTCTTAGATTTCTTACTGGTCATATTTCTTTGGTTGAGCCCTGTCTGACAGAGTGGCAGACCATAACATTTATTCCTAATACCAGTTCTATCTCCTTATGGTAATTAGAGTGGTTTTCCTATGCCAGGATGGTGACTCTTGTTCTTCCCTTACTTATAGGTCTCTTTGCACAAGGAGTCTAATGAGAGTGTGTGAGTTCCACAGATTAGAGTTTATGGGACTTTTGCTCTGTCCCTAGAGTATGGCCATTTTGGGTACAGATCCTAGAATTATAGAAGAATGAACACAGATTTCCTAAGTGGATCACTGGGAGTGATGGTAAGCGAGACAATTCCTAACCTATTCCCTGAACATAGATACTACTATTGGAGATATGACATATTGGAGACACCATACAATAATTGCTGATCAAGGGTGTATTGTACATCCTGGTATATAGCTCCTCATCCTCTCAGATGCCATTTCCGAGATAACATCTCACCTGTACCCATAAATAACAATTCTATTGTTCTATCAGGTTGGCAAGTTTTGGGTGGTTCAATATGTGTAGACAGAACCAGTGGATACTCTGGTCATGTATCCACTGCCACACCTCTTATAGTGTAACATGGATCCCTCGGTCTGATGTGAGGCTTTATGGTATCATGTATTTGCAGACCAAACATGTTAAAAGCTGTCTAAGGGTGGTGCTGCTTAAGGTCTGGGCATGGGGTTGGGGGGCAGGAAAGGCAGACACAAACCTACACCGAATATAGTCAAGATGAACTGCTGACACTTCAGGGGGAAATGATCTAATTTAATCAACTTGTCACAACATAACTCGTTGGCTTCCTAAAGGAATGGGACCATTTCAAGGGTATAGCATTGTTCTTTCTTGCTAGAAGTTTGGATGTTTAGCAGCAGAGCTAGAGAAATCTTGGGGTGGGTGTGGAAGCACATATCAATGGGCCTATGCATAGCTGCTGCTTTTTTTTTTTTTTTTTTTTTTGAGAGAGAAACAGAGAGGGAGCTCATGCATGTGAGTGGGGGAAAGGGGAAGAAGGAGAGAGGGAGTGAGGGGGGAGAGAGTGAGAAAGAGAGAGAGAGAAAGTGAGAAAGAGAGAGAGGGAGATTGAATCTTAAGCAAGCTCCATGATCAGCATGGAGCTGGATGAGGCAGTGGATCCCACAATCCTGGAATCAGGACCTGAGCCGAAATCAAGTTGGCTTCCCAGGTACCCCATAGCCTCCATTCTTGGCTTACACACACTCATTTTTGTGCTCACACACAATGGCTACCATGTTCATAAGCCTTGTGTGTGAGCACTGGAGTGGCAGATTAAGAGGCTATCTGAAGTCAATTTGTTGAGATATTTAATTTACTTGGATATAAAATGCCTTTTCCATGGTAGCTGCTCTTGTGTTTCATACCTACTACCACTGTCCCATCAATGTGATTCTTCCCCAAAAGTTTGCCCTCATCTTCCCAGTTATTCTCCTTCCAAGTTCTTGAGTAACCAGACAAACCACAGAACACTATGAGCCTTCATATATTCTTATCTCAGAATAGTTCTTTTCTCCCCACAAATTAGATAATCAGGTTCACTGACCAAAATTCTGCCTATTAGGACAATATTTCCTAAACCCTCTCTTTCAGGACCATCCATGAGTAAGTATAAAGTGCAGCCACAGTCTTCTTTTCAGCTTCCACTCACATACTGAGCTGGCCCTCCATGATCCAGCTCTCTGGATCTCTTCTGTAGCTGCTCATAAAGGAACCCTCCTCCAAAATGGTCATATGAGTGAACCACAGGAAAGACACAGGTACAATTGTGGTAGAAAACATAGGAGCTCAAGCCAGGTAGTCATGCAACTTATGTGTGTTCTCTGGCTATGTATGACCTTCATTCCAGATGTACTACTTTCCTCTTATGAAGGATACTATTGGGCTTGCTCAACTTATAATTCAGTGAGTCTGTTCGAATTCATCCCATGATGGCCATTCCAGCTGCATGGCCTACTGATGTCTAATGGCCATGCACTCCATCTCCATCAGGGCCCAGCCAAGGCAACAAGCTATTTTCTGTCTGATCTAAGATGATCTGTTATAGGTTGCATTGTCCTGCTCCAGAATCCTACATGTTTACATTGTGATTCTTCTATTGGTGCTTGCCATAAATTCCACAAGATGTTTTTTCCTGTAACAAATATCTTGAAAACTATGCAGGAGACCAAGTCAAATGGCCCAGGAGGCAGAGTGTTTTGCATCACAGTCTGAGTATGCTTCAGAGCCCTATTTACACTCAAAGCAGGCAGTCTTCTATGTCACTTAGTAAATGGGTTTGGGGCACGATTCCAAAGGGTAGAATTTCATGCCTCCAGAATGTGAGGTCTAGTAGGATTGTGCTTTATGTTAAAGTGGGTACTCTGTAAAGTCTCAAACCACTGGACATGTAAAACATTCCCTGATATGACAGGCCCCTGAATCTTATTATTATTTATGAATACCAACTCCAGCCCTAAAGTGGATATTTTATCAAGTTCTTCACTCTACTTGCTACACTCCCTATACAGCATTTTCACAGTTTTCTGTGGATCTGACACCCAAGCTGCCACTCTGTCCTTGCCATTTATTTTTATGATAACACTAACTTTACTTCTCAGTTAAACATCACCACCTGGCTTCCATTATTTTGCAATCCTATGATGCTTATTGTTATCAGGAAGCCCACTCCTGTAATAGCATCTTTTGTCATTAGTCCTGGCCTCCAGAAAAGTTTCTGGAGATTTTTCACGTTTCTGAAGAGCCTCTGTGTCCCTTTCACCAATGTTCCATTATCACTTTGGTAACTAGAGTGTCTTCTGGATTTCTCCATCGTCCATAATCATTTGTTCTATGTAATACTATGGCATGTATAGTATGCTCTTATCTCTGAGTCTTTTGATCATTTACTCTCCTGTCTACCATAGAAGTTTTGAAATTTCTATTTCACTTTGTGTGGGTCTTTGCTTCCTCCAAAACTCTAAGACCATGCCAGCAATGCATTAATGCCATCTTTCAAAGTCCTCTCCAGAATGATGAATTATTTATCACTGATGAGTATTCCCATGTCAATATACTCTCCTTTATCCAAGTTTATGTTCTGGTCCACCTCCCTGTGCTCTGACACCCTAAGATCTAGTCCCTTAGTCAAAGCATGGTCAGTCACTGCATGGCCAACCACTGCACAGTCAGCTAGTGCATGGTCAGCAATGCCATCTAGTCACTATCTGTTCTTGACTGTACATATTGCCAAAATCATGCACTCCTTCAAGATAAAGTCCCTCTCCTCTCTTAACAAAGCATTTCCCCAGTCAAGTTATATTATGACATAACCTGGTGTCGTGTTCTAGTTTTTTTGTGGTGGCCAGGGGAAGAGATCATGAGTGGGACACATATTACCTGGCCCTGTGATGTGCCAGAACTGGCTTGCTCCAACTCGTAAGAGACAATTGCTAAACATTCCAGGACTTTTGTGAGCCAATTGTTAAACTGTTGGTGGTGTTAAATGTATCACAGTGTGAATATTTACATCATGCATTTTAGGAAATGCAATAAATCAGGGCTTTGCTTATTTGTTTATCAGATTTTCCTCTCAGGTGGTAGTTAAATATTGACCAGAATACCACTGGGATTAATCATTCTTTAGCAACAAGAAGTGAGCGACTTTGACAGTCTCAGAAGTTTCAAGAAAATCTGAAGTTTTAAGATTTTTAGTGTATTCACCCAGATGTCCTCACCTAATGTCTCAGAGTGCCATTACTTCCCAGTCAGGTCTCTGACTTTGGTGTCTCTAATTTTTGGAGGTTGGTAATTCAACCTCTTCTGTAACTTTACAACTATAAGTAAGTCCTGGACCTCTTCTGAAACTTTCCTGTCCATTGGCTAAAGGAGATACAAATATCTTTATTGGAAAGATTGGAAGACCAAGAGTTTTAAATTGATGACTAATCATCCTCAACCTTTCACTTTCTTTCGTTAATGTATCCATTGCCCCAGCAACAGCTATATAGTCCTCATAATTACTACTTTCAGTATTTTTCAGTTGCCTGAGATATTATAGTTACCCGTGCATTTTCTTTCATCATTGCCTCACCCAAGTTCACCACCATTAAAAATTTAACAATTCATTTTCCTAATTACCACCCAGCTTTCAAAGTGTCATTTTAGGGTCTGCTTCCTACAACTACTTTTGGGCACCAAATGGTTGATTTCTCAGGGAAATAGACTTCAGATTCTGAGATGTGCATGCAGCAGGTTTACCGGGGATATTAGGATATTACCTCTAGAATAACCATCCATGTGAGGGAGTGAGGAGAGCAGGGTTTGGCAAAGGCCAGGGTTGAACTACATGCATTTGCAACAGTGACCTCAGTCAGTCCTATGGGAAGCTCTGAAGCATGGATGGCCCTATAGAATGGTCCTCCATTAAGCAAGGACCTAAGCCTTTGCATTGCCTCAATCAATCAGTTAGTAGATGAGGATGATTTTCCCAGTAAGGGACTCTGAACTGATGAATCAGTAGCCAACACCTTGGGCAGATGAAAACCTGAGTCCTGAAGTGGTATTCAGGTGGCTCTCCTCAATATCCACTACCAAACAAGTAATCAAAATGACATTAATTATGGACTCTGTTTTCATAACACTATGTCCCTTATATTTATTTACAAGAAGGGTTTTGAGACCTCAAACTTATGAGGTTTTAAAACATTTCCCTTTTAAAACTCAAAAGATCTTCAACTTCATTAGTTTGAAAATATAAAGAGAATGGAGACTATAGAAATCAGAAGTACAGAAGTCTCTCTTGGTATCCCAGGGTAGAAGTAATAGGATCTTACAATATGCCTGTTCTTCTGAATAAAGTGAAAAAGCCAGAGGCTGTTTCATGTAAATCCAAGCAGAACACAGTTCAGAATGAAGTATTTGGTATGTACTAACTATAAGGAGAAACAGAATTGTAAGCTCATACTGGCCAATATATTTCCCCTACTTAAGTAGGTCAGATTAGCCATGGCAATAAGAACTCTGAATAGACTTCAAGCTACTAACATAATTAATCCTTTTGCTATAATTTCAATGGTTATGAATCTCTGAACAGAACTCCTTTCCTATACCAACATTTTCACAAATCATGCATCAGCTTGTCAGAAATTTTTGATCACTAAAACATCAAAATAAAATTTACTAATTTTATTGAGATGAATAACTCTTTAGAAATTCTAAGCATTTCTCTCCCCAAATCCAACAACATTTTCTATCTTGCCACTTACATACGTTTAAACTTACATGAGTATTTAAAGAAAAAGAGTTCCTGCTGCTGTTTAATATGTGAGTAGAAAAAAAGATCATTCATGTATTTCTTATTGTGTAATCTTGTATGTGAGAAGTATTGATATGAGGAAAATGCTATTTAGTTTCATATAAAACATATTATAAATGATCACACTATGATGAAATTATTTAGAAAGGTATATCTCGTGAGAAAATTTACTTGTAGCGGAAGGTTAACAAATCTGTAGACTGAAGACTCTTCCAAATTTTTTAATGAGGAAAGAACAGGAGAAACAAATGGTAACTGAAAATTATGTAAGGAAGAAAAAGGTTTTTTGTTTCCTTCCCTCTTTCCTTCTTCACTCCTCTCTTCTTCCTTTTCTTCCTTCCCCTTTTTCCCTTTTCTTTTTTTTTTATACAAACACACTTACATATTCAATCCTCTTTCGAAGACAGAGAATAATTCCTCTTATAAATACATATATACATTAACATATTTTTCAGTTTCATATATATAATACAAATACACATAGCTTCAAAGGTATTAATAAACCAGTGTAAGTGCAATAATAATTTATCCATCTATGATAAACAATGCCTTATGGAATAAGTCATTATAGGATTTTCAGTTCACTGGAAGAACAAAGAGAAGAGGAATTTTTTAAAACTTTTTCTAAGGATGATGTAGGGACAGGGAAATGAAATGGAATCCTAGAACATATAAAGAACTGAGGTGTGAATCTATTAGAACAAAATTCAGCACACAATGACTGAGATATTTTGGTGCTAAACCTGAGAGTTGCTGACTTGGCTGGTTAAGACTACAGACAAGCATGGAGAATTATGCTGCCTGAAAATGGTTTATTGAGTAAATAGGAGGGTAAGTCTTCCCTCTAAGAAGGCTGCAAATGATTAAGAACAGTGGGGGGCGGGGTGGAGAGGGGCAGACACAGGCAAATGAGCAGGTGGGTTCAGGAGGTGGCATGTGTTCATGTCACATAATTTCTGCTCCTTCTATAAAAGCAAAAACTACCACGTGACCAAGAGAGAAAAGATGGTGGGAGGCTGCAGAGGACTTGAGGAAACAATGAACATTAAGAATAACTGTTGAGAAGAATGGAGAAGAAACTGTCTCTTTAATTATCAAAATAAACACAGTCAGTAATATGGAGGATGCATCCATGTTTCGATACTACAAATGTACACTGAAAGCTATTCTTTCTGATACTTTTTTTTTTTTTCCTGGAAAAGTGCTGAGCAACCGCGGTTTAATGCAGAATATGTGCTTTGTTATAGAGATGCAGCAGTGGAGATTTTCCGGACAAGTACAGAGACCGAAGTTACAGGTAAGAAATCAATTAACGCTACATTAGCTTAGTTTGGAAAAGGTCTAAGTAAGGTAAGAAATGAATGACGCTCATATGGAGAATATGAGAACTTCAAACGGCCTCTAAACATTCAAAAGTTAATTTTTTTACTTTAGTTTTAGTATAAAGTGTTGAAATACACCATTAATTCATGGTATGTATGTATTCTAATGACCTATTAACCTAAATATTCAATCTACCAGATCATTGTATTCCCTGACCAGTCTAGATAAACAGTAGTTTGATTTATGCCTCTGCTCGGATACATATTTCAGAACCCATTTAAATCCAAATACAATCCCAAGTTTCTTTCCATTATATGAATCATCGGAACTCTTGAGATTTACAATACTTTACACATACCAGAGGGCAATTAGTGAGAAGGCAAAGCAATTGAAAGATGATCTACATTTAAATACCAAATACAATTACTGCTGAATTCTGTTTGAATTTATTCCATTAATTACTGGAGTCACTGTGCCCCACCTTTCAAGTACTTCCTAATTCAAAGTTATTATTCTCACAAAGTTAAGTTTGGTGAGACCTAATCAGGTCATAGATAGGCCAATCTTTCATGAAAATGACTGGTTTTATATATGGTCCCATCTGAGATTATTTTTTCTTCTATAATACTACTAATTAATAGTTGGTATATTCCAGACACAGTATACAGAATGTTGTATTTCATTTAATTTACACCTCTCTATATAAGAACTATTTTATATACTCAAATTTCACATGGGAAAACTAAGTTTAGGAGAGATTAAAAAACTTGTCCTAAATCATGTAGCTGATAATCACTGCCCTTATCAAACAGGTCTATCTGATTCTAGTATCCAAGATTCAATCATTTTGCAATTCTGCTCACATCTCATCCCTTACACATACTACTTCTGTCTCCACTGGCACTTACCCTATAAGCTAAACCATAGATTTTGAGCCATGAATTTCAGACATTGATTTTTCCAAAGTTATGCAGAACAATGCCTCTACTTACTATGTTCCATATATAGACTGTTGATCTTCTGATCTTATTTCCTGTCTATTGCCTTCCTCTTTCCCTTCCAGAACTGGCATATAGATCTTTCAAGTCCTCTTTGAGAGACTTAGCATGAGCTAATCCTACTAATATCCCAGATAGAATATTCTGGAATTTTTTTTTTTATAATCTAATCTGTTTTGTCCATTTCTTTACTCAAGTCCATCAAGTTTCTCTGAGTTGGGATAAGGATAACTTCAGACATCAGTGATCACACGTACATAAAACCTTTCCTGTCAAGAATGGGCTCATTGAAATAAAGAACTATTCTTATTTATCTTTATATTCTGTTGCATTGTACTTCAATAAGTATAACTGTATCTTAAATAAATGAAAAATCTAGGAGAAATGCTGTACTGTCAGGAACACTGTGCCAGCAGGTATACATGAGAACTAGTCTGGGCTCATTGAAACATACATTCTCACAGTTTTCCTGCAACCTGATAGCACACACTGCTTAGTATAATGAAATATGCCATTGAAATTAAAAAAAAAAAAGAGAGAGAGAGAGAGAAAGAAAGAAAAAAAAAAAACAAAAAAACCCAACCAAACAAACAAAAACCAACACAGTTCTGATTCCCTTCTCCAAGTATAGTATTTTTATGATTGGATTATATGCCACCAACTCCACTTCCAAATTTTTCCAGAACTATTATTTGAAGAGTAAATGAGGAAACTTTAGTAGGGAACGGAGAGTAGTTACAAGTTAAAGATTTATTAAGCTTTATTAGGAGAGGTAAGTCAAAGTTTTAATTCTGTCCCAAAAGAGAGAACCTAGAAAGAAGTTTGTTAAACAGTCCCTAAGACTATGACTACACATTGGGGGAGTCCTGCTTTCTGAACTACTTTGCCTTCTTTTTCTGACTAGATAGCCCTAGAAAACAAAGATCAGGTTGTCTATGCTTATTGATAAGCCTAACAGTCTTATTGCTGCAAATATTATGGCAAAAAAACAAAGGGAATTTCTTTATAATAGATTGCCCTGAGAGTTAACCATGGCTGCCTTCTTCATTCCCAAATGTTTACATGAAGTATTTAATATTGAAACTCTTTTAATAATAACAATAACATTCATTATTTACAGTGAAGAGTGATTTTGCATATGTTATTTTAGTTAATGCTTATTTCTGTCATATTAGACACATTAAACAAATATTTGGATGTATATTAAAATGTTTAGGGGTATTAAATTTCATTGATAAAATTTTGCTTTTATCTGGTATTTCTAATCCACTGACCTGAAGATTAATTTACTAATATTATTTAAAGGAGGATTCTAAAAAGTGTTTATTTTGTCAAACCGATAGGTATGATAGTTAATACTTATTGTACTTCATGGTAAAAACTTCAGTTTTGTCACTAATATTTTCCATAGTATGAACAAATTCCTCCAATAAAAATCTTATGTTGAAAGAGTTTAATTTGATGATGTATTTGAATTAATAGGATGATATAAAATTATAACTAAGATATTTCTTTTTGTAAAATCAATAGGTGCAAATTAAATAAATTTTCATGACTCGTAGCTACATAAAGACAAATATAACCAAGCTTTATTTCACAGCTGTACAGGGCAACAAGCAAAAGGAGATTAATAATATCTCTTGCATTCCCTGCAGTCAATAGAAGTCTCCTTCATAGGAATGTACAACATAGACTGACATGGAAAAAGTAAAAGCCGTTGGGAATACTGAGAGATAAAAAGTGAGGTGAAACAACAACATGCATAAATATAGAATTAATGATACATTCAATGTACCTTTTATATTGAGATTTATTATCTACCAAGCACATTTTGTGGGATACATAGTATTATAGGTAATAACTTCTAATTATTGTAATAAACTATATCAAATGCAATCCAAAATCTCAGTGACTTAATGTAAAAAAAGATTTGTTTCTTGCTTACCCTATATGTCCAGTGATGGTTTGACAAGTACTCACCCTATATGTCCAGCGGGGTCTGATCCATGTAGCCACTCAAGGATTCAGGCTGATCAAAGTTTATCAACTCTGAGGCAGGAAACAGAGAATGGAGGAACATAAATGGCTTTTGTTTTTACTCTTTCATCCCAGAACTAAAACAGAGAATGCAGTATTTATGAGAATTATAGTCTCTGTGCTACATATATATATAGTCAGGTAGCTTGATCTCATTTTCATATACAAAAGAATTTTCTGAAAATTATAAAACTAGTAAATCTAGTAAATGGTGGAGCCAACAGTGAAGCCCAGGTCTTCTCCTCTTAATCTCCTCAGCAGGTTAAGAAGTAATTCCAAATGCACTCTTACATGTCAACTTCCTGTGTTTAATTAGAACGTTAAAAGGAAGATCTTTAAGAAAAGACTAACTTTACTAAATAGGTAGAGCTATGTCACTAATTGAAAAAAGTAAAATACAAAAGATTCTAAGAGGAATGTTTACTTGGATACATACTAACACTGTCTGATCAAAAGTCTTTTTTAGCGTGAAAGAGTTGAAAACATTTAAAAATATAATTAAATAAATTAACATATGCACTGTTGATTACTGTGAGACTGGTCACTCAAAAAACAACAATAATTCTTCTTTCTTTTTTTTAATAAATTTCTTTTTTTTTAATGTTTATTTATTTTTGAGACAAAGAGAGACAGAGCATGAACGGGGGAGGGTCAGAGAGAGAGGGAGACACAGAATCTGAAGCAGGCTCCAGGCTCCCAGCTGTCAGCAACAGAGCCCGATGCAGGGCTCGAGCTCACGGACTGCGAAATCATGACCTGAGCCGAAGTCGGACGCTTAACTGACTGAGCCACCCAGGCGCCCCAATAATTCTTCTTTCTAATCATGCTCTTCTCATTTGATTTGTTCTAATATTTGTCACATTGTAGTTATCTCCCTGGTGATAAATTGTGATACTGCAAACACTAACAAAATTAGGCTGGAGGGAAAAGCTGATTATGGAACAAAGGGCTTCTTGCCCATACACAAGTAACCTGGTAATCATCAACTATGAGAAACTTTAGAGGAAAATGAAAGTACACTGTATAAAAGAGAGTCTAATGATCAGATATGATATAAAAAGAAGAGGAAATTGATCATTTAGCCTTCCAAGGGCTCTGGATACAATCAACTGAACAATCAGCTTTCACCCACAGTCAGCCACCATCTTCTTAGGCTATTGGCAACACTTCAGAGATAAGAAAAGTAGTATAATTTTGATAGGATAGGGAAAAAATGATATATTTCTGAGCACTTCCAAAAAATGAGTATTTTAGGTTTTCTCTCTTGAATCCCATAGTGTTAATTTTGTAACATTGTTTCATTTGATGGATTAAGGGGAATTCATGAGCATGTTTGTGTGTTCACACTGCAGAATACACAATTATTGGGAAACTTACTTCCTTTGAAGATTACTGTATTCCTGTTACCTGCAGTAGAATTCTATGTACACAAAATTAAAATGTATTGTATCATATGTTAATAGATGAGCATTCCTTATTCCCTACTTTCTCCTGGAGAGTACTATGGGTGACCTCACCAGAGAGGGAATTCGGGGAAACTTTCCCTATCCTTGTCTAGTCACCTGTGCCACTCTCCATTCTAGTATACAAAAACCTGAAAACTATGCATTTACTTATTAAATGAATATTTTCTGAGGTTTTACTGGTTGCAAGCACAATTTTTGTCTTTATAGCCCATAGTTTTAGGAGAGTCAATAAGTTGGCATTGGACTTAAAAGTCCTGTGGAGCATCATTCAAAGCTATCTTTACATAATATGTTTTCTCTCCACAAACACATGCGCACACAAAAGTATGCAATCACACCCCAGAACCGTCCTTCACAGTCATTATGTTCTCTGAAATGATGATGGATCAGAATATAAACTAAAGCAAATGGTGTCCAAATTATGGGGATTTTCAAAGCAGTTAAAAAAAAGTGAATGCGTCCAGCATATTATTGCAAATGATTTATTTTATCAATTAAACAGTATCAAAGAAAAGCTCTCTACTCTCAGTGCTATTTCATGTGTGTATGCATGTGTGCACATTCAAAAGAGGGAACAAAAATAAATCTCAGAATAAATCTCAGTCCTTCAGTGGAATAAATTTATATTTTTTGTAAACATTATCAAAAACCAACACCAGTCCATACATTGACATTTTGAAAACACTAATCAAGGGAATAGAAATTCAGGTCTTTTAGACAACTTTTTAAGTGTAGAACTTGGGATGAATTTTTTCACCTCTAAAGTAATCACACAATAGTTTGTGACCTGTAAATTGTAACATATATGTAAACTTCTTAGCTTTGCAAAGTACAATATCAGTATACAAAAAGTTAACATTAGGAGAAGTTGGATGAATTGTATATGGGAATTCTCAGTACTGATTTTTGACTTTTAAATCTAAAATTATTTCAATACAAAAAGCTTTATGTAAGATGAGGGGGGTCGGGAGAGACATAGAACACTAAACAATAATATATATGTATATATATAATGTTAGATATATATAGTTATTGCTATATATAAATATATATATTGCTATATAGCAATATATATATTTATATATATGTAATATATATATATATAATTTCTTTTCTTAATTGAATCCTTCCCATACGCATTTAGAAGCTCCCAATGTCTCTCATCTTAAATATACAATGAAACAAACCAACCCCATTTTTATTTCAAATCTTCTACCCACCTCTCTGCCTTTTCTCTTCTTCATCCACAAACTTCTGGGAGGAATTTTCCCTGTTTAATATCTCAATTTACTCACTTCTCATTTACTATTAAATCCATTCAAATCTGGCTTCTTTTCCCAATGTTCCACCAAAACAGTTCTCAATACAATCACCACTGACTTCCATATTGTTCAATCCAGTGGATATATTTTAGTACTTACTTTACACAGGTCTCCCTTAGTGAAAGCTGCTTTTCCTTTTCCATTGGTCTCTAAGGTGATAAGTTCTCCTGCCTTTCGACTCTCTGTATCTGCTACTTCCCTTGCTCTGTTTCAGGTTAATTATTAGTCGTTGGCATTACTCAACCTTCAATCTTAGGACCACAATACTTTCCATTCTATACACAAATAATTCATAATCTAGCGTGTTTAGCTCAAAGCTTCTTCTGAGTTCCTGGCCTGTATTTTCAAGTTTCTTCTGAACTTTAATTGTTCAAGTGTACCTTAAACTCGATTGTCATTTCAGAGTCTGTTAGAATTATGATTTTAGAGCTTATCTCAACTGAAGAATGACTTAATCTATTCAAATAGCAGACCAGAGACTTTAAATTCTTCTTTGAGACTTGTTTTTACCTTTAGTCAATATACCAAATCTATCTCCAATTCCGACTGATTTAATCCCAATCTTCAAATTCAATTGCTTATCTCCATCTTTTTAATGCCAAATCCCCCAATCCAAACTGCCATTAATCTTGGCCTAGAGCTCAGCAATAAAATATTAGTCTTCTTGTATGCATTTGATTTTCTAGTAGGTTTTCCATAATGCTGTTAGTCTGTTCAAACACAAAATATGTATTTATATCACGTTACTGTTTAAAATTATTCAGTACTATTTTGAGAAAAAGAGAAAATTTATAATTTAACGCATGAAATGAAGCTTGCCTCCTCTTTAGCACCAACATATATCACATTCTACCTTGCTTTCTTTTTTTCAAATTAACTTGCTTTAACTTCCCTGGATTTGCCATGCATATTCCCTGTTTTACATCTTTGGAAATCCCTGCTATGGGAGGTTGTGATCATTGAACACCAGGATTAAGAACATGGTATCAAGGAACAAAGATGTATGTATGAATCTCTGATTTATTTATTTGCTCTGTAGATTTAAAGGGAATTTCTTACTACTTTTATTATTTTTATTTTTATTTATTTTTAATTTTTTTAATGTTTATTTATTTTTTGAGAGAGGGAGACAGAGCGTGAGCAGGGGAGGGGCAGAGAGAGAGGGGGAGACACAGAATCCAAAGCAGGCTCCAGGCTCTGAGCTCTCAGCACAGAGCCCGACGCCGGGCTCGAACCCATGAACCGTGAGATCATGACCTGAGCGAAGTCGGATGCTTAACCGACTGAGCCACCCAAGCGCCCCTGTTTTTATTTTTTAAATGCTTATTTATTTTGAGAAAGAAAGAGAGGGAGCACGTGTGGGGAAGGGGCAGAGAGCAAGAGACAGAGAATCCCAAGCAGCCTCCACCCTATCAGGGCAGAGCCTGATACATGGCTCGATCTCAGGAAGGTAGGATCCTGACCAGGGCCAAAATCAAGTGTTGAACACTTAACCAACTGAGCCACCCAGCTGCACCTTATCACTTTTAAAGTTTAGTTTTTTTATCACTAAAATTAAGTTAGTAGTACTATTTACTTTATAGGTGTTCCAAGTATATTATATAAAATAAAAAAGAATAGCTAAAATCCAACATGTAAGTCACTAGCTTTGTGCCTTTTGACAAAGCCATCATTTTTACACATTGGTCTCCACATCAATGAAAGAATATTTTGAACACTATATGTTATATAATGTATGCATAATACTGATATGACATGCTTATTGCTTAAAATATGGGAATAAGAAGAAATAGTCCTTTTCCCTTTATATTTCTATTTTTGGCAAAGAGTTATTTTGAAAAATACCATTAACCAAATACTGTAAATATTCTACATCTTGAATACTAAATATTCTATATATCCTGAATATTATAAAATTAATTTTTTCTTACTTCAGTTTTATCTGTGCTCCATAAACTTAATATACATGAGAATCACCTGGGGGACTTTTAAAAATACAACACTTATTCAGTAGGTCTGAAATGATTTCCAAAATTCTGCATTTCTAATCTCCCAAGTGCTGCTGGGATTCTCACCTTTAATTTACCTTTTAGACATATCGGCACGAATGGACAGAGAACACTATCCTCGGCATAAACCAATCTATCAACATGAATTTAAGTATTGTATATTTTCAAGTTATACTATGTATTCTGAAAGAAAGACGTGTATCCTTTCCATCATGGTAATTAAAAAGTAAGGTTAGCTTTTCAATACAGAAATAGAAAAAAAAAACACCCTTAAACTGATTTAAATGCTGGCTGATACAAATCAAATGGACTGTCAGAGCATGCTTTATACATTATAGATGTACAATAAATACTTAAAATGGGAATTCTAGGGATGAGCAGATTGTTCCTTGCAGAAATAATTGCAGAGGGTGAAGGAAAAAAAAATTGAATGGTGATTTGAAGGGTGGATAGACATTAGTTAGAATCCTGTCACAGGGAGGAAGAAGATTTTAGGATGGTGGATGATATTGATCAAAGTCACAGACGCAAGAATGAAAATGGTATATATGGAGAGACCAAGAGAAGTTCATTTGGACTTACAGGACTTTGCAAAGTTTGGCTCTGAGCAGTAGTGCTTGACAGGCTAGTTAGCCGTGGTGTTTTATGAGCAATTTGCCACTAACAGGACTTTAAGGACCAATATTCGTGTCAGAAAAATCACAGGAAGGTTGACATTCGGTATTATTTGTAGAACAATACTCAGTTACATCTTGATATTCTTTCTTGAATGCTGCAGGAAAATGAAGCAACAGCTGGCGTGTCATGTCCTGAATTTTGGAAGTGTGTCTGCTAAGTGAGTGCCACTTCTCATGTATGCCACACCAGTATCAAAGTTGAGAATTTTCATGCCAAAGATTAGTGCCTGACATTAGAAGGTACTCAAGAAAATACCTGCTATTTGACCAAAAGGATATCTGACCAGTAGACAGAGAAGGTCCTGATTACAGAAATCCTTCATACTTAAACACAATATTAGTGGTAACACTTTTTGTTAGAAGTAAACGTGGTACTGCCTTATTTTCTCAAAGAGAGAAGAACCATACATATTTATTCAAAATTCAGTCTTATTACTATCTGTGTTTACTAATCAGAAGACTAAGATAACTAAGCAGGTAAACAGTAATTTTTAGAGGGATAATCCTTATTTGGAGCCCCTTTATGTCTGACATAAATAAAACAGACATTTTAACAATTAACTTCTCAAATACTGAAGGTCACAAATCATCTGAGAGACAATACTGTGCAACAATTTACTTAAGGAAATACTACTATTTAGAAGGGTTCCAGATTCCATGAAGAGGATATTAATTATGCATTATAAAATTTATCAATGAGTTTTTCTGCTTTGAAATACAGGGATTTATATTGCATTATGGTTTTACACAGCTATTGTTCCAAATACCAACATGATGCTGTTCAAATTAAATTAGTATTCCAATACTACAAACTAAGTTCTTATGCTAATTTTAAACTAGCAATGCAATTATATACATCTACCTCCTGGTATTTATTATTAATAGGAAGATAATAAAGTGGGTGATTAAGCATTTGCTAGTTACTCCTGTAATCACTGGACCAGCCTCTTGAGGAGGCCAGGTTCAATAACATGTCACCAAAATGATAAAATCTTAATGAGTCATTAACTGGCTGTGCAATTGTTAGAGACAGACTAGGGGTATTTTGTTGATCATAAAAGAGGAAGTTGAGGCTAAGAGATATAATAATTTGGGTGGCATTTATTAAGGCAGTACATATATCCTAGTTCTGAGGGTTTTTTTATTTTCTCAATTTCAGAGGCTTTGAAGTATAGGCATATCATTTCCTCCTTTATCATGAGATACTTCATGTAAGAGTGATTTAAGAAAAACATTTCCAAGCCTCCTGGTACCTTTGGATCTGCATATACAAATTTATTCCAATTCAAAAGTTACCTTATATTTCCTTAATTTCAAAGTTATGTTGTTTATCTTTTTGTCTTCTGTTGCCATGGAGGTGGACAACCACAGGTGACAGTGACTTCTCTATTTTTATCACCTAATTTGGGTAAAATATATTTATGTGCATCTGGGTGGCTCAGTCTGTTAGGCACCTGACTTTTGATTTTGGCTCAAGGTTCATGGGTTCGAGCCCCATGTCAGGCTCTATGCTGACAGCATGGAGCCTACTTGTGTTTCTCTGTATCCCTCTTTCTCTGCCCCCACTCTCTTAAAAACAAATAACATTAAAAAATATATTTATATATTAATCCAGATAGTTGATGCACTGTAGATTCTGTTGTAGCCGCTACAACAGCGTGAGTTACTGAAAGTTGAATTTCCAGATGGCATGAAGGATACAGTTTGTGTCCTTGTAATTAAGGAGTAGAGCTACAGGATAACCCCTGAGATAGGACTAGTCTTTCAGGTAGTCACCCAGCCCTGTAATGAGGCTTATACATCCACTCTTACATACCAGTTGGAGGTTATAATAGATCCTGATTAGAGGAAGGTAAAAAGATTCACAATGAGTCTGGCTGCCATGTTATTTGAGACATGTTTGTAAGGCCTACGGAGGATTATCACAGAGAGGGTTTGAAGAGCAGTGTGATGGCAGATTTTAAATATTTTACCCTGAGAGTCTTCACTTGTAAGAAAGAGTAATAAAATTAGTACTATTAAAAAGGTACTGATGAAAATCATTATTTAGCTTGAGCGAAAACTATATAAAATATAAAGCCTTCAAAAATGAATGGTCTTAGAAGAAAACATAGGGGATAATCTCCTTGACATAGGTCTTGGCAAAACACCAAAAGCAAGAACAAAAAAAAAGCAAAAAGAAACAAGTGGGATTACATCAAGTTAAAAAGCTTCTGCTTCTGCACAGCAAAATAAACCATCAACAAAAGAAAAGGCAACCTAACGGATGGAAGAAAATGTTTGGAAATCATATATTTGATAAGGGATAAATGGCTGATATATATACATCTATGGAATATATATATATATATGGAATACATATATGGAATATATATAGGGAACATATATATAGGGAATATATACAGGGAATATATATATATGAATATATATATGTATGTGTATATGTATATACATGTATGTGTATATATATACACATATATATGTATGTGTATATATGTGTGTGTGTGTATATATATATGTATGGAACTCATACAACTCAACAGCAAAAGAAATCAATTTAATAATGGACAGAGCAACTAAACAGACATTTTTCAAAAGAATACATCCAAATGGTGAACAGGTCCATAAAAAGCTACTCCTCATCACTAATCATCAAGACAATGCCAATAAAAACCACTAGGAGATATTTTATACCTGTTAGAATGGCTATCATCAAAAAGGCAAAAGATAACAAGTGTTGCAAGGA
This sequence comes from Panthera onca, assembly GCF_046562875.1. Classification (NCBI taxonomy): domain Eukaryota; kingdom Metazoa; phylum Chordata; class Mammalia; order Carnivora; family Felidae; genus Panthera; species Panthera onca. The sequence continues at coordinate 72,900,503 of NC_138348.1, forward strand.
TGTGGAAAAAAGGGAACTTTTATGCACTATTGGTGGGAATGCAAATTGGTACAGCCACTCTGGGAAACATCATGGAGTGTGCTCAAAAAACTAAAAATGAACTACCATATCATACAGCAATTCCACTTCTGGGTATATATCTGAAGGAAACAAAATCACTGTCTAGAAAAGATATTTGCCCTCCTATGATCACTGCAGGATTATTTATAATAGCCAAGACATGGAAACAGCCTACGTGTCCAGAAACAGATGAATGGATTAAAAATGTGGTATGTATATACAATTGAGTATTATCCCTCCATAAAAAAGCAGAAAATCTTGACATTTACAAAAACATGGATAGACCCTGAGGGCATTATGCTAAGTGAAATAAGTCAGACAGAGAAAGACAGATACTGTATTGTCTCACTTATACATGGAATCTGAAGAAACAAACTCATAGAAACAGAGAACAGATTGGTGGTTGCCAGAAGTGGCAGTGGAGGTGGGAGGAATTAGGAGAAATAGGTGAAGGAGGTCAAAAGGCACAATTCCCAAGTCATAAGAAGAATAAGTTCTGAGGATTTAATATATAATATGGTGACTATAGTTGGCAACACTATATTGTGTATCTGAGAATTCATAAAGGAGTAAATCTTAATATTCTCATCACAAGAAAAAGATTATAGCTTTATAGGTGATGAAGGTTAACTAAATTTATTATGATGTCATTTGAAAATATATACATGTTACATCATTATGTTGCATACCTTAAACTAATACAATGTTATAGGTCAATTATATTTAGGTAAGACTGGAAAAAAAATAAAGATTCAGTGTTTACAAAAATACCTATTGTAATGTGTGAGGTAGAATGCTTCCCTGCTTTTTATTTTTAAAGCATAAATGGTTACCTACCAGAGATGTAAAAAATGAGATTTTTCAATTTGTTAAATTTAATGTTATGTTCTTCATATGATAGTTTATGATAATTAAATTATTTAATCCATGCAAATCACCTAGAATCATCTCTGCCACATAAGGGCTTAACAACTGCTGGTTATCATCTCTATCATTATCAACGTGTTTACATTATCAATCATGATGCATTAGTTTTTCACATTGTACACCTCTGTCAAATTGAGTTGCGTTTTAAGCAGCAGCATGTGTTTTCTATCTTGTAAAACCATAAATAATGATGTGTCTTAAAATCAATGATATATTAAATAAAATATGGTATTAGCTTCATTCATCACAGTATGTGCAGTGTTCAACTTTACTTTCCAGATAAAACTGCCTCCTGTTCACGGTTTCTGTTGTTGACTGGTATGTATTCAGAATGGCCCTGAATTATTCTGGAAGTTACAACTGATACAGAGCCAGTCACTCCACAACTTGGCCAGCTACCATGAGATGGTCACCAGGAAAGAGCTCTGCTGAACGTTAACTGTGTAAACTTGATTAGCTCTCCCTACAGTTGGCAGTATAGAATATAAGTAAAGATTGCTCAGAGGGAACAGAAAGAAAATGGGGCAGATGCATAGAGACTAACATGGATGCTGTGAAAAAGAAAGACTGTGATAATAATTTATTTCTAGAACTGGGTTCTTTACTGTTCTAAGGACCAGTAAGTCTCTAAACATTTTTTAATTTTTTAAATGTTTATTTTTGAGAGAGAGACAGAATGTGAGCAGAGGAGGGGAAGAAAGAGAGGGAAACACAGAATCTCAAACAGACTCCAAGCTCCAAGCTATCAGCACAGAGCCCCTCGGACTCGAACTCAGAAGTCATGAGATCATGAGCTGAGCTGAAGTCGGACACTTAACTGACTGAGCCGCCCAGGTGCCCCAGTAAGTCTCTAAACTTTATTTCTAACATCTGCCCAGTTAGGGTGGACTGTATCAATTCCAATTCACAAAAATACTAATACACATGGCTTAGCTTGAAAAGGCCATTTTCAAGAAGAATTCAAGATTTGGCCACATTAAGAAGACACTATCCTAAAGGTAAACCTCTTCTTAGTCTGGAGCATTTCATGTTGGGAAGAAAGTTCTCAAGTGTTTGTCCTTACCTGGCCTTTTCGTTAACTGGAGGTTTAAAACTACTGTTTGAGACATTTTCATAATCACCAAGAATTTGTGATGACTGAATTGCTCATATGGAATTATTATAAAATGTTTTGCCTATCGATACAGGCAGGGATCCTTAGTAGACATCTTTGTAGTAGAGACTGTTATACAAGTCCCCCTATTCTTTCTTCACTTCCTTTAGTAGTAATAGAACTTTGGATAAAAGCATATCACATGGCCATCTGTCAGATTACATTTCCTAGCCTCCTCTGCAGTTAGGAATGACCATGTGACCAAGCTTTGCCAATGGCAGATGAGAATGATGTAAGAAACTTCTGAGTCACTCTTGAATCAGGAAGCTTCTCACTTGACATTTTTCATCTGGAGAAAAGTGTGGCTGGAATGAAAGCCACCCATTGAGTAGGCAAGAAAGAGGAATGTTCTAATGAATGTAGAGCAATGAGACAAAGGGACACAGGCCTTTAGATGACCTCTTGACACCGATCTCCCTTTTTTTGAATATGAAATTTATTGTCAAATTGGTTTCCATACAACACCCAGTGCTCATCCCAAAAAACACTGATCCCCTTTTAATGATGGCTTCAACCTTGGCTTCTGACAAGTTTCTATTACCTGCTCCCTGCATGTGTCTACCTGCTTCACACATGCATGCCTTTTGCTCAGGCTTCCTGCTAACCTAGTTATTTGAGTTATGGAATGTCTTCTATCTTGCTTGACCCACAGTATTCCTTATCACATACTTCTTAAGAAGCTTACTGTATTCTGTAACTAATACATTCTGTAATGTATTTTAAATGAAGCTGGGATGATTATTATTTCTTCTTTTATAGATTGTCTGACTGGTTGTTGTTGATTTTTCTCAAAATAAATGTGAATCTTGCTAAGGCGCTTTGCTCACAAATAAAATATAGGCTGAAAAGAATCTCTCAATATCATGTGCTAACTCTGTCCTTGAAGACAAAGGTGGCTTTAAAGATGCCAAATGTAATAACACAATTTAGAGTTAAACAAATAAACATAAATTAAAGAGATTTTAAATTCAGTACTGCCTACTTTAACCATAGATGTCTCTAGAGAAGTCAGCTATTTAGTTAAGGTATGAAATCTGCTCAAACAGATCAAGAAATCCATGCAAAGAAAGGATCACCACTTAAAGAATAATTTATTTTGTAATCTTAAAGAGGTCACTATTTGTATAAGAGAATACAGGAAAAGACTTAAATATACATTGTTTGGACTATTTATACACACATACACACACACACACACGTACACATAATTAGATATTTGGATTTGGAATCATTTTAATAAAATGACCCCATTTTGAAAATGAGCTGGATATAGTGGGGTTTCAGAATAGTGTAATATTCACAGGAAAATTTTATATAGGTTTTTTTTAATAAATAAAAATTGTCCTGTCTCTGCAACTGTCTTACTCCCCCAGTGGAAATTTCAAGAAAGCCCAAGTAACATTCCTACAGTAGAGACGTGTATCAATATAAAAAAGACACAAATGAAAATCAGAAAAAAATCCTGAAAGTTGGGTCTACACTCTCAACATAAAATATAGATCAATTACTTTTATCCATTGATAGTTTGAGCTGGAAGCAATCTCAGCTCTACTCCCTTGACTCACAAATGAGAAATTAGAGGCCAAAAGAGTTAAACAAAGTAATAAGATTAATCAAGGTCACAAAGCTAATTACAGACAGTCTCAAGATTAAAACATTGGTTTCCTGGTTTGCAGTCCTGGCCTCTTCCCACTAAGCCATATTGTCATTAAGGTTCCATTTAAAAGTAATCTGGTTAAAAATACAGCTAAGGAGAAGAAGCAAGTCTGTCCATGTTGTTCAATCAAATGCAAAATTCCTCAAAGTTCATTCACACCAAGCACATCTGGCTAGTGCACCAGTCTCTTGCTAGAGCTGGGCATGTCAAATCAAAGAAATTGCAGTCTGAACATGCCGAGGAAAGGCTGCAGTGTAACACTGTGGGTAGTGGGATTCAGGCCACATTTTGAACTGCTGGGAAGAGGGGAGGATTTAAGCCCCAAATGGGGCTTAAAGGAAGAATAAATCTGTTAGCAGAGCAATTACTCATGTCCTCAGTAAACTGCCTCCTTCAAGGATTAGCAGATAAATCTAGGCCCAGGCATTAGTGTTTTCTTGGCACATCCTCCTTCTGCACATCAATAACAATGTATTTACCCAATTATCAGATAATCCCACTTAAATTGATCAATTGATAGCGCCCCAGTTCTTTCAAAGCATTGCTTTGTTTTCTTTGGCCTCAAACACCTAAAAATATTTCTAGAGGTCAGAAAAGTACAAATTGCAAATTTATTATTCTTGGAGTCGCTGGATGACCTTTAACCTGATTTTTCAGAACCTGCATGGTGCCTTGGAAAAGTGATTTCCATTAAAGTAACTAGGAGTCCTAGGGCTAAAGACAGCTTTGAGACTTAACCCATTCATGTACTCAGCCCACACTGAAAAGAGGAATTGATAGTCACATAAGGCACTTTGCCATTTTTATATCCCTTCACTCTGAAACCATGGACTTTTCTTCCTCTCTTGTTTTATTTTTTCCCTTACCTTTTCAACCAAACAATACCATACAAATTGTTAAAAAGTGATAAATCCTGTGGAGAACATCATTTTCCCTTCACATATAGGCCATACCAAACATTAGGTGGGTTGAATTTACACAGGGATATCATGATCCTCACCCTCTCCTTTGAAATCCTTAGAACTGAGGGAAGAAGTGCTCAGAGCCCAATTGTGTTCACTGTTCTAAGAGGAGTTAACAGATTTTGCAAATAAAAATACAGGATATTCAGTTAAATTTGAACTTAAACATGAAATTCAAAGTGCACAGGTATTTTTTAGTTTAAGTATGTTCTAAATATTTCATAAGACATACTTAAAACGAAAACTGTAGCTGTTGCTCATGAAGCCAAATGTAACTGGTCATCACGAAGTCCTGTGTTTTTGTTTTTGTTTTTGTTTTGGCAATTGCATAATGAGAGACCCTAACATTTCAGCTACTAAGGGTGGCAGAGTCAGCCACACAATGTAATTTAGGGCTGACTGGGTTCAGAACATGCCACCTCCAAGGTGGTACTTTGGGATGTTCAATATTTTAGGCTGAAGGGGTTTGAGAAAATGGCAGAAGCAGGAAGATCTTCCCTGACCTTTCCCGGTCCTTCTCTGAAGCAGATCATAAGATCCTCACCTGAGAGGTGCCCTCCCCATTCCTTTGCTGGGAGGAAAGGAACATCCTTATCTCCAGGAGGAGGGAAAAGAATCTGAATTAACAGGTGTCATGATTTCCCCACTTTCCTACACTCAGCTCCTATTCTTTGCCCTATCATACTGTGCCATGACTGTCCACTCTACATCACCCCTGCCATAAAAGCACTCAGGTCTTCAGGTCTTTATTTCCTTACAAAGGTTTCCGTGTCACATAAAAGTTATAGTAAATAAATTTATATGCTTTTCTCCTGCTAATTCCTCTTTAACAGTTTGATTTTCAGACCCAGGCAGGGACCTTAAAGAGAGTTGGGGGAAACTCTTTTCTCCCCTACAGGACACATTCTGCCATGTATCAGTCTAAGAATCAAGGGAGCAAAGGATTTCATCAAGGTTTGTGATGAAAAAAGCCATTCTCCATCAATACCACGTTTACAATTTGCCTATTTCATTTTCAGCTAAATCTTGGTTCTCTCTGGGATCATCTCCCCCTACCCCCGCCCCGCTCCCCTTACCCAGACTAGTTTCCTCCCACTGTCCCAAGAATGCACTTGGTTATTCCCCATATTATCTGCATGTATTTTGATCCCATCTGGTACACACTTTTCCCATCTGTATCTTCTCTAATCATTTAATCCCAATCACCCTTTAAATCCTATTTCCTCTGTGAAACTTCCCTTGTTAGCATATGGCTCTCCTACCCAGTTTGAAGCACTAGGGAACATTCTAGGTCCTTTATTTGGCACTAACATTTTAATGTGGTTCTTTAAATTGCTAATTCATTCTCTCTGTATCTGTCTGCCTCTTTGTCTCTCTCTCTCTCTCTCTCTCTCTCTCTCTCACACACACACACACACACACACACACACACACACACCCTACCTCTGGGCTTTTTAAAGAGTAATGTCCTGAAGGGAGGCATAGAGATTTATTTAGTTCTATTTCTATTCCAGTGATAATAAATATGCTTAGTAATATACCCAATCTGGGAAATGGTTTCAATATGTAGTCAGTCTCTTAACTTGACATTCTCTATCTCCTTGATAATCCAAACCATATATTCCTTCATTTAATATTTATTCAGTACCTATAATATGCCAGATATTTCCTTAGTTTTCAGATCATTAAAATAGAAGTTGCATGAGAGCAGAGATTGTTTTGTTTAGCTACTTCTCCAAAAACTAGAAAATGCCTGGTACAAAGTAGATGCTCAATGAATATGAAGGTTGAATAAATAAAGTAGGACCTACTATTTTTTCATTTTAAATCCAGCCTTGCTTACTTCTTAAGATTTCATCTCTCTCTTTTAAACATTTATGTCAGCATCTGCAATGGTTATAATGGTTATGGTGACTTCAATCTTTTTAGTTCACTATTATGCAGGTTGCTACCAGGATTATAGCCCCCAAATCAATTCTAATGTCTTTACTTCTCAGCTTATGTACCTTCTAAGATACCCTGTTCCATGAAAGACAAGGTCCTGGCATTAAGAATGCCATGTTCCAACTCTTAAGAATGGCATGCTCTAACTTCAGAATTTGGACCTAACTGAAATGTCCAGATTTAGCTATTTATTCTCCAACTCACTGTCATGCTTCAACCAAATCCATCCAATTCCCCTTTGATGAGGTTGTTAACAGCTAGAGCTGTGTGGGGTAGGTGTTTGATAAAAGAAGGGGTGTGGCTCACTGAACATTCTAATCATTTTTAAACTCAACCGGCATTTTGTGTATGATGCTTTCTTTGCACATGTTATTACTGTCTAAAAAGCTCCTTGTCTTTGCCTGAAAATCCCTATACTTCTGTTAGTTCTTCTCGCATATAAGTTTCTATGTTATTCCCATCTGTCTTCCTGATTTAAAAAGAGAAGTTCTACTCTGTGTGTTCCTATAATACTTTCCTTTGTCTATACGTCTGCGAGGATAAGCATGCTAAGTTATAACTTCACTAGACTCTAAGTTCCTTGAAGGTAGAGACCCTGGCTTGTCCATCTCTGTATATTAGTTCCCCTAACATATGTTAAATAGAACATGGATTATTATGATAAGGGAATTCCATTTGTGTAGAGTCATTCTCTTTTCTTTATGTCCATCATATGAATATATTCCTTCCCTGGTTCCTTTACATTTTGCTCAGCATCAGAGTGACAGGCAGTGATCCCTTCCATAATTGTGCAAAGGCATGGAGAGGCAGTCAGCACCCTCACACAGATTCACATAAGTAAGACAGCATTCCAGGGTTGTATGAACCTGCCAGAATTGCAACTTTGGGATTAGAAATGTCAAGCCAAACCTCACTGGAATCCTAGTTATCTCACAAAGGCTCCATCTAGAATGTAAACTCCAGGGAGGAAGGAACTTTTTATCTCTCATTCACTTCTCTATTCCTAGCACCTGTCACTGTAGTAGGACTATAATAACCACCAAATTAATACTCATTAATTAGTTAAAAACCACTTGTCTAAAGCCGCATAGCTGGTAAATGTCGGAATTATAACTGAAAATTCTGAAAATTATTCTCGTATTAGCCTGCTACCTCTTAGTTCACAATCTAAACTCAAGACCCAAAATATGCTAGCGGAGACAGGTTTTTCCCACCTATGTAATTTAATTTGTATATTCAGATTTCATCTTCTGGTGTTAAATGTGTTGTCATTATTTGACATTTATCAATCTTACATTATTAGTAGGCACCACTGTAGGCATTTGAAAATCATGAACATAATATTATTAATATTGTTAATATTAATCATGACATACCCATTGCCAAAAAAAACCAGGAGTAACATTTTGAAAATGGTGAAACTGAGGTACAATGAGTTTAATTAATACGCTCAAGATCAAATATTAGTGGTTAGCTGGTCAGTCTAGTTTCATGTATAGATACTTAAACTCTATACTCTACAAAAGTCAATGTAATCAGCATCTCTAAAAATGGGTATCATCAAGGGGAGAGCTATTAGCTTGAGTCTAGCATACCAGCCTCTGAAGATTTACCAGTGTCTTCAGAGTTAACATGGGAAATGACCTCTGTTATGCTGTCATTAATGATGTGAAATGGTATCTCTCACAGCCTTCTTTTGTCAGCAGTTGACATTTTATAGAACCCTCTACTTGACCATAAATAGGTGTTGAATCTGTGAAAGCAGGCAAGAAAAAACTTAAACACAGGACATGAAATCACTTATTTAATATACCAGCAGTCATGAGCCCCAGTATTAGAAATATAAAAATACACGTTGAGATACAATGGCTAACATACTGAAAATATGTGGCTTTCAGAAAGCATTCATTGCCTTTTAAAATAAGCAATATTTTTAAATTAAATTTATGTGGCATTTTTTACCACTTAGTTGTTCCAGAGACAGATATGGAAGCACAACTGTTATGGGAAAAAAAAGAATGAGAAATCAAAAAAGCTCTAAACGAGGATAATTTATTTGGCGGATTTTTATGCTATGTTATTGAAGAAAATGAAACTTCTATATAATATTAAATACACTGAAACATACAAACATAAACTACCACAGACACGAGAACAGGATGTGTGTATATTACTGTGTTTATAAGTAATGAAAACATACAAATAGAATATTTTTTAATCTGTAGTATTCTTGAGCCAATCCATATTCCCCAAATTCTCCCTTTTGCTTAAGAATGGTTGGATAGCTTGAGGCTGATGACCTACCTATCTTTGCAGATGAAGTAAGGACAGAGTCTGAGGTAATGACCTCAGAAAGGAGAAGCCCTTCAGTTAGCTTGAAATGGTTCCTTTTTCCCTCCCATATTCTCTCTGTACTTCAGTTCTCAACCAATCATTCTCTTCCTTTCAATCCATCAGACATCTTCAAAGTGTTCTCCTTCCATAATGAGCTGCCTGTACTGGTGTTTACTCCTTTTTTTGTTGATATTTTTTCTATTTATTTTTTGTTCTCTTTATGCACTAAACAACTTTTTAATTCATCTCTATATACAATCATGTGTATTATGGAAAGTATGATATAGTAAAAAGACAAGTATTTTCCCAGAATGTTTTAACTTTTTTAGTGATGATGATTTCTGTTTTCAGGATATATTTGAGATTTATGTAATTCATTAACATTTTCTCTGGATATTATCACATTTAGAAAGCCTTCCCAACACGTGAGTAATAAAATTTATTTCATTATGTCATTATATATATATACACACACACAAATGCATTTATGTATTTATATGCATTTATATGCATTTAAATTGTTTTACTCAAAGTAGAATTTATATTGTTGATGTTATGAGAAACAGATCCAAAACTTAATTTTTTTTCCTAAATGGCTGCCAATTGTTTGCCATTAATTTATATTTTTCCCACTGATTTAAAATGTTTTCTAAAAAACTAATTATCCCTAGTATGCTTGGATTTGTCCTAGATTTTCTCTTGAGTTCCATTGACCTATCAATTCATGAGTTTTATTTCATATCATTTCACTCTTTTTTGTTTCTTTAAACATTTACATTTGGCTGTAGTTGACAATTTTCAGAGTTTGGTGATTTAAGACTTTGTCATCCCAACATACATTTTTAATAAGGATTCATGACTTGGAGGGATTTTCCAGCAGTTCTGCTGATTTGTTTATAGTTTTTTGTGTTTGTTCAGTTTATATCTAAGTGAAGACTAAGTCAGGTGTCTGTTTAGTACAAGAACACTGAAGCACAAAAATTATTTTTGCAAAAAAAGAAAAAAAAGAAAAAGGTGTGTTATGACTTTAACACATTTCAATATTTTACAAAAATATGCATTATTTTTCTCCTTGCTATTCTTGCTTTTTTTATGAACTTGAGAATAAGTTTGTTTAATTAATTAAAAAATCCTGTCTCTATTTTTACCAGAAAACAAAACTCTGCAGGTTCCTCTCTTCTTCTCTCTTCTAGGGAGCCATGTCTTTTTCCCAGGACTGCTGGGCAATGGTATGCCCTACGCTGAAACTGGCTTAGCCCAAGCTTCAATGACTACTCCATCCATTACTTTCACAAGTAAATCTGAGTCAAATCATTAAAAAACTGCTTAACTACTTCCGAAAATTGCTTTTCCTTATCCATACCCTGATAAACATTCAAGTTTCTTTTCAAGTGCCAGGACTGCTGGTCGATCTTCCTCTCCATGAAGTATACCATATGACCCACCACAGGAGCACTTTGGGTTTTCCTGGTTGTTTTTAAATTTTTTTTATTATTAATAAACAATGTTGTCAAGATAAAATTCACACGTTACACGATTCACCCATTTAAAGGTTATACTTCAATAGTTCTTAATATATTCACATTTTGTGAAAATTCACATTTCACAAAATTCACATTTTGTGCAACTATGACTACTGTTAATTTAAGAATATTTTTATTACCCAGGCGCCTGAGTGGCTCAGTCGGTTAAGCGTCCAACTTCGGCTCAGGTCACGATCTCACAGTTTGTGGGTTTGAGCCCCAAGTCAGGCTCTGTGCTCACACCTCAGAGCCTGGAGCCTGCTTCAGATTCTGTGTCTCCCCCTCTCTCTCTGCCCTTCTCCCACTTTTCTGTCTCTCTCAAAAATAAATAAATATTAGAAAAAGAATATTTTTATTACCTCAAAAAGAAACCCCATATTGTTTAGATATTAACACATCTCCCACCCCCAAGCCTTAAGAAGCCACTAATATATTTTCTGGTTCATAGACTTGACCTTTATAGCTATTTCATATAAAAGGAATTACATAATATGTAGGGTTTTTTTGTAACTGGCTTCTGTCACTTAACACAATGTTGTGTTTTTTAATGTTTATTTATTTATTTATTTTGAGAGAGAGAGAGAGAGTAGAAGTAGAGGAGGGACAGGAGAGAGAGAGAGAGAGAGAGAGAGAGAGAGAGAGAGAGAGAGATTCCCAAGCAGGCTCCACATTGACAGCACAGAGCCAGATGCCAGGCTGAACTCCTGAACTGTGAGATCATGACCTGAGCCGAAATCAAGAGTTGGTCACCTAACCGATGAGCCACCTATGCACCACTAGCATGATGTTTTCAATGTTCATTCATGTTGTGGTACACACCAATATTTCAGTCCTTTATGCAGCTCCAATATATTCAATTGTATGGACACGATACCACAAATTGTTTATCTCTTCATAATTGATGGGCATTTGGGTTTTCCACTTTTTGGTTCTGATGCTGCTATGAACACTCCTGTGCACGTATTTATGTGGATGTATGTTTTCATTTATCTTCAGTATATAGGAGGTGCAATTGCTAAGTCATATGGTAACTCTGTTTAACAATTTGAGGAATTGCCAGACTGTTTTCCAAAGTGACTCCACTACCTTACATTCTTAACACCTGTTTGAGAGGGTTCTATTTCTCCACATCCTCACTTATTTTTATTATTATTTGACTATTTGATTATAGTTATACTAATGGTAGGAAATGGCATCTCATTACAGTTTTGATTTGCATTTCCTTGTTGAATAATGATGTCAGATAAAAGGATGGGACTTCCAGAAACTACCATACATTCCATATTTGGGACTGTGTATGTACTTGGGATTCTGTACTGATTGGGAAACCTGAAATCGAAGAATTATGAAATCTAAGATCAGGGTCTTGGAAATTGACAGTGTTTAGCTCAATCTCCCTTAATTTTGTATAAATTCACAATTCTCTGATCAAATGCATTACTTTTTAATTAAATTTATCAAATACATGGATGTGACAAAGTAGGAAAGAACTTTTAATAAAAAGCTATCCATTCCTTACCTTACCCTCTCCATCCTAAATGCCAAACCAAATTCATCTCCACCTTTTTCTAGCTTTAGTTCTTCTTATTAAATATATTTATAAGATTATATAAATTAGTTATATAAAATTATCTCTAACTGCATGTACAGAGTTAATATACACACAAACACTATCTATAGACTCCCATTTACATCTTACCACTTCTAACAATTAATGGTTGCTTTGTAATGTTTAAATTTTGGTTCCTTTGCTTGCCCAATATATAAACTCAATAAAAAAAACATGGGTGACAGAAACTGCTTGTTTCTAAAAAACAGATTTGACTTTCTCTGTAACCCTGGCAGCAAGGGTACGTACATATGAACTTAGCTCAGCTAATCATTTGCACCATCCTAGAGTTTTGATTCTATAGTTAATATTTTCAGGAATCAGAAAGTGGAGAGTTTATTTTTGCAGTCTTCATCAACCTTAGCCAGAAGTAGTATCAGTGCAGCCATGGCATCTGATCCTCAGCGGTGGTATTATGAGATCACACTCATTCTGAGAGAACATTCAAGATGTGGTTCTGGCTGCTTGGGATTTTATTGTGCCATCATTTCCCCCCCATTTTTTGGGTTCTCCAGCTTCCCCAGCAATTCTGTACTACAAATTCCTTTTCTATTTAAATCAGACTGCAAATGGTTATATCAATAAATTTGCCTAATGGAAATTTATAAATAAACATAATATACATAAGTTAACATCTGATTTCCTGCTATGTTGATATTTAATTATCCTGTTTTCAGCCCTTCTCTCTTCTGCCTTTCACCACACATGCAAATTCCAAGTCCAAAGTCTTCGTATCTCCCCTTCCTCCATTACCACTGTTTGAGCATATTTACGAGGTAGCTCATTTCACCTTGACAATATCTCATATTCATCTCAGTGTCAACACATTTAGTAAATGGTCTTATTTCCTCATGGCTCTACTCTCCTTTATTTCAGGTGTACATGTACTGCTCTTTTTTAAAAAACTCCACGCGTAAGCTCACGTGGCCATCTTTAATCACAAGCTTCAGTGGTCTTTCAGGACCATTGCAGGATTAGGGGGTTTTTACTGGACCAACTATATTTTTTTCTCTCGTATCTATAGATGCTTCATTATTCTATTCTCCTAAATTAATATTTCACACCAAGTGTCACTGATAACCATGTTCCACAAACTTTCTGCTTATTTGTCTGATTAGCCAGGAGTTCTGTGGTGGTCAGTGTGTCTTTGCCAAGAAAGTTCTGGCATTCAGAGAACACTACCGTTTACCTGAAACATCTATAGAGGCCACTGTAACACCCCTTTCTTAACAGAAATCATAAGATTTTTGAAATTTAAATTTTTCTATTTTTCAAAACAAAGCATGTCTGGTCTCCTGCTTTAAGATTTTCCTATATAGGGGCACCTGGGTGGCTCAGTCGGTTGAGCAGCCGGCTTCGGCTCAGGTCATGATCTCATGGTCCGTGAGTTCGAGCCCCGCGTCAGGTTCTGTGCTGACAGCTCAGAGCCTGGAGCCTGTTTCAGATTCTGTGTCTCCCTCTCTCTGACCCTCCCCTATTCATGCTCTGTCTCTCTCTGTCTCAAAAATAAATAAATGTTAAAAAAAATTAAAAAAAAAAAGATTTTCCTATATAAAATACTAGCCCAAATATACTTTTCTGTTTGCCATCATGGTCTCAAGGTTAAATAATGTTAAATTAATAAACTTTCTGAATAGTGGTAAGCTTTGAGTAAGCATTGTCTGATTTGAAATTTAACAACTATTTTATGCTTTAATATGCAACTATTGCCTACTAAACTCAAATAACATTTTTTATTGCCAATGTACCACTCAATGTTAATTTAGCACAGCTCATAAAAAACTCAAAGAAGTGATGAGAATAGATATTTAACCACTGACCTTCACCGAACTGAATCAAGTCTAAGCAGTGTGTGTGTGTGCGTGTGTGTGTGCGTGCACACGCGCGCACGCGAGCGCGCATGTGTGTGTGTGTTTTGGCTCAGGGACACCTTGCCCTGATTGAGCTAATGGTCCTTGCAAGCTAGAATTTCCTTCCGTTCTTACTGGCCCTGGCACTGTCACTGTCCTATACCCCCTTGAACAGGCTGCCTACTATCTCTGTTTTTTTTCTCATTGATAAAATGCATAATGAACATACTTATATTAAATCATTCAAACACAATTTCTTAAGTGCCTACTATGTACCAGATACTGCTCTAGAGGCTGAAAATACATGGTAAAACAAACATTCTTCCCACATGGAGCTTTCATTCTGCTGGTGCAAACAGACCATGGGTCAACAAATAAGTAAAATTTATTGTTTTTGGGGGTAGTAAAAAGTGCTATGGAGAATAAACAGAATTAGACAGTAAGAATAGAGATACTTGAGGCACTGAGGTTAATCATTTTAAATAGGGCAGTTAGGAAAGGCTTCACAGAAAAGGTGACATATGAACTAAGATTGAACGTAGGTAAGGAAGTAAATGCTGAGCACATCCTGGGAGGTAAGGAAGTAAATCTTGAGTAGTCCATTCAAAAGGAACAGCAAGTTTAATATCCTGAGGCAGAAATGTGCTTGGTATGTTCAATGAATTGAACAGATCTGGGCAAAATAAAAGTTGTAGGAGGTAAGATTACAGAAGCATTGGGGATGGGAACAGATTAAGAGGACCTTCTAGGCCATCTGAAGAACTGACTTTTACTCAGTGAGATAAGGAACCACTGAAGGTTTCTCCACACAGAATGGACATAAGCATACTTTTATTTCAAAAATATCAATTTGGTTTGGGATTGAAAGTGAACTAGGTGCACCTTGGTGGCTCAGTTGGTTGAGCGTCTGACTTTGGCTCAGGTCAAGATCTTGCGGTTTGTGAGTTCAAACCCTACATTGGGCTCGCTGCTGTCCGCCTGTCAGAGCCTGCTTCAGATCCTCTGGCCCCTCTCTTTGCGCCTCCCCCACTTGTGCTCTCTCAGAAAAAACAAATATTTAAAAAAAGAAAGAAAATGAACTAAAGGTGAGGGCAAGAATAGGAGTGGGGAGACATCTTGGGAGATCATCACACCAAAGTGTGAGATGAGGCTAACTTGTACTTGGGTGGTACTGGTGTTACTGACAAGCAGACTTGGGAACTGAATATTTTGATGATTGTATAAACAGAATTTGTGGATAAATTGAGAATGGAGCGTGAGTCCACTGTGGGCCTGAGTAGATGGAAACACGGAATTGACATTTACTGTGACATGGAAAAAATGGGAGAAGGACAATTTTTGAGGTGGACGAATTTCAGAAGTTTGGTTGTGAGGCATTTTAATATTGAGATGTTATTTAAACATACAGTTAGAGAGGTCACCTAGGCATTTGAGCTTACAAGACTGGAGTTGCTAGGTTTGGGGGTCAGGGATATACTTTGGTGACTTTGGTGTATTATAATCATAGAGATGGTATTTAAAGTTAAGGACCTGATGTGGTAACCTAGATGATGAGTGAAGGTAGGTAAGGGAAGATATTTGCTTCTTGATCTAAAAAAAATTAGAGTAAATTTCTGTCTTGCCTAGTAAATTGTTTTTCCTGTTGTAAGTTTTTCCTACATTCCAAATGATCTTAAGCTGAGGCTAGATGACTCAGTGAATTGGGTTCAAAGATTCAGAAATAGAGACAAGAGGTGATTAACAGAAATAATAATATAAATAAGTATATATTATTAGGGATGAAAATTTAGGAAGGAAAAACCCCAATTCTTTGTGCTCCCACAAAGAGTGTGTCTGACTTCAACCTGCTCTGAGAGGTACACTTTCATTATGGACAACAAACTCCTTTTAGCAAGTTTATGACCCCAACAGCAACCATAAAGCAGTCAAGCATGCTTATACAGTGGAAATAGCAAAGAGTATAGAATTAGAGGAAAGGGCTCATGCCCTGATCAATTTATTTGCTGTGTTCCTTTACATTAGTCACTGACATTTCCTGGGTTGGGGTTATTTATCATTAAAATGTCTAATTTCTACCTTGAGCATTTCAGAGAACCATTTCTGAGGATCAAGTAAAATCAGATCAAGTAAAATTCTGAAAGAGTTTTGTGAATTATGAGAGGCCTTAATAGATACAAAGTTTCATTACTGATTTTGGGATCAGTAGAGTTTGGTAATCCTGGTCCAAAGCAAATAGGCATTAGGGAATGGGAAGTTAAAACTCCTGAATATTAGCAACTATTTTATCACTAGTTGGGCTTTTTTTCTGCATACAGTTCAAGATTAGGAAATCAACATTGCTAGTGTGTTTTAGATGGTGCAGGTAGCAGGAGTTTGGCAGGGGCAAAAAACAGTGAGATTTTAAAAAGGAGAAATAGGCCTGCTGTTTTGAAAGCATTAGAAGCAGCATTGAATACTCCACAGTGTGATTGCTTAGCAACAAGACTGAGGAGGGAGTAAGAGAATTTGGGATAGATAGTGGTATATTTTCCATACTATACCTTTCTGATTGTCTACAATATTTTTTCTATAGCTATTCGTGCACGCATGTTTCCTATGGGTTTTCTGATGTGCTTTTTCTTAACATCACCTCTCAATTACAGTTAGTAGAAAATGTTAAGACAGAATTCAAAGTAAAAACTCCTGGAGTATAGTCTAATAAGTAAAAAAAAAAGTAATAGTTACTAATTACCCAATATCTACAATAGTTTTACGTATATGGCCAATATTTCTATTCTTTATGTTAATCTTAACCAGGATAAAAACGCAGTCCAGTTAGACTCCAGAGCTTGGAGGGAGAATAGTGGCATATTCCAATTTACCCTCAAATTGGTCAGATAGAGGTTTTAAATATATATGTGTGAGCATATGTGTGTGTGTGCAAGTATAAAGAAAGAGAAGGAAAAAACAAAGGGACAAAATTTGGTCAATTGATGAATCAGGGTTAACAGGTTGTTTGTGTTGTTTGTGTTGTTTGTTCTTTGCAACCTGCCTGATGTTTGAAAATATATAACAAGTAACACTTCTAATAAAACAAAATAAATAAAACAGATCCCACCTGAATGTACTCATCAATATAAGCAATGAACAGCCAACTATCATATGTATCCTATAATACAAAATAAAGTATATAAAATCACCTGTTAACTATTCTTTACAAGATTGTTTAACTTGAAGCTTATCAAGTCTTCAGATTTAATTCTAATTTAGAGGAAATACAGGAGACAGAAGTACAAATGAAATGACACCACACGAAAGCAGTCATCAAGATTTAGAAATTGAAACATTCTGTAGGAAAAATTAACTAGTTTTCAATAAATCAATGTCACAAAAGCTGTAGGTCTATTTTAGATTAAATGTAATTCACAGGTGGGTGGCTCAGTTGGTTGAGTGTCCAACTTCGGTTCAGGTCATGATCTTACAGCTTGTGAATTCGAGCTGTGAGTTCAAGCCCTGCATCAGGCTCTGTGCTGATGGCTCAGAGCCTGGAGCTGCTTTGGATTCTGTGTCTCTCTCTCTCTGCCCCTCCCCCACCCCCACTCACACTCTGTCTCTCTAAAACTAAGCCTTAAAAAAATTAGATTAATTGTGATTCAAGAAGCACAACCAAAGGCAAATCATCTGTGATAATTTAAGAAAACTTGGAGAAATTTGAGTAGGAAGTTTTTATTAAATTATGATAAGAACTATTTTTCATTTTGTTTGTGTGATAATGTGAGCATGTTTGTGTAGGAAAATTTAAGTTATCATTATATTTATAAAAGTATAATGAAATGTTTACAGGTGATTATCATAATGTCTAAAAGTTAATTTAAAATATTTTAGAAAAAGATCAAAACATGGGGAATATTAATAAACTTAAGACCTAGTTAATGAGCATATGAATGCTAATTAAACCATTCTTTTAATATTTTGTATAATGGTACATTTTCTAACATATTTGCTATAAACTAAAAAAAGTAATAAAATTGTGAGTCATCGACCAAAGCAGACTGGTAAACATCAACTTCAGCAGGCATAGAGGTCAGACAGAAGACATGAGAAGTTGTAACTGCAGACCAATGAACATGGTACACAATAATCACAGATCAGATGTAGGTAGCTATTGTGTATATATAGTTATCACACTGATTAGGGTCAGAGATAATATTGTAAATGGCAACAAGTCCTCAGAATCACAGAAGCCTCACTTGAAGTGGGTCCCCCTTGATGAATTTGCCACTTTCCCCACTGCTAGATTTTGATAGTTACCAAGTGGGTCCTAGAAGATGGCAACTTGTCCAATAGTGCAATTTACATGCCTATTAATGTCACAGAAAAAGAATTCTCCCTAAAGCAAATTAAGAATGCCATTAAGAATCACAAACAGACCTTTTGCTGGCAAGACAGAAAGAGAAGAAAAGTACAATGAAGCCATAAAAGGCAGCTGTAAGTTGGAGAGAAAGAACAAAATAGAACTGAATGCATGTTATCCAAAAAGTTAGAATAATAAAATGGCTTTATTTTTATTTCTTTTTTACAGATGTCTTAACAGAAAATAAAACTATTATGCTGGCCCATATTTCTAGATAGAGTTGAGATGTTACTACACGTAGAAGAGATAATATAGGCAATTCTAAAGACATTTTAATATATATCCATAAAAACATAAAAATGAAGATATTAGAAATGCAGAATTATGATGAAGAGGAAACTATGGCAACTACTAGCCAGTGTAATTATCAATTCAGAAGGAATGATTTAAATTGGAGGAAACTGTGAAGTTGAAATACAGGTTTACCAAGAAATGAAGTTGAAAGCTTGGGTTTGCATTTGGATATTCTTGCTATCATTCTAGCAAGAAGGTAATTAGGATGCTGAAGAGTCTTAAGGATTACAAGTTGCGAATTAAACATTAATGATATGCTTATTCATTCAAGCATATTGTAATATTTTAGTAGACATACTGTTAAGGCTCTAGAATAAAGACAAAAGGAGTAGTTTTAGAAAGTATCTACAAGAGAGATAGACATGTAAATAATCACCATAAAATTAATGAGTTTCTATTTAACGTAACTCATTTATTCCCTGCACTTCTGGGAGCCATTCATTAAAGACAATATAAGCTTTATAAGCTTGAAGCATTTGAAAAACTAAAAGAAGGTTGGACACTAATAAACACCACAACAATATAACAGATGAGGTCAGAAAGGCAGACAAGAGCTCAACCTATAGATTATTGTAGACTATGGTAAGGAATTTGCCTTTATTATAAGTCATTAGCTAAGAAAAGTTCCTGACAATTTTGAAGCAGAGGAGTGACATAATCTGATTTTAGTACACCGGGTGTTATAAGAAAATGTGTTATGGGGCACCTGGGTGGCTCAATAGATTAAGCGTCTGACTCTTGGTTTCGATTCAGGTCATGATCTCACAGTTCAGGTTAGAGCCCCACATCAGGCTCTGTGTTGGTAGTGTGGAGATTGCTTGGGATTCTCTGTTTCTCTCTTCTCTCTCTACCCCTCCCCCACTCATGATGTCTCTATCTCCCTCAAAATAAATACAAAATAAAATAAAATCCACTTTTGGTATTGTACATTCTGTGGAGTCAGACAAATGTATAATGACATAGGTCTATTATTTAATGTCTTAGAGTATTTCACCTAAAAATCCTCTGTTCTCTGCCTCTTCATCCTCCTCCCCACCCCAGGCAACTATTGATCTTTTCATTGTCTGCACAGTTTTGCTTTTTCCAGAGTATCGTATGGTTGGAATGATACAGCATGTGGCCTTTTTACACTGGCATCTTTCACTTAGTAATATGCATTTAAGTTTCTGCCATGTTGTTTTTTTTATGGCTTAGAAGCTCCTTTCTTTTCAGCAATGATTCATAGTCTTTGGTATGGATGTACCATGGTTTATTTATCCGATAGCCTAGTGAAAGACTCCTTGGTCGTTTCTGAGTTTCGGCAATTATGAATAAAACTACTATAAATATCTGTGTGCAGGCTTTTGCATGGACATAATTTCAATTTATTTGGGTAAATACTGAAAAGCACAACTGATGAACTGTATGGTAAGAGCATGTTTAACGGCATAAAAAACCACTAAGCTTGTCTTCCAAAGTGGCTAAACCATTCTGCATTCCTACCAGAAAGAAATGAGAGTTCTTCCTGTTACCCATCCTTGTCAGCATTTGCTGTTAGTCACTATTCTGGATTTTGGCCTAATAGGTATGTACTGTTATCTCCTTGTTGTTTTACTTTCTATTATCCATGATGGTATAGGATGTGAGGCATCTTTTCATATGCTTATTTGCCATCTGTGTGTGTTCTTTGGTGAAGTGTGTCTTCTTTGTTTTCAATAGTTTTATTGAGGTACAATTGACAGGGGGGTCCAGGTAGCTCAGTTGGTTAAGTGTCCGATTCTTGTTTTTGGCTCAGGTTATGATCTTATGGTTCCTGAGGTCCAGCCCTGAGTTGGGCTCCATGCTGACAGTGCAGAGCCTACTTGGTATCCTCTCTCTGTCCCTCCCCGATCTCATTCTCTCAAAAATAAACAAACTTTTTAAAAAAGTACAATTAAATATATTTAATTGTATATATTTAATATTTAATGTATATAATTATATTTAATGTATTATATTTAATACATTTTTATTTAATGTATTTAATGTATATATTTATGTTTAATGTATATAATTTGATAACTTTGATGTATGTTTTTTTTTTTTTTTTTTAATTTTTTTTTTTTCAACGTTTTTTTATTTATTTATTTTTGGGACAGAGAGAGACAGAGCATGAACGGGGGAGGGGCAGAGAGAGAGGGAGACACAGAATCGGAAACAGGCTCCGGGCTCCGAGCCATCAGCCCAGAGCCCGACGCGGGGCTCGAACTCACAGACCGCGAGATCGTGACCTGGCTGAAGTCGGACGCTTAACCGACTGCGCCACCCAGGCGCCCCGTGATGTATGTTTATACTTGTGAAATTATGGCCACAATGAAGACAATGAACATATATATCTCCCTCAGATTTCCTGGGCCCTTTATAATCACATCCTTCCTCTACCCTCTTTCCTAAATATCCATTTATGTGTTTTCTGGTGCTGAATATGAGCATTTTCTAAAATATTTATACATGGAATTATACAGCTCTATTTTATCTAGCGTATTTAATTCAGCATAATTATTTTCAGATTCTTTAATATCATAGCATATGGTCCTTTTTCTTTCTTTTTTTTTTTTTCTTTGTTTCTTTTTCACTCCCTCTGATGCTAACTTGCCAATCTTGGTCTAGCCACATTCCAAAAGGATGTTTCTTCCTTGCTTAGTGACTGTGGACAAATTGTGGCATGGGCACCCAGAGACTTCTCCACCACTAAGTGGAGTATAACAATATCTCCTATAGTGTCTGATTCCCAGCCTTGTGGAAGGGCCCCTCTCCTATGTCGTTCTTTCCGTGGTTACTCCCCACCTCAGTTCTAGGGTATACCTTGGAGATTTCTTTACATTTTTAATAGTTACTCCAATATTATAGTGGATATTTATTTATATTAAACTTTCCCTACCTAAATTGTTCTGAAGTTTCTCTGAAGTGTTCACAGGTTCTATAAACGTAGGTTTGTTGGTTTGCTTATTTTCCTCATGAATCCATGTTACCTCCCATGGCCTGGAAACTAACACCTCTAACTGTCAAGGATTCACTACCTCAACAAGAGCTGCAAAATTTAAAATGTGTTTCCCATGGAACCACTTAACTCTGCACATAACATCTGGAGGCTTAATATAGTCTTACATTAAAAAAAAAAAGAATGCAAAAAAAGAAAGAAAAGGAAAATGTTGCTGTTAGCCAAACCAACGCAAAGACAATCCAAGATAGAAAGTACAGTTCTTTACCTCAGACTCCAGCGGCAAACTACAGTTTATAGGCTTATTCCACTTGTATCTCACTTGTCCTTCCTGGAGCTCTTTACTTTTTGTCAGAGTAGGGGAGCATTTTCCTAGAGGAGTATTCTCTCATGAACCAGCCTCCCCTCCGCTACCCCAATGCCTTCTTCCCCAAAGTCTCGGATTCCAATTCACTTTGACTCTCTAACCAGGTTCCAAACATTCAGTTGTTTTTTTCCTGATCAAAACTGAAGGGAACTTCAGATTTTCTGTTGGAGAAAGAGACTATCATGATACTGAAGGAAAATAACCCCAACTTTGGCATCCGGGTCTAACTAAGTAACTCCTGAATATTATGTTACAAAGGTTTCAAACTGCTGCTTCTACACTGTGTCTCCCTGGGCTGTGTGCTGTCACTTTAAGGGCAGGGATTCAACTTCTCATTGGCCTTCCATCTGTCCCAGAGCCTAGCCAGCTGATTTTTAAAAGTCCTGGTTTTAAAGCCGCACTGGTTTTTTAGTGTTGTTGTTGTTTGCTATAAATAATATTTATATGTCATTTTTTGTTTGCTATAAATAATATTTCAAATGGCTCCTTCTTTAAATCTCTTGGTCTATGATAAGCCCTAGAAATAAGTGTCTGGAAAGCCAATAGGAGTAGTAAGCTGTGTGGGATCTCTGAGTGGGAGAGAGGCTTCTTCACTAGTAGTGAAGAAGAGTGCTTCCTCTGGGCTGCTTATTGTCAGTGGAGCTTTCACCTAAATCTCCTTGATGGTTCTGCTGGGCTCACTTTGTACGTATGATCACTAGGCCTCCCATCCATTCTAGCGGAGATATGAGCTCACCTGGATACCATCTGCTGCTAGACTGGGGGTCAGGAAACATGAAGTCTGGGCCCCCTTCTTCTGTTGGGTAAGAGGCTGACCTGTTGCTATGCTGTTCCTTCAGATCTGGTGTCCCTAACCAGTTATATTATGCTTTGCTACATTTTGTGGTTCTTATATAGTTGTATCTTATATTAGTTACAGGCTTCACTTAGACACATATCAGAGGTGATAAGAGAGAGATGAGCCTATACCATCTTGTCTGAAAAGTCCCCGATTGATTTTATCATGCTGCTAAAAAGAGAGAAAAGAAAAAAAAAAAAAAGATGAAAGAAAGCTACATACTGCCATCCTTCATGAATATAGAGGCAAATATTTTTAGCAAAATAATAACGAATAAACCTCACCAACATATTAAAAGAATTATATGCCATGAACAAGGGGGATTTATTCCAAGATTCAAGACTGGTTCAAACATTTACAAATCAATCAGTACAATCCATAATAACAAGCTAAAGAAGAAAAATCATATGATCACATGAACTGATGCAGAAAAACCACTTGGCAAATTCAACACTCAATAATGATAAAAACATACAGAGGACTGGGAATAAAGACGGAACTTCCTCAACTTAATAAAAAACATCTACTAAAAGCCTATAGCTAACATCACATATAATGGTGGAAGATTGGATTTATTTCCCCTAATATTTGGAACAAGGCTAAGATTTTCATTCTCATTACTATTATTTAACAAGTACTAGAAGGGTATAAGAGGCATGCAGACCAGAAAAGAATAAATAAAACAATCCTTATTTGCATAAGACATGACCTAAATAGAAAATCCAAGAGAATCTTCCCCTAAATTCTGGGAACTAAGTGAGTCCGGCATGGTCTCATTATACAATGGGAACGCACAAAACCCATTTGTTATTTCTGTACAGTAGTACTTAACATGAGAAGCTAAAATTAAAAAAAAATATACAATGCCATTCAAAATCTCTCAAAAACAATGACATAGATGTAAATTTAACAAAACATGCATGGGACTTGTATGCTGAAAATGACAAAATATTGATGAAAGAAAACAAAGAAGCTCTAAATAAACTGAGAGATATACTGTGTTCAAGGACTCAGTATCTTGTCAAATCTTGCCAAATTTATATCCCAGTAATATTTTTTTTGGTGTAAATATGATTATTCTAAAAATTATAAGGGGCTAGAGGAGGTAAATAATCTGAAAACAATAGTAAGCGAGGAGGAATCATTGTATTGAATTTTAAGACTTGTTATATAGCTAATCACCAACACCGTTTGGTATTGGTCTAAGGACAGACATACAGATCAACGGAACAGAATGGAGAATAAAGATGCACACAGATAGAGCCACCTTTCTTTCTTTCTTTTTCTTTTTTTTATAAAAAAGGTACAAAAAGCAATCTAATGGAGAAAGGATTTTGAACTAATTGTGCTGGAGAGGTTGGGCATATGAAAGCAAAGGAAAAGGAACTTTGACCCAAACCTAACACTTGACACAAAAACTAACTCAAAATGGGTCACTTCGGGTTCTGGTTTGACTCAGGTACAAAGAGATAAGCGTTACCAATAAAAAAAGGTAGTAAAAACAGTGACTGGAAATGTGACTACACCGTTGTCGCTTATGTCTGTTTAGATACACATGATAGTAGGTGTTAGTATGTTGTACCAGCATTTATTTTTTAAGTGATGCTAACTCATGACTGCTTAAATTAATAATTTGCTTCAGCTACAGCAAACTACTTGTAGTTAGCCAAATGCTCCTCACTT
Organism: Panthera onca; assembly: GCF_046562875.1. Classification (NCBI taxonomy): domain Eukaryota; kingdom Metazoa; phylum Chordata; class Mammalia; order Carnivora; family Felidae; genus Panthera; species Panthera onca. The sequence continues at coordinate 72,925,056 of NC_138348.1, forward strand.
TTTCTATTAATAGAATTATCTGTCTACCAGAATGCAAACAATTTTGTAAACAATAAATGTTAGCAATTATTATTTTTCTTCTTCTCTCACTTTATAAACGCTCAGAGGATTAAAACTATGTTTTTCACATTTGTGTATTTCCACTAGCTTGTTTAATGCCTGGTACATAGTATTCGATCAATAAATGTTGGGTTGACTAGATCACAACGACATCTTTTCATTAGCATTAGTTCATGTGTCAATGTATAGTTTTTCTCATTTAATTTTGCCACCAAGAAATGTGGATTTAGTTTATATGATTGTCTTTTTCCATGTTTATAAGTGACATAATCTCTTTAATAATGCTCCCAGCAACAGTCCCTGGCCTGAACAGGTGAGTTGTTACTATCCACGTGTCCTATTAATCTCAGTAGGTAAAGGGGATACAAAAAAGAAAGCTATAGAAGAGGCATTTCACAATTTAACTGATCAGTGAAAAAAATATTTTGACTATTAACTGTTGTAGAAATAAACTGTTTGCAACTGCAATTTCCATTAAATTAGTTGTTATAAACTAAGTAAACTAAATACAAGCCAACAAGAAAACATTTGCATGAATTCAATACAGAAATATTTTTATATATCAGGTAATTATTTTTCTCCATAAACTTGAACTAAAGCTAGAGGAACAATACTATAAATATTTTTTTATCAACCAATTAAAAAACAAAGGCACTTGGAAATTCAGGGGACTGATATTCCCAAATAATAATACATTTGAATAACACAAATCTTATTAATTCAAATCTAAACCTTTCAGCTTCAATATATCAGAGGATTTTGATAAAAACCCATTTTCATCGTTTATTCTTTTGAATGATTTCTTCCTTTTGTATAAAAAAAATACTAGTTTAGCAAAGCTAATCACTATAGACCTTTCAAACAAGAGTAGAAAAGAACAGTTAAGAATTTCAGATACAAATTTAAATTTGAGAATTTGGGGAGGGAGAATGTGTGAGCAGCAGCATTATTATTTGTAAATAGTTTTTTTTTTAACCTTAGAATAAATAACATTGTAAGTAGTATTACTGTAATCCATATTTCTTTGATTTATAGGATATATTAGCTTATTTAAAAGCTAAAACCAGGGGCACCTGGGTGGTTCAGTTGGTTAAGTGTCCGACTTTGGCTCAGGTCATGATCTCACGGTTTTCCAGTTTGAGCTCCACATTGGGCTCTCTGCTGTCAACACAGAGCCCACTTCACATCCTCAAGATAAAACCACATTAGTGAAATAAGGTTTCAAAAGTTATTTCCTTAAAATAATCTTTTAATTATATTTCTTGGAAATAAAACCAGTTTAAAATTGCCACTGTAGTTCATGCTTTTAATGATCCAACAAATAAATGTAGTTGGTTAAACACTGCATCAATTTTCTACTGGAATAATCACAATCACTTATGCTATTAGTTCTCTATTTGGCACCTGTGTTGATGTAAAATGCAGGAAATCAGATCCTAAAGGCTTATCTCTATCACTCTCAGAACACATTCAGTAATATCAATATGACTTGTTTCTGATAGTGTTATGTTGTGATTACAGGTGGAGCTGGCCTGTTTATATATTAATTTCACTTGTGTTTTAGGGATGTATTTCTGAGATTTTCCTACTGGTAAGCAATAAACTGTATAACTGAACGTTCTGCTTTGTGATTTCCTCTGGAGATAGTTTTTCCCTTCACTAGACTCATGAAAGCCTTTGTTATAAGTAGTGTACCAAGACAATAATACAGAAAGATACCATATATTAGGGATACCAGAAAAGTAAACAGAGAGTTCATCAGGGAATGAACTGATAGTGGAAAATGACTCCCAGGGAAAATGATGAAGAGAAAATAAGGAGGCATTGCCAGCAGGAGGATGGTGATTCAGCCCTTCCTTCCCCTTGGATCCCAGACAAGGTCACCCCACCTCTGCTACTCCTGTAATTTAAAAGCCTCTGGTGTATTAGGCTAGAAAGTCACAGGGTACTGCCTGGACATTGCCTTTTGGGTGACAGGAGATGAGGAGATCACAAATCAAATGCAAGAACATGGAAAAAATAGCGCCGTGGAAAGGAGAACTCACATTTTGACTGGTATGGAGTTAAAGGGATTTCTTGACTGCCTTCTGAAAACAGCCTATGCAGTAAATTTTCAGGAAATTCCACGAGGCTAAAATTGAAAAAAATTAAACCCTAAAACATCCTGATTTTTTTTTTCCTCCCCAACCTCCCCACTCAAAGAAACTATTTAATGTTTATGGGTTATTAGAATGACTTTTCATACTGAGGTCTTCCTGGAATTTTTAATGTCTATTTGTAGACTAAAGACTTACTATCTGATAACTATATATTATATTTTCTACTAATTAAATACATTTATAAAGCTTTGTGACAAGAACACTTATTTTATATTTCAGAAATTCTTAGGAATAGTAGGAAAGGGGAATATATTCTACCCATGAAAGCTCTATGAAATTAATTTTCTGGGGTACAGTTCAGGAAAAATCACATGGATTATTATACTACAGGTGTCTGACAAGGCAAGACAGAAAATAGGGTATATGATTAGTATAAATATTCAGAAAAAATCAACAAAGTTTATTTTTTTTCAGTCCCTTTGACTCTGGTTTCTCAAAATTTTCTCTCACAAGAGCTGCATTTTGGATACACAGTGGTGTCAAGGGGGAGTCAGGGAGTTGTTAATTGGGAAGCAGGATGTGTGACTAGATCTATTTAAATTTATTTTCAACAAATTTAATTAATTTAGATTCATTAAAATCCTAAAGCAGGGTTTTTGACACTGGTGCTGTTGACATTGTCAGACAAACAATTCTTTGTGGAGAGGGCAGTTCTATGAGTTGTAGGATATTTAGCAACATTCCTGTCCTCTACCCACTAGATACTTGTAGCCTCTCTCCCAATCCCAGCTAATTGTAACAACTAAATTGTCTGGACCAAACATGCCAAATGTGCTCTTATAGACAAAATTGTTCTTGAGTGAAAGCCACTGATCTAAGATAATTATAGCAATCCTATTTTACTCCTCAATTATTGGAAATAATAAACCATAACCAAGTTATAATCGAGTTGGTATGAGATTCAAAATCAAGGAGACAAAGGAAATAGCTCTGAGTCAAGTAGAATCAGATTCAAGTTATGGTTATGGGAATTTTATCAAGTTGCTTAATTTCACAGAGCCTCAGATTTTTTAGCTGTAAGTGGAAATTCTAATATCTATGTCAGAGAATTGCTGTGGGGATTGGATAAGATGAATGTGAATTCCCTGACAGATTACTTGGAATATAGTAAGTACCATACTGTTAAACACTAATAGCTGGAATGATAAAAACATGGCAAGCATGAGGATCTAGTAGGAAATACTTTTTTAAAACTATGATGGGAAAATATAGATACTGCATCAAAATGTAAATTCATTGAGATCTCACAGCTAGAGTTTATTAGTATTAAAATTCTAATATCTTTTAGATTTTACAATTAACAGTCTCTAACAATTTCAAATAATTAAGTATAGTAATGTTAAAAGAAACATATCAGAGTAGGGAATGTTTAAAGACCTATGTTTTTAGAATATGAGTTTCAGGCTGACACACAAAAAATGGAAAGCTATTCCATTTACATAGAATGGAAGAATCGATATTGTTAAAAAGTCCACACTACTCAAAGCAATCTACAGATTCAATGAAATCCCTATCGAAATAACAACAGCATTTTTCACAGAGCTAGAATAATCTTAAAACTTGTATGGAACAACAAAAGACCCCAAATAGCCAAAGCAATCTTGAACAAAGTTGGAGGTATCATAATCCCACATTGCACACTATACTACAAAGCTATAGTAATCAAAACTGTATGGTACAGACACAAAAGTAGACACATAGATCAATGGAACAGAATAGAGAGGCCCAAAACAAATCAATTAATCAATGACAAAGGAGGCAAGAATATACAGTGGGGAAAAGACAGTCTCTTCAATAAATACTGCTGGGAAAATTGGACAGCTACATACTAAAGAATAAAACTGTAGCATTTTCTTACACCTTATACAAAATAAACTCAAAATGTATTAAAGACCTAAAGTCATAAAACTTCTACAATAAACCACAGGTTTATCTCTTTGACATCAGCTTTAGCAACATTTTTCTAGATATGTCTCCTTAGGTAAGGGAAACAAAAGGTAAAATAAACTATTGGGAGTACACACAAATTTTAAAAAATTTTGAAAAAAAATTTTTTTTTTGGAAACTGTTTCAACAAAACAAAAGGGCAACATACTGAGTGGGAGAAGATACTTGCCAATGATCTGTCCGATAAAGAATTAATACCCAAAATGTATAAAGAAATTACACAACTTAATATCAAAGGGGGAAAATATGGTTAAAAAAAGGCAGAGGACCTGAACAGACACTTTCTCAAAGAAGACATACAGATAATCAACAGACACATGAAAAGATGCTTAACAGCATTAGTCATCAGGGAAATGTAAGTTGAAACCACAATGAGTATCATCTCGCACCTGTCAGAACAGCTAGTATCAAAAAGATAAGAAATGACAAGTGTTGGTGAGGATGTAGATAAAAAACCACCCTTGTGGTGCTGTATTCCCACTGTTGGTGGGAGTAGAAATCGGTGCAGCCAATGTGGAAAACTGTGGAGATTTCTCAAAAAATTAAAAACAGAAATAGCATACTATGCAGTGATCTATTACTGGGTATCTACCAAAAGAAAATGAAAATGCTAACTCAAAAAGATAATCACACCCCTATGTTTAGTGAAGCATTATTCACAATAGCTCAGATATGGAAGCAACCTAAGTGTCTATTGGTAGATGAATGGATAAAGAAGACATGATACACACACACACACACACACACACACACACACACACACACAGTGGACCATCACTCAGCCATAAAAATGAATGAGATCTTAACATCTGTGACACCATGGATGGACCTAGAGGGTGTCATGCTATGGCTAAGGGAAATAAGTCATACATGGAAAGACAAATACTGTATGATTTCGCTTATATGTAGAATCTAAGAAACAAAACAAAGAAAAGCAGAAGCAGACCCATAAGGACAAAGCACAAATCAGTGATTGCTAGAGGGGAGGGAGTGAGGGGCTGAACAAAATGGGTGAAGGAGAGTGGGAGATGCCAGCTTCCAGTTATGGAATGAATAAGTCATGGGAACAAATGTACACCACAGGGAATATAATTAGTGGTGTTGTAATAGTGCTGTATGGTGACTGACGGTAGCTACACTTAACTTATGGTGAGCATTGCATAAGGCCTAGATTTGTGCAATCACTTATAAGTTTGAAACTAATGTGACATTGTTTGCCAACTATACTTCGATTAAAAAAGAAAAGAATATGAGCTTCAGGCAACTGTGAACAGAAATTTTTCATAGTGTCATAAACTGAGATCAACAGAAGAAGTCAGCTTTATAAAGTTTCTCAACTCTGCTAAAAATCAATGACAGTTTGTTGCACATTTGCACTCTTCAAATCTAAGAGGCAGAGCAAAACCTAATGCCTTATGGGCGTACTTTGTACCTCTGCGCAAAAGTGGTTATTTGGACATTATACCTATGAATAGGAAAAAAAAAAAAAAAAAAACAACCATTACAGGTCATGGATCTATCAGGAAGGGAAAAATAACACGACATACTGAATATCTACTGAGTTCTGTACTTTTAGCTCTACATACACATAAGTAAAGGGAAACTTTACTAATATAAGAACTTCCAGATTTTTGTAATCACCTATTTTTCAAGCTTAAAAAATGAAACAATAAACTACTTTGTTAATATATTCATTGTTTCAACTGTAGGAGCTTTAAAGAAGGGGAAGACAACTGAAATGATAAAGAAAAGGAGCAACCACAAAGACGAGATGAAACAGATCTGAAGGCAAGGCAAAGGCTCACAGAGACAGAATGAAAGAAACCGAGAAAAGACAGCATGTAGGAAATACAAGCAGTAAGAAGATGTTAAACTGATCTACACAGCCATTTGTAACCACTTATAAATAGTGCTGCTTTTTAGTCACAAGATTACGCCGCACTCTTATTGCTGTATCTACAATTAGACTATCTGTGTCTTGTCACTTATCTTAGCTGCTAGATGAAATTAAGTAGCAGCTTATTCTGGCATCAATGGTGATTCAAGCTACGTCTGGAATTTGCAAATAGGTCTTTCCTCTTTGGGACGTATATACACTCTCATCCTAACAACAACCCCCTCCCGACCTCGCCACACAAAGTGTGGCAGAGATAGATAAGTCTTTAAGGGCTGTTTGCCTATAAATCCCTCTTTGTTCTTATTACAGGTTTGTAAATATGAATGCTTGATGATATAATCAACAGAGAAAACCCAGAAGGTTCACAGAAAAACAGTCAAGATTAAGTGTTCTGGTAGAATCTTGGTTATTACTAGCTGTATAGGGGGACTGGTTATCAGGTAATGAAGCGCTTAATCTATAATTACCTGAACCATTTGAAGTTACTAATTCACATGGTAAATTTGAGTTACTGAAGCTAGTGTAATTTTTTTTAGCTTCACTTTAACTTTTTATGAAAATAAAGAATACAGATTTAGTTCAATATGGAGGCAACAGTTGCATCAGTGACTCTACTACTAAACAAATCATCGAGACTTGTACTCATAACTAGCAATACTTAAGCTGATTTTGATTAATTATCATTAGATCAGAAATTTTTTTTTTTATTTTTTATTTTTTTTTTTTTTAATTTTTTTTTTCAACCTTTTTTATTTATTTTTGGGACAGAGAGAGACAGAGCATGAACGGGGGAGGGGCAGAGAGAGAGGGAGACACAGAATCGGAAACAGGCTCCAGGCTCCGAGCCATCAGCCCAGAGCCTGACGCGGGGCTCGAACTCACGGACCGCGAGATCGTGACCTGGCTGAAGTCGGACGCTTAACCGACGGCGCCACCCAGGCGCCCCTAGATCAGAAATTTTAAAAAGCCTTTGAATTCTTGGTTCATGTGGCATCATATTTTTGTCCTCTTGGTTTTCCAGCTTTTATTCTTATTTTTAATTTTTTAATGTTCGTTTATTTTTGAGAGAGAAAGAGACACAAAGCATGAGTAGGGGAAGGACAGAGAGGGGGAGAGAGAGACACAGAATCCCAAGCAGGTTCCAGACTCCAAGCTGTCAGCATAGAGCCCAAGGCAGGGCTTGAACTCAGGATCCATGAGATCATGACCTGAGCCCCAAGTCAGACAGATGCTTAACCAACTGAGGCACCCAGGTGCCCCACTCTTATTCTTCTTTTAATTAAAAAAAATTTAAGATATTTTATTTATTTTTGAGACAGAGAGAAACAGAGCATGAGTGCAGGAGGGGCAGAAAGAGAGGGAGGCACAGAATCTGAAGTAAGCTCCAAGCTCTGAACTGGCAGCACAGAGCCCAATGCAGGGCTCAAACTCATGAACTGTGAGATCATGACCTGAGCTGAAACTGGATGCTCAACCAACGGAGGCACCCAGGCACCCCTATTCTTCTTTAAAGATGCACATAAGCATGGCTCTTTAGGAAAATATCTCCATATATTACAGTAAAATTCTAAGTCTTAAAAGGAAAGGTTAGAAAAGATAGTATAAAAATAGTATATAGATAAAACTAGGTTATTATTAGGGTCCATTATTTTTAAAAACAAGAGATTCTTTAGTGATTATATTTCATAGTTTAACCAGGTTCATTAATACAGATTCATAGAAACATAATCCAGAATGGGTTTTGTAGTTCTAGATTTCTTAATTTTGTCAGGTAAAGGTGTAATTCTTACTCATTTTTACTGCTTTACTAAACCAGCAAGAGTTTCCTAGGGTTGTTTCATCTTCAACAGATGCTAAGAAATTGTTCGCATGGAAACATAATATAGCACATACTAAAATCCTAAAGTTCATTAACATTTGATTCAGGTAAATTTCACTGACTGAAATTACTCAAGGGTATTATATGATTTATGATATATGAATCATGACATATGATTTATATGCATGTGTTAATTCTTTTTTTTTTTAATTTTTTTAAATGTTTATTTATTTTTGAGACAGAGAGAGACAGAGCATGAATGGGGGAGGGTCAGAGAGAGGGAGACACAGAATCTGAAGCAGGCTCCAGGCTCTGAGCTGTCTGCACAGAGCCCGACGCGGGGTTTGAGCTCACAGACTGTGAGATCATGACCTGAGCTGAAGTCGGATGCTTAACCGACTGAGCCACCCAGGCGCCCCAATTCTTTTTTTTTTTTTTTTTTGAAAGACAGATGTTTACATTCTTTTCTGAACAGGACTGAAATTTTAGATCAACAAGAGTAAAATGAATGATTTTTCTAGAAAATGAGGAGAGTACAAGGAGAAATATGAGAATGGGAAAGAACATAATGAGATGAAGACAAGAGGAAGTAAATGGAAGAAAATAGACTTCAAGAAGGTGGAGAAATGGTAAGAGAAGAGAGGAAGAAAAAGGAGGATTTAGAACAGGAAGAGGAGGCTGAGTAGGAGAAGGGAGAGAAAGAGGGGAATGGGGAAGAAGGAGAAAGGAATTAACAGCAGAAGACAAGGAACAGGTAAACAATGAAGGAGGAGGAAATGGAGGAAGAAGGCAAGGCCAGCAAAGTAGACAGAGGCTGTGTGACGGCTCTGAGGGGAAGGATTACACTTTTAGACAGTCCAGAACTGTCTGTCGCTCTGGAATCTTGATCAAATGGCTTTTCTTGATAACCATGAAAGTAGATGAATAGGGGGGGAAAAGCAAGAAATGTTTTCAAAGCAACACTCCAAAAATGCCAGCCAGTACCCTTTGTGTTTGAGTTACATCTATGTCGAACTAAATGTATATAATAGATGTATTGCTAGTGCACATGCATTCATTTCTCTTTGCTGTCTTTTACTTTGCTAGATTTTTTACTGTCTTGGCTAGTAGTGGAAAATCTCTCTTTTCCCAGACCTCAATTTCCTATACAACAGACTGCCAGTGAGATATGGAAGATTCTGTCCAGACACTGGGAATAGAACTTTGGCAGGCTAGAGAAAGCTTCAGTGCAAACACAAAAGCTGTTGCTATGTGGTCTGCCTGGGCTCTCAAATATCAAGCCACTACTTTTCTTCTTCAGCTTAGTGAAGTTTTGATTGTATTTACTGATGTTATGAACAGAGATACAAAGATGCATAAAACATAACCTACTCTCTCCACTATGAATTATCCCTAAGTATACATGAAACAACAGAATGTAGAAAATTAAGTAGTCTCGTTAATATCTGAATTACTATTCCAATGAAAGGCAGGTTGAGTTGAAGACAACCGATGAAACCAGAAGCTTCAATGAAGCCTGTTAATTCCATTTATATTTAAATATTGGAAACTGTATAATCTCTGGCCAGTAGCATGAGGAAGAAAGTTGAAAACCAGGTGAGTTGTAGCATGGGGATTTGAAGAAGCAAGGTCTGGAATAACTCATATAGTTAGTCACAAGAAAGCAAGGGAGGGAAGATAGGCCCTCTGAGTCCAAAAGAGTGCATGGACCCAGGATACTTATCCAGATGTATCAAATAGAATAAGATGAGCATTAATAAGAATAGAAGATGGGTTTCTGCTTCGAGGAATAAAAACTTCATGCCCTAGAAATGTTAACCCAATGAATGTCTGGAGCATTATTAATAAACTAGCTGGGGAATCTGGAAATGGGGTAGCCAATATCTAGCATAGGAAAATTGACCTAATACTTCCCCCATTTCTACATTCCTACAGAGTTGGGACTTCTCAGATGGTTCTTCCTCAATTAACTTCCATATAGAGCTGTATTATCTATGCTGTACTGAGATGGACTGGATCTGCGGCAGAACTTTAAAAGTGTCTCTGGCCCCTGACTTTTGGGTACTGTGACTCAGAGACATCAAATTGAACTGATGGCTGTTCTGGAAATTTATTAGCCTATTGTTAGCTTAAACTGGAATTTGCAATTACAGGGTGATAGGGAATGGTTCCAAATTATTTTTTTTTTAATTTTTTGATGTTTATTTATTTTGGAGAGAAAGAGAGTAAGCAAGCATGAGCAGGGGAGGGACAGAGAGAGAGAGAGACAGGAAGACACAGAATCCAAAGCTGGCTCCAGGCTCTGAGCTGTTGGCACAGAGCCCAATGCAGGACTCAAAATCCCTAGCCATGAGACCTGAGCTGAGGTAGGGCACTTAACCAACTGAGCCACCCAGGTGTCCCAATGGAATGGTTCCAAATTATTATAACTGATTTCTACTCTTTAAAAGAATATTATGTAACATAGATTCATAGTAAGCACTTACATATTATCTAATATAATCCTCAAAAACAATGAGAAAAATGTAAGAAATGTAAAAGACTTAAAGGACCAATCCATTGTTCATTTCTCTCAACAGTATTAGACAACATTTAAACATAACACTTTTGTTTGTGTTTTTTTGCTTTTTATAATTATTTATTTTTTATGCATTCAAGCAGATCTAGGTCACTGAATTTTCAGAAACATGCCCATGGGGTTTTAATGACATGTGAGGAACTGCTTCAAGGGGTGGAGGTGTTCTAACTGATTTCCTCATCTCTCTGAGGCAGCCATATTGCAATTCTGATGTCCAAACAAATTCCATAACCTAGGGTAGAGACTATAACGGGCCAGCCCCTCTCTGTTCTTTAGTAGCAACAATAATCAGCACGCTGTTCAACAAATTTGAGCAATGATTTTAAAAAATATTTTTAGCTGTACATATTATATTCATTACTGTAATATAAATTTTCTTTTTCTGAGAAAAATCACCACAGATCTTTGGAGAACTTACATAACCTAAACAGTCACAGTTTCCCCAAGAGAGGAGTACATGAGGTTAAATGACTTACGTAATACAGTGGAACAATTCCATCCAGGACTCTACAACTAAAGCCAGTACTCTTGAGTTCTTCAAGTGCTACTATATTACCATAGGTGAAATTTTGCTAATTACATTTGTGTAGAATTTACACATGGTTTGTCAGCATAAATTGTTTACATTATAGTTAGGTTTTAATTGGATTCAAACCAAATTCTGGGGCTATTCACATTTAAAATGCATTATTTGGGGATTCTTCTGAATATATATTTATTCCAAAGAGGCAACATTAGGACCAGAATCTTTGTCCTCTTCCAGATCCACAACTAAAGCAATGTAAATAAACACATTAGAGTACAGGGGGAAATATTTCAGAAATTATATTGAGTCTACCATTTTTTCTTACTTTTTGAAGAGTTTTCTGTTTACAGTTATGTTCAGGCCTCAAAATTCCATGTACCCTGTGAAGTTTCATCACTTGTGTTTATATTTGGAGCACAAACAGGAACATGAGTATCTGCAAAATAAAATCCCGTCTTCCCTCAAACTCAAACTTCAGACCCGCTTAAAAAAGGAATATGACAGAAAGTGAGGAGTAGCCTCATGCCAAGTTCAGTAAAGTAAAAAGACAAAATAATTGGGGGCAACCTCAGAGAAAAGTCAGAAAAAATTAACATGTAAAGAACAAGTAATTGATCAATGAGAGAAAATCACAGAATCAATAACTGAAACACATATGCTTAAATGCATATAAAGAAAGATAGAATGCATATATTTGTATATTTGTGTTTACATTTGACCACCTCCTTTGGAAAGAGAGAGGTTATGTGTGCTTTCTAAGACTACTGTTCCCCATTAAAACACCGGTGTACGATCATCAAAAAAATACTAAGTGCCCTAACATGATTTTAAATATGATTTTAATATGATATTTATTTTACAGCAGTTTTAGGTTTTCAACAAAATTGAGAGAAAAGTACAGAAATGCATAGCCTCCCTCCTTACCAACATCACTTAACAGAATGCTACATTTTTGAGTAAGTATGAACATACACTGGCATATCATAATCCCCAAGTCTATAGTTCTCCTTAGAAGTCACTCTTGGATGCTGTACATACAATGAGCTTTGACAAATGTATAAAGATGTGTATCCATCATGATGATATCAGAGTATTTTCACTTCCCTAAAAATTCTTTGTGCTCTGCCTATGCATTTCTCCCTGCCTACCCCTGACAACACTGATCTTTTTACTGTTGTTGTAGTTTTGCCCTTTTCCAGAATGTTATATAGTTGGAATCCTAGAGTATGAATCCTTTTAGACTGGCTTCTTTCACTTAGTAATATAGATTCTTCCATGTCTTTTCATGGCTCAATAGTGCATTTCTTTTTAGTGCAGGATAATATCATCTGCACTAAATCTGCACTGGATGTATCACAGTTTATATACCTAATCAGCTTAGTGATGGACATCTTGATTGTTTCCAAATTTTAGCAGTTATGAATAAAGCTGCAAAAAACACCCTTGTGCAGGATTTGTGTGGAAATTATGTCTGTAATTCCTTTGGTAAGTACTAAAGAGTGCACCTGTTGAATTGCATAGTCAGAATAGAATTGGTTTTGTAAGGAAATGCCACACTGTCAGCCAAAGTAGCTGAACCATTCTGCACTCTCACCAGTAATAGAGTGTTCCTATTACTCTATATCCTTGCCAGCATTTGGTGTTGCCAGTGTTCAAATTTTGGCCATTCTAATAGATGTGAATTGGTATCTTGTTATTCTAGTATGATCTAAAAAAATTTTTTTTTACATTTATTTATTTTTGAGAGACAGAGCACAAGTGGGGGATGGGAAAGAGAGAGGAGACACAGAATCCAAAGCAGGCTCCAGGCTCTCAGCTCTCAGCAGAGAGTGTGATGCAGGTTCGAATTCACAAACTGTGAGATCATGACTTGAGCTGAAGTCGGATGTTTAACCGACTGAGCCACCCAGGCGCCCCCTTCTAGTATGATTTTAATATGTGCTTCATCTTAGGTCCTTCTACAAAGTTCCTGCTAAAGTTGCTTATAAATAGTTACATTAAAATATCACTCCATATTAATATTGGCCTTAATCACTCCTCTTTAAGAAAGGGTTAAATTTTGCAGATTCCATTAGGAGAATGAAAATAGAACAAGAAAATTCTCAATGTGTATTATTTAAAGTGAAATCTTAGTCACAATAGAGCTTTGTATACAAAATAGACATATGATTAATAATTGACAAAGAATGACTATAACATTATAGTATATAAAGAGATCATCTGGACTTTCCATGTTACTATTAAGATTTAATGATTCATAGCCATGTGTGTTATTGTCAAAATGCTTATATGGTAGATGCTATTTGTGACATGGCTTTACAGTTCCTTTATCAAGGATAGAATCTTTTCCTCCCCTCCTTGAATCTGAAAAATCCCTGTAGGGACTTTTATTGCCTAATAGAATGTGTCAGAAAAAAAGGAGTGGCCTAGACCTCAAGAGGTTCTGTGTGTTTGACTTTCTTGTTTGGATCCATATGATCACCATGTAAACATGTCAGGTTAGCCCACTGCAGGATGAAAAATTACACAGTACAGAACCAATTCTTCCCAGATGACGCTATCTTAGAGCTATGAAAGCCCTGTCAACCAACCAGCTGACCGTAGACTGATGAGTAAGACTAGTCAAGATCAGGTAAACCTCAAACAGGTCAAGAAAACTACCCAACTGGCCTACAGTCTTGTGAACTATAGCTAAACAAAATACTATATGAACCACATATATATACTATATTATATATACATTATATAATATATATTATGTTTATATATATAAACTATATACTATAAGAACTAATGAACTATAGCTAAACAAATGCTTTTTGTCTAAGCCATTGATGGAGGAACAATTTTTAGTGAAGCAACTGAAAATTAATATGGTGTATTAGAAGACTTAACTTATGAACCAAATTTAAAATAATTCTTTTCTACTACCATCATACCAAAAGAGAACAGCTTTGAGTTCACACTCAAGGTATTGGTGTGCATCAGATTTTTTGTTGGTGTTCATGATCCTAAGTACACTAATTTATCAAGTGTTAATTAATCTTTACCAGGTGTTAGAGATGAAACATTCAACCACTCAGATAAAAAATATCTAGGTGTAGGGGCACCTGGGTGGCTCAGTGGGTTAAGCATCTGACTAGGTTTTGGCTCAGGTCATGATTTCATGGTTAGAGACATAGAGCCCTGCATCCAGCTCCATGCTGCACTGTTAGCTGCTTGGGATTTTCTCTCTCTCTCTCTCTCTCTCTCTCTCTCTCTCTCTGCCCTGCTTGTGCTCTTTCTCAAAATTAAAAAATAAAACTTAAAAATCTAGATATAGAAGTAAAAGGTCATAGAAAGTGATAAGAAAAAAAAAATAAAGCAGAGTACAATAAGAAAAACTCAGGTATTGCATTGCAATGTTGGATAGGGTCACTGTGGAGGTGATGTTTGATGAACACCTCCAAAAGATGAGACAGTAAAGCATCAGAATATCTGAGGAAAAGGCATCCCATATAGATGCAAGGTTTGTGTAAGGTTAAGGCAGGAAGATGCCTGGTGTGCCGGAGCAACTGATAAGAGGCCACTGAGGCTGATCAGTGGGAATGATCGGGAGAATAATAGGAGATAGAGTGAGAAAAATAGCCGGGGACAGATAACAAAAAGATTTTTCAGGTCATTCTAACATTTTACTTTTATTCTTTATTTATTACAAAAGAGCCACTAGAAAACTTTTAGCAGAGTAGTGGCAGGATTTAGCTTCAATTTAAATAGCATCATTCTGGCTGCTGAATTGAAAATATACTTGAGAGCCACAGACAAAAGCAGGAAGATAAAACAGGTGTCTGTAGCAATAATCCAGGACAGACATGGTGGCTTGGACCAGGATAGCATCAGTAAAAAATGGTCAGATTATGATTACATTTACAGACAGGGCTGAGGGATGTGTGGCAAATTCAATATGGGGTATGAGGGAAGAAGGGTTCCTGGCTAAAATAAAAATGTCCTAGTATGTTATTCTCGAATGACATGAGCTTACAATGTGAACAAACCAATGTCAAAACACAGAATAGCCTTGATTTTGTCTACCACAGGTAGAGCTATTATTCTGTTGTTTGATATGGCAAGTGGTTTTCAGAATATTGGTCTTTAGATGTAGCTGAAAGGTAGAAGATTTATAAAGGAAGAAGATGAATCCTCATCTCTTCCCCTCCCCCATGAGGGCTCAGTGACTGTAAACTGTTAATAATTCATTTTGATCATTTGAGATACTTTACATTTGAAGCCAGAATATAATGTACTGATTAAATCACATTATGCGTAGCTGGGTGAATATATTATTAAACAAATTACCCCTTTCCATAACCATGAACTGTGCATCTGTAGCAAATGGTTGAACATTTTAATAAGGAAGAGTGTAATTATATTACGGTCATTGCCTTTTGCAGGTTTATTGGCCACATTTTGGAGGTGAACATCTTCCAATGAAGGTATTTATTGTAAAGGAAAGATTTTCAAGTTATAGTCAGTACTCATAACTCACTGAAAATATCCCTGTTGAGAGAATAAGGGAGCATGGAGGTGGAGCTTTTGGATAAATTATTGAACTTAAAAACAATAAATCACCAACTGATTTTTTTTCTTTCAGGAATCACTCCTTGCTGCTGGTTATCTACCTAGCTACCTACTTAATGTGCACTGAAAGAAAACAATGCAAAGCAAATAAACACACACAAAAAATCCTCTTTTTACTGTTGGATGAAAAGAAAATACTTCACCAAGAGGAAGACTCACTTGGAATTCTCTGGAATTTGCCTTTAATCAGTTGAGATGTACCTCCCGAGTCCTGATCCAAGAGGAGGACTCCAAATGAGACTACTAATTAAGAAACATTCAAAGAAACTTCTTTTTTCTAATAACTGAAAAAATAATTTTGACCATCCAAAGTCTATGACCTCACTGCAATTTATAATGAATCCAAAACAAGTGTGTCAGAATCAAAGAGATTAAGTTGTGTTTCAAAGATTAATAAAAGATGAAACAAGGAATTGCATGCTGGCAAGATGTTTGGGTTTTGCCTCCATAGAGTTTAATGACAATTCTTGAGTAATGCACTCAACCCAATCTGAGAAAATGCCAGTTACAACAAGGCAAGGCATTTTCTGGTTTGTAGGACAAAGAGAGTCGACTTATTAAACATTAAATATGCATCTGAATAACTAGCCACAGATCTTATGAATTAAAAAAATCAGTGAATATAAGAGTTTTGTTTATTCATTTACCCAAATATTTTAATTAAAGCTAAGATGACTGAACCAGTTTTCTCAACTTCCTTTCTCTGAGAGTGTGAAACAACTTTTTGTCATCTTAGGAAGGGTATGGAGCAAAGTGGCTGGTTCTCAGCTTATATTGTATTTCACAATCACTATAGTTGCTTTCAAATGATATGCATGCTCAGGCCCACTTGAGAATAATTAATGAGAATGTGTAAGTGATGTGGCTTGAACATTGATAGCATGAACGTTCCACGATGCTAATGTGCTACCATGGTTGTGAAATGGGAAAATTCTGTTCAAAGTAACCCCATGTTTCAAAAATGGGAAAATTTTGGATACAGGCTTTTAAAATTTACAGAGGAGGTTTGAGTCTTAGTCATGATAACATATTTGCAGATGTTTTAAATTAGAAAAGTCTTCTTTTAATATTGTAACAGAGTTCAACAGATATAAAAGAAGTTAATCTTTAATTTTTTAATGTTTTTATTGACTTTTTCTGAGAGAGAGACAGACAGAGCACGAGTAGGAGAGGGGTAGAGAGAGAGAGAGAGAGACAGAATCAGAAGTTGGCTCCAGGCTCTGAGCTGTCAGCACAAAGCCTGATGCGGGGCTTGAACTCATGAACCATGAGATCATGACCTGAGCCGAAGTTGGATGCTCAACCAACTGAGCCATCCAGGGTCCCCTAAAGAAGTTAATCTTGATTGGAGTTCATTGTAGGGGTATGAGGATTAATTTTATGTGTCAACTTGACTGAGCCATGGGGCGCCCAGATATCTGATCAAACATTTTTCTGGGTGCTTCTGTAAGGATGTTTACAGATGAAATAACCATTTATAACAGTAGCTTGAATAATGTAAATTGCTCTAACATAGCTGCCTCATTCAATCTATTAAGGCCTAAATAGAACAAAAAGCTGATTCTTCCTTGACTTAGGAGAAAATTCATTCTATCTCAAAGACCTCAGGAGGGGGCATCAACTATTTTCTTGACTTTAGACTTAGAACTGAAACACTGTTTCTTCCCGGGTCTTGAGTCTGCTGACCTTCAGCCTTGAACTACAGTATTGACTCTCCTATTCTCATTCCTTTGGACTTGGACTGGAACCGAACCATTGGCTTTCCTGGGTGTCTAGCTTGCTGACTCACCCTGAATATCTTGGGACTCATTGGGCTGCATGGTCCTGTAAGCCAATTCCTTATAATAAATCTTTAATATATAAATATATATATTAAATATAAATATATAAATATATTTTATAAAATATATTTGTAAGATATATATTTGTAAGATATATATTTATAAAATATATATAATATATTATAATATATATATACATATATATATATGTATATATATATATTTCCCATTCATTCAAGAGGGGTAATGGAAGAAGGACAGAACTAGTACTTATGACTGGAAACAAGGACTATTAATACATAGGTAGGAAGGAAGGAAAGAAAAAAAAGATGATAAAGAAAGAAGAGAAAGAAGAGAAAGAAAGATATGTGTAATAAGAACCTATATAGCTTTATCTACTATCTACAAATTAAGAGACTAAAGATTATTTTTGTTATGTTTTTACCTCTCCCATTTCCCTACTAATATGTGTTAACAGTAGTTAACATTATATCTCAGTACAAAGTTATAATGTCAGGAGGGGAAGTGTGATTCTATAAGAAGCAATTATCCAAAGATTGATAAATTGTGTTTGGGGGTATTGTGTTTGGGAAGTGTCAGAGTGTTTGTGATTATATAAAAGCAGGGATTGCTGTGTAATGTGAAAAAGTAGGATGACTTTGCTATTGCATTTTTTGGGGGAAACAAATATGGTTAAAGAGTTATATGTGGATATCAAGTTGACAATGGATAAACTGAGTTGAACTATTATCAACTTCATTATGCCAGGAACTACATTTCCCTGACTTTCCTTTATGGTTCCAAGTTGGAGTTGTCAAAATTTGCAATTGCGAGTTTGGGCAGGTATAAGAAAATTCGCACCTTTGTGTTCTGAATGTCATTGGTTAGAAGCAGTAAGATTCAAAATGTAGTTTCCAGAGAATTCCAGTTGTTCCTTGCGCCTACTCTCCACATTCATCTCTACTTTCTGAGTTCCAGTCCCATCTACCACAGTGACATCAGGCCCCCACCACACACATAGCTGAAAACTCAAACATGGTCACCACATAAAGCTAACCATCTGCCATCAACATCAACCCTCTTCACATTCCCACTCTAGCAGTGGATGTGCCCATTCTTCCAAATGTTCTTACTTACCTATGCCAGAGCTGGTTAGTAATTTTTCCCTTATCCTTCAACAATATTTATGCCTTTATTTCCCTCCTAAGGTTGTTTAATTTCTAATATTTTATGATAAATTCCTTATTCCATACTCAAAGTAGTGCTGACTGAATCCTGACACATGGAGAGAACAGATTTGAAGTCCAAACTTTGTGGAAATGAAGATTAAGAACATTAAAAAAGGATATTGGACTTAAGAAAAAACACTACAGAATTAATCAGATAGACATTATGGTTGAAAATCTTCAATTAAATCCATTAAAGTAGAAGAATATGACATAGAAAATATGAGTAAAGCTGAACACTATAATGAACTTGGAAAATCTTTTGAGATGGAGCTGACATTTCCCTCCATCTAATCCAATGCCATTCAAACTTGAAGAAGACAGTGTTGAGGAAAACTTCATTTGCCATATAGCAAGTCATTTAATCCGGAATACATCACTTTAAGAAGTATTACTGTTGAACTCTTGTTAACATGTGAAACAAATGTGTTTATTAAATATATTGTCAAGGAAATATAAGAGTTGATATATGACATGTTTTAATATACAAACTATTAAGAACTTAAAGAACATTGAGTCAATCTTTTGTTGTTAACACCGAGACATTCTGTTTAACTGTGACTCAATACTTTTAACCAACTGAGCAGCACAAAAACTTTTTTTTTCCTTCATTTTTTTTTTCCCTTTCATTTCTTACTATATGCCCAGAATTCTGGTGGCAGTTTTCAAATTTCATCATGGGCTATTCATTTGGTGGTATAAAGAAAAAAGGGTCCAAGACCTTGAAAAGCAGGAAAATACATTATTAGAAAGGTTTCCAAGGGCTCAAAAATCAAGAATATACAATGTTTTCTTTTCAGGAACTCAAATTATACTGGGAAAGATACACAAATATAAGTAATTTAGACAACTTGTCTGAAATACCTAGATGAATCTCCACATATACTTTTAGTTTTTTTCATAATTCAGAATTTGAAAAAAGAACAGAAATTACCAATAGCTACTTAGCCCAACACCTTTTGTTTTGGCCAGAATGAAACCAAATTTGCAGTTCAACTAGATTTTTTTGTTTCTATCCAGATGTTTTTAGGTATCACTCAAATTACTCAGCAATAATCTCCACATCTCATGGAAATTATTTTTTTTCTTAAGGAATATTTGCTTTTCTGCTTTTATCTTGCTGGAGAAGGAGAGAGAAGCTGATGAGGAAAAGTTTTCACATCAACTTGAGTCTGTTTGTATTAATTATGTATTAAAAGTTGTGTTCAACATTAGGGCGCTGCTTCAATAAGTAATAGTTTAACAATAGCAGGGAACTACACTACAGATAATTAACAAGACTTTTCAAAGCACTAATAAAAGAATAGGATTTTAATTGTTACTATTTATTGTGAAGAGAAAATAATATGTTTAATGAAAATTACATTCACCACATTGAAGCATGAATGAATTTTCGGTTATTAGCCATTCAGTTCTGCTTTGAATATAACCAATGTCAGAAAAAGTATATTGCAAAAAAAAAAAAAAAAGAAAAGAAAAAGTATATTGCTTTGTGAAGTGAGTTATCATGAACATTGCTCCTGAAATATTCTTTATACATGTTCAAAGCACAAATTACAACATTCCCGTCTGCATTTGAATGTTTACTAACAACACACCCATGTGCAGTACAGGTTTTTAATAAAGAATACCAAAATGACCTTATTAAAGAAAATCTGCATACAGATGTTGGTGGAAAAGTAGTTTTCTTCATTAAGCTTCAATAAACCCATTTTGGAGACTACAGTTGAAGGCAAAAGTTCTTTGTACAGTAGTTCACATTCCTAATAAATACTTCCCAATATCTTACCATCTTACTAATGAGCATGAATATTATTTTGTGATCTGACAGGAAACTGCAGTAAAGATAGACTCATAAGACATATTCACTTTTCAACAAAAAATGTACTTGACCTAGCCCCTGGAAATAAACATATATGTAAGTTCTTTGCCTTCAAGGAGATGGAGCAGTAATGGTAAGTTTCAAAGTAGGTACTAAAATTCTAAAATGTAGCAACTGAATCTCTATGAGAAGTTGGGGAAAGTTTCCCTGATTAGGAGACACTTATAGGTGCCACAGGCACAGGGGAACAGGACAAACCTTTCAGAAAGAGAAGACGTTCAAAAACGTGTGTGATAGAGATTATTAAATATCCTCCAGTATCCATTCCCACTTCTTTCTTTTAATAAGTTTCTCCTTTTGGTTTTTTTTTTTTGTTTTTTTCTTTTAACAGTCACATAACATCTGTGGCTTCAAAAGTACTTGTTTCCCCTCCAATATTTTTATCTGGCTACATGTGGCCATGTGGCCATGTTCAGGACATTAGAAGGTAAGTAGAACTCACATTTGCATCCTCCAGCTATGTTTTTTAAAAAATCACTTGTTCTTTACTTCTTCTATTTCCTCCTTTCTATATTGAAATGCAGACAAGATGCTACTGAGGTAGCTTTAACCATGAAGATGAGAGTTCTATCCTAGGAAACAATGGAACAGCCTAACAGAAGAGACCTGGTCCCTGTCCACTCTGAATCATCTGCCTAAATTTGTACTGTCATGTGAGAGAGAAGTAAAGCTTTACCTCATGGAAGCTCTTGGATTTACCATTCTTCTTAGAATAATAGCTTAGGCCATACTCTAATTAGAATATTACAAAAGTATGCTTCTGGTACATTCAGAAAGGCTTGAGACTCAGTTATAGAAAAGAAAGTGATACAGACTGTCTGCAAAGAAATGCATTACAGGGTTTTGAAGACACTTGTGTGGAAGACATTTGCACAACCATATAGATGCAATTGTGAGTCATCAGGGCTTTTTTTTAATATCTTTAATTTTTTTTAATGTTTATTTATTTTTGAGACAGAGAGAGGCAGAGTATGAACAGGGGCAGGGTCAGAGAGAGAGGGAGACACAGAATCTGAAGCAGGCTGCAGGCTCTGAGCTGTCAGCACAGAGCCCGATGCAGGGCTCAAACTCAAGAACTGTGAGATCACGAACTGAGCTGAAGTCGGACACTTAACCGACTGAGCCACCCAGGCGCCCCATGAGTCATCAGGTTTTTAAACAGGCTGGTAATATGATCAGTTGAGCACACGTATGTAGGATTTATATCACTATAATCATCTAATTTCTGGTAATGACATTGCAATTCCCTTTGGGTGAATTACTTCTACCCTTTATATGCCGAATCCATGGGATGGTAAGGCAAGGTGAGTCAGTAGTCATGTGATAGGCACATGGCTTAATTTAGGCAAACTTTAAATCTCATTGGCCTATATAAGGATGGAGACATTAAATGTGTATTTGTTAACTTATTAAACATGTATTTGGGTTGTTTTTTTTTTTTTTTAACATTTATTCATTTTTGAGAGACAGAGCATGAGCGGGGAAGGGGTAAAGAGAGAGGGACACACAGAATCCGAAGCAGGCTCCAGGCTCTGAGCTATCAACACAGAGCCCGATGCGGGGCTCGAACTCATGAACTGTGAGATCATGACCTGAGCCGAAGTCGGACGCTGAACTGACTGAGCCACCCAGGTGTCCTAAACATGTATTTGTTAATTTGTTAAGCCTCCACTCTGTGTCAGGCACTACAGATTGGAGTCAGTGTACAAAAGAGACTTAAAAAGCCCTACCCACACAGAGTATATGCTGTACAGATATCCACATGTATTCAATAATTTTAGGAAGACAAGTCAGAAAGATATGATTATTTCCTGTTCCTGTACACTAGTATTATCCTGGTTCCTATATTTTTCTTTAGACTTTTTTTTTCTCCCAAACTTCCTATCAATTCTGTAAGCTAAAGAAAATTTTGCCAAATTTTCTCCATTTCAATTTAACCAGAGCCTGTGTCTATTGATTGACATCAGTAACACCCAATACAGAAATGAGTCAAAAAATAATGCTTTGATTCAGTACACATCAACAGACTTTTATTACGTATCGACTGGGTAGCAGTCACTATCCCATGTTTGGGGTAAAAATAAATACGGTGCTGTACTTCCTCTGGTAATTTGAATTATTGGACCAAATGTCACCACAGTGTAACTTTATCATTGTTAGGATACTTGTATCCTGACTTTGAACTTGGGACTTAGGAGAACGTAGCAGTTTCAAAACGAAAACTTGGGAAGCGTCATGGGTTTCTGTTTGCTTTCTTGTGCTTGTGCCATCAAAGTGCAAAAAACATGCCTCAGCTAGATTGCTAATTCAGTGGAACGTGACTAAATGTGAAGTCCCAGCTCAACCCACCTTTGGATCAGAGAGAATCAATTACTGTCTTACGGATGGTTTGTTAGGTTTATCATGGAAATTGTAAACCTTTCTTTTTTCCCTTTCCCTTTACAGACTGTAGGAGAGACAGGTACATTATCAGATCATTTCTATTTATCTTTGTGGTAGATTGCCTTTGAGTATTTTCAACAATTTCCCTTAATGTTGGCTTGCAATAAAATTCCCTTATATCAGCATAAGATTAATTGGTCACTGGAATGTATTATTTTATACAGTGGCTGTGGTCTAAATAAAATACCTGCACACAGCATATCTAGGGAATGTGTACTAAGAGGGGCTCTTGGGTGGCTCAGTCAGTTGAGCATCTGACTCTTGATTCAGTGCAGGTCATGATCCCAGGGTCATGGGATCTAGCACCGTATCTAGCTCCCTATAGCATGGAGCCTGCTTAGGATTCTCTCTCCCTCTCCCTTAGCTCATGTGCTCTCTCTCTCTCTCTAAAAGTAAAAAATAAATAAAAACAAAAAAAGAAGAAACAAAAATGTATACTAAGAAAGTTCACTAATTGCCAAAGGTGAATAAATTGCTACAGACTTTATTTGACTTAAAATAAACAAAACAATCTCATAGATTATATTTAGCTCCAAAATATTTTCATTATCCCAAAAGAAAACCCGGACTCAATAAACAGTCATTTCTCTTTTCCTCCTGTCCTCAAGCCCTGGAGTTATTAGTCTGTCTTCCATCTCTATAAATTTACCTAATCTATATTTCATATAAATTTATATTTCATATAAATGGAATTATAAAATGTCTAGTTTCCTTCACTTAGCATAATGTTTCTGAGATTCATTCATGTTGTAACAAGTATTTAATTCCTTTTTTATGTCTGATTAATATTACAGTATATGAATACACTACATTTGGTTTATCCACTCATCAGTTAATGAACCCTTGGGTTGTTTCCACCTTTTGGCTATCGTGAATTGTGCTGCTATGATTCTTAGTGTGGGAATATTTGTTTAAATACACATTTTTAATTATTTGGGGTATATACCTAGGAATGAAAATGCTGGGTCAAATGGTCATTCTATATTTAACTCATTGAGAAACTATCAAACATTCACACTCTCATCAGCAATGTAAAAGAGTTCCAATCTTCCCACATCTTTCCCAACATTATTTTCCTTATTTTAAAAAAATTTCAGCCTACCCAGTGAATATGAAGCAGTATCTCATTGTGATTTTGGTTTGCATTTTCTTAAAAATTCTGTGAGCATCTGTTCATATGTTTGTTCACTATTTGTATATTTTCTTTGCAGAAATGTTTATTCAGGAACTTTGCCCTATTTTTAATTATCTTTTTTGTTGAGTGGTAAAAGTTCTTTGTATTATTCAGTAACTAGACCCTTATCAACTGCCTTATTTGCAAATTGTTTATCCCATTCCATGGATTGTCTTTTCACTCTTTGGATAGTATCTTTTGATGAACAAAAACTTTTAACTTTGAAGAACTCCAAATTATCTTTTTCTTCTTCTGTTGCTATCTTTTTGATGTTGTATCTAAGAAACTATTGCTAAATACAATGTTATGAAGTTTACCATTATAGTGTTTTTTCTAAGAGTTTCATAATATTAGTGTTTATATTTACGTTTTTTTTTTTTTTTTTTTTTTTTAATTTGAGGTAGTTTTTTACATGGGGTATAGGAAGGGTCTAAATTCATTATTTTGCATGTGAATATCCACTTCTCCCGATACAAATTTGTTAAAGAGACTGTCCTTACCCCATTGAATGCTGTTAGTACCCTTGTTCAAATCAATTGGCCACAGTTACCTAAGTTTATTTCTGGATTCTAAATTCTATTCCATTGGTGTATATGTTCATCTTTATGATACTACACTTTTTGTTCACTAGAGCTTTGTAGTAAGTTTTCAAATTGGGGAGTGTGAGTCCTTGAACTTTGTTGTTGTTATCCTTTTTTTCCCTCCAAGATTATTTTGACTTCAGGGTATTTTGCAATTCCATATTAACCTTAGTCATGGGTTTTTTTTTTTTATTTCTAAAAGAAATAAAAAAGAGCAGCCATTAGGATTTTGATAGGGATTGCATTGAATCTGAAGATCACTTCGGGGAATACTGCCATCTTTATAATAATTAAGTCTTCTAATGCATGAGCACAGAATATCCTTCCATTTATTCAGATCTTTAATCTTTGGTAGTTTTCAGCATATAAGTCTTGCATCTCCTTAGTTAAATTTATTTTTTTGATGCTATAGTAAATGGAATTGTTTTGTTTTGGGATTATTCACTGTTGGTATATAGAAACACAACTTACTTTTCTATGCTAATCTGAATCCTGAAACTGCAGAATTCATGTGTTACCTTTAATATTTTGTGTATTATTTAGAGTTTTCTGCATATAAGATCTAGTCACTGAACAGAGATCATTTTGCCTCTTTCTTTCCTAAATACCTTTTGTTTTCCTGCCTAAAAATTCTGACTACAACTTCTAGTACAACTTTGAATAAAAGTGGTAAGAACAAGCATTTGTCATCCTTTACTTATTTTTGATCTAAGGAAGAAAGTTTTCAGTCTTTCACCATTGAGAGTTTGAGTTGAATTATGTCCCCTAAAGACAAAAACAAAACAAAACAAAAAACCCAGTAGGTTTGAGTTCTGACACCCAGTACCTCACAATGTGACCTTATTTGGAAATAGGGTTGTTGCAGATATAATTAGTTATGATGTTGTCTTACTAGAGTAGGGTGGGTCCCTAACCAAGTATAACAAAGTTTTATTAGAAAAGGATCGTGTAAAGAAGGACACTCAAGAAGAACACTGTGTGGTGGCAAAGGCAGAGATTGGTACAGCCGCAAGCCAAAGAAGGCCCAGGATTGACAACCAGCACCAGATGCGAGAAAGAGGCAAAACAGGAGTCTACTCAGAATCTTAGAATGCTGACACCTTAATTTTGGACTTCTACCTTCTAGAACTGTGAAAGAATCAATTTCCCTTGTTTTAAGCCACCCAGATTGTGGTAGTTTGTTATAGAAGTCTTGAAAACAAATACACATATGATGTTAGCTATGGGGTTTTTATCTGTGGGCTTTATTGTGTTGAGAGAGTTTCCTTCCATTGTTAGTTAAGTGTTCTTATCATCAAGATACACTGAATACTGTCAAAGGATTTTCTGTAAAAATTGAGAGGACTTTTTCTATTAATGTGGTAACATTAAACAGTGAGTGACTTTCCTATGTTGAAGCATGCTTGCTTTCATGGAGTAAGTCCCTCTTGATCACGGTATTATTTTAATATGCTTCTGGGCTCAATTGACTATTATTTTGTTGAGGATTTTTGCCTCTGTATTACTAAGGAATTCTGGTCTGTAATTTTCCTGTGATGTGTCTTGCTTTGGAATCAAAATGTATGAAGTTAGAACTCACATAGAATGAATTAGGGAGAGTTCCATTCTCTTTAATTATTTGGAAGAGATTAAGAAGAAGTACTACTTAAATATTTGGTAGAATTTGACCTATTTATTGAAAGTTTTTGGTGACTGATTTAATTTTCCTTTCTTCCTCTTCTTTTTGTAGGTCTATTTAGATTTTGTATTTTTTTCTTGGATCATCTTTTGGTAGTTTGCATGTTTCCATAAACTAGTTGATTTCATTAGAGCTACCTCGCTGGCATACAATTGTTCATAGTAGCTCGTACAATCCTTTTTAGTTCTATAAAATATTAATAATAATATTCCCTTTTTAAATTCCAAGTTTAGTAATTTAATCTTTTGTCAATTTTATCTCTTCAAAGAACTAAATTTTGGTTTTATTAGTTTCACTATTATTTCTCTATTATTTTTGTATTCTCCATTTATCTTCATTTTTATATTTATCATTTCCTTCCTACCACTAGCTTTGAGTTTTCTATTTTCTTTTTAGTTCCTAAAGGGATTAAGTTTGGTTACTGATTTTTATTTTTTTAAATAGGCATTTACAAATGAAAATGAAAGGACAACATACCAAAATTTATGGGATGCAATGAAAGCAGGTTTCAGTATAAATGCCTAGAAATCTCTCTCTGAAACCTGCTTTCATTGCATCCCATAAATTTTGGTATGTTGTCCTTTCATTTTCATTTGTTTTAGAATATTTCCTTTTTGGCTTTTAAGTTGTTTGAGTGGATCTTTAAATTTCCACTATTGTGACTTTTTCAGTTTTTCTTCTCTTATAGATTTCTAGTTCTATTCCACTGTAATCAGAAAAGATAATTTGAATTATTCCAATCTTTTAAAATTAATTAGGACTTGTTTTGTGGAACATATGGTGTATGATGGAGAATGTTCTGTGTATAGTTGAGAAGAATGTGCATTCTTCTGCTGCTCTTTGGTTTCTATTTCTGGGCTCTTTATTCTGTTCTACTGATCTATATGTCTGTTTTTAATACCAAACCATATGTTTTTATTATTATGGCTTTGTAATATACTTTGAAGTCAGGAAGTATGATGCCTCAAGCTTTGTTCTTTCTAAAAATTGCTTTAGAAATTTGGGCTGGGGCACCTGGGTGGCTCATTCAGTTAAGCATCCGACTGGCTCAGGTCATGATTTCACAGTTTGTGGATTCGAGCCCTGCATCTGGCTCTGTGCTGACAGCTCGGAACCTGGAGTCTATCTCAGATTCTATGTCTCCCTCTCTCCCTGCTTGTTCTCTCTCTCTCTATCAAAAAATAAAACACTAAAGAAAAAATAAACATCAAAAATAATTTTTAAGATTTTGAACCTCTTGTGTTTCCCTACAAAAAAAACAATTAAAAAATTTTAAAAAAAGAACCTCTTGTGATTCCCTACAAGTTTTAGGCTTTTTTTTTTCCTGTAAAAAATGCCATTGGGATTTTGATAGGGATACATTGAATCTGCAGATTGATTTGCGAAGTATGGACATTAAAAATATTAATGGTTCCAATTCATGAACATGGAATATCTTACCATTTATTTGTCTTCAATTCCTTTCATCCATGTTTTTGGACTAGACATTTTTCACCTCCTTGGTTAAATTTATTTCTATGTGTTTTCTTTTGGATGTCATTGTAAATAATCATTTAATATATTTAGGTGCTCTGATATTAAACACATATTTATAATTTTAATTTCATTTTGAAGAACTGACCTTTTTATGATTATACAGGAAACTTCTTTGTCTCTTGCTACAGCTTTTGAATTAAGCCTATTTTGTCTGATAAGTAGCTACCCCTGCTCTCTTTTTGTCTCCATTTAGATGGAGTATCTTTTTGCAGTGTTTTAATTTCAGTCTGTGTGCGATTTTAAAACTGATGCAAGTCTCTTATAGGGAGCGTAGAGGAGTGCTTTTTTCTTTTTTTTTTCTTTAACCTATTCAACCACTTTGTCTTTTGGTTGGAGAATTTAGTACATTTACATTTAAAGTAGTTATTGGTACATATGGACTTACTACTGACATTTTTTTTTTTCTGGTTATTTTGTAACTTTTTTGACCCTTTTTTTTATTTGATGATTTTCTATATTGGCATACCTTGATTTCTTTCTCTTTATCTTGTGTGTATCTACTATAGGATTTTGCTTTGTGGTTGCATGAGAGTTACATAAAATATATTATAAAATATAATCTTTTTAAGTCTTTTTAAGAGGATAACTTTACTTCAAGTGAATATAAAAACTCTCTCCCCAATGTTTTTACTGTCACAATTTGCATATTTTTATATCATGCATCCATTAAAAAGCTGTTGTAGTTATAGTTTTAATATTTTTTTAATCTTCAGACTAGAGTTATAAGTATTTATAACATTGTAACATTATTCTGAATTTAACCATTTATTTACCTTTGCCAGTGAGTTTTATATTTTCACGTTTCCTTGTTACTAATCATTCTTTCCTTTCAGCTCAAAGAACTCCTTTTAATACTTGTTGTAAGGCCACTCTACTGATGGGGAGTTCTTTGATCTTCATTTTTTTAAGAAAACTATCTCTACTTTAATTCTGATTGGCAACTTTCCTCGGTAGAGTATTCTTGATTGCAGCCAGCCCACTTTCAACTTGACCTTAGATTTACCTCCTGCTCATGCTGAGCTTAAAGATAAGCCCAGTGAGTCTTAAGGTCCCCTCAGGTCTTTTGTGAGCATGTGTGCTGCCCAAGTTATGTACATGCGTTTCTAGTTGCCCCAGTATGTGCTGAAGCTTTTCAAAGCCCTCATTCCCCCAAATTCTCAGTTCCCATATTCTCCTCCTGGGCTTTCTCTCTGTCAGTGATTTGTTCGAATTATTACTTTCTGCCATAGAAGGCAATGTCTTTTCATTTGTTTCTCAATGTTTCCGTAGCCCCTCCTGCCTGATAGAACTCCCAGCTAGGTCAAACAAAGAGAAGTCTCTTCCATTAGTCCTTTTGGAAATGTGTCAGGCTGAAACAAAGAATATTTCTTGGGAACAAGGTCTGTTCCATTCATTTAGAAACTAGGTGAGCACACTAGGAGTGTGGGCTGCCATCGTCAAGAACTTTTCTGTGCTGGGGAGAAGAGTGGGGCCAGGGTCAGCAAAAACTCCACCAAGATCTTCTATGTTTAAATGATCTCTTTCCTAGTTAAGCATTTGCCTGGTTGCTCTAAACCTTGGACTATCTGTCTGAATTGTGTTAAGGTTAATTCTATCATCTTTGATTCATCTTTTAGTGTTTTTAGGGGGGAGGAATAAACCCCCAGAGTTACCATTTTTATTGACATCACCTACACCTGCATTTTTTAATGTAACTAATTCTGTACTATTCAGTAGAGAATACACAAGTCTAGTTCTTAGATCTTCCAGTAAAATGGAGGCACGTCTATTATACAGAAATATATTCACATATATATATAATAAATGATAATCAGTAATGAGGAAGGTTACAGCTGAAGGAAATATTGAAATCAGCCAATTGAGGAAAGTGATTTGTTCAGTATTGTTCTGTTATTTTCTGACAGAATAAGAGGCAGACCCCAGATATGCACTCATTCAGCCCAGCATTTTTTCCATGAACAGCTCTTCATAGAAGAGAAGATTGCTATTGAATAATCACTAGTACACATCTTGTAACTTTCTGCTTAGTTTTCTGTTGGTAACATGAAACCTAAATCAATCCAAATATATACTACTAACCCTCAAAGCCAATAGTAACACTGGTCTTTACAATGATTAAAGTCCTTTTTAATACCTAATATGGAGATTCACATTAAAAATACATATATTTTGTTCCCTTTTACATTGCGCAAAAATCACTTAGAAAAATTAAGATTCAATTTTTTCTCTAAATCTTCTTAAAGGTATGTTTTCATTTCTTCAAAATTTGGATCTTATGTTTTAGCTTTCAGCATTGATTCAAAATGAGGCCAAATGTAAAAATCAATATGCATGTGTGTGTGTGAGGGGGAAGAAACATGTGAAAGTGCTTGAGGAAGTCATCAAGAAGACATGACTGTCAACTGATCTGTGAGCTGGACCTGGGCAATTGTAGTCTTCCCCCACTCCAAACTGCCCTGGCCTTGGAATGTGTATTCTACCTGCCTTCCCCAATCCCAGAAGCTGATCCAAGGATACAGCGTTGAGATAGAAATGTGGTGTTGAGACTATCTGGACTGGGTACATGACTGAAGCTAATTAAGGCCTTCTATGTACATGACTGGACCCACTTAAGATCTTTTATACACACTTTTAAGATTTTAGCAGGTAGGTGCAGAGATGCAGTCATTTTGTAGCTACCAAGACAAGCCTAAGTAAGTTCCTTTGTTTGTTACATCTACCTCCTACCAATCTGGAGTGGCCTGCCTGTTTCTTCACTCTCTGCCCTCAGCATACAGGATCTGATTTCATATTATACCATGCAAGCTCCTGGGGAGGTTGCGAACTAACAAAAAGCAATTAGAGTTATCTAATAGAAGAGCTGCTTGAGAAATCATGGTCCAAACCCAAGTTAACTTAATTTGCTGCACAGTGCAATGTATGAAGATACTCTGTGTGAGTTTGGTGAACCAGGAACAGTTGAGTTCATTGACTGGAAAAGGTATAAAAGCAGCAAGCACAACCTGAGAATCTTGCACTGTGCCTGATATCCATGGACCACAGTCAACTGCTTGCTTTCTTTCTTTCTTTCTTTCTTTCTTTCTTTCTTTCTTTCTTTTTTAAACGTTCATTTATTTTTGAGAGAGAGAGAAAGAGAGTGTGTGCATGACTGGGGGAAGACCAGAGAAAGAGGGATACACAGAATTGGAAGCAGACTCCAGGCTCTGAGCTGTCAGCACAGAGCCCAATGTGGGGCGTGAACTCACAAACTGTGAAATCATGACCTGAGGGGAAGTCAGACATTTAACCAACAGAGCCACCCAGGCACATCTAGAGTCAACTGTTTTCTAAGAAAGGAATGCCCAGGAGTCAGCCAATTATATGTGTTTAAATCTACAAATTTCCAGACCTCCTTTTTTCCCCTATTTTTTACTAGCTTTTTCCTTTGCAGACAATTTTCATGAGGATTGTTGCTTCTCTCTCACATCCAAGACTGATGTCATTCTGCCTTAGTAATACTCAGTTCCATTCAAAAACCATAATTTTTCTAGTTTCAATGTCTGTCTTGAGCATTGCCTTATAAAGTTCCTGGGTCATTTCTGCAGGCAGATTTTCAGCTTGACTCAGTCCCCATGTTTTGCTCTAACATAATTTCTCAGCTGGAGACTATTTCATGTTGGATAGGTGGTGATATATATATATATATATATATATATTTAAAGTTTGTAAAACTTCGAAATGGGAACAAAGGCTTTCTCTACACTTTAATAGCTTGTAGCATACTTGAAATTTCATCTGAATGGAAAAATAAATTTCAAACATAAAGTTTTGTGGTTTCATAGCACTGTTCAAGCTGTGGAGTCATTAAGAAATATATTCAGCATTAACAATAAATCATTTGAAATAAAGGCAACCATTATGAATGCTTTCTCCCTTCCTGATGGATAGTGGTTTGGGGGATAAGTGCCCCAGAATCATTATTCTTAGAAGAAAAATAATACATTTATTAATAAAGTAAGACTCAAAAGCCTCATTTAAAGATTTCTAGTTACTCAATTTTCTGAGAGAACAAAAGCATTTTGTCATTTTAAAAACAAGGAAATGGATATATGTGTTAAGTGATTTATCCCAGGTCTGACTGAAAGATTCAGGATTAGCTTCTATTTTTGATTTGTCCATTTCTTGCCTAATCCTCAGGTGGTACTCCATAATATATTTAAAGGAGGTGTGGCCAGATTCGTTTCCATGATGCATATCCTTTTACCTATTAATCTGCTACATTCTCTTGAGTATTATCATCTTGGTCTTTTAGGAACAATAGTGATTTAGGAAGAGAGCCATTGAAAATTAAAGTTCACAATCGCTGATAATCCTGATGAGCTCAATATGACATCCCTTTGTTTGAAATTTTAAAACAAGCTATTCTGAATTACTTCAAACTATGACACATACTTGAAATGCTGAAACTGATAGGAAAGCTGGAAGAATTAAAAAAAAAAAAACCTTCCCACAAAGAGATATTATTTGGGAAAAATTGGGAAACTACTTATGATTTAACATGCATGGGTAAGGATAAGGATAAAGGTAGGAAGAAAATAGAAGAATTGTAAAGACTGGTAAGTTTTACAAAAGAAAGTTCCACAGATAAAGATATTATAAATCCATGATTTATCCTATGTTTGAGTTTCTAATTCACATACCATTAGTTTGTTCTATTATGTGTGTGTTAGGCATTTATTTCAGGTTTCAGAAGTAGATTCATCAATAAGATCCTCTTGAATTTTACCATTTTCTATTTCACCTCTGAAACCTTTTTGCTGATAACACCTGTGCTTCAGGCTCGAAACAGAAATAAACTCATCTACATTTGCTTTCTAATTAAAATTTAAATAGAAGGCAAATTCATGAATGTAATCTTCAATACCCCCTGGAAAATGCATTAGTTGTTCTTGGGCTCTTAGTATCATTATCCATGTTTTGAACAGAAATTCTAAATACAAGCCAATGAAGTTGTCAACAACTATTCTGCCTCTTTCATCTAAAATCACTGGTTAATTATCGATGTATTTATTGAACACCTACACTAGGCCTAATGTTGACCTTAGTATTATGTGCATGAAACAGTTGTCTATATATTTACATGGCCAGGCCACCTCATGTGCCAGACTTGTCCTAACTCCTACTGATGTGTTTCCTTCAGTCATATTTAACCTTTCTCCTGTTTCTACCTTCAATCCCTAGTAAATTTAAGCCCTAGAAATAGATTATTATTCAAGAAACATCAGTTTACTTCTGAAATTTTCCCAGGATTCTTATTCTTTACAGTGTGAATCTCTTTTAGTTAGGGATACAAAACTATAGCATGAAGTTAGGAGTGGGCAACAGGAAGGCTGACAAGGAATCCATGTTCTTTGCTCTTCATTCTATCTTAATGGGGCACAATGTCCTCAGGGCTTTTTTTATTGTCATGCTGAGGACGGCACCACTGTCAAGGTAGGGGAAGTAACAGGCAAAGATGCTGGTATCTCTACAGTACTTAACAAAACACCACCCTGCATTCCATGGCAGTTTCAAATATATTGTGCATATTTATTAATGCATAAAACACGTCATAGAAATATAATCCTAAAGCAAATCTTTAACCTTTAAATGCACAATAGCTTACGTACATTTTAGTATTAAGTTTTCCAGGAATCTAATACCATATAGATAGAATATATTTTATTTTGCTTGTAATTTTAATATGAGTTGTTCACCTTTAGAAAAAGCACAGCATGGGTAGCAATGCCAGTTTTGGGTATTTGAGTCATCAATGTAACCATCAATTTGAATTTATGGCTGATTCATTAATATTCATTTTATCTAAATGAACAAGCATATGGTCATATCACTACATTTTCTAATGTAGCTATGCCAAGGCATTTACATATTGAATGGCAATTATAATCAAATTTTTTATTACTTTTGTCAATTACTGTTAGGACATTATATTGATTTGTAAGTAATACGAATAAGTGTTTAATATTCTTTGTGAATTCCATTAGAATACTAAAGGGCACTTTATATCACAAATTTATTAAAGACAGACATTGGGCCTGTTACAATTAAGAATCATAGTTCTATTTTATAAGAAGTATGCAAGAATAAAGACCAAAAACAATTGTCCCTATCATAAGGGACCTTATTCAAGTCAGAATACTGAATAGAAGATCCAAAACAAATCAAAGCAAAGAGACCAAATATCACTTCAACTCAACTGGAATCAGGTTGCAAAAGAAGTTTCAAGTGACTGGCCAGTTAACTCAAAGGACAATTAGTTCTAAGAATGGGAAAAGAAGAGAGTAAGGATTAAAACAGGCAAAATCTGAAGGAGTCTTTAGTTGAGTGGGAGAGAGGGTGCCCCTTGTGGTGAGGGGGAGGCAAGGCAAGAATATTGTTTGGAAAATCCCAACTGACCTGTTCTAAGTTCCTGATTTGGTGTTTTCATTTATGGGGACCTTAGTAATGTAAAATGAGATTTCAAAATTGAACAAGCAAGCCCAGCTAAGAAAATATCTTTTCAAAAAGGGTTGGGAGGCCATAAGGGAAGAAGAATTCATGCAAGTCCTTGTCAGAGGAACCATGAACTTTTTGCCAGATGCTAGTCCTCAGTTTGGACTTAACTCCCTCCTCACCTTGATAAAGGAATCATTTGCATTCTTCACTTCAAAAGGAGCCAACCATTGACAAGTTTCAATCCTTCATTTGCATATTAACCCAACCAATTCCCCATTAACCTAGTTTCAATTCCTGTTTTGCACAGAAGACCAAAATAAGAAGGGCACTCATGACTTTCATCTTTGTAATTCCCCTCCACCCCCTCCCCCGTTATCTTCCTCTTAACAGGAGTTAGGTTTCTACATAAATCTGTGTTTCCTGAATTGCAATTATAATTGCCAACATAAGCACCCGTTTGCTTAGATTTTCTGTGAATTCTTTCTGGATCAACAGTAACAAGACTGCTCTGGCACATCCCAATTTATTTCATCTCACATTCTCTCTTGCACTTTGTTTCCATGAGCTCTTATTTCTTGGTTTTCCTCTCTGAATGTCTGGCCCCCTGCACTGCCTTCCTTTAGTCTGTCATTCTCACATGGATGTGCAAATCCTGGGATGCTTTTTATCGCAGCTTCCTGTATCTACCCATGCCTGTTGTACTGCTCTCTCCAAACTACATTTCTGAGGATGCAGGATCAGTGAAGTCCATGTGTTTGGTGAACCCCCACCTGGCACAGACTTTCATTTCAAACATTGTCAAGTACCCCTGACCCAACCCTTCATTGTTTCTTGCTGTTCTAGGTTCAGTGCTGTCACACATATGAGGAGGGGAAAATAGGTCTTGTGAAAAAGGATTCACTCTTTCAGGTTGTTTAGATAGTTTGTAGAGGCTGGTTTTAGGCAACAAACTTGAACAGTGGAAACCTGAGTATGGTAGAAGGGCCCACAGTGATCCTACCTCCCTGGCTGAATACACACAGGCCCATTAGGTGATCTACCTGAAGGTTTCCATAAGCAATAGATGACCAATGGGTTACTTATACCTGAATACAGGTACCAAAAAAGGAAAATTCCATACATTCCCATACCTCTTCACTTTCCCCCTTTAACTACAGTCCCACCCCACTCCAATGCCTCATTGCAGAGAGTCTCTCCTTTGCTGCTCTGCCCAACCCCTCCCTTGAGGTGTATTCAATAAACTTTTATCTTCTTTGTTCTGCCTTGGGTGGATCCTTTCACCACAAGCACCACTGGCCCCCACCTGATCAGGTCACCCCACATTTTGTGCACCCCATCCAATCAAGAGACCCCACATCTCTTAGCTGATGATTGTCTTAGTACAATAAATGGGAGATTTTGTTTCACTTTTAAGACCTCTAACAATATGCAGAGCCCATGGAAAATTCTTAGCAGAAGATATTATCTAAACATTGTCATCTGACAAAAAGTGAGAGTACCGAACTATTACATGGGTTGGAACACTTTACTTTAAAGAACTAAATAGGGGTGCTTGAGTGGCTCAGTCCAACTCTTGATTTTGGCTCAGGTCATGATCTCACAGTTTGTGGGAATGAGTCCTGTGTTGGGCTCCAAGCTGAACATGGAGCCTGCTTAAGGTGTTTCCTCTTTCTCTCTCTTTCTCCCTCTGTCCCTCTCTCCCACTCCCATTCTCTCTAAAATTAAAAAAATTAAAAAGGACTAAATAGTAAATATTTTAAGCTTTGGGGCCAGATAGTGTTTGTCAGAGCTACTCAATATTGCCCCTTAGTGTAAAACCAGCTCTAAGCAAGGCATAAGCAAATGAATATAGCTATTTTCCAATATCTATCAGATATAGATAGTGTTTGTTTTGTTTTTTGTTTTTTTTTTTTTCAGAAAAACAGGAGGTTGGATGCATTTGGCCCTTAGGCGATAGTTTGCTAACTCTGGACTATTACATTGGTAGCTCTAAATGGCTCAGAATTAATTTGAACTTAAATGTATCACTTTTTTTTTCTTTCTGTTTAGTCTGTGCCTAACATGTTTCCAGTGTAAAACTACCACTTTACCAAGTTAAATTGAATTCCATCTCATATAAAATAGTTTGTAATAAATACTAATATGTTTACGGTGTAAGATATATAGATAGATAGATAGATAGATAGATAGATAGATAGATATGTAAATTGTTAAGCCCTGCCCAAATTCTTCATTCAGTAATGATGAATGATAAAGCTCAAAATTGGGATGGAGCTGTTATTCACTGCTGCAGGGGGGAATCCTATCCTTTTTCTTATCCCTTTTTGTTAACTACTTAAAATGTTTTTCAGTAGTTACACGGTTCAATCAAAGTGCCATTTTCTAAACAGTGAGAGTTAATTTAACAAACATCAATGTCCTACACACTTAAAGGAATGAAAAATTCAAAAATACAGATGAATAAAAGACTATATTGGAAGGATATTTACCTAGCCACTAATATCACCATTATCTATTCTTGACCTGGCCAAGAAATGTGCGTGTGTGTGTGTGCACGCGTGTGCATACGCACATACGCGCCTGTGTGTTTCTCAACACAAATGGCTTCCTAAGTCTTTTACAATTCATCATAATTTTCCACATGGCAAATTGAAGTTATTGCCACCAATAACTTCAGTTATTCAATCCAGTCAGTGTCTGAAAAATGTACTTATACTAAATTTAATTCTCACTTAACATTTCTCTTTGGATGACTTCTACTTTAGAATTTTTGCCCAAAGTGTCACAGGTTAACATTTAAGAAATTTAAAATCAGCCATAAAAAAAGAAGGGAATCCTCCATTGTGACAACATGAATGGAACTTGAGGGCATTATGCTAAGTAAAATAACTCAGACAGAGAAAGACAAACAGTTATGATTTCACTTATATGTAGAATATACAAAAAAAATACTCATAGAAATAGAGATCTTATTGTGTTTGCAAGGAGTGAGAAGATGGGTAAAAGTGGTCAAAAGTACAAACTTGCAGTTATAAGATAAGCTCTGGGGATGTCACGTAGATTATGGTGGTTAACAATACTGTATTTGGATATTTGCAAGTTGCTAAGAGAGTAGATCTCAAAAGTTCTCATCACAGTGAAAATAGAATTTGTCATTTGTGAGGTGGTAGATGTTAACTGAAATTATTGCAGTAATCATTTTGAAATATATACAAATATCAACTCTTTATGTTGTATACCTTAAACTTTACATGGTATGTGTCAATTACACCTCAGTAAAACTGGAAAAAAATAAAATCAAAGAAAGAATAAAAAAAAAAGTCTTTTCAGGATTTTAAATATGGTGTTTAGGAGATGGAATTCTGAGAGAAAAACTGCCTAAGACCAAATAGTTGAAGAGTGGGCTACTCAAGTTTCTAATGTTATGCTCTTCACATTTACTTCCCTAGAAAGAAATACAAACTGTCATTTTTCAGGACTAATACAGAAAGTTTCCATCTTGGGGAGCCTGGGTGTCTCAGCTGGTTGAGTATCTGACTTTGGCTCAGGTTGTGATCTTGTGGTTTGTGAGTTCAAGCCCCACATTGGGCTTGCTGTTGTCAGAGCAGAGCCCACTATGGATCCTGTCTTCCTCTCTCTGTCCCTTCCCTGCTCACGCTGTCTCTCGAAAATAAAAATAAACATTAAAAAACATACATTAAAAAAAGAAATTTTCATCTTGCTCTTTTCTGATAGTATCTTATTTCTATCAACTTGTTACTTCACTCGCTCATCTATTTAACAAATATTTAATGAGGGCTTTCTACTACAAGCAATGCCTGGTTATACAAAGGTAAACAGTTATGATTCTTGCTCTTAAGGAGTCTCCAGGCTGATAAAAGAGCCAGAGTAAACAGCTAAATGCAGAATTATAGTTATTTAAAGCACAATCAGTTGTATGTGCAAATTTAACAGGATCCTGAGTAGTACAGTATGAGCTGCACACCTCCAAGGGAGAGCTATGCCTCTTTCATTATACATACATACATACTCAGGTCTAAAGGTGTCATTCACATAGAATGCAAGGGAGTCAGAATCCCTGGAATTGACAAGGATATGATCCTGGTAGCAAGACAGGGAATAGCAGATGGACGATAGGGAGAAAAGGAAAAAAAGAAATGTATTGTGCATAATGTGGTCATGAAAGACCTTTCTGGAAAGCTGACATAAAGGGCCATCCAAAGAGGAGATGAGTAGCTTTACCATACCACAGTAGAGAAAGAATTTTCCAGGGCAAGAATAAAAGAAAAACCAAGGCTGTATGTTGTAAAGGACAGTGTTTGTTTTGAGGAAATTATTAAAAAAAGGTAGAGGGATCAATATGATTAGAGCTAACCTGTGGCATGTAAAGTGGTAGTAAGAATCCTAATTAACTTAAAGTCACAGTAAGAATTTTGTATTTAATTCTTAGGGAAAAGGGAAATAACTGAAGAAAGAGTAGTATAATCACACATGTTTTCAGAAGCAATTCTGCATACTTTATACTGAGTCAAAGGGAAGTGCTAAGAGACCATTCAGGAAACTGTATCAATAAACCAGAACAGTGGTAGTAGATATAAAGAAAACTCTGAGATATATTTTAGAGAAAGAATGGACAGGATTTTGTATTCATTTATGCAATACACACTTAGTGAATACACAAAATGCAATTAGGTCCCTATGAGGGAAGCTAAATGAGATATAATTAAAAACTTCCAAACTATCTAAACAGACTTGTATAATAATGCTGAATAATTTTGGCCTGAATTGGAATTTTCATTGTCATTCAGATTAACTTATCCCCTTATTAAACAAACAAAAAAACAAACAAACAAAAGATGAGGTGCTGAAAGAGTCATAGCAAAAATAAAATCCTCTTTGGAGGAGGAGCCAAGATGGTGGAACAGCATGGTAGTTTTTTGAGTGTCTCGCATCCATGAAATACAGCCAGACCAACACTAAACCATCCTACACACCTAGAAAACTGATTGGAGGATTAACACAACAATCTGCACAACCCGAACCACAGAATTCAACAGGTTCGTGGTGTGGAGAGGTGAACTTGGGGAGAGAAAAGCCAGCGGTGGGCAGGGAGCCGCCTTTGCAGGCAGAGAGAGGACAGAAATTGGGGTAGGGGGAGAATATGGGAAAAGCACCCTTCCCCAAAATCAGCTGGAGAGAAAGTGGAAAATTGGAAACAGCCATAGGTACTAAACTAAAAAGGGAGAAAGGAGAAAGGAGAGGGATTAAATTCCATTAAGACTGTAAACAATGGGAGCGCAAAGTCTGCAACTCTGCAGCTCGATACCTGGTGGTGCTCTGGTGGAAAGAGTAAATCCCCAGGAACAGAGTGGGGTCCAGGAGGTTCTCAGGCCACACAGGGAAATGCAGTTCCTCTGCTGGAAGGACATCTGGTAGAGACTGTTGAAGCCACCTGGTCCCAGCAGACCCCAGAAAATGGCCACATTTGCTGGTGCTGGAACAAGGTCGTTAAGGGTGAAGCCTAGTGCTAGACGTGTGTTGTGATTTTCCATAATCCCTGAAATGCTGCTGCTACACTATCTCATGAACTTTTCCTGGGGCGGGCTGGCACCTGGCCGCGGTCTTGGGGCACTGGCAGCAGCAGGGTCCAGCAGGTGTTCCTGGGTGCAGCTGGCATTTGGCCATTGCTCAGTGAGACCCTCCCACAGAGAGGGAGAATGGGTCAAAGTCCTGGAAGATGGCAGTGTAGGAGGATGCTGGGCTCACCGCACGTCTTGCTGATCACTTAGATTCCACCTACACCTGCCTAAATAACCCAGAAAACTGCCAGAAGACTAGCAGAATGGAGTCACCAGAGCCAAGCCAGACGAGAGGCCCACGGAAGAGGGTAGGATAGGCGGTGAGGCGGTGCGCGATCCACGGACTGGCAGGAGAGAGCAGGGGCAGAGGGGTGGCCCACCGGCAAAGCAGAGCCCCCGAGTTTGGCTTGCAAAAGCGGAGGGGCCTGATGGAGTGTGGTCTGACAGCAAGCAGGACTTGACATCTAGAAGGTTATAAGCTAACAGCTCTGCTCAGAGAACGGGAGGGCTGGAGGACAACGGGAGGGAGAGTTGTTGAGCCCTGGATGACAGAACTCAGCTAGGAGGGGAACAAAGGCGCTTGCCAGCGCCATCTCCCTCGCCCATCCCCAGCCAAAATCCCAAAGGGAACCAGTTCCTGCCAGGGAACTTGCTTGCACCACACAAATACCCAAAGCTGTGCTTCTGCGGATCCATCCCTCTGGCGGGTCTGACTCCCTCCTGGTGCCGCAGGGCCCCTCCCAAGGCGGAACTCCAAAGGAAAAGCGAGCTGAGCCTGCCCCTCCCGCCACTGTGGCCCTTGCGGATCCACCCCAGCTAATATGCCAGATCCCCAGCACCACAAGCCTGGCAGTGTGCAAGTAGCCCAGATGGGCCACGCCACCCCACAGTGAATCCTGCCCCTAGGAGAGGGGAAGAGAAGGCACACACCAGTTGGACTGTGGCCCCAGCGGTGGGCTGGGGGCAGACATCAGATCTGACTGCGGCCCCGCCCACCAATGCAAGTTATTCAAGACAGCACAGGGGAAGTGCCCCGCAGTCCCGCATCACTCCAGGGACTATCCAAAATGACAAAATGTAAGAATTCCCCTCAGAAAAATGTCCAGGAAATAACAACAGCTAACAAACTGATCAAAAATGATTTAAACAATATAACAGAAAGTGAATTTAGAATAATTGTCATAAAATTAATCGCTGGGCTTGAAAACAGTATAAAGGACAGCAGAGAATCTCTTGCTACAGAGATCAAGGGACTAAGGAACAGCCAGGAGGAGCTAAAAAATGCTATCAACGAGCTGCAAAATAAAATGGAGACAACTACAGCTCAGATTGAAGAGGCAGAGGAGAGAATAGGTGAACTAGAAGATAAAATTATGGAAAAAGAAGAAGCTAAGAAAAAGAGAGAGAAAAAAATCCAGGGTATGAGGGGAAAATTAGAGAACTAAGTGAGTCACTAAAGAGAAATAATCTATGCATAATTGGTATTCCAGAGGAGGAAGAGAGAGGGAAAGGTGCTGAAGGTGTACTTGAAGAAATAATAGCTGAGAACTTCCCAGATCTGGGGAAGGAAAAAAGGCATTGAAATCCAAGAGGCACAGAGAACTCCCTTCAGACGTAACTTGAATCGATCTTCTGCACGACACATCATAGTGAAACTGGCAAAATACAAGGACAAAGACAAAATTCTGAAAGCAGCTAGGGATAAACGTGCTCTAACATATAAAGGGAGACCTATAAGACTCGTGACCCATCTCTCTACTGAAACTTGGCAGGCCAGAAAGGAATGGCAGGAAATCTTCAATGTGATGAACAGAAAAAATATGCAGCCGAGAATCCTCTATCCAGCAAATCTGTCATTTAGAATAGAAGGAGAGATAAAGGTCTTCCCAAACAAACAAAAACTGAAGGAATTCATCACCACGAAACCAGCCCTACAAGAGATCCTAAGGGGGATCCTGTGAGACAAAGTACCAGAGACATCACTACAAGCATGAAACCTACGGACATCACAGTGATTCTAAACCCATATCTTTCTATAACACTGAATGTAAATGGACTAAATGCACCAACCAAAAGACATAGGGTAGCAGAATGGATAAAAAAACAAGACCCATCTATTTGCTGTCTACAAGAGACTCAGTTTAGATCTGAGGACACATTCAGATTGAGAGTGAGGGGATGGAGAACTATTTATCATGCTACTGGAAGTCAAAAGAAAGCTGGAGTAGCCATACTTATATCAGACAAACTAGACTTTAAATTAAAGGCTGTAACAAGAGATGAAGAAGAGCATTATATAATAATCACAGGGTCTATCCATCAGGAAGTGCTAAGAATTATAAATGTCTATGCGCTGAATACAGGAGCCCCCAAATATATAAAACAATTACAAACATAAGCAACCTTATTGATAAGAATGTGGTAATTGCAGGGGACTTTAACACCCCACTTACAGAAATGGATAGATCATCTAGACACACGGTCAATAAAGAAACAAGGGCCCTGAATGATACATTGGATCAGATGGACTTGACAGATATATTTAGAACTCTGCATCCCAAAGCAACAGAATATACTTTCTTCTCGAGTGCACATGGAACATTCTCCAAGATAGATCACATACTGGGTCACAAAACAGCCCTTCATAAGTTTACAAGAATTGAAATCATACCATGCATACTTTCAGACCACAATGCTATGAAGCTTGAAATCAACCACAGGAAAAAGTCTGGAAAACCTCCAAAAGCATGGAGGTTAAAGAACACCCTACTAACGAATGAGTGGGTCAACCAGGCAATTAGAGAAGAAATGAAAAAATATATGGAAACAAACGAAAATGAAAATACAACAATCCAAATGCTTTGGGATGCAGCGAAGGCAGTCCTGAGAGGAAAATACATTGCAATCCAGGCCTATCTCAAGAAACAAGAAAAATCCCCAAATACAAAATCTAACAGCACACCTAAAGGAAATAGAAGCAGAACAGCAAAGACAACCTAAACCCAGCAGAAGAAGAGAAATAATAAAGATCAGAGCAGAAATAAACAATATAGAATCTAAAAAAACTGTAGAGCAGATCAATGAAACCAAGAGTTGGTTTTTTGAAAAAATAAACAAAATTGACAAACCTCTAGCCAGGCTTCTCAAAAGAAAAGGGAGATGACTCAAATAGATAAAATCATGAATGAAAATGGAATTATTACAACCAATCCCTCAGACATACAATCGATTATCAGGGAATACTATGAAAAATTATATGCCAACAAATTGGACAACCTGGAAGAAATGGACAAATTCCTAAACACCCACACGCTTCCAAAACTCAATCAGGAAGAAATAGAAAGCTTGAACAGACCCATAACCAGCGAAGAAATTGAATCAGTCATCAAAATACTCCCAAAAAATAAGAGTGCAGGACCAGATGGCTTCCCAGGGGAGTTCTACCAACGTTTAAAGCAGAGATAATACCTATCCTTCTCAAGCTATTCCAAGAAATAGAAAGGGAAGGAAAACTTCCAGACTCATTCTATGAAGCCAGTATTACTTTGATTCCTAAACCAGACAGAGACCCAGTAAAAACAGAGAACTACAGGCCAATATCCCTGATGAATATGGATGCAAAAATTCTCAGTAAGATACTAGCAAATCGAATTCAACAGCATATAAAAAGAATTATTCACCATGATCAAGTGGGATTCATTCCTGGGCTGCAGGGCTGGTTCAACATTCGCAAATCGATCAACGTGATACATCACATTAACAAAAAAAAAGAGAAGAACCATATGATCCTGTCAATCGATGCAGAAAAAGCATTTGACAAAAGTTAGCATCCTTTCTTAATAAAGACCCTCGAGAAAGTTGGGATAGAAGGAACATACTTAAAGATCATAAAAGCCATTTATGAAAAGCCCACAGCTAACATCATCCTCAATGGGGGAAAACTGAGAGCTTTTTCTCTGAGATCAGGAACACGACAGGGATGTCCACTCTCACCGCTGTTGTTTAACATAGTGTTGGAAGTTCTAGCATCAGCAATCAGACAACAAAAGGCAATCAAAGGCATCAAAATTGGCAAAGATGAAGTCAAGATTTCCCTTTTTGCAGATGACATGATATTATACATGGAAAATCCGATAGACTCCACCAAAAGTCTGCTAGAACTGATACATGAATTCAGCAAAGTCCAGGATACAAAATCAATGTACAGAAATCAGTTGCATTCTTATACAGTAATAATGAAGCAACAGAAAGACAAATAAAGAAACTGATCCCATTCACAATTGCACCAAGGAGCATAAAGTACCTAGGAATAAATCTAACCAAAGATGTAAAATATCTGTATGCTGAAAACTATAGAAAGCTTATGAAGGATATTGAAGAAGATACAAAGAAATGGAAAAACATTCCGTGCTCATGGGTTGGAAGAATAAATATTGTCAAAATGTCAATGCTACCCAAAGCTATCTACACACTGAATGCAATCCCAATCAAAATTGCACCAGCATTCTTCTTGAAACTAGAACAAGCAATCCTAAAATTCATTGGAACCACAAAAGGCCCCGAACAGCCAAAGTAATTTTGAAGAAGAAGACCAAAGCACGAGGCATCACAATCCCAGACTTTAGCTTGTACTACAAAGCTGTAATCATCAAGACAGCATGATATTGGCACAAAAACAGACACATAGACCAATGGAATAGAATAGAATAGAAACCCCAGAACTAGACCCACAAACGTATGGCCAACTCATCTTTGACAAAGCAGGGAAGAATATCCAATGGAAAAAAGACAGTCTCTTTAACAAATGGTGCTGGGAGAACTGGACAGCAACATGCAGAAGGTTGAAACTAGACCATTTTCTCACACCATTCACAAAAATAAACTCAAAATGGATAAAGGACCTGAATGTGAGACAGGAAACCATCCAAACCCTAGAGGAGAAAGCAGGAAAAGACCTCTCTGACCTCAGCCGTAGCAATTTCTTACTTGACACATCC
Organism: Panthera onca; assembly: GCF_046562875.1. Lineage (NCBI taxonomy): Eukaryota > Metazoa > Chordata > Mammalia > Carnivora > Felidae > Panthera > Panthera onca. The sequence goes on from NC_138348.1 coordinate 72,970,009, forward strand.
CCAAAGGCAAGGGAATTCAAAGCAAAAATGAACTACTGGGACCTTATGAAGATAAAAACCTTCTGCACAGCAAAGGAAACAACCAACAAAACTAAAAGGCAAACAACGGAATGGGAAAAGATATTTGCAAATGACATATCGGACAAAGGGTTAGTATCCAAAATCTATAAAGAGCTCATCAAACTCCACACCCGAAAAGCAAATAACCCAGTGAAGAAATGGGCAGAAAACATGAATAGACACTTCTCTAAAGAAGACATCCGGATGGCCAACAGGCACATGAAAAGATGCTCAATGTCGCTCCTCATCAGGGAAATACAAATCAAAACCACACTCAGATATCACCTCATGCCAGTCAGAGTGGCCAAAATAAACAAATCAGGAGACTATAGATGCTGGAGAGGATGTGGAGAAACGGGAACCCTCTTGCACTGTTGGTGGGAATGCAAATTGGTGCAGCCGCTCTGGAAAGCAGTGTGGAGGTTCCTCAGAAAATTAAAAATAGACCTACCCTATGACCCAGCAATAGCACTGCTAGGAATTTACCCAAGGGATACGGGAGTACTGATGCATAGGGGCACTTGTACCCCTATGTTACAGCAGCACTCTCAACAATAGCCAAATTATGGAAAGAGCCTAAATGTCCATCAACTGATGAATGGATCAAGAAATTGTGGTTTATATACACAATGGAATACTACATGGCAATGAGAAAGAATGAAATATGGCCTTTTGTAGCAACGTGGATGGAACTGGAGAGTGTTATGCTAAGTGAAATAAGCCATACAGAGAAAGACAGATACCATATGGTTTCACTCTTATGTGGATCCTGAGAAACTTACCAGAAACCCATGGGGGAGGGGAAGGAAAAAAAAAAAAAAAGAGGTTAGAGTGGGAGAGAGCTAAACTATTGGTTTTAATAATATTCTCATTACTTATTGTTTCACAAATACTCTAGTGAAGAAAACACTTCATTAAAGTAGCTTTAATAGTAAACTAGACAATTTCCTAATCTTCTATGCCAACTGAATTTCATTATATATTCATTTATTATGTAGGCAATTTTTAGAATAACAAATACCAAGTCACTGCTTTGCATTTTGACATCCTCTGACAAATAGTAATAACAGTCAAAATGACCATTTTCTCAGCATCATGTAATCTATCCTAAGTGGCAATAATTTTTTTTTAGTGTTTATGATTTTTGAGAGAGAGTGACAGACAAAGCATGATTGGGGGAAGGGCAGAGAGACACAGAATTTAAAGCAGGCTCCAGGCTCTAAGCTGTCAGTACATAGCCTGACACGGGCTCAAACTCATGTACAGTGAGATCATGACTTGAGCCAAAGTTGGAAGATTAACCAACTGAGCCACCCAGGCGCCCCATAATTGGCAATAATTTTGTATAATACTATGGCTTTCTATAAAGCCAAATGTTATAGTAAATATTAGGATACATATATTTTATGTTTAAGCTTGAAATTTTTAAAGTAAATTTAGTATTTATTAATTTAACTTTAATATTTCTTTAATTTTAGGCATTGAATACATTTATTTAGAAGTGATTTATGTTTACTTTTTAAAATGTAAATTCTTTTCTAAATACAGTTCTAAAAAGAAAATTCTGTCTATAGTTAGACAGTCCTTGCTTTCAAGTTTCCTTTAGAGAATAAGCCTTATTTCTTGTTAACAAAAGTGGATTCTACTCTCATTAGGAATAATATAAATTATTGTTCACGTTTTTGTGTTAGTTTATCATAGAAATGTTATCATACTCTTATTTGTGTATTAACGATTATAGTGTTAGAATCTCTTAGCAATGATCCTAGCATTGAGATTTTAAAATCTAATGTAGCGTAACAATCACATACCACCACTGAAGTGCTATAAACTTCTAGCTGTCTGAGCGTTTAACTTCTTTAGAGAGAGAAACCTGGTATTTCCATCATGTGAAGCCTTCACCAACCAGGCTATAACTGAGACTTAGTAGTCTTTGTCAATTAGGTCTATGTCTTGAGTTCAAACTAACCCCCTCGAAATTTCTTCAAAGAGTTACAAGAAAATTCAAATATTATCTATAACATAATTTCTTAAGAAACAGAACAAGAAAATCCAGCAAAATTTAAAATGAAGTAACATTTGACAGCTTCATCCTATATACATCCATTAAAATCCTACAGATGTCAATTTTTTAAAATAAATCCTACAAAGATGACATCAGTAAAATTGATTTTTTTGGGTGCAAATTAAATGAAAATCCATAGTATGGCTAAATACTTGATAACTGCTGCTAAGAAAAGATTCTTATATAATTATTTCTTTAGAGTGCCTAGTGTCTCCTGGCATAAATTCCTCCACTCATTTTTGAGATTCTTTTCCTAATTTGTCTGGAATAATTCTCTTATATACCACCATGCTTTCTCTTCAAAGTTCTTTAGCCAGCAATTAAACCACACTTCTTTCTCTGAGTCCCAGGATAGGATGTCAATTTTGGCAGAAAGACTTCAGGCAAAGAAACAGCTGCCAACCATTATGGTCTAGTTTGGTTATGAAATACCAAAATTCAGGTGCAGACATCACCTTAACTGTAACAGTTATTGTAACGTGATTTTGATTCTAGCAATGAAATGGAGATACAGGAAAGATGATTTATTCCATAGTGTATATCAAAATAGTGAAAACAAAAGCAAAAACAAAAGCATTTCTAATTCATAAACACCTTTTTTCAAACCACTTTTGCTTTCATCAACACTGTAGAATACCAAGAATAATTCTATCCTCTGACCACTAGTTGGTCAGGAATCAACCTTTCATACATATATAGAAAGAAGTATCCTCTGTTCAATTATGCACATATAAGGAAACGAGCTTTGTAGAGGAAAAGATAGTAAATTAGACATATTTCTTTCCTCACATGGCAGCATAAGAACTTTACTACTAGAGCAAAAACTCTTTGAAGGTGGAAAATATTTCTTTCATCTTCCTATTTGCCAATGCCATCACCCAGCTTAGCACATATCCAGCGTAGTAAATGCAACATGGGTACTTGCTGAATAAATGCTAATTAATCATTCATTCATCTAAAATGTGTATACTGCTTATGACTTGGCAGTCATAAAACAGATAAGATCACCACCCTCATACACACTGGGCCTTTCTATTCTGCCAATTTATAGATAATTGTCCAAGAATTATTTTGTGTGACTTATTGACTCTTTTAGAAAAAAATTTAAGTTTAAGGCATTACTGTGGTATGTAATTTTGTAATATTAGAGCTATGGATATCAAAGTCTTTTGGCTCAAGGGATGAGATACTTTGCAACACAAACTAAGAAATGGACATGAAGAATACTCCTTTGCTCACTATAGTTGGGAGATAATTTTTCCCAAAATCCTGGAAAAAGTATCTTAAAATGCATATATGATAAGAAACAGTGGTTCCCAAACCTAGCTATAAGTCAGAGTCAACCAGGCAGCTTAATACACAAACATTATCATATCTCCAATTTCCCAAGGTAGATCCCTGGAAACTGAGTTTTTAACATTTCTCAGCTGGTAAAAGGAGTAGCAATTATGAAGCATGCTTATGAAATAGAAATATCTCAGGTATAAAAAAAGCAATCACACATGAAATGATATTTGACATCTGATTTATAGATTTAATGTATCATTGATTTTATGGTATTCTAATTCATCCATATGTCTATATTCTTTAATTCAATATCTATATTGTTTAGCATGGTCCTCACTACATAGTTGCTGCTCAAGAGATTTTTTCTAAATGACCCAATAAATTGAAAGGATTCTAATATAGAATGGATTTTATACCCTTCAATATCCTCTAGATTCTAACATAGTTTCTTTGAAAAATATTTCCACAATGTGCATAAATTTAACAACTATTATTGAGAGAGTGAGGGGAGAGGGCAGGGGAGAAGAAAGATTCACAAACACACACACACACACACACACACACACACACACGAAGCAAACATAGTCACAACTGGACAGCCACATAGAATGATTCAGGTTCTGGTGATGAGGGAATAGTTTTAATTGAACAAACTTTCTATTAGATGACAGTTAAAAAGCACCTACGTAAAGGCATACAAAAGTAACCAAAATGAGGAAGAAACTGGAAGGGATTTGACTCTTGAAAGAAGAGAATCACATTGGATAAAATGCATCTGTATATAACTTCCCCCACTGATGGCAATGTGAGGCAGCTACAAGTCAAATAGGTAGTTGTATTGTTTTTGGACTTAAAAGTCAGGGGACAGAGATGGTAGAAACCAGAGAGTCTGGGAATTTCAGAAGAAATACGTGAAAGAAGGAAGCACCAAGAAGGAAGCTCCAAATCTATGAATAAACATCCTTTAACTGATTGGCTAATAATTTGACATGTGCAGGTGAGATCATAAGGATACGAGGAGGGAGTCAATAAATAGAAGACTGAAAGAAGAAAGCAAAGATTCCAAGTGTTTCTAATTAGAAGACTGAAAGAAGAGAGCAAAGATTCCAAGTGTTTCTCATCTCGGGGGTAAAAGAGTTTGGAGTACATTAGCAGGACTTTAACAACATTAGACTTTCCCTTTAAATTCCAAAAAGCAAAACAAAAAACAAAAAACAAGAAACAAAACAAAAAACAAAACCAGAAGTACCAACTTTAGTAAATTCTAGTAAAGCATTAGGAATAAAGCCAAAAATAATACAATTCATCTTAAAAATGATAGTGACAATAGGGGCCCCTGGGTGACTCAGTAGGTTAAGCATCTGACTCTTGGTTTTGGATCAGGTCATGATGTCATGGTTCATGAGTTTGAGCCCCACATCAGATTCTGCACTTACAGTGCAGAAGCTGCTTGGGATTCTCTCTCTCTCTCTTCCTCTCTTTCTGTCCCACTCTCTTGCTCTCACTCTCTCAAAATAAACAAACTTAGAAAAAATAGTAGTGAAAGCAAAATAGACCCACTCTAACAAAACATAAAACCAAATAACAAAATATTAACAAAGACAGGTTAGAAATTTAACTGCCTAATAGAACTCAACAGTCTTCAGAGGAAGACAGCAAAATGAAGAGTCTACAATGTATCATCTTTATTTACAGAGTAGAACAAACAGTATCATGCACATGAAAAAGTAGAAAAATGTGACCCACAATCAAGAGAAAATTTATTCAAAAGAAACATATGTACTAACAATCTTGATATTGGAATTATTAGACAAATACTTTAAAATAACTTATGAATATATTTTAAAAATGTACAGGAAAAAATAAATAGAAGTGGAGGTGTACAGAGAATATCTGGAAACTATGAAAATAAACTACATGGAAATCTTAGAAATGAAAAAATGGAAAATCTGAAACAAACAGATTAGACAGGATGGAAGAGTGTATCAGTGAAGTGGAAAACAGGAAAGTATTAGTCAACAGAGGCAAGTAAACAAAATTCCATTTAATTGGTGAGAAACTCTGATTTAATAGACATGGGATTTGAATATCAGGAGAAAATTGTATAAAATTTTTAAAGAAACTTGGCTTAAATTTCTTTAAGCTCCAAATTTGATCAAAAAGACGGACCTATCTATCCAAGAAGCTCAGCAAACACCAAATAAATAGAAAATAAATTGCACCTAGGCATATCATAGTCAAACTTCAAGAAAGCATTAATAAAAAGTATTAAAAGAGGAGAAAAATACACATCATGTACAACATTGAAAGGTGATTACTATAAGAATAACAGAAACCAGAATAAAATGATATAATAACTAAGGGTTGAGAGAATTCTTCCCATGTAAAATTTTATATTCTGTGAAATTATCTTTCAAAATAAAGACAAATAGGAATTTTTTTTTTGCCTACACTTAAATCTGAGAGAACTTATCAAAAACAAACTTGGACTATCAATAAACAAGAAAACAAAACCAAAGACTAAAGAGCACTCTTCAGGCTAAAGGCAAACGATACCACATGGAAATCAAATTCTATAGAAAGAAAGCAATAGCACTAGAAATGTTAAATACGTGGATAACTATAAAAGTTTTTTTTCTATGTCTTCTCAAATTCTTTAAAGGCAATTAACTATTTAAAAAGAACAGAAATATATAAATAAATGTGAACTATTTGAGATACGTAGATATAACATATATGACAATAACCAAGAATAGGTTGGCTAGATAGCTAGCATGAGTTTGTCTTATGAAATGTGAAACGATATATTGTGAAATCAATATAGTCAGTGACAAGTTACGAATTTACATATAGAAAGAAACTGCTTAAAAAATAAAGAAGCAGAAATATAGAGTCAAAAAGAGCAGTTACAACAGGACATAAGCTATTTGCTTTACACCAAAGATAAAAGGAAAAGAAGAAAAAGGAAACAAAGGAAGAAGGAGTGGAAAACAAAATGATGGCCTTAAATATAGTCAAATCAATAATTACATCACATGTAAATGGATCAAACATTCTGATTAAAAGTTAGACTGAGTAAAATAGGAAGATTCAACTAAAGGATGTCTATAAAACATGCAAGTAAATTCTAAAGACACAGAGTGACAGTGAAAGGATGGAATAAAATATAAGATGTAAAAAAATCATTATTGGAAAGCTGGGGTGACTATATAGATCATTATCAGAGACAAGGAAGTTTATTGTATATAGACACAAAAGTTAATTTATCAAGAAGCATAACAATCCTAATGACAGAGCTTCAAAGCACATGAAGTAAAAATTGATACCCCAAAGGAGATCTAGACAATTCCATAATCCTAACTGTTGATTTTATTAATTGCCTCTTATGGGCTGATGAAAAACATAGCCATCTACAGAAAATTAATGATGTGGAAGATTTGAACAATCCTTAAGCAGTGTGACTAAATTGTTATTTAAATTATGCCAAAAAGTTAGTTTCTTCCAGTAAAGAACACTAATATTTAGTTAGTTCTTTGCAATATGAAATAAAATTATCTAAAAAATAAAAATAAATAAATTGATATTTAAAGATTGCCAAATATAAAGAACTCCAGAATGCATATACTTTTCAACTGACCAGGGAATATTTATCAAGGTGGACCATATTCTTTCTCATAAAATATAAAACAATGCTCAATTTTTAAGGCTTGAGTTCATACAAAGTATCTTCTCTAATCATACCTGATATAAATTAGAACTTAATAACAACTGTATCTAGAGAATACCAATGTTTTTGAAAAATTAAGCAACTGTAAATAATCTATGGTTTAAAGAGTAAATTACAAGAGGAACTAAATATGAATTTTACCTAAATGATAATGAAAGCACAAGAGAACATTTGTGGGGTGCAGATAAAACAATGTTAAGAGGGAAATTTATAGGATAATGTACTTGTGATAAAAGGAAGATTTCAAAATCAATTACCTGATACACTTCTATCTTAAGAAGCTAAAACTAAGACTTGAAAATTAAACGGAAAATAGGTAGAAGGAAGGCAATAATGAATAAAAGAATGGAAATCAATGGGCTAGAGTACAAATAATAGAATAAGTAAGGTCAGAAGTTTCCTCTATAAAGAATGACAAAATTGATAAAATTCTAGCAAGTATAATCAAGAAATAGTAAAAGAGAAAGTGAGAAGAAACATATTAGTAAAGTCAATAGCATTTGTAAAGACATCAGAAGATAAGGAAACAAACATTATGAGCAGCTTTATGACAATAATTTGACAAATTAGAGGTTTGAAAAACACAGCTTTCAAATATAACACAAGAAGAAACTGTAACAATCTAAGTTGCTGTATATTTATTAGAGAGATCAAATTTGTAACAGAAGCTATACAATAAAGAAAATAAAGATTTACTTAGGTAGAACATGAAAATTACTAAGTGTTAAAGAAGAGGTTTTCACTTGAACTTGTCAAGGTTAGCATCTGATTTTCCGAAGTCAGCATAAGAAGATGAAAAGACAAGCCATATGTTGGAAAAAAAGTACACAATCTTTTTTTTTTTTTTTTTTTCTAGAGCTAAAACGAAGAGGATTGAAGCAGAAGGAAAGGGGAATGGAAAGAAAAGTAGTCCAGGAGAGGAGCTGTTAGGAAAAGAGGTAGAAATAACTGAGATTTGTAGAAGTCATGGCACATGGCTCAGAATGGTCTCTAAGCAATGTGAAGTATTATTAAATAAATTGATTCATACAAGCCCGTCTTTCCCTCCTCCTCCTTATGTGTGTGTTACAGAAAACTATAAAGAAATGATCATTTTTGTAGTTAAGGAATTTTAACAATAATGAAATCTGTAAGTTGTAAAATCTTAGAAGGGCTATTGAAAAATATGATGAAGGTATTATTTCTGAAAATAGAATCATGTCTCCTATTTGTGGGATGTCTATATCCTACTTTTTTTAAAAGTTTATTTATTTATTCTGAGAGAGAGGGAAAGAGAGCAAGCGAGCACAAGGAGCAGAGGGGCAGAGAGGGAGAGAGAAAATCCCAAGCAGGCTCCACACTGTCAGCATAGAGCCCAATGCAGGGCTCAGACTCACAAAACCTGAGGTTATGACCTGAATTGAAACCAAGAGTTGGATGCTTACCCGACTGAACCACCCAGGCACCCTTCTATATCCTAACTTTAACAGGAAATAGACTTGATAAAAATACACTTGCCAAACCTGGCTAGGCATAAGAACTGCCCTCAGGATTTGTTTAAAACAGTGATCCCAGGGTACAACTCTGGGAGTTTCTGACTCAATAGGACAGGCATGGCTCAGAAATCTATTTTTATAAGCTCAGTTAGGTAATTCTGATGCAGCCAGTCTAACACAACCATGTTGTAAGCTGCTATATGGAACCTCAGCCAGACACATCCTCAAGGCCCCATCTAGGTCTCTAATGCACTTGGTGCAATTCTGAAAGGCACCATTTAAAAAATTTGCACCACTTTTGAAATTACTTTTTATTAAACTAGAAAAATCTTGTTTTAGGTAAATGTGTGGCTGTGTAGTCTGGGGTAAATGTTCCAGAGATCAAAATGCCTTCTTGTACATATGTCCACTGCAAAAGATCATGGAGTTGTTTAAAAATATACTTACAAACTGCAAAGGAATGGAGAGTTTACTAAGCATATTTATAGTACTGCAGAGTCATATGTTACTTGAAGTAACAGCCTTACAAAGCAAATATCTGGTTTGTTACATTTTAGCTTTGGGTTTTTGTTGTTGTTGTTTTGTTTTGTTTTCTTTAAGGAATGAATAGTAAATCAAAAACTGTTTTCCATTTCTCTGAATTCTCATTTTATGATATGTAGGGTCTCTCACACCTGCCACTCTTGCATGAAATACTGGATGTGCCATAACCAAAGGGTGAGAAGGACGTAAGAAAAAAAAAATTGAGCAAAAGATAAAGGGATGAGATGTATGAAGAACGACTGAAAAGCAGTTAAACTTTGGTGTTGACTGGACACTGGACGTGGCTTCCCTTCCTATGTGCAGTGCTCTCAGCTAACTTTATCCAACAAAAGCTAGAACTTCGCTGAAACCCAGGACTGCTTTAAAAATGGAGGAAGAAAGACTAGGAAGGGCGGGGGAGGGAGCAAGGGGAATTGTCAAGTCACTTGTCACTACAGCTAAATTTGACAAATTTATTCAGAATCAACAATATGTAAAGAGATAAAATATTTAAAGTATCAGGAGCTGGCTGGCATAATCACTAGGTATGGCATTCCAACTGCTGTTTTTATTTCTCTTTCTTCCTTTATTCTAACTAAAAAGATTGTTCAGCAAACCTATCTATACTACATGTGCTGGGTGTAAAAAATAAAATTTCTTCTTCTTCAAGAAAAGATTGGATTGAGAATACTTGGGTTGAAATAATGTTTTCTTTTACATAATTAGCTTCAATTTTAAATTAGTTATTTAAAAATGTTTGCCCTATGATGTTTCAATCTATGTAATATAGGTAATAAAACTTTATCAAAGGGTTGTGGATAAGATAAACTTCTTAAAAAATACTAGCCAGGTGTCTATAATATAGTAGAAACTCAACATCCTAAGATAGAGCCTACTTTTTATGTTTTTCTTTGGTATGTGTGTGTGGCCATACCGGACAGGTAATCATCTGAAACTAATGGAGAGGCATGATAGACATATTGAAGCAGTATTAGCAATAACAGAATATATTTACTGAGCACCTTCTATCAGCTATACATGTCAAACACCTTACATTTTTAATCCTTGGAACAATCCTCTGAAGCAAGCATTTTATTTTGCAGGAGAAAACTGAGGCACAGAGAGATGTGTTTACTTGGCCAAGATTACAGTAGCAAATGACTCTGACACATGCTAATAAGCCCATTGCAGTGATGTCACCAAGGCAGTGCCTTTTATATTTAAATGGTCTACACCGGCAGTTAGAACCTTATATATGTAGCAACTCTTTGTCACTTGATGGTTTCATAGATTCAGAGCCTATTAAAGTTAGAAGAGATAATAGGGGTGATACCATTCAGTGGTCCCCAAACTGTACAAATTAGTGCTGTTCCATGACAATAGAAATAAAATGAACAAAAGAAGGAAGTTTTTTTTTTCTTTTCAATGAACTAAATATATTCCATTTAAAGAAGTATTTGCTGTTAACAATTGTCTAACAAGTATTTATTAAATGAATAAGTAGCTCCTATTTTATCAAATAAGGTACATTTATATGGCAAACAAAATTAAACCAACCTAACAATATCACCCCCTCTCCTTTGTTATTTAAGTGTTACTAAACCACCAAAGCCCCAAGTTTTTTTTTATCCTGGTGATGGAAAACTTTCTACGTTAATTTGGCTAGGCTATAGTTCCCAGTTATTCAATCCAACACTAACTTAGGTGTTGCTAAGAAGATTATTTTGTAGATGTAATTACTGTTAGTAATCAGTTGACTCAAAGTGAGAGGGTTTAGCCAGGATGATCTAGGTGGCTTAATTCAAACACAGAAAGGCCCTGAGAGCAGAACTAGAATTTCCCTAAAGAAGAAGGACATCTGCTTACGGACTGCAGCTTTGGCTCCTGTTGGGCATTCCAGCCTTTCTCAAGGGTCTGCCCTCCAGACTGTGGGCCTGCCTAGCCAGCTTTCACATCATCTCAATTAATTTCCTGCAATAAATCTCTTTATATAAAGGAAGGTTCTGTTTCTCTAATGGAACCCTAACTGATAAAAATCATTGACCTAGACCAACTCACTCATTTTACAGATGAGGAAATTATAGCCAACAGTGAGATATGTTCAAGATCACACAGCAGCTTAGAAGCAGAAGTGAGATCTGAACTGAAGTCTTTATCCTGTAAATCCTATGCTTTTTTCTCTATTATTCTGCCTAATGTAGGCAGAGGTCATGTTCTGTTAGGACAGGTCATGTTCTTCATAGTAATTTCAAGTTTCAGAGACCATCTAGGTGCAAAGTCTTATGACCTAAGGAAAAAAGAGACACAACTATCTTTTAAATAACTGTTTTATATTACATAGGAAAATCCAGCAGAATCCTTGATGCAATTCTTTAGACTTTATCCATTTGCCTTGTGCACTGAATTAAAAGTTCCATTAGACATTAAAGACACGTTATTAGTTTTCTCTACTATAAAGTATGGTTCTAGATTTGGCTGTGACCCTGGGGCTCAAATACTTTAATAATTTCTACATATTTTATTTCTACAAGATTTTACCAATGAGTACAAAAATATAAATTCAACAAGGAATGTTCTGTTTTTAAAGTATACTGCAAATAGAAATTTATGTTCTTTTCATGATTGCGAAGTCTTTTAATATATACTTGCCTAAATCTATCTAGAAAATGGCTGCTTGAAAATTCATATTCTATGGGAAGCAGTTACTTTTTCACATCACTGGGATATGGCAAGTTTCACCTAAGACAAATTTATTAGTGAATATTCAAGGGACCAGCACACTTCCATAGTCAGAGAAAAGACAAAGGAAATGAAAAAATGAGAAATACAAAAAAACTGTTCTTGATCCCTAATTACATCATCATATAGTTCCCCAACACATGTATGAATAATTACCCTTCATTACATATTTTAGAAAACCACTTCTAGACTCGGTAGGGCATAGGGTATTCATGTATTAAGTGGAAAAAGAAATAAAATGGCTCTTCTTATATCAGATAAGGTCAATTTATGGGGCAAAAATAAGTAAATAAGGACATTATGCTTTAGCAGAGTGTAGGGCCCAAAAGCAAAGGCATCATTTGATTTAAAAAGGCCAGTTTTGAATGCGACTTCTGTCACTTACTAAATGTGTGACTTTCAACAGGCTTCTGTCTACAGACCTCTAACAAATACTGGCATAGCAACACCTACTTCAAAGGGGTTGCTATGAGAAATATATGAGTAATGACTATAAGGTAAGTGGTGGCATTCTAGAAAATATGAAGTGCTCATCCAGTACCCTCTGAAGGCCACCACAATGGTCTGCCTGTCTATCTGGATCCTGGAGGTGTTTCACTCTCCCCTTTCTTGCCAAGCTCACTGTACTAGAGCAAACCTAGCTTCAGTTCAGTTTTGCAAAAACGTCTAGGAAAACATGCTACGTTCTTTCTTATGTTTGGAAAACTCTTCTCTCACTTGTAACCTGACCGTTCCTTCTCATACTTCATGCTTGGGCTTAAATGTCTCTTTCTTAGGAAGGCCCTTTATGACCACCTCCTCAAAATATGTTACCTTGCTTTTCTTGAATATTAGTATTTGTATGTTTTCCTATGGAGTTTATCAAAACTTTTACATTATGTATGTGCTTTACCTGTTTATTATAAAATTCTGTTTTACAGGATTTTAAGGTGAGATCAGACTTTAAGTCAGTAGACTGTATGTTTATTTAACACAGAGTTGTGTACATAGTAAATGTATTTTTAGGGGCACCTGAGTGACTCAGTGGGTTAAGCATCTGACTCTTGATTTTGGCTCAGGTAGTGAACTCATGGTTCATGGCTTTGAGCCCCACGTTGGGCTCTGCACTGTGTCAGCAGAGTCTGATTAGAATTCTCTCTCCTTGTCTCTGTGCCCCTCCCCCACTCATTCTCTCTCTTTTCTCTCTCTGAAAATAAACTTAAATATATATATATATATATTTTTTACCAAATAAGTTAATAAACAAATGAATGAATTGAATGGATTCTCACAGAGTTTTATTTTTAATGAACCTAGACCAGATTTACAAAGTTAACCCAAAGCATTCAGACAGGAAACAGGAAAATCAGTTTCCTGTCATGTTTGTGTCAGATATTGGATATGCAATTCTGATAATATAGAAACCTCCATTTCCTCAGAAGTGAAATATGCAGTTTGGACTAGACTGTCTTGCTAAGGTACCTGTGAAAGACGTTCTTAACCTTGGCTGGGACATGTACCCCTTTAAGGATATGTATATATGTGTGCAAATGTGTGGAAAATATCAATACAATTTCAAGAGGATTGTGAAATCCACTGAAACTTGTTTTGGAGACTACTAAGGATCCATACACCTCAGGTTAAAAACCACCTTCCTTTAGAGCACAAACATTCCATTAAATTATAATATTCTGTATGATTTGGCAAATTTTCAATCCACCTTGAATTCGACCAGAAAATTAAATTGACGCCGGGGTTCAGAAGGTTAAGTATGGAAGTATTATCTTTAATTTTCACAAAGAATCATTCCCTCAAAAGCAGTTCTCATACTGTTTTATAATGTCTTTGGTTTGTTAAGACAGACACAAATTGATCACTTCTATTTTCTATTTTCATATCATTATGTCCATTTTCATATCATTGTTTTCTTAAAAATAGGATGTTAACACTCATAACACATTATCAGGCATTAGGTCTCCATTAGTTGATTTCAATCAACTATAGAAGAAAATACATAATATAGAAACACTTTAATTATTGTAACTATATTGCTTACTGAGCATATATTTATAAAATTATGATCACATGTATTATTATGAGAAAAGAAATTTGAGTAAAAGAATGTAATAATATAAATTGTGCGCATAAAGGAGCAAGCATCTATAAAATGAGTAGATTTAAGATAAAAAAGAACAAAGTATTAAAGCTCATGATGAAAAATCTTGGTAGAAAGTAATTTTGTCAAATTAAGAAAATGTGAACCTTCCCAAAGCAAAGCAGAAGCATACTAAAAAAATAAGTAACCTTTCCAAAAATAGGCATTTGGAAAACTTAAAAGAAAAAGAGAGATATAAAAAGGAGTAAGCTTATGATGATACCATTCCAAATGGAATAAAATGAATAAAAGCACAGCAATTTGTTTTAAGGTAACATTGCAACAACAATAAAAATGATGGAGTATAAATACCTAGTAATTGGTGTTAGTTTGTGGATAGCTCTTGTAGTAACTGGAGCTTTCTTCCATGTATATCCAAACAATTATGATTTATGGAAAAAATAGCTTCCCAGACATTTATATATTTGACAAGCATACAGGGCACTGAAGATGGTTAGGCAATGGTTTGGAAAGGAAGAAAAAAAAAACTATGATAAAAAAGTTGGACATAATCTCAGTTTATTCGAGGGACGGATATTCTCATTTGCATCTTGAGATCCATGTGACATACTGAGCCAAGCTCGCTCCATGGCCAAGGAGTACATTCAATGAATTTGATCCCTGCTGACTGCTATCCAGTCTTCAGATGGGTTAAACCAATGTAAGTTAGAAGCCAGAGGTTTGAGGCTGGAAGGATAGTAAACATGGAATATTCTCCCCTTGAGTACATTTGTTGGGCTTCAAGTTAACAGTGGCTGCATTCTGCTATAAAATACCACACTGTTTCCCAGGTAGTCCTCCCCACCTCAGTTAAAAGTACAAACCTAGCAACTATGCCCTCCCTTGTCACTTCCAGTCTAGGAGAGGGAAAGGCTCTCACTGTATCAGGGTCTAGGGCATTTCCACATTCCTGTTTTCATTTCCTTTAACCCTACCCCAAACTTATTAACTCACCTTTGAATCTACCTTATGTCAGACTGAAATTCTGTGACCTTACACAGATTTTCTCTAAGATGAAATATGATCATGTGACTATGTGTGTACAAATAAACAATTTTTTTCACCTAATTGTCTTGTGCTTATCAGCCCTCACATAACCCAGGTTCTGTGCTTAAAAGCCGACTCTAGAATGAGTGGTCATTTTAACTTTAACAAAGACAGCATTGATTATAGTAGACTAAAATTAAACACATTTCTGTCTTCTTGTAACTTATATAAAGGAAAAATGTGAAATTTTGGTCTTGCATTCTTGTGATAAGAGTCGTACTAAAAGTCATATGGAATTAAGTATTTTAGAGACATTTATGTGCTTTGTGTTGTGTGTGCCTGTGCTTATTTGTAGAAATAAAGAGATATATACAAAAAACTAGGCACATCCAGATTTCATTATATAAAAAAATCACCTTAAGAACCTTAAATACCCACTTGGGTGGCTCAGTCATGATCTTGCAGTTTTTGAGTTTGATCCCTGCATCAGACTCTATGCTGACAGCATGGAGCCTCCTTCAGATTCTCTCTCGCCCCCCCCCCCCCCCCCGTCCATTCCCAACTTGTGCTCTCTCAAAATAAATAAACTTTTTTTAAGAACCATAAATATCCTGTAAAATTTAATTTCCTACATAGGTCTACAGTATATCTGGAAAAATGTGAAAGAGAAAGAAAAAGTAAAGATTTCACTCTTTTCTCAAAATCATTCTTCTTTCTGGTATGTAATAAAAAAGATTGTATGAAAATCCTTCCTTCAAAAGCTTTCATGAATTATCAAATAGCTCAAAATTTAAACTATAGCTTTTTAAACTTTTTATCATATGCATTATTTCCAATTTGAGATAATAATATACAACCTGTTCTAAGGCCATTCCTGATTGTCCCATGTCAATTAAATGTTACAAATCACTAGCCTGCAAGTGTGTACAAAAGTTCTAGTTGATTAGGCAAGACAGATTAGTATGGAAAATACACAAGCAATTGAGACTTCAGGGTCTACAAACCTCATTCCACTACTGGTGTGAGATATTTTGCTTAACCATAATTCAGATTTTCCCACCCCATTTCTCAATGCAAATAAAAAGACACATTTATCCTGACATGTTTATAGTGGAAATTCTACAATATTTCTAATTTTGTCAATATCACTCTTAGGTCATCAGAGTGCATAAGGAGCTAGTTAGAATGTTGCATAAAAGTTTTTGACATTGGATGACTCAAAATTTGATCAGAAGAGTAGTGGATAAATAATTAGACTTCTCCATGGGACTTTGCCAAATTACAGATGCTTATGTGCATATTTATTGACTATTTTCACACATGCTTACGTTCTTCAGGCTCTAAATTTTCATTCACACTCACGTCTTATTAGGCAGTGCCAACTTACGGAAGCATTTAAGACAATATAAATTAAATTTTAGTCCACCAAATTTTTGATTTATTGGATCCTAGGTAATGTTAATTGTTGTATTTCACAGAAAGTTGATAATTGCAACCATTCATTTATTTAGTAAATATTTAATTGTAAGGCAACACAGTGGGTAATACAGAAGGCTACTGTGAGTAGGAACAAATTGCACCTTGATCTTGTAGAAAAGCAAGTAACCAAATGACCTCACATTGCATTATCTCAGTAAACCCAGGGAATGTCGTTTTCTTAGCAAATGCACATGATACTTTATGTGTATTTGAAAATTGGCTCTTGGGTGCCTGGGTAGCTCAGTCGGTTAGGCATCTGATTTTGGCTCAGGTCATGATCTTGCTGTTAGTGGGTTTGAGTCACACATCGGGCTCTGTGCTGACAGATCAGAACCTTGAGCCTGCTTCCAATTCTCTCTCTATCTCTCTCTCTCTCTCTCTCTCTCTCTCCCTCCCTCCCTCCCTCCCTCCCCTGCTTGCTCTCTTGCTCTCTCAAAAGTAAACATTAAAACATTTTAAAAAGAAAAGAAAATGTGTCCTTATCTCTCTGAGCTGCTGATTCAAATTGTGATCAGTGGATTTCAGCCTAAAAAAAAAGCAAGTTTGTACCATACTTCTGGACAGACCCAGATACTCACAGATACATTTTAGAAATCAGTATTTATAGAAATGAGTCATTTGTCATTCAAGGAAGAGAGCACTTTTGATCCTTTGGAGTGACCTTATGTCACTCTATTTGTCTCCAATAAGGTATGAGACTTTAGGAGCAACCAGAGCTTCCTTCATGTGTCCCTGGTCTCTTCAGTCTACAATATTCAACTCCACCCTATGCCCGCCCCCCAACTTCTGTCTCCCTCCATCTCCCACACCATTTTATCTCCTACTTCAAACAGAAAATGCAACTAAATTCTCTTCCCTTTACTAATCCTCTTATACCCAAGCTTCTGTGCAAACACCCTTTCTTGCTTTCTTCCTTCTAGTCATATGACTAAGGGACCTCTATTCTTTTTTAAGACTCAGGTAGGGAATTGTTGAATTAATCTCAATATCCTCGGACATGTGACATTTAAAAATTTTTTTTTAATGTGTACTAATTTTGAGAGAGAGAGACATAGACAGAGCATGAGTGGGAGAAGGGCAGAGAAAGGGAGACACAGAACCCCAGAATCTGAAGCAGGCTCCAGGCTCTGAGCTATCAGCACCAGAGCCCGACAGGGGGCTGGAACTCACGAACTATGAGATTATGACCTGAGCTGAAGTCAGATGTTTAACCAGCCACCCAGGTGCCCCAGGCATGTGACATTTTAAATAGTTTCCTTCCCTGCGGGATTCTCTTCTTGTTTTCTCAACACTATTCCCACACAGTTTTACTCCCAGTTCTCTGATTGCTCTTTCTAATGAGAAAAGGGGGATCTTTACAGGCATGCCATTCTCCATTTAGATACTGTTTTAACTAAGCATTCTCAGCTAGGTTCTGTTCAAGTCCCTGTCTCCTAAAATCAGATGCTGCCACACTTTTAATTCCTTTCAGCCCTTTTTGTTTCGAAACTCATATAATCAGCACCCTGTGCGTTCAACAAGCAGGATACTAAAACCATCTATCTCTGTGTCTCGATTCCTTTACTAGCTTGCTAAATTAAGTTAAATCAAGTGTACCTCAATAAACATAAGTATACAAATAAGAAACTTGGAAGTCAGTCCCCATAGCCAAAGGCTTAAGGCCTATCAAATCTGTATTTCTCCTTTCTTTTTAATACTCCTCTATCTTCACCTTTCAACCATCCATTTGCAGGGCAGTATATATTCAAAAACTGTGCAAGACACAGTATTGCATTTTTCTGCTATCCTAGACCCGGTTGTCATTATGTCTCATTATTTCTGGCTTCCTATATCATAATCGCTATAAAAATGTCACTCCTGTAATTAATCCTTTGATAAATCTTTGTGCCTACAAGTTAAAGTTCTAGCTCAAGTGCAAGATCCTTCTTGATTCATCTCCTCTTTATCGCTGTTGAATCCTCACTAGATTTTCTCCACATGTGCTCTGTTCTCTCAGGCCTTTCTAGCTGCCCATTCTGCTTCCTCTCTTTACAATTATTCCATCCCTCATTTATACCTCATTAAATTCTGTAACAGTTTCAAGGTTAGTCACTTCTCCCTTAGTCTTGGAAAAACTTTCCACATGCATCTGCCAACAACACATTAAACACTTGACTTTTATTAGAACACTTAGCATACAGTCTTGTATTACTTAGTCTATCCTTTTTCACCGGACTGTGAATTCCCTCAAAAAAGGGAATGTGTCTGTCATCTCTGTGTCTCCAGTATCTAACTTCTCCATGCATGCTGCTCCGTATGTTTTTCAGTGTAGAAATGAGAAAAGGTGATTGAAAGTATTTCTTATAGGAAACTTAGCTTAAAGGCACTTTAATTTCCCTACTTAGAACTGATTTTTATGAGTTATGCATTTTGGGGGTCCTCTACCAAATTTATCTATCTATGACCACTCAGGCTTTTAGAGAAAATACTATGGTAGGGGAAGATTTTTTCATTTGGTAGAGCACTGAGTACTACCCAATTTAGCAAACATATGCATCAAAGGAAACACTTAGTTGCAACACCAGCAATCAAAACAAACAAAACAAGAAAACATATCCCTGGTGGTTTGGCTCCAATATTACATAGGATATTCTTAAAGCTAATATCACAACATTAGATCACTAAGATTAGATCACTGGTATTATTCAGATTATATAAATTATATATATACATATATGTGTGTGTGTGTGTGTGTGTGTGTATATATATATATATATGTATGTATATATACATGTGTATATATATATACACACACATATATATATATGTATTTGCTAAGATACAATTTGGGAAACAAAAAAAGGCATATTGAAATGAAAAATGTAACAATTATGTGTTGTGTTGATCACAACAAAGTTTAGTAAATCCAAGTAATAAAAAAGAACTGTGGAAACTAGCAGAATTCTCTTTTTTCCATATAAATAGTATTTTTTTTGTTGTTTTTTCTTCACAATTGGCTGCTGTCTGGTGGCAGAGAGGGGTTAATATGTTATTTTAACAAACTAAATAAAATATTAGAAAATAAGTAATTTTAAAGGGGCTTTCACAACCTGAAGAAATTGAAAGAAAAAAACCTCTAATTCAATCTAATATTTCTAATTTTTGCTATCTTGTTTCTATGGGATCACTAGCTTTAAGATAGTGATTACCTGCACTCAGGTTTATTGTTTATAACATTATTTGGCTATCATCCTCTGTCAATCCCCATAAAATTAAAAATACTCTAAAAAGTCACATTTGAATTACTTCAATATATATTTATTGAGGATGTATTATGCACCAGACTCTTCTAGTTTCTGAGAGCTAAAAAATATGTAATAAAAAAAGTCTATGCTTAAGGTGCTCTTGGATGCAAATCTGGGGGAAGGGAGCAGTTGGCCAAGAACCAGTAAGGAGAATACAGTGGGATTTCTATCATTATGGAACTAGCATAGGATTTTATCAGAGCCAAGATGGAGGAGCTAGTGAGATAAAGAAAGGAAATACAATTATCAAGGTAATTTAGGCTCTTAAACCACACTTTCAATTACAATGAACTGAAGCACTCCATAATTGGTTCATTCTCTATTGTGTGTTGCATACATAGCCCTAATTTTGAAGCATCATTATCCTTTCTTTTGGAGGCCAACTATGCAGATGCTAGTGTAAGCCCCAGACCTGTGACACTCCTTAGACCCCCACCCCCACCCTACGCCATTGCACAAAGCCAGGACACACAGAAGGGTGGCAGCAGTGCTTTTCTTTCCCTTAGCCCAGATATTATGGCACATCAGCAAAGTGTGTACAAAATTGGCATCCAGGTGTTGAGAAAAAAAAGAGAAACAAAATTACACTGAATGGGCAGGCTCAACTGAAATTGTGCTGTCCAGAAACCATTCTTGTTCCACCTGCCCTTGAGACTGGAAGGATCACAACAGAGCAGGGGCAAAGTAAAAGGGAAAGTTAAAATAATGCTTTTTAAAAAGAAAACATTTTTAAAATGCTAGCTCAATTAGCTAACTTGGATATAAAGGGAATATGGAGGGTCGGTCTTTTAATTAGTATTATAAAAATACAATAACATTTTATAACACTGGAAAGATGGTGATATATATCATAACCATAGTATAATTTTTTTTAAAAATTATAATTTTTGCCCTCCTATTGTCTCCATACATTATACTCATCATGTAATTCCTGGATTGGTTATTTTTTCCTATAGTATTTGCCTGCTTCCCTTTCCTTCTTTTCTTCCTCCTATAGTCTCTCCTCCCTCCCATCCTCACCCTCCTTCTTCCTCCCTCCATTCTTTTTTCTCTCTAGTCGCCCCCTCTGTTTTCACTCCTAACTTCTTTTTTTAAAATTTTTTTTGTAATGTTTATTTATTTTTGAGAGAGAGACAGACAGAGCTCGAGTTGGGGAGGGGCAGAGAGAGAGGGAGACACAGAATCTGAAGCAGGCTCCAGGCTCTGAGCTGTCAGCACAGAACCCAACGTGGGGCTCAAACCCACAACTGTGAGATTATGACCTGAGCCCAAGTCGGATGCTCAACTGACTGAGCCACCCGGGCTCCCCGACTCCTAACTTGTTTTTAAGCCTACACAATCTGATATGCCTAGAAGTAACAGTTGCAATCATAGTATAAGTACCATAGACTACTATCATTAAAGCTGCTTAACTTCTGGAGCCTCAATTTCCTCATCTGCAAAATGGGTACAGCTTGCTTCCTCAGCTAGCTCTTATGCTAATTACAGGAGATCATATCCTTAATATATTTGACATATAATAGATTCAGTCATTTAAACAACTGTCATTATATAGTTCTCAAGCTTTTTCCTTGCTTTGAATGTTTTTCCTTGAGATAAATTATTATAACAAAGGTTTTAAAATAGGTTAGTGCATTTTTTTAAAGCTTGTTTATTTATTTTGAGACAGAGGCAGCGTGAAAGAGGGAGAGACAGAGAGAGGGAGAGAAAGAGTCCCAAGCAGGCTCCATGCCGTCAGTGAAGAGTGTGACACAGGGTTCGAACTGACAAACCATGAAATCATGACCTGAGCCCAAACCTAGGGTTAAATGGTTAACAGACTGAGCTACCCAGGTGACCCTGTTTAGTGCATTTTTAAGTACTGCCAAACTGTATTATAAAAGATCCATGTAAATTTGCTTTAACATTTTGATAAAGAATAGAAAAAAAAAAACAGTCCTATTTCATCCCTTACACTAAAATGCTAATTACACTATTTAAAAAGTAAATGAAATCAAAATGTCTTACAAGAAAACAAAGGCAGTAATTTGCATAGCTTTTAGTATAAAAGAAGCTTCTAAAACCACAGAAATACAGAAAGGAGAAAGCTTGTGATTTCACTGATTTTGCTACAATTAAAACAGCACCAACATCAAAAGAGAAGTCACTCTATCTTTTGGGAAAACCCAAAAGATTCCATCAAAAAACTGCTGGAATTGATCCATGAATTCAGCAAAGTCGCAGGATATAAAATCAATGCACAGAAATCAGTGGCATTCCTATACACCAACAATGAAGCAACAAAAAGAGAAATCAAGGAATCAATCCCATTTACAATAGCACCAAAACCCATAAAATACCTAGGAATAAATCTAACCAAAGAGGTGAAAATTCTATACACTGAAAACTATAGAAAGCTTATGAAAGAAGTCAAAGGAGATGCCAAAAAATGGAAAAAATATTTCATGCTCACAGATACGAAGAAGAAATATTATTAAAATGTCAATACTACCCAAGGCAATCTACATATTCAATGCAATCCCTATCAAAGTAACACAAGCATTTTTCACAGAGCTAGAGCAAACAATCCTAAAATGTGTATGGAACTAGAAAAGACCCTGAATAGCCAAAGCAATCTTGAAAAAGAAAACCAAAGTAGGAGGCATCACAATCCCAGACTTCAAGCTACATTACAAAGCTGTAATTATCAAGACAGTATGGTACTAGCACAAAAACAGACACTCAGATCAATGGAACAGAATAGAGAACCCAGAAATGGACCCACAAACATATGACCAACTAACCTTTGACAAAGCAGGAAAGAATATCCAATAGAATAAAGACAGTCTTTTCAGCAAGTGGTGCTGGAAAAACTGGACAGCGACATGCATAAAAATGAACCTGGACCAGTTTCTTACATCATACACAACAATAAACTCAACATGGATTAAAGACCTAAATGTAAGACAGGAAGCCATCAGAATCCTTGAGGCGAAAGCAGACAAAAACCTCTTTGATCTTGGCTGCAACAACTTCTTACTCAACACATCTCAACAGAGGCAAGGGAAACAAAAGCAAAAATGAACTATTGGGACCTCATCAACATAAAAAGCTTCTGCACAGTGAAGGAAACATTCAGCCAAACTAAAAGGCCACCAATGGAATGGGAGAAGATATTTGCAAATGATATATAAGATAAAGGGTTAGTATCCAAAATCTATAAAGAACTTACCAAATTCAACACCCCCCCCAAAAAAAAGAAAAAGAAAAAAAACCCAAATAATCCAGCGAAGAAATAGGCAAAAGCCATGAATACACACTTCTTCAAAGACGACATCCAGATGGCTAACAGACACATGAAAAAATGCTCAGCATCACTCATCGTCAGGGAAATACAAATCAAAACCACAATGAGATATCACCTCACACCTGTCAGAATGGCTAACATTGACAACTCAGGCAACAACATGTTGGCAACGATGCGGAGACAGAGGATCTCTTTTGCACTGCTGGTGGGAATGCAAACTAGTGCAGCCCCTCTCGAAAACAGTATGGAGGTTCTTCAAAAAATTAAAAACAGTACTACCCTACGACCCAGCAATTGCACTCCTAGGTATTTATCCAAAGGATACAGGTATGCTGTTTTGAAGGGGCACATGCACCCCAATGTTTATAGCAGCACCATCAACAATAGCCAAAGTATGGAAAGAGCCCAAATGTCCATCCATGGATGAATGGATAAAGAAGATGTGTTATGTATATATGTATGTATGCACACACACACACACACACAATGGAGTATTACCTGGCAATCAAAAAGAATGAAATCTTGCCATTTGTAACTACATGGGTGGAACTAGAGAGTATTATGCTAAGCAGAATTACAGAAAGACAAAAATCATATGACTTCACTCATATGAGGACTTTAAGATATAAAACAGATGAACATAAGGGAAGGGAAGCAAAAATAATATAAAAACATGGAGGAGGGCAAAACATAAGCGACTCTTAAATATGGAGAACAAACAGAGGGTTGCTGGAGGGGTTGTGGGAGGGGGGATGGGCTAAATGGATAAGGGACATTAAGGAATCTACTCCTGAAATCATTGTTGCACTATATGCTAATTTGGATATAAATTTAAAAAAATAAATTAAATTAAAAACAAAAAGGAGAGGTCACAAATCAAAATTAAAAAAAAAAAAAAAACTAACAAATCTGGGATAACACTGGCAAATATTTTATTGGAAAAGAAAATTCTTGCCCTAATATACAGACTTCTTACAAATCAACAATTATGGATAGAAAAACATAAAAGGGATATGAAAAAGACATCCACAAATGCAGTACCATTGCTAATAATCATTTTTAAGCATACTTAATCTTACTAGCTATAAAATAATTACAACTTAAAATATTATATCATTTTCCACATCATATGGCAATTATGTGAATTCTATGTATCCTTATGATAGAATAGTATAAAATCATTCAATTGATTTGGCAGACTAATATTTATCACAAAGACAAAATACATGAGAATATTGTTAAATACAAAAAAATAAGTTATACTATATCCAAAATTTAAATATATAATATGCACAAGCATATGTATATATATATACCCACATCATTAATATTAGCCTATATGTATATGTTGTTTATATACATACATAAATCTACGTATAAATGTGTATGTATGTATATATACTGTATGTACATAGATGTATGTAACACACATATATTTCTTTATATATAAATCTATGTATTTACATATAAACATGCATATTTGTTTGGAGGAAGTGTCAGAAATGCTATTTATCCCTGAAATTAATTGATGATATTTGGATATTTGTAATATGGCTTAAATTTTATGTTAGTTTTTGGTTTCTTCATATATTCTCGATTGCCATCAACAGACATACCTTTTATATTAAGAAAACTAATACAACTATCTTTAAAATAAATGTTTCATTGAAATTAGCAATGAATGAATGTTTTATTGTGGTTGCACGAATATGATGTGCCTATTAAAGAAGTTTTTTCTCATACTGGTAAAATTAGATAAAAGAAATAATTTATAATGCATTTATTTGATTATTAATGTGGTAGAACTTTTTTACATGTGGTTAATTGCATTTCTTTTCTGTAACTTGAGTGTTAAACTCTTTTTTTCCTTACAGGTACTTCACATTAAAAAATATTGCAAATATGATAGTTACTAATCTTTATCCTATTGGTTACTTGCAGTTTTCTAGCTTTTTGTAATGTTTAACTTTATAATTTTTTTTTAAATTTATGTATTTTTTTAGCTGTGGTATTATCAAACCTGAAATCATTTTTAGCTCTATACTTTAAGACCTGAATTACTCATTAATATTATCTGGTAAAGCATATAGATTTCATAACACAATACCTTCAGTACATTTGTGGTGATTTTATGCAGCAACCTATCAATTTATCCAGGATCAACAACAAAGCAAAGAGAGCTGGAATCCCACTGAAATGTAGCCTTTTGTACACGTAGGCCATGGATTGAGCTATGCAGATCTCCTGTTCCTGTTCAGATGTCATTTCATCTTTTTTTTTTTTCTTTAATTTATTCCAAAATCTCAGACAATCTCTAGAAAAATCATTATGATGTTAAAAAAAATGACTACAAGGTCTAAAACTCTATTTGGATCATATAACAATGTGCTGACAAGTTGAAAACTGAGCTAAGTAATTACAGATATACAAATGCCAACCACTGAGTTTGGTTTTCTTCTTTTCACTACTTTGACCTGTTATTGGAGTCTCAAAAAAAAAAAAAATCAAGTTGTGTTCTATACAAACAAACGTTGATGCATCACAATTTGTAGAAGAGAGCAGTGAGAAGTTTTCTGTTGCTAGAGTGAAGAAAGGGATGTCAAGAGGTCAAGGTAAGTGGTAAAATTAAGCTGGGTGCTGAGGATCCTTTCAGAACAGTTAAAAGAGTTGATAGCTTTATCCTAGAGGTAACATGTGCAAGAGTTTCAGGCAAAGGTGTTACAAAGTAAGTTCTTTTATTTAGAACCTTCTAAATGGCAGACATGGCAATGGGTACTGGAGATGCACAGACTGAATAAATTCAACCTGCCTTCACTAACAAGAAACAAATAATGATGGGGAAAAATGGGTTTTGGATCACAAATGTGGCATTCTAACTAGCTTACTAAAGGAGATGAACATCACTGGGCTAGTCACTAAGTATAAACGATAGGTAATTAATCATTGAAAGCCTTTTTTTTTTTTAACACACATAATTTTTTGTTGTTGTTAAAGTAAATTCTACACCCAACATGGGCTTCGAACTCACAATCCTGAGATCAAGAGTCACATGCTCTACCAACTGAGCCAGACAGGGGCCCCAAAAGCCTTTTTTAAACAAGGATACTTCTTATAAAGATAGGTCCTTTTCTCATTGAATATAAGTAAGTATTGTTCAAGTTAAATATGGTAACACATGTAAAATAGCCTAGAACACTAGCGTAGGTCTCAAAAAATTGAAATCTTTGTACTTATAAGTATTGGACCCAAATGTCATTCCTAGTTTGTTCTTTCTTAAATATTAACAAGTCTTGATTAGAATCAGGCCTCATAATCTGAACAGTACACAGGAGAAACACTTTCCTCAGTGGACACTGAAAGCTAGTGTTTTCCTTTATTTCCTTCTCAAATTTCACTATTTAAATGTATCTCTCACATTACTGAAAATCCCCACATGTGACACCTAAAGCACCCAGATGGAGCTGCATCCCCAATCAAAACTATATATATTCTTGTTTTCTGCACACGGTCTTTCATTAATTTATTCAGTTTTTTTGTAAGAATGAGGCATACATTGTATTTTATCGATGTGACCTAAAAGCAAAATGCACCTTAAATCAAAGAAGAGAGTCCTTTTCAAAAGACAAGTTCTTTTTCTTGTCTAAAATGTTAAGATTTTGTGGTCATAGTCAGACTTGAAGGGAAGTCTCTGAAACTACTCCATATAGAAGTCAGTAATAGAGGGGCGCCTGGGTGGCGCAGTCGGTTAAGCGTCCGACTTCAGCCAGGTCACGATCTCGCGGTCCGTGAGTTCGAGCCCCGCGTCAGGCTCTGGGCTGATGGCTCGGAGCCTGGAGCCTGTTTCCGATTCTGTGTCTCCCTCTCTCTCTGCCCCTCCCCCGTTCATGCTCTGTCTCTCTCTGTCCCAAAAATAAATAAAAAACATTGAAAAAAAAAAATTAAAAAAAAAAAAAAAAAAAGAAGTCAGTAATAGAGAAGTTTATGGGACTCCTGGGTGGCTCAGTTGGTTGAGTGCCCAACTTTGGCTCAGGTCATGATCCTGCAGATCACGAGTTCAAGCCCTGCATCAGGCTCTGTACTGACAGCTCAGAACCTGGAGCCTGCTTCGGATTCTGTGTCTCCGTCTCTCTCTGCCATCCCCTGCTTGTGCTCTCTCTCAAAAATAAAGACATTTTTAAAAAATAATTAAAAAAGAGAAGTTTGATTTATAGAAAAAGAGGGGCCGTTTCAAATGATTACATTGTAACAATCCTAATGACATGGACTGGAAACTGCTCTTCTAAAATATGTATTTTACATTTGATGTAGAAGGTCATAATTTACAAAGTTTACATATATTTACATCAATTTAACATTACAGTATCCTATGGAGTACGTTAGACAAGTATTAACATTGTTTTGTAAATCACTGAACTAACATCAGTAATCAGCACCATCAGGTACCAGAGAGGCTGTTCAGCAGTTACAACCTTGGGCACTGGAGTGCAACAGACCCAGGTTTAAATTCTGACAGTATTACTGGATGTGTGAGTACTGACTAACTGTAAATTGAATACTGGATAGAGTTTCTTGGGCTATTCTGAGGAGCATTCTGGAGTGTAATACTCTGTGAGATTCTCTGAATACTCTTTCTCCTTGCTTGTTCATTGGATAGTTTAGACAGAGGACTTAGAGAAGGTCCTAGGGCATGACAAGAACCCCCTAGAGAGAGGCAGCCTGCACCCTTCAGTCACTGCTTGGAAGGAGACCTGCCTCACAGCTTCTTGGCCTGTGACAGGAGAGAGAAAGGAACTTCTATTGTGCTAAACTCCTAATAATTTAGGATTGTATTCTATAACTGCTCATGTTAATTATCCTCTTCACATACAGATACCTACTTATATGGTTTCTTTTGTCTAGTTTCCTCTTCCTTTATGGATCCCTGATATTGAGCCTCAGTTTCTAACAATGGCGAAGTAATCAAATTTTCCCCTCTTTCTTCATTGCACCCATTTGATCTCACTGACGTTTTCTCACTTTATACTGTATCTGGTTGTCTGTAAATTTCATTCTTTATGTCAGTAATAATGGTTCCATTTTGGTGTTCAGCTTAATATACTTTTGTTCTTCTAACCCATAGCCAGATATACTCCAACTGCTCTGAGTTTTATCAGATGGTGAGAATCATCACTGTGAGTGTTCAGAGCAATTAAAGCCATTAACATCCAGAGGAGGACAGATAAACTCCCCTGGTCTTAAAGCTCTTTCATTCCATAGCACTGTACTTTAGAAAAAAAAATGCCCCAAGTTCTCAGGAATTTGAATTATCTATGACTGTTGATATTCTCAAAACACATAAATTTCCCTATCTGGGATTGTTTATTGTCCTCAATAAGTTCATCACTTGTTTGGGGGGATTACCTTTGTGGCACTTTCTAGGTAGAAAACCTCATTACTGTAGTGCATTACACTATAGAATAGTACTAAATAAGGACATCAACTTTGGGGCCATGAACACCTGAATTCTAATCCTATCAGGTACTTAATACATCTGAGAAAACTCCTCAGTTATGATCTTGTTTTCTTCTTCTTTAGGGAGATCACTGCTGGGAAGATTTCTTGAATATACACACCATGCCATTGATTCTGCCCAGCAAAGGCTTCTGAACCTTCACCCTGACCTCAGGTACTTCTGATTGCATTCTAAATATGAACTGAAGAGATATGACAGCCTAGGAAATCTATACAGACTCAGATATAACTATCTCCACAGAAAAATATCCTAGATTCCCACTGTGACCTAGGATTTACTTGAGACATTCAGATACAATTTGTATTATTCTTCAAATAGGTAAATCCGAGATGCCTGTAGTGCACTCTCTCTCTATATATATATATTTTGCCTCAGTTACCATATATAGTTGGATAACAGCATCTTCTAAAGAGTTGACATATAACCCGCAAGTCAGATCTGAAAGGACTTAGAATCTCTTGTCTCATGGCAAGCCTACCATGGACTAACTCTGATTTATTGTAGATATTTGGATATGATCTGGATGGCTGAATGAGAAAAGGATAGCTGTCAACAAATTACAGTTGGGTACATATGAAATGCCTG
This sequence comes from Panthera onca, assembly GCF_046562875.1. Lineage (NCBI taxonomy): Eukaryota > Metazoa > Chordata > Mammalia > Carnivora > Felidae > Panthera > Panthera onca. The sequence goes on from NC_138348.1 coordinate 72,999,151, forward strand.
CCTTCTATCCAGAAGAGGGTAATGTTGTGATGGATGTGATGATGAGACAATTTTGAATAAGATGGAGAAAATGATGCTTATACAGAGGGAGGAAATGGATGATTACTGCTAAATTGTATTGATGCCCTATAGGGGGAAAATGATAACCAAATGCTGATAATGGCTAGGTAGTAACTAGAGAGTTATGTGGTAAATTATAAAGAAGCCCTCATCAACTATAGTGGAGGATGGATTCAGTTGAGTGGTAGACTGAAAACCTAACTGCCAGGAGTCACAAAGCAGCAAAACCATTTGAATGTTCAGTCAAGGCAGGTCTATTATGTAAAGATGAGGGCCCTGGTAGGAAAAGCTATGATCCTCAAAACTCAGAAAAGGACATATGGATGGATGCCTCTACAACCATATATAGATGTTACAACCATCTACCCTCATCTAGACCTGCTGGGCTTGTGGTAGTAGCCAACACTTCTCTTGGAAGGGTCAGACAATTTGTTGAACTGGAATATATTTCAGAATCCTTTTTTTCATAAGGTAGTATGTGGCCTATTTAGGGCCATGTCCCTTCACCTTTCCTAGCTCCCAGACTAAAATTTAGGGTTAAATCCTAGTATAACTCAGTTCTGCCTGCACTGATTCCGATAATTGAGGAAAAAGGCTAGATATGTAAATAATTTTAAGAAATTATTGCATTATACCTAAAAGAACTAGAAAAAGAAGAACAAAACCAAAAGTTAGAAGGAAGGTAATAATAGAGATCAAAAGGAAAAAAAGATGAAATACAGACTAAAAATAATCATAGAAAAGACCAATGAAACTAAGAGCTGGTACTTTGAAAATATAAAATTGATAACCTTTAGCCAGACTTATCAAGAAAAAAAGAGAGGACAAAATCAGAAATAAAGAAAAGTTACAACCAACACCACAAAAATATAAAGTATTTTGAGACTACTTTAAAAATTATATGCCAACAAATTAGACAATCTGTAAGAAATGGATAAATTTCTAGGATCATACAGTCTTCCAAAACTACATCAGGGAGAAATAGAAAATCTGAAGAGACCAATTACTTGTAATGAAATTGATAATCAAAACTCCCAATAAACAAAAGCCCAGAACTAGATGGTATCACAGAAGAATTCTACTAAACATTTAAAGAAGGGTTAATACCGCTCTTTCTTAAACTATTACTGAAAACAGAATAGAAATAAATGTTTCCAAATTCATTCTATGAGCCAGCATTACCTTGATACCTACACCAGACAAAAACACTGAAAAAAAAACACAGACCAATATCCCTGATGAATATGCAAAAATCCTCAAAAACATATTAGTAAACCACATTCAACAATACATTAAAAATATCATTCACCATGATTAGGTGGGATTTAGTTTAAGAATGCAAGGATGGTTCAATATCCACAAATCAGTCAACATGATAGACTACACTAACAAAATGAAGGATAAAAACCCTTTGATCATATCAATAGATGCAGAAAAAGCATTTGACAAAGTTCAACCTCCAGTCATGATAAAACTTCTCAACAAAGCATGTATAGAGGGGAAAATACCTTAACATAATAAAGGCCACATGTGAAAAACCCACAGCTAACATCATACTCAATGGTGAAAACTTGAAAGTTTTTCCTCTAGGATCAGGAAAAAGAGAAGAATGTCTACTCTCACCACTTTTATTCATCATCATACTGGAAGTTATAGCCACAGTAATCAGACAAGCAAAAGAAATAAAAAGCATCCAAACTAAGGAAGAAGTAAAATTTTCACTATTTGTGGACTACATGAGACTACATATAGAAAACTCCAAAGACTCCATCAAAAAACTATGGGAATTGATCATCTCAGTAAAGTTGCAAGATACAAAATATACACAAATATGTTGTATTTATATATGCTAATAACAAAATATAAAAGAAAACAATCCCATTTATAATTACATCAAAAAGAATAAAATACATAGGAACAAACTAAACCAAAGAAATGTAGGACCTATACTCTCAAAGTCATTAAGGCATTGATGGAAGAAATTGAAGACAACACAAATAAATGGAAATACATACCATGCTTGTGGATTCGAAGAAATGAAAATGTTAAAATGTCCCAACTGTCCAAAGCAATCTAGAGATTCAACATAATCCCTATCAAACTGCCAACAGTATTTTTTCATAGAACTAGAGTAATCGTAAAATTTGTATGGAACCACAAGAGACCCCACATAGCCAAAGAAATCTTGAGAAAGAAGAACAAAGCTGAAGGTATCAAATCCCAAATTGTAAACTATACCACGAAACTACAGCAATCAAAACAGTATGATACTGACACAAAAATAGACACATAGATCAATGGAACTCAACAGAGGGCCCAGAAATAAACCCACACTCGTGACCAATTAATATATGGCAACAGATGTAATAATATACAAAGGTAAAAGGACCATTTTTTCAATAAATGATGAGAAAGCTGGAGAGTTACATGCAAAAGAATAAAACTGGACTACTTTCTTACACACAAAAATTAACTGAAAATGAATTCAAGACTTGAATGTAAGACTTGAAACCATAAAACTCCTACAACACAAGCAGTAGTATTGATACTGTCTTTGCAATATTTTCCCAGAACTGTCTCCCTGAGCAAGTGAAACAAACAAACAAACAAACAAACAAAAAACAATTGGGATTACATTAAACTAAAAAGCTTTGGCACAGTGAAGGAAATCATCAACATAAAGAAAAGGCAGTCATCCAAATAGGAGAGAAGACATCTCCAAATGATATATCTATAAAGGAGTTAATATGGTTAATATCCAAAATATATAAAGAACTCATACAACTAAGCCTCAAAAATAATAATAATCCAATTGAAAATTGTTAGAGGATCTGAAGAGACATTTATCCAAAGAAGACATACACATGAAAAGATGCTCAATATCACTAATCATCAGAGAAAAGCAAATCAAAACCACAATGAAATATCACCTCACACCAATCAAAATGGTATTTCTCTGTATTTATGAGAATAAACTGGAAGTTACCAGAGGGAGGTGAGTGGTGGGATAGCAAAATAAACTAAGGGAATTAAGAGGTACAAACTTCCATTGATACAATAAAGAAGTCATGGGGATGAGAAGGACAGTTAGGAAATACAATCAATATTGTAATATTTTTGCATGGTAAGAGATGGTAACTTGGTGAGCATTTTGTAACCTTTAAAAAAAAGCTAGTTTGCATGTACCAGTTGGAGCTAGGGGGAATATTTGTAGCATTGGATTTTTATGATTCTTGATCAATAGGACTAGAGTTTAAGACTGGATACTAAAAACTTTATTGTGCAAGTGATACTTTCCTGAGGTATGGGACTTAACACACTAGCAATGACCTGACATGACAGGGAAAATTCACTGTGTGTATAGCTCTCATAAGCCTGGGGAAAAAAACAAAAAACAAAACACAAAACAAACAAAAACACCCTATACTCAATATAGTAGAAATATCTAAGTTGCCCTGACACATGGTAGAAGAAGAAATAAAGAGGCTAAGGGAAGTAAACATGTTGGGAGATATATATGCTGTAAAGCTAGAAGATCTGCTGGTGAGTTATCTTCCTTAAGAAGGCTCAGGATACCTATCACTGATCAAGGACATTAGGGATGCACTGGAGAAATAATGCCAATATTACTAAAAAATTCTGTGATGATTCTGCTCTGCAAATCAGAGCTGGCTATGGAAGGCAGTCACATAGCCTTATCATAAACATACATGGAGATGATGAGGTCCTAAGATAATGGGCCAACTGGTCCCACTTTAACCACTAGATACCAGGAATCTTCATTGTCATAACAACTTACAAAAGAGTGGGGAAGGACATTTTATCTGTGGGCAGTTGAAATGGTTAATGTAGTATGTGTCTATAAAGGTAAAATAGAGAACAAGAATGCCATTCAATACCTGTTATTAAAAAAAAATCAAGAACAAAAGAAAGGATGCAGGAAGACATTTGTTTCCAGGGGGAAAGAAGGTTATTATCCCTTGCACAGTTGTAAGACCTGAACTGATTTGCAGATCCAGAATCCACTGATTAAAAAGGGTACTGAGTCCCTTGGAAGAAAACCCTGCAGTACCAAAGGGAAAATACACTGTGAAGACTTCCCAGTCTTTCCCCATGCATACCTATGGCCAATCACTCAAGTGACTGTATCTGAGAAAATGGGGAATGACAAGACATTCTGACAACTGTCGAATATAGGAACTGAATTGAAACCCACAGCTAGAGACCCAAAGGATCATGATGGCCCCATTATAACTGGAGTGTACCAGATTCTGATAATTGTCAAATGGAATCTTGTTAAAATTTAGTTAACAGTAAGTACACTTTGTCCACAAACCCATCCACTATGCCAGAGTGTGTATGTGTGTGTTTTCTTTCTTCCTGGAGACTCTGAGTGCATTGTTGGAATTCATTCATTTGATGGTTGGAGTAACTCTAATTTCATGTTTTCAGATGTCGGGTTTATGAATTAAGAACTATCATTATAAGGAATGACAAATGAAAAACTCTATATGTCTTTACTCAACATGCACAGACATCCACATAGGCCAGAATGGCAGAGATTAATGCTACTATTAAAAGACCTAAAGAAATCATATTTGCTGGAGCCTGTAGTAAATCCATTTAACATGCCATCCTGGCTCCTGGAAACCAGATGGATCCTGGAGAAGGATCATAGACTATCACTGACTTAACCAAGTAGAAGCCCTGATCACAACTGTTTTGTTGTGTGTACTGTAATTTTTAGAGCAGATACCGCAGCCCAGGGTATGTGGCTATTAATTTAGTCAATATGCTATTTTCTACTACAATCAAAAAGATGTTCAGAAATGGTTTGCATTCACACGGAATGGAAAATATTCATTTATAGTTTTGTCTCAGGGCTATGTTTGTACCTCTACCCTGTTATTATATAATCTGAAGAGATCTGGATCTTTTCAATCTACTGTGTATGGGATCAAAGAAACCACACTTATCTATTACATTGACAACAGTGTGCAGATTGAAAAGAGAAATCAAGGTGGCTAGAACAATGGAAAACTTAGTAAGACTTATAGAGTGGGAGAGAAATCCCATCAAGATTCATGAACTGGCCATCAATTTTTATGGGTGCAGTGGTCACAATACCCTCTTCAAAGTAAAGGCCAATTACTATATCTTGCATTCCTCATTAGGGAGAAATAACATGTTGTATGGTAGCTTCCTTTGTATTCTGGAGGCAATGCAATCCTAGGAATATTGGCACAGAAGGCTTCCAGCTTTGAGTGGAGCTTGGAGAAAGGCACTATAGTAGGTATGGCCACAATGCAATCAGCCCTTCTGGAGATATTATTCACAGAACCTAGAATGTTAGAAAGGTCAGTGGTAGATAGGGATGCAATATGGAACTCATAGAAAGTTCTAGAGGGTGGTGTAGTCACAATGTAGAATCCTGGGACTTGAGGTAAGTCTATGCCCTCTGTAGCAGGGTGTTTTACAGTCTTCCATAAACAGATCTTGTGTTACCAGATCATAGCAAAGAAAGAACACTTGGCCATGGGACACCAGGGTGAGTAGGCACCAAGTGAGCTATCTATGAATAGCTCAATTTTGTCATACTTGTCAAGTGATAAAATCAGATGTTCTCAGCAGTCCACAGTAAAATGGAGATGGTACATCTGAGACAGATTTCAAGCAGGACCAGTGAGTTTAGGTAAGTTCTGTGTGCAGTAGCCAAGACACCTCAATTAACAGTTAGATTTTGATGCTGAAAGTTGCTAAATTTGTCTTCATCTTTGCTTCCCAGTGTCATTGTAAACTCAAAATATTGGTGACACCAGTATATTAAAATATTTTTCATAGATCAACATTTATAAAGTATCGTCTTTATTTCAATAATTTCCCTTCCAACCTTTTTCCTTTTGACCATTTTCAGGACTGCTTCTGTTAGTAACTCATTCCTTTATGTGCAAATTATGTATGAATAAAAATTGATAACAATGAATATAAATTCCCATGAAATTCTGTGTAAAATCATCATGGATAGTTTTTACAAAATAAAGATCAATTTTTAAATCAAGTTTTAAAGAATTCAAGTAATGTTTACATCAGGATAAAGAAAAATAAGAGAGAGAAATAGGTGAATAATGTATAATGTATTTGTATAATTGACATCCATGTTGAAAGCAAAATTTTAAATCAAAGCACATATAAACCAAATTCCATTTTTATTTAATTTTAAAATATATGACTAGGAAATTCAGTTGACTGAACCCTCACATCTGGGTTAAATCACTGGAATCTTTAGGTGTCTTATACAATATCACTAATGCAGCTCAGTTAAATAATAAAATTCAGAAACACAGCAGCACAGTCTATGCCACATGGATGGAAAACACATGAAGACACATACATTTTTCTGAGCATTATCAATTCAACACCTCTCATCCCTCATGGTCTGCATCCTGTATTTGCTAAGAAATAAAAATAAACCCTGAATTAAACAACTGCTTTCAATTGTGGACTTTTATAACTTCTATAAGCTACTGTCAAGTATCTCAGTATCTCTTCTGGTCCAGACACTGAGTGTGCTTCAAAGGTATTATTTGCTATCTTCTTAGGTTTACAGAGAAAATGCTAAAAGCAGACAATGACATGTTTTGAAGTTAAAACTCTCATGCAAATGAAGGTTCTGACTTCTTAGCTAAATAGGTAAAGGGAACATTAAAGGCTGGATTCTGAAGATGCAGCCTGCCTCTACAGAGTCTAATTAGCAGGAAACCTTCAGGAAGGTTGGACAAAAGTATGGGAGATTTTGCCTAGTGTACATTAATGGGATACATTAGATATACTCAGGAGTCCAATCATATGCCAAGTGGTTGCCATAATGGATTATGTTATTGATAGTCAGCCTTGGTTCATCTTTCTTTCAACAACTGAAGAAAACTGAAATTACTGGGAGAAAAATGTGCCAAAGTATCACACTTGTAGTGTTTTTCATTGACACAGTAGTCCTCTATTGCCTGGTAGATAATTGATTCACATTCAAATTTGGTGAGCCTCTGTGAACACTCTTGGCCACTGATGTTACTCATGATCATAAATGCAGGCAATTCCTCTTAAAATTTTGCCACACACTCTTTCGCAGTTACCTTATATATCAGACCACTTGTACTGCTTTTTTGTTCATTAAAAATTTACACTTTCCTAGGGATCTCTAGTTAATCTTAGTTCTTTTATTTTAAGAGATCACAGAATCAGGAATTACTGTGTTCTCAGTATCATAGGTAACATTTCAAAAGATAAAATATTTATGTTATGAAATGTGGATGTAGTGATTTCTGGAAGCACCCATAATTTGATGTGTGTGTTTAGAGGTATAGGTAACTATGAAAAAAGAGGAGGATTATTTTTCATTAAGTATAGGTGCAGTTAATCATTGGATAAACTAGTATTTAAATAGAAGTCTCAGTGGACTATTTACTTTTATATTAATTTATGCCTAAATCAAAATGGTAGATGTAGTTTGCTAAACATAACATGTTTCCATAATTGTACTTTATCACTTCATGGAGACATCTTTCTTGAGTTCTGATAATACAATTAACATTTCAAAAATAAATAAATAGAAGCAGTACCCAAAGATTTTTAACTGCGTTCTTAAAAATAAATATATTTTGTTCTATTATGTTCTTTCTACACAAAAGAACTTATATGGGTGTATCATAAAAATTAATTTTAAGGCAAATTATGTCATTAAGGATAAGTCATTTCATAGTTAAAAACTGAAACTCAATAAATGGTATAATAATTCAAATGTTTATCTAATATCTTAGCATATAAATACATCAAGCAAAAACCAGTAAATCATATATAAAAATATGGTCAAATCCTTAATATATTTGGAGAGTTTAAAATCTGTTTTTCATTTCGAGGAGCTAGGAGGTGGGGTAATTTGGTAAACACTTTAAGAGTACAAACTTGGAACTAGATATAGAAGTATTGGAAATCTAATAGATAAAATAGAAATTATAGTCAATACTTTATTATAAACTTTAAAGTTCCTAAGACACTAGATCTCAATAGAGGTGTTAGCTCACACTAAAGTGGTACTCCTACTGCAATATATAAATGTATCATATGAATAATTTATATACCTTAAACTTGCAAAAGGTGATATGTCAATTATGTCTCAAGTAAAAAAAATGCAGACCAAATCTACAGGGAAATAGACAATATCAATAGTATTTAGTCATTAGATGATAGATGGTTAAAGAATAACTACAAAACTCTAAATTATACATTCTCTTAAAGTATAAATAGCACATTTTAAAAATGGACTATAACCTTGGTTTAAAGCAAATTTCAACAAATGTGAAATGATTGATATGGTCAGATTATTTTATCTGACCACAATACTACTAAACTACAAATCCACAACAAAACTATAGGTAGAAATACCTGATATTTTTACAACTTACAATAAAAAATTCTAATTCAAGGCTCAATTATGCAACCACATGGAAATCATGAAATAGTTTGAAAAAAAGAGTTATTTACACAGAATTATATACAACAATTAAAAAAAAACTGGATAGACAATACATGAATAATCTCCCAGACATAATGTTGAATGAAATAAGCCTGGTTAAAAAAATCTATATTATTTCACTTATATGAATTTCAAAATTCATCAAAACTAATCTATAAAGATAGAAATTTGATGGGCATCACTCACTTCTGAAGGGGCCCAAGAAAACCCATTGGTGTACCACATTTTCTTTTTCTTTTTTTTTAATTTCAAAAAAAGCATTTGCTTTTTATCTTGATCAGGTGGTAATTATATGGACATGCACATAAATAAAAATTCATCATGTATATTTTTGTGTACCTTATAAAATATAGAACTCAAAAAATAAGAAAATATTCACATATTTATGTCAAATTTGAAAATGTACATATTCCTAGCAAAATATAGCTCAACAAAACTGATTCCAGAAGAAACTAACAACCCATTATCTATCTTGTAACCACTAAATAACTGCAATATTAAATACACCTCCCTCCCACCACACGTGCACCTGCACACATATGCACAGACACACAACCACAGAACCAAAACAAATGGTATTGGTAAGTTCTATTAGAACCCACAGTAAGGTAATTGGTAAAGAGCCAAATGATGACAAAAGGGAAATGGAGGAGCTAACAAAATTGAGACAGATTGAAAAATGAAATAAAGGACCACTAAAAATCACTGGTGTTGAACACCCCAAGTGTTATAATAAGAATTTGTCCCACTAACATCATTTGTTACATATTTGTCTCTAAAATCTTCCATAATGCATACTAGTTTATGAATATTTTCTTTAAATTATGCCATAAGGATATATGCATACATGATGTTTAGAAGGAGATAAATTTGACCTCTAGTGTTAATATCCGCAATTCTAGGAAGTCAACATTGTAAGTCCTAAGAAATGTTCAGGGGGCTTTAAAGGTTCTTGTTTTCTGCCATTTATACTTCTGTGGGGGGGAGGTGGGGGGGGGAGGGGAGCATGTAGATGAAGGGAGAAGCAGGAGGGTTCATTTACTTAAGATACACAGCAGCTAAGAACAACCAGATGACATCTGAGCACCACAATGATAGACATTCTTTCAGCTTCATAATGCAAATGACAGTCTTGTGTAAATAAGCACATGTAAAAAGAGGTGAGGGTCCATCACAGATGGGAAAATAGACTAAAGAATTAATTATGTCATTATCTCCTTTTTATGTATCATAAGCAAGTCTACTAGGCTATGAGTTCCACATGGGTAGGGAATGTGTTGGTCACATTTGCATATGTTCATCCTTAGGGATCTATTATAATACAAACATTCCATTTTTGCATTGCATTTGGATGAGGCCTTAGAAATTAGAAATCTCCATTGAAACACATTTATGTTGTTGTCATGACTAAAAAATGTGCATGAAATTCAATGTCATGTGGTTATGTTACACTTATTTTTATATATTTTGAATTCAAAATAGGTAATGCTTAGTTCTGAAACCATATTTCCAGAAATTTTGTTGGGTATTTTTTAGCCATTAGAGTCTTAACAATCTCCTCTAGTGGGTCCTAGGAATCCTTCAGAGTTCTGACTCAGACTATTTAAAGATATTAGCCGTGTTTAAACAACTTTTGTTGTATTAATTTTATGAAATTATATCACGTTTGAATGGCTCTCTTGAAGGGAAGATTTTGTAATTATTTGTCACTAATTCTAGGACTACTCAGTGTGGTTAAGATCTGGAGATTGCTGTAGGTTTAGTAGTTAAGCCATGAAGCTGGGCTTTCTTTAAATCAGTGCATTTTAAGTATGAGGCATATGATCTTTAATTCCAAAACAGCCAATACAATAATAGGGCTTTAATCAAACTGGATGAGAGAACGGAGAGCTGTTGATTAAGGCATAATTCAATTCTAGTGGCTCTGGGATATTGATTGTTTTTATGAGCTCTGCTTTTATAGTGATGCTGGACTAGATATGTGTATTTGTATTCTTATCACCTAAGCCTTTGGCTTCACACTTTATTCTTTCTTCCTTTTCAATTATATTTTCCTATTTTGCCTTGGCTATGAGTTCCATATAAGGTGCAATTTTCTTGACATATTTGAGTAAACTCCAACCCTCCCTTCTCTTCATTTCATCACAGATCTTTTCATGTATCATTCCAGAGATCTACTCAGTGTATTATAGAGTAATTTGGGGTGGAAAGCTGATGATTATTTTAGGAAGCTGTGAAAAAAACAAAGGCTGTCATAAAGTAACAATTTCCGGAGCTGAGATATCAGAGTTCCTAAGGCATACTTAATTGAGAGAGGAATTTTCAGGTTTGTTCCTGAAATACCTGTCTTCCACTGCCTTTCCACCAAACTTTCAGGAAAGAAAGGGAAGAAATATATTAAAGACTAGTTTACATGATTGTATTCTGGGTTGGGACCAGGTAATCCGGTCCTCAAAGGAAACAGGATCAATTCTCTCTTTCCAGAATTCTCCAGAGCCAGAAAGAACTTCTTACGCTCAAATGCTCTGTCTCCCAACTCATTTTTTCCTTCCCCTGACTCTAAACTCTCTGTATAAGACTTAAATGGAAAAATAGGTACCTTTAAATAGGTATTAAAAGACTGTATAATTTGAAATCTCTGGAATAGATCACTGAAATGCACTTTCTCAAATCAATAGCTTGGCCATGATTCCAAATTTTATTTTGGAATGTCAACAGCTAAGTATTATTTCTCTCTTTTCATTACTTCTGCAACAAAATTTAATCCACACTTCAGGAAGAGGCAGTATATATCAACTGAAACATAGGTCATGTACTCAGGATGGATAAAATAGAAGTGCTTATTATTAGCTTATTTAAAAATTGTCTCCATTTCACTAAGACTGGAAATGAAACAGCCCATGAAGCTTGTCTATTTTATAATCCACCAATATGTTCACACTACAGTGTAAGCCAAATATGCATATCTTTTGAAACATGCTGAATTTGTCCAATGAAAACATAGCCCAAGAAAGGTATCTTGAGACTCTTTTTTTTTACTGCATATTCATGGATCGAAAACTTAAAAATGGATTCACGAAGCTGTACTTCATTGGCAGTCAGTGTAATGGACTTATATAGCTACATAAGTAACTACTTGTATATAGCTCCTGCATTTATAGTTAAAACAAACATCTCAAATATCTCTGAAATAACAGTGGCTTAGACTCCAATTTTTCAAGACTTTCCCTAGGGCTTTTATTGTATATTTGTCAATAAAGGCCTTTTGCTACTGGATATATAAAATTAATGTATATAAATTAGCAAGACTTTTCTATAAAAGTTCACAAAATACAAAAATATATTTGATATTTCTGAGTCAAGACTCAATAAAAACAGATTTGGAAACATCCTCATGTTTCTTCTTAATACTGAATCTATTATAAATCACTTTACATACATCTGCCTACATTTGCATTTTTCTTATAATCTACCCTTAATGTCAGACAAATGTGTAGTTATTCAAGTAAAGCAGGATGTGCAAATTTCATGCCTATGTACTATATTCAAGAATATATACATATATGTTGTATACGTAATCCACAGTGAGGAGGGTACAACTTTTATTATTTTTGCCACATTGAATCTGAATACTTTGGGAATTATAAATATGTCTTGTACGTTACAGGAAATTTAAGAAGTCTATGTAGGAGGCAAAGAGGAAGCAGATGAGGGAAGGAAAGAACAAGAAAAAGGATGTGATTTATACATTAAAAGAAGAAGAGAGAAAAAGAAAAGGGATATAAGAAATATTCAGAGAAGATGTCACTCCTTTTGAGCATTGGCCTATATGGAAATTGAATCTATGCCTTGGGCTTAATTAGCTGAAGCAATTCAGCAAATGTTCCTCAAGCTATTCAGTAAATGTGCACTTACACTGTATGAATTAAACAGAAGGTGTACTTAGAGTGAGGTACTCTAGATGCTGAACTTGAGATGTTGAACCGTATGTATATAAATATGCATACCTAAAATATTTTTCTTGATTAAAAGTATTCTGTGAATTTTTAAAAGTTTCTTAGAGAAAATTCACATAGTTTCATAATTCATGAAAAAGAATTGATGAAAAAGCAATATGTCAAGCAAGATGGCTGAAGATGTCTTTCAACATATCCCCTACTCAACAATGACAAGTGAATTTGGCATCCTTCCATGGACAAAAGTGCTTTTTGTGGGAGCTGTGGGAACCAGCACCATACACCAAGGGACACAGAAAGCATCTTGCCCATCCATGCAACGAATAATAGACAGAGCTTGGTACCAGCTGCAGACTGTGAGGTGGCCTATGAACCCGCTCCACTCCTCCTGTCTATAGTCTGGAAGCCCCTTGAGAACAGGGATTTAGACAATCACTCATGTACAAGAGAACCTTTGTAGAAGTCCAGGATCTGGTGAAGTTCCAAGACACCATTGAAACAAAAAGATCTGAGATTGGATGCATTTGAGAGAGTAAGAGCAACAGTCTGACTTTAACTTTATCAACCCTCCCCAAATACAGCACAAGAGCAATAGGGAATGAAGAGTGAGCATATGTAGGTCTGAGTGCTACGCTTTCCTACATTTTTGGCATGCTGCCAAAGAGGCCAATTTCCCTCTCCCCATCCAGAGTACTGAATTGTAAGTTACCTGAAGGTGGTGAAGGTTGAGGAGTGGGGATGTGAATGGTGGGGAATGCAGTGCCCTGGAATGCATCAAAGGGATGCAGATTTTACTAAGTGTATTGTAAACTCCATCAGGAGACCCACACACTAGCCACAAGGGTGCCCTACCCACTGATTCCCCAAACTGGCCTCCATCCAATGCTTGAGATGCCTAATCCACATACCCTTCTACCCCATGGCTGGCTCCTCGTGCAGACTCCTGACTGCAACGAGAGTGAACTTTGGCAGACAGTGAGCATGTTTAGAAAACCTGCTTGAATCTGTGGACCAGTAAGAACCACAAACTTAAACTTTAGCACAGCCCTTGGGAAAGGAAAGGGGAAGCTGTCAGCAAATGGGTCTGGAAACAAAACATCAAAACCTATAGGATGCTGAACAAGCAGTTTTAAGGAGAAAGTGTATAGCAGTAAAAGCCTACATTAAGAAAAAAACAAAAAAAATATTTATTATTTTTGAGAGAGAGAGAAAAGAGAGAGAGAATATGAATGAATGAATGAATATTGGGGAGAAGCAGATGGAAAGGGAGACACAGAATCTGAAGCAGGCTCCAGGCTCTGAGCTGTCAGCACAGAGTCCAATGGGCCAACCGCAGGATCATGACCTAAGACAAAGTTGGAGGCTTAACCAACTAAGCCACCCAGGTGCCCCAAAACAAAAATCTTAAGTAAACCACTAACTTTATATCTCAAAGAACTTTATACACACACACACACACACACACACACACACACACACATATACACATGTATATACATATATATATGTATATATGTACATATATATACAAATCTATCTATATATCTATATGTGTATATGTATATGTATCTATATATGTGTGTGTGTATATATATGTAAAAGCCCAATGTTAGCAGAAGGAAGGAAAAAACAATGACTGTAATGGAAATAAATGAAACAGAAAAGACAAAAGATCAGCTTTTGTTGTTTTTTTTTTTGAAAAGATAAAATTGAAAAATCTTTAATGAGACTAAGAAAAAGACTAAAATCAGAAATGAAAGGCTACCTTACAGCTGATGCCACAGAAATCAAAGATCATAGAAGACTAATATGAACAACTAAGTATCAACTAATCAAGAAATAAACTGCTAGAAATATATATCTTACCAACACTGAATCATGAAGAAAAAGAAAATCTGAAGAGACCAATAATAAGTAATGAGACAGAATCAGTAATCAAAAACCTTCCACCAAAGAAAAGCCCAGGATCAGATGATTTCACTGGTGAATCCTATCAAAGGAAAAAGTGATGCCAATTTTTAAACACTTCCAAAAAAAACTAAAGAGGAGTACTCCCGAACTCATTTTTAAGACCAGCATTACCTTGATACCAAAGCAAGATAGGGACACTACAGGAAAACTACAGGCCAATATCACTGATGAGCACAGATGGAAAAATTCTGACATTAGCAAAACAAATACAAAGCGTATTAAAAGAATAATATATTAGCATCAAGAGCAATGTATCCCTGGGATGTGATGAAGGTTCAACATATGCAAATCAGTAAATGTGATACATCAAAGTAATAGAATGATAAAAATCATAGTTATTTTGATAAATACAAAATATAATTTGACAGCATATAAATCCTTTCATGATAAAAAAAAAAAACTTTTAATAAAGTGGGTAAAGAATGTACCTGAATATAATAAAGGCCATATATGATAAGCTCTCAACTAACAACATAGTAAAAGCTAAAAAACTAAAAGTTTTTTTTTTCTCTAAAATTAGGAACAGATCAAGGATGTCCGTTCTCACCATTCTTATTCAATGTAGTAATGGAAATCCTAGCCAGAGAAATCAGTCAAGAAAAATAAAGACTTCCAAAATAATTAACAAATTAAGTAAAGTTGAAGAATGCAGGTCAATATACACTAATTAGTTTTGTTTCTATACACTAAAAATGGAGTATCTGAAAAAGAAATAAGAAAACAGTCCTATTTGCAATAGCATCAAAAAAAAAAAATAAAATGGTTTGGAATAAATCCAACCAGGAAGTTAAAGATCTATACACTGAAAACTCTAAAATGTTAGTGAAATAAATGGAAGAATACACAAATAAATGGAAATCTTATATAGGCATCCTGAAAAATTATTATTATTAAAATGATTATACCCACAGCCATCTACGGATGCAACAAAACTCCTGTCAAAATTCCAAAGATATAGAAAACACAATCTTAAAATTCATATTGAACCACAAAAGATCTTAAATAGTCAATGAAGTGCTGAGAAAGAAAAACAAAGCCAGAGATATCACACTTTTTGATATTAAACTATGTTGCAAAGCTACAGTAATCAAAATAGTACAGTACTAGCTTTAAAAACAGGCATGTATACCAAAGGAACTGAATCTAGAGACCAGAAGTGAACTCCTATATACACCATCTAGTAATGTTTGACAGAGGAGTGAACAGTACTCAATGGGGAAATAAATTCTCTTCAATAATGGTACTGGCAAAACCAGATACACATATACAAAAAAATGAAATGTTACAACACTCATAAAAATTAAATGAAAATTAATTAAAGACTTAAACCTAAGACTTGAAACCATAAAACAAAGAAAAACAGAAGAAAAAGTATTTTGGACATTAAACTTGGCCATGATTTTTTGGATATGACACCAAAGCATAAGCAGCAAAAGCAAAAATTAACATGTAAGACTATATCCAACTAAAAAGTATCTGCACAGCAAAGAAAACCATCAACAACCTGAAAGGGCAACCAAGAGAAGGGGAGAAAATATCTGCAAACTATGTGATATGGGGTTAACCTCCAATATGTAGAAACAAGTCCTAAACCTCAATACCAAACCAAACAAACACAATCAGTAATTAAATAATGGACAGAGGACCTGAATAGATTTTTTTTTCCAAAAGAAGGCATACAAATGGGTAACAGTTATAGTAAAAGATGGTGAATATCACTAATCATCAGGAAAATGCAAATTAAAGCCACAATGTGATATTATCTCTCATCTGTTAGAATGGCTATTATAAAAAAAAATAAAGCTAAAAAGTTTTGGCAAGAATGTAGAACAATAGGAACGCTTGCACATTTTTGGTCGGAATGTAAATGGGTGTATATATAAAAGTGAAATCAGGTTCTCAAAGAGATGGAAACATCCTAAATGTCCACCTATAAACAGATGAAAATATAGATGTAGATATATAGATATAGCAAATGAGATAATCAGCCACAAGTAAAAAAGAAAATCCTGACATTTGTGACAAACAAGGACTGACCTTGAAGGTGTTATGTTAAATGAAGTAAGTCAGAGGGAAAAAGACAAATACTGTAAGATCTTTATATGTGGACTCTAACAGAGCTGAACTCCTAGAAACAGAGTAGAATGGTGGTTGCCAGGGGTAGAGTGTGGGGGAAATGGGGAGATGTTAGTCAAAAGGTACAAACTTCCCATTATAAGATGAAAAAGTTCTGGGTATCTAATGCACAGCATGGTGACTATAGTTAACAATATCGTAGTATATACTTGAAAGTTACTAAGTGAGATCTTAAACGCCCTCACCACACACCCAATGATAATTATATGAGACGATGGGTGTGCTAATTTTGCGATCTTTAAGTGTACCAAATCAACACGTTGTACACCTTATATTTACACAATGTTATATGTCAATTGTATCCCAATAATGCCTGGAGGGGAGCAATATATAGTTAAGACCTCAAACAGTTGAAGGAAAGAGAATGACCTTTCACACATATAAGATAAAGCATATCTTCGACCTAAATTTGACCAAGTTCTTAAAAAGAAAGTTTTTGTCAAGGAATACACTCTTAAAACATGACTGGAAATCTAAGATATAACTTCCCCCTTAGTTCACTGAAAAAGATACTATTCTTCAGTGAGTCCAGAATTGAGACAGCTATTTTAACATCATTCACAATATAAAAACTATCTACTGTCATTGTTAAATAATTTAGTCATTGAACTGGATTTTTAGTTTTGCTTGTATTTAGTGCAGAGAGTCATGGTCAGTGGGCTGGAAAGCAAATTATGATTTATAGATTGTTAAGTACTCTTAACTCAAATAAAATGGGGGGGGGGGGGATGTTCCTGGAACAAAAGGGAGCGCTCTGGTGAGACAGTAAGGCTTTAAATGAGATGAAGATTCATTGATTACACTGTTCTATCAGTTTGTATCTACAGTCAAATGTAGTGGAAGCAGAGTTCATTGAGTATCACCCCTGAGTATAATTATTCAGATAAGAGGCTGCCAGCCCCAGGCTAATCAAACAAGGGGTCCAGACTTGTCGTCCTCCTTCCTCCCTTTGTTCAGCAGTTCCCTCATCCATCAGCGCTCACACTACATGATTGATTCTCTCCCTCCCAAGCCCCTTTACTTAATCCTCTATGATCTGCTACACAAAGAAATTATTGTAAAACCACCACATATTTGTTTCATCTGGATAACCCCAGGTTACCTAAAATTTTAGGACTAACTTCAGTGCACCATTTGGTTCATTCCTAAAAGCTCTGGAGATTGATCTGTCTTCTCCTTCCTCCTTAACTTTATAGACATATTTCTACTTCCAACAGTCTGTGTTCTCAAGATTGGTTACAGGTGTGAATATAAAAAATATATATAATTATTCCAGAAATTTTTCAAAATGTTTATTATTTATACTTTATCCCTTTAATATAAATGGAATGCATTTTAAATATAATTCCAGGTATTGTAGCAGGCAATTCATACACACACAGGTACATACATGTGTGTGTGTGTGTGTGTGTGTGTATGTGTGTGTGTGTGTGTGTGTATATAAACAATTTGTTTTAAAAATTAATTATCCCCAATCTTAATTAGTTGCTGCTCTGCTTAAATCGCATATAAAGAGAAAGTTCTAAAAATGGAAAAAGTCGAAGTGCATTGGGCTTCAGTAAAGGCAACTCATCTACTGAAAACATCTATAAAAGCTGAGATTGTATAGATATGTTTGAAGGCACTGAAAAATTATAGCACTGAGATAAAAGAGATAAACATGTAGACGTGTTACTTTTGGGACATATTGTATCATATTGTCCCTAAGGTATCTGTGCACTCCAGGAAAGCACCTATGAACCAAAGAGGAGAAATGTTAACTGTCTTTTATGTCTAACAGGACAAAAATTAGAGTTGAAGGTTATTCATTCAGACAATACCATGGGAAATCATAAGCACTTTGGACAGAAGCATCAAATGGATACATTATACAATTAAGAAAGAGACACAAATAGAACTACCCTCAAGGATTGAAGGCAAAAATATACATTACCATATTCTCTAATATTGTATGATCCAAATGGCTAGTATCTCTAGCTGTCTGCCAGAAGCAAATATAAATTTTCCCTGAAGGAAGATTACATTATACTTGGCCTCCAGGCTCCCTCCCCGCAGTAGAGTTAAAAAAAATGCAATGTTTATTACTCAAACAACAATCACCAGGCACATAAGGGTAAGAAATGAGACCAAATCCAAGTAAATAGAAAATAAAAATCTAAGATCTTGAGATAAGGAATTATTAGAGAGACTTTAAAATAACTGAACATGTTAATAGAAATAAAAGTGTCAAAATCTTTGTCAGAGGATGGGAAACGTGTTTTTTGAAAATGAAATTTCTAGAATAGAAAAAGTACAACAAAAAGGAAGAATTTAAGGGGTTTAATAGTTGTTAGATAAGGAAGGCATTGAAAGATGGGTCATAAGAAAATATTGGCAATGAAGCACAGAGAGACAAAATGGTTTAAAAAAAGCATGTTAAAGGAAGTGGAGATACTGGGGATACAGATTTTAAAAAGTCTGTGATACATATAACTGAAGTTCTAGAATATGACCTTGTATATGGAAAAGGGAGAGAAGGAGAAGAGGGAGAGAAAGGAAGAGAAAGAAAAAGAATAAAGCAGAGCAATACCTGATGTGATAATGGCTGATTTTTTTTTTTTTCAGAAGGATGAAAGATATCAAGCTGCAGATTCAAGAAGTTTTATGAAGCATGTTACACAGAGTGCACTGGCAACTGGCAGATAAGAAGGGAAGAAGACTTATTACATAAGTTATTTATGGACTCTCTCAATCATATTACTTATAGGATAAGGATGATTCAGAAAGTAGTCTGGGAAATAGGATAGCCATAAACTTCAATAGACTACTTACTGTATTATCTCATCTAACTCAACAGTAGTGTAGACATTATAGTATTTTTTCTTCTAAGTTCCAAATGAGAAAGAATGACTAATGTTTATTTTCTCAAGTTCACACAGTTGGATGGACTCCAACTGCAATCCATGTTTGTTTGACATAACAGCCCAAACTCTAAACTATTCCATTCTGCAACATTTCAATCATGCGAACATATAAATTTATTTTTAGTCCCCCAAAATGATGGCTTTCAAGATCTATCATTTCACAAATATTATTATGTATCCACATAAGTACTATAATTTTTTTTAATTCATTCACATATCCATTAATTCAGCATACATTTAGTACCTTCAATGACCTATATACATTCAGGCATTTGAGTTACATTAGTGGCAACAACCGTA
Source organism: Panthera onca (assembly GCF_046562875.1). Classification (NCBI taxonomy): domain Eukaryota; kingdom Metazoa; phylum Chordata; class Mammalia; order Carnivora; family Felidae; genus Panthera; species Panthera onca. Next base: position 73,019,007 of record NC_138348.1, read on the forward strand.
AAGGGTCTTAGATTTTTCCCTACATGGAAGCTCATCAGTTAACCTGCCATGATTTCATAGAGAAGGTTAAGAAACAAATCCTGGACCAAAGATAAAGAAAGGTTTTTTTCACAGCACAGCAGGCAATATAAATGTGTGTTGGCACCAGTTCCCCTTACCCCGTCAGCCATACAGAGCGGGAATGACTTCAGAGGATTCTCTGCACACAGTGGATTTGCATCACTCCTGAAAAGCTGAATATTAGTAACGTCCAATATTTTATGATAGGATGCCAGCAAACATGGCCAGGCCAACTTATGACCTGCAGAGAGAGACTATATTTATTATACACAAAAACTTGCCCCTCCACTTTCAAGGGAGATACTGTGATTTCTTCCACGAGTGTTTGCCATACAAAAATCCTTGAAAAGATAATCCAGATTAAAAGGCTATAGTACCTGTGTTTAAAAGAAGTGCAAAAAAGAAAATGACCTGTTGAGAACTCAATAATTAATGGACAAAAGTTCTTTTTTGTGAGGCTTACGCTCTAAGACAAAAAAGCAAACATAAGTTTTTCGATTAAATGTGAATGCCAGAGGGAAAAAAGAGTAGATAAAGGAGACTGGGAGATTTAGGGAGTGCAATGTAAATTTTGGTTGATCAGAGTAGGCCCAGATGAGAATGCATGATGGACAAAGAATTAAAGCCTTGAAGGAAAAATTTTTCATGAATACATGCTTATATATTTGCTTAAAAGCAAATTTCACTTGCTTTTATATTAATTTTGCTGTTCTTGGGAAAAATGAATTCACCTAAAATAAAACATGTTCATAATTTTGTTGATTGTAGGTCAAGACCTCACAGGAGAATGATTAAGAATATAGAAGAGGAGACCTCTCTTAACCAGCATTTTCAAATATGAAGTTTACTAGAGATAGATTATATACATATATTTGGGGTTTGATTAACAGTTACATTCAAGTCCTCCAAACATTGCTCTGGTAAAGCAATTTTGAATTCCCAAAGTACTTCGGCCTATTTTATAATCCTTTTGGTACCCATTTTCTTGTAAATGAGAAACCAATTTTCTCAAGAGAAGCAAACAAACAAAACCTCATTTCAAGTCCCCAGAGGTTCAAGTTGACTTTGCAGGCCAAGGCCCATGAGGTGAAAGTGTTTCTAATCTTGGCACTGTACATTTTCCTTGCCTGTGATATCCTCTTCTGGTCATTACCCATGGTGCTCTCTCAACTCACAGTTAATTCATCCAAACTGGCTTATCCTCTGGGACACAACAGGGAAGTTTGAGCCTACTTATGGCTGCAGGAAATGCTATTCTGTGTATTTAAAGGGAACAGGAAAATGATAGTTTGGATACTGTAAAATCCTGCAGTCCCTTGAGGACAGTATACTTCACATAAGGCATGATGATAAAAAGATACAACAGATTTTTACACTGATCACCAAAGCGAATTCAGAGGCATAATATCATTATAGGAAATTTATACTATCATGTGATAGGACAGCATATATACAGCTTATATAAATATCTGAATTAGGTTTAAGGATTTGGTGAAAATTAATGTGCTTCATATAACTTACTAAAATAAATTTCCTGCTGACTCAGCACCTGGAAGATTACTTGCTTGACAGAGAGTGTAAGAAATATAGTTCTGGGTATAGAAATATCTTTTTATCACTTATTTTTCAAAATAAAGTTATATTTATAGCCAGGAGTTTTACAAACTCTATAGATTTTGTAGCTGCTCACTCCTAAAATGATTGCCTAAGAGAGCAATATTTCTGAAGTGTAAATTGGGCTTTTGGTTTCTGTCAAAAGTTGCATCAGTATTTTCTTACACATATGGACAAACTGATGTGCATTCTCAGAAAAATGCACCCACCACTTATCACAGAGAAACATGGAAACCTAGTTTCATCTTCAAGTCATGAGAATGACATAATGGTGGATGTTGTTGAATAAAGGCATATAAAGTTAATTTGCATTCCAGCTTGCTTCACGATTTTACCTTTTGTGGAACAGAATCTCGGCAATTGCATTATATTCTACTACATTAGAATTTGGGCATTTAGGAATTATTTTTGAAAATCAAATAAACCTACTTTTTAAAGAACACAGTTTTCAAATTTTTGAATATGCTTGCAATATTACATCATGTCTCAACAAACTGAAATAATCCACTGGAATGCAGTTTGCATTCATAAACATGAGAAACTGGAAAAGGATGCAATATTAGAGAAGATTTAATATATCTGGGATATTAGAAGACAACTCTACTTCAAGATTGGTAACTTTTAAAAAAACTTTGCCTGACCCCTGAATTGGGGCCTTGAAACTTTTCAGATATTATAATCTGAGGAAAATATAGGAAAAAAGAACCCGCCCAGGAATTGTACAGGGCAGCCCAAGGATGCAGTGCCTGAGAGAAGGGGAACTCATGAAGTAAAACTCATGATCATTCTTGTCTTCTGTCTGCAGAATATTTCCAAATGGCTATTGCGAGCTGGAGTCCAAGTAGAGCATGGTAATCTGGCTGAGCTGAAGAATCAGAAATCAGAATTTGTAGGTACTAAAGGTGATGGAATTGGTAGAGCACAGAACTGGAGAGTGAATGAAAGTTCCCTCTCCACCCCGCCCCACCCCCAACGCTGGAGTTTAGGTTTACATGCACAGAGTGAGACTACACAAGGCTTACCAGAAAACAGTTGCTACGGGGTTAAAAATTCAACAGAAGAGAGACCTGCCCCACTCAGGATGGAAGAATTCCTTAACACTTAGAAAAACTGAGACACAAAAAAGGCTTACCCTTAGGAATAAGAATGCTATCAGGAGCATGGGCTACTCTAGGCCCACGCTAATAAGTCTTCAAGGCAAACTCAGAGGACCTAAGGAAAGACCAAGTCTGGAGTTTGAGTCCTGACTGTTATAGTGAAAATTTATCCTGACAAAGGCTGGAACCAACATTACACAATGTAAGCTAATCAGCAAGTTACTGAACTGCCTAATACAACAAAACTCAGAAACTTTCAGAGGAAGACAATGGGTATAGTGTCTCTAAATCAGGTCATAATTAATGTCTGGTAAACATAAAATTAGACATAGAAAGAAACAGAAAAATCCAATCCATAGTGAAAGGATTTCACTAACAGGAGGAAAAAAACACAACCCTATAAAAAGTATAAATGAACTCTTATCAAAAAACAAAATACATTTATAATATATTTTCAATAAGCATATCCATCATCGTTAGTTATAGAAGAACTACAAATTAAAACCACAAATAATTACACTTTACACTACAATAAAAATACAATAATGCCAAGATTGGCAAAGATGTAGTACAACAGGAAAACTCATGCTTTGCTGGGGATTATGTAAAATACTATAATGAGGTACAAAAGAGTTTGATAGTTTCTTATACACTTACTGTATTATTCACCAATTTCACTCACTGATAAGTTCTTTCCTTTAGGACAACCTGTGTCCACAAAGAAGGCTGTGATAAAAGCAACAATCAGCGATCAGAAAACAGATCATCAGTATTTGGAGGACAGAGTCCTTTTTGCCCACCCTTGCTCCTTTAAAAGCTATGTTTTCAAGCAGCTCCAAGAACATGTGCACAGCTGCCTGCCCTGTGGCTGGTGGTAGGGTATTGGTAGCTGTTAACCATAATTTGCCTCTAAGTCTTTTCTATAAGTCATAAGCTTCAACAGATTACAGACTTCCAAAATTGTTGTAACATATTCTGCCAGGGTAATTGTTGTCTAGGTGGGAAGATAGTTCCCTAGTGTTTCCCATTCTGCCATCTTCCCATAATCCTGTTCCCTACATTGGTTTGGGAATATTAAAAAAAAATCCTTTTATTTCAGGAATAAACAATGTGGCTGGGATGTATTATCCTTTTTATTATACTCCTTCAATTTGATTTGTTAGTACTTAATTTAGAATTCATGAGATAATTTCCTTTCTTGTAATACCTTTATGTTTTCTGAAAGCTTCAATAAATGAGTTTTAAGGTGTTCTCTCTTTTTTCTATTTTCTTTATTAAAAAATTTTTTTTAATGTTTTATTTATTTTTGAGACAGAGAGAGACAGAGCATGAACAGGCGAAGGTCAGAGAGAGAGGGAGACACAGAATCTAAAGCAGGCTCCAGGCTCTGAGCTGTCAGCACAGAGCCCGACGTGGGGTTCGAACTCATGGACCGAGAGATCATGACCTGAGCCGAAGTCAGACGCTTAACCAACTGAGGCACCAAGGCGCCCCCCTTTTTTCTATTTTCTAAAATACTTTTGTAAGACTGATGTTACTCTTTAAAAGTTTGAAATAATTTATTTATGAAGCCATCTAGGCTTGGAGATCTCCTTTGTGGTAAGTTTACAAGTATAGATTCAATTGCTATAATAGATATTTAGATCTCCTAATTGTTCTTAACCTTTATTTTTTTAATTTTTTAATATGAAATTTATTGTCAAATTGGTTTGCATACAATGCCCAGTGCTCACCCCAACCCAGGTGCCCTCCTCAGTGCCCATCACCCACCCTGCCTTCCCTCCCACCCCCCATCAACCCTCAGTTTATTCTCATTTTTTAAGAGCGTTCTTGACCATTTTTGACAGTCTGTGTTTTTCTAGCCATTCATCAATTTCATCCAAATTTAAATATTTGCCAAATTAAAGTTTTAAAGTATTACTCTACTTAACCTCTTCAAAGGCTTTGGAATCTCTAGTGAAGTCACCATTTTCTTCCTGTTATCCTCTTCTACTTTTTTATCTATGAACAACCTGGTGAGAGGTTACAAGTCTTTTTAAACAAATAACTTTTGTATTTGTTGACATTCTCTATTATAGGTTTGTTTTCTATATCACTAGTTTCTTAATTCCCTTTCCTCATAAAGGTTAGGTGTTTAAAGTGATTTTTTTCCCAGCTTCTTGAGGTAATACACTTTCAGTCTTTCTTTTATATGGCTACAGATTTCTCTTTAAACATGACTTCAGTTCAAACCCACAAGCTTTTAGATATTTTTATTTTCATTCAGATCAAAATATACTTTAATTTCCATTAGAGTTTTTCTTTGACTCCTGTAGCATCTAGGTACATATTGTTCAATTTCAAAACACTTGAGGATTTTCTTGTTATGTTTGATTATTGGAGTATTGGATTGTATTTTTACTCTATCAGAAAACAATCTATATATTTTACTTATTAAAAAATTGTTCAGATTGTTTTATGACACGGCTTGTCATCAATTTAATAATCACTCAAAGATCATTTAAAAATATCCTCAGTTGTTTGTAGTTCTTTTTTAAATTTTTTTTAAGTTTTTAAAGTTTTTAACTAAATTGTGAGAGAGAGGGAGAGAGGCAGAGGCAGAGAGAGAGACAGAGGCAGAGGCAGAGGCAGAGAGAGAGGGAGAAGGAGAATCCCAAGCAGGCTCCATGCTGTCAGCACAGAGCCCGATGCAGGACTTAAACCTACAAACTACAAGATCATGACCTGAGCTGAAATAATAAGTCAGATGCTTAACTGAATGAACCACCCAGGTACCCCTAGAACTTTCTGTAAGTAAATTAAATGTATTAATTCTCTTAAAATTTTCTGTAGGTCTTTGACTTTCCATCTGCTTGAGCTATCCAAAATTGAAATATATACGTTAAAATCTCCTACTCTGTAAGTTTTTCTAACTCCCCCCTTTTCTGTTAATTTTTCTTTATATGATTAAATGTTATAAAGGCACATAATATTTAGAACTTTTTTTTAACTGTCTATTGTATAGATCCTGAAATGTTATGAAATGCAGCCTGCTTTATTTCTAGTAATATCTATTAACTTAAAATATATTTCCACTTGTATTATATTGCCATAGAGTTTTTTGGTTAATATTAGTGGTGTGTGTGTGTGTGTGTGTGTGTGTGTGTGTGTGTGTATATGTGTATATACATACATATATATATATATATATATATATATATATATGTATGTATGTATATGCACGTATATATATGTATATATATGTATACATGTATATATATACACATATATATATATACACGTATATACGTATATATACATGTGTGTGTGTGTATGTGTGTGTGTGTGTGTGTGTGTGTATATATATATATATATATATATATATATATCACCATCCTTTTGCTTCCAATCCTTGTATGTCCTTATACTTCAAATACGCAATATGGAGGCACCTGGGTGGCTCAGTCAGTTAAGCATCAGATTTCAGTTCAGGTCATGATCTCTGGGTCCCTGGGATAGAGACCCATGTCAGGCACTGCACTGAGAGGGTGGAGTCTGCTTGGGATTCTCAATCTCTCTCTCTCTCACTCTCACTCTCTCTCTGCCCCCCTCTCTAAATAAATAAATAAATAAGCTTAAAAATAAAAAATAAATTATGCAATATGTAGTTTACATGTAATTTATGTGCAACAAATATATAGTTTAGGATTTTTATAATCCAACCTGACCATCTTACTCTGTTAAATGAATATAGCCCAATTAAATAATAACAGGTAATTACAATGTTAGGTTTTAATCCTTCTTACTATTTGCATTTTACTCCCCTTTTCTCCTTTTTTCTCTGTGCTTTATATACATACACAAGTATTTTTAATATAATTTTTATTTTGCTATCTTGCAAGTTATGCATTCATTAATAATCTTTTTAAAATAATTTATTTATTTTTAAATTAATATCCAAGTTAATTAGCATATAGTGCAATGATTTCAGGAGTAGATTCCCTAATGCCCCTTACCCACTTAGCCCATCCGCCTTCCCACAACCCCACCAGCAACCCTGTTTGGTCTCCATATTTAAGAACCTCTTATGTTTTGTTTTCCTCCCTGTTTTTATATTTTTGCTTCCCTTCCCTTATGTTCATCTGTTTTGTCTCTTAAAGTCCTCATATGGGTGAAGTCATATGATTTTTATCTTTCTCTGACTAATTTCACTTACCATAATACACTCTAGTTCCATCCATGTAGTTGCAAATGACAAGATTTCATTCTTTTTGATTGCCGACTAATACTTCATTGTGTATATAAAACACATCTTCTTTATCCATTCGTCCATCGATGGATACTTGGGCTCTTTCCATATTTTGGCTACTGTTGATAGTGCTGCTATAAACATTGGGGTGCATGTGCCCCTTCAAAACAGCAGATCTGTATCCCTTGGAAAAATAACTAGTAGTACAATTGCCAGGTCGTAACATAGTTCTATTTTTAATATTTTGAGGAACCTCCATATTGTTTTCCAGAGTGGCTGCACCAGTTTGCATTCCCATCAGCATTGCGAAAGAGATCCTCTTTTTCTGCATCCTCGCCAACATCTGTTGTTGCCTGAGTTGTTAATGTTAGCCATTCTGACAGGTGTGAGGTAGTATCTCATTGTGGTTTTGATTTATATTTCCCTGATGATGAGTGATGATGAGCATTTTTTCATGTGTCTGTTAGCCATCTGGATATCTTCCTTAGAGAGGTGTATATTCATGACTTTTGCCCATTTCTTCACTGGATTATTTGTTTTTTGGGGTGTTGAGTTTGATAAGTTCTCTATAGATTTTGGATACTATCCCTTCACCTGATATGTCATTTGCAAATATCTTCTCCCATTCTGTCGGTTGCCTTTTAGTTTTGCTGATTATTTCCTTCGCTGTGCAGAAGCTTTTTGTTTTGATAAGGTCCCAGTAGTTCATTTTTGCTTTTGTTTCCCTTGCCTCTGGAGACGTGTTGAGTAAGAAGTTGCTGTGGCCAAGATCAAAGCAGTTTTTGCCAGCTTTCTCCTTGAGGATTTTGATGACTTCCTGTCTCATGTTTAGGTCTATCATCCATTTTATTTTTGTGTATGGTGGAAGAAAGTGGTCCTCGTTCATTTTTCTGCAATGTGCTGTCCAGTTTTCCCAGCACCACTTGGTGAAGAGACTGTCTTTATTCCATTGGATATTCTTTCTGCTTTGTCAAAGATTAGTTGGACATACGTTTATGGGTCCATTTCTGGGTTCTCTATACTGTTACATTGATCTGAGTGTCTGTTTTTATGCCCAGAAACTCTCCAACTATACAGGCAACATAATGGAAATAAATTCCTATCAGTGGATTCAATGGTCCAATCAAAAGACATAGGGTAACAGAATGGATAAAAAAAAACAAGATCCATTTATATGCTGTTTACAAGAGCCCCACTTTAGACCTAAAACACCTTCAGATTGAAATTAAGGGAATGGAGAACCATCTATCATGCTAATGGTTGCCAAAAGAAAGCCAGAGTAGCCATACTTATATCAGACAACCTACACTTTAAAATAAAGACTGTAATAAGAGATGAAGAAGGGCATTGTATATAATTAAGAGTTGTAACCACCAAGAAGACCTAACAATTATAAACTTTTTGCTCCAATTGTGGAAGCACCAAATATAAATCAATCACAAACATAAAGAAACTCATTGATAATAATACCATAATAGTAGGGGACTTCAACATCCCACTTACAGCAATCAATAGAAAATCAACATGGAAACAATGGCTTTGAATGACACACTGGCTCAGATGGACTTAACAGATATATACAGAACATTTCATCCTAAAGCAGAATACACATTCTTCTCCAGTGTACATGGAATGTTCTCCAGAATAGATCACATACTGACTGGGACACAAATCAGCCCTCAACAAGTACAAAAAGATGGAGGTCATACTGTGCATATTTTCAGACCACAACACTATGAAACTTGAAATCAACCACAAGAAAAATGTAGAAAGGTAACAAATACTTGGAGACTAAAGACCATCCTACTAAAGAATGAATGAGCTAACCAAGAAGTTAGAGAAAATTAAAAAGTACATGGAAGCCAATGAAAATGATAACACCACAGCCCAAAACCTCTGGGACGCAGCAAAGGCGGTCATAAGAGGGAAGTATATAGCAATTCAGACCTTTCTAATGAAGGAAGAAAGGTCTCAGATATACAACCTAACCACACACCTTAAAGAGCTGGAAAAAGAACAGGAAATTAAAACCCAAAACCAGCAGAAGACAGGAAATAATACAAATTAGAGCAGAAATCAATGCTATTGAAACCAAAAAAACAAAAAAAAACAAAAAACTGTAGAACAGAGCAACAAAACAAGAAGCTTATTCCTTGAAAGAATTAACAAAATTGATAAACCACTAGCCAGTTTGTTCAAAAAGAAAAGACCCAAATATATAAAAAAAGAATGAAAGAGGAGAGATCACAACCACCCCAGCAGAAATAAAAACAATCATAAGAGAATATTATCAGCAATTATACGCCAATAAAATGGGCAATCTGGAAGAAATGGACAAATCCTAGAAACATAAACTACGAAAATGAAACAGGAAGAAATAGAAAATTGGAACAGACCCATAACCAGTAAATAAATCGAACTATTAATCAAAAATCTCCCAAAAACAAGAGTCAAGGGCCAGATGGCTTTCCAGGGGAATTCTACCAAACATTTAAAGAATATTCTTATAGTCATTACCCTAATCGGCCAATTTCTTAGCCGTTGTCTCCCAGTTCCAAAGTTATTAATTTATACTCAGGTCTCTTATGCTGGGGCTGGGATGATACAAGGTTGCACTTCTGTTTTCAGATAGCTCTCAAGTTTTTCCCTAGAGTGTGACTGAGAGGAAGAAGTAGGGGAGGACAGTTTTCCCCTACTACTTTTCTTGCTGTTACAGTGAACATTTCTCCAAAAATGGTATCAGCCTTTGGTTCCAGTCTCAAGATTCTTGAAATATTACCAAATCCAGCTTCAGCATGATGCTCATACAAACCATTACCAGACAAAGCCCACACATTAGAAATCAGAGCTCCTGCTACTTGAGGCCTCAATCTTAGTTGACTCATCTTCAAATACATTTATCATAATCTTAATGCATAGGTTTAAATAATTTAAGGATATAAAACACTTGGAATGGTACTATGAACATTTTAAGTTCTATATAATATGATTTGGTATTGATATATATATAGCAATATACATCAATATCTAATATACATGATGTGTGTACGTATGTATGTATGCATACCCATCCCTTGACCTTGAAAGATATATTCTTTAAAATGGATAATTACATTTTTTTGGAAAAAGTCTAAATAAATTTAAAATAATCATATTATCAATAGACATGGTATAAGCAGACTCTATCATTTTTGGAATCCTCAAGAAGTTGTCATTATTACGGGATCTGTAAAGTTATATACAAGAAATACAGTATATATCTTTACAGGTTCACACATTAATAGGTAAAATAAATTAGATTTTCATTTAAAATTCATCAATTAGGAAGTAAAAATGTGGGTAGGTTTGAATACTACATATGGTTTTTCAAATGAATATTTAAAACAGTGCCTATTCCCATGCAGAGATCACTCATATTAAGCCTTGATTTCAAAGGCCAATTTGTATTCAAAGAAAACGTTATTCATAGCAAGCATTTTAAATTATACTGTGAAAAAAATGTTGCTTCAGTTATAAAACAAATTATACTAGCTGTTGAGAGAATGGTAGAGATTTCAAGGAACATAATCTATAGAATTAGATAAATTATTTAAGGTTAGTTCCTAATTAGGTTTAATGACATCAATAATTAACAACTCCCCAAACTCAACAAAAGTGCTTTATTCTTTTCAAAGAGCTTTCTTTTTATTTCCTTATTAGATGCTCACATCAATTCCCCAAGGTTACTTGGCAAAATGTTACCCTCATTTATTGGATAGGAAAATTGAATCTTGGAGATGTCTTCAGACAGCTTGTTTATCATAGGAGTACTATCATCTGTCATCACAGAATTACAATGAAATTAATGTTACATTGTTGTCTCAGTACCTACCTCATAATCTATGAAATACGCTAACATTTCACTTCACGCACCTTACTTTTTTCTGGATCCATACACCCTGTAATAGTTTATGAAACCAAGTTTTAAATGTATCACAATATAAACAGATAAAACAAGAACAGAATAACAAAAACATAACTATCATGTTATGTTCCCCACGTGGTGGAGAATCATAAGGGAGAAAATCTGTCAATCATTTTAAGAGAAACAGAAGCAAAGCATGCTCTGAATTGAAAATAAGCCATCTCCCTGGCCCATAGAGAGGGGGAGAGAACAGGAAAGAAAGGAAATTACAGATTTCCAGGAACGGAAAGGAAATGAAGGTACTTTCCAGTGTGTGTGTGGGGGGGGGGGGGGGTGGATGAATATCCATTGCTCCCTTTGAAATCAGATACAGAGCACATAAAACAGGTATTGGACAGCCAGGAAACTAGCCACGGCCAATATTTTAAAAAATTAAACACGCACACACACACACACACACACACACACACACACACACACACACAAAACAACCACCTCAAAATGGGTAGAAAACTACCTGAAGGGATGAGCACAAAGGAAGTTTCAACAGAGAAATACTGCTTATCTTTCATCATCCCCATCTTCATCAACTTGGCTAACATTTTGAATGTTCTAGGTTTAATGTCAAGTGTTCTAAAAACACTGTGTACTTTGCTCCTCAATGCAGTTTCATGAGGTAATTTATTGTTTTGCATTCTATAGTTAAGAAAACTGATGATTTAAGAGGTTGAGTAATTTGCCTAAGGTTAAAGAGTTAAATGGAATACAGTTTGAGTACTCTTTAGCAAAAATTTCCTATTTCTACCTCCAAAACAAACTTCCTCTCATAACCTAGCTTTCAAACACTCAGAAATATGATGGCACACTTCACATAACAGCAACTTCAAGTTATCCCTGGAAAGCAGAGTTTTTTGAAGATTTTATTTTTAAGTAATCTTTACACCCAATGTGGGCTCAAACTCACAGTCCCTGAGGTCAAGAATTGCATGCCCTTCTGATTGAACCATCCAGGTGCCCCCAGATCATCTTTATATGAGACGTCCCGTGAATCACATTGGAATTTCCCTCAGAACAATGATATCCCAGTATGACATAAGATTGTAAATGCTACCTTAAATTTATTGAAGTCAATATTTGAATCGTATTTCTTGACTCTTAGTATGGACTGAAAATCCCTCCAAAATTCATACTTGAATTCTAACCCTCAAAGTGATAGTGATCACCACTTTTCAGAGGTGATTACATTATAAAGATGGAGTATCCATGAATGAATTAGTGCCCCCTATAAAAAAAAAAAAAAAGCCTCCGAAGAGCTTTTTCAACCCTTTTTGCCCTATGAGTATATATGTGAGGAGAAAGACATCCATGAAGCACAAAGTGAATTCTCACCTGATGCCAATCTACCAGTGTCTTGATCTTGGACTTCTCAGCCTTCAGAACCATGAGAAATTAATATTGGTCGTTTATATGCCACATAGTCTATGGTATTCTGATCTAGCATGCTGAATTGACTAAGTGAGGAATTTAGAACTTTTACTTGTCCACCCACTTCAGAATCTTTAAGAAACTTTGAAATCAGAAACACTCATTACTACCAGATTATTCCCACATTATATATCTTATAATTCCTGACTTTTTATTAAATCTGTAGCCTTATTAACAGTAACTATCCAGGATTAACCCTGTGTTTTGCTATTACTGACAATTCTATATACTCTTTGCCTATATTAAGATTGTGTATCTCTCAACTAATTAGAAGAAAATTCAAACATTTTCAGTATTTTAATATTTTTAATTTATATAATTTATACATAAAATTTATGTATAGATTATACTTGTTTGAGCCTTCTCATTATTTGAGACGTGTTTTAATTCCCTTAAAATTTTTCCAAATCTTGCCTACCTCTGTTTCATCTTTGACTATAGTCTTTGTAGCTGTTATCTTTACATCTAAGTCTATGCACTATGACTATATGACCTTATTTCAGAGAAGTCACATTTTTTATATACTAATTAGGATGCCAAGCCATTTTATAACATCTTTGAAAAAAAATTGTTTAATGTTAATTTATTTTTGAGAGAGAGAGAGAGAGAGAGAGAGCATGAGCAGGGGTGGGAGGGGCAGAGAGACTGGAAGACACACAATCTGCAGCAGGCTCTAGACACTGAGCGTCAGTACAGAGCCCGAAACGGGGCTCCAACCCACAAACTGTGAGATAATGACCTGAGCTGAAGTCAGATGCTTAACCAACTGAGCCAGTCAGGCTCCCCTATAACATCTTTTAAATAGAACTTTTGAGCACTTAATGTGCCAGGACCCATATAAGGTTCTAATGATAGAAGGGCAAACAAGACTTAAATCCTACTTACAGGGAATAAGCAGTAAAAAAAAAAAAAAAAAAAAAAAACAAAAACAAACTAGGGCACTCAATCCAGTCAGGTTGCTTGCCCTTGTTTTGTTATTTTTATTTTGCATTATCTTTTCACAGGCACCGTGATGGTGAATTTTATGTGGCGATTTGATTTGGACCATTGGGTGCCCAGATATGTGGTCAAATATTCTATGCTGACAACGAATATGTTTATGCATGTGTTCTTGGATGAAATTAACATTTAAATTGGTAAGCTGAGTAAAGCAGAATGCTCAGTGTCAGGCTGATGGCATGCAAGTGCATTGCTGCATTGGTCCCATATACACATGGCAGTGGGGTCAGTGGGAGGGACTGAAGGTAGCATATTGTACCCATGCAGATGCAGAGGCCTGGGTGCTCATGGGGGGAAAGGGACACACAACAGGGAGGGATTCAGATGGCTGGTTTCAGCAAATGTGAATGCCCTTGGGACAAAAGTTGGTAAAATCGATAGGGGTTCCATGGTAGCTGCTGGCCATTGAAGTGGCAGAATTTGCCCAGCTGGCTGCAGAGCAGATCACTGTGAAACTCCATAGCTCCCACTATATGACCACTATCGGTAGTCCCTGCTTTTCTTCCTCGGGCCTAGCCATCTCTACCATTCTCAGCTTTTCCTAAACTAAACTGAACAGACCTTCATGTGGTACCCTGAATGTCTGGGAAGCTGATCACTTACTTCAGTCTTCCTTTTCTAGTGAGGGGAGCTCTTTATAGCTGGAAAATTTCTGCTTAGCACTGTGCAGTGCCATCTTGGAGGATGGGATGGTTGCAGGCCAATGAAATGGCCTTCCCTTTCTTCTTACGAGTATCTTCTTACTAGTTTTTCTCAGATTTTTCTTGTTGCACTGTGTTGCTCAAGTTTAAGTGGACTCTGGAGCTTTTCCATAGCTGTTTCTTCTTCTTTCTTCTTTCTCCTCTTTGTCTTCCTCCTTCTCCTCCTTCTCCTTCTTCTCCTTGGATAGTTGTTAATCTTTGTGGGAAGATGGAGGCAGGGGCCTCCTAAGTTGCCATTTTGGTGACATGACTCCATAAATCTCTTTCTTTCTCTTACACACACACACACACACACACTTGGTTCTGCAGTAATAAAGAACCCTAATACAGGTACAATGTTTTTGCTTTTTCCTTTCATACATTAGATAAGGAAGACATCTGTCCAGCTCTTGGTTTTTCATAGATCGATTGTGGCTTGTCATTGGCAGCACTTATTATCTACTTTGGTGTGTCAGATCAAATACATTTCCTGGTCATATAAACCTGATGTTTATATGGTACCTATAATAATTGTGTTTTATGGAAAGATAAGTTGACATTCAGAATATGACTTGACAGCTTATATAAGTCTACCTAGAGCGAAAAAAAATGGGCTGATCATGAGGGGTGCAAATGTTGTTGTTCCTATGACAGTTCTATTTCTCAGTGAATTAATCATTCGCCATTCTGAATTTGTAAGTGTCTTAAGAGCTTACTTAATGTGTTTCTACCTCCAAGATATTAATGGACTCTTAGTATGCTGATAAAATCAATGTGCTGAGCCAGCAAAACAAAGGGCTATATCTGAAGCTTAATAAATTCATCAAGATAATGAATTTAATCCCTGGAGTCTTCCTAGCCGTATTCTAGTGCACATTTACCAGCCGGAGATATAAAGAAATCAACATTCCTCTTTCTCTAAATATGGGAAATAAGCATTTGTTTTTCTTTTAAAATTTCTAGCAATGGATGTAGAATGCAAAAGAAAAAAAAATCAAAGAAAATCGGTGTTTCAATAGTATTGATAACTTAATGTATAATTTGTTTAATTAAATGCAATTTAATGTAAAAATACCTCAATACTGATCTGTGTAATTATATAGTGTATAATTGCATAATTAGCACTAGAATATCAGATCTCCAAGGACAGTGATGGTAATTCAATTTTGTATCCCCAGAGCCTACCGTAGTATCTGCCACATAGTAGATGCTTAATAAATATTGTTGAAGGGATAAACATTTTAATGATAGTGAACTATTAAAAGATGACTGATAAACACATTACTTAACTGATTAACTACTTTTATTTATGATCTGTCTTGGGCATTGTCCCTTGTTATTCTTCCCTTTTCCCCTGGTAATAAGGTATCTAGATTTTAGCTGGGTCCATGGTCATCAAGAATATAGATTCCATTTCATAGTTTCTCTTCTAAGCAGATGTCTCCAGTAACAATGTGATAACCAATGGCTTAAGACAGAAATGTTCTGTAATAAATTCAAGAAATTATTACCATATTCTTTTTTGGCCTTTCTGTGCTTATATCCTTGAAATAGAAACAAGATGGGAGGAACTGTAGCTCCCCTTTTGGCTTATGTAGATGAGAGCTACCTCTTGGGGTTGCAGAGAAATGAGCTGCAAAGGACATGGAGTCTCTGCCCCTCCCTGCTCAAACTGTCTCTCTCTCTCTCAAAATAAATTTACATTTATTAAATAAGTAAATAAAAATATATGAATAAAGTAAAAGAATAACAATGAATAGTCATTTTTATGAAATTCTTGACCTGGTTGGGGGATAAATGTATTCACAAGTAACTTAAAATTATATTACCCAAAATCCTATAATTAGTCATTAATTTCAATTGAAACATTATTTCAAATAAAATGTAGGAAGTGGTAACTCTTGGTGAATATATTGACCTTTTCAGTCACATTTATTGTTTCGCTTTAGCACAGTATCTGGCATATAGCTGAGGCTCAGTAAATGTAAATAAATTATTGATGTTTCTAATATTTCTTCTATATTTTCTATATTTACTATAGATTTGATAAAACTTTGAATTTTTTTAGAAGCATGAACAATATTGAAAACCATATCAGTAGAAATAAAATGCTAAAAAATCCCAAGAGAGATAAAATCTAGAAGGTTCTAGGAAGGTTTCTTAGATGATATCAAGACTAATTCTACAGAGAGGACAGAGTAGGGCATTCCATTCTGGTCACCGTGAGACAGAAGTGTGAGGTGTGAATAATACAGCTATTAAAAAGCTTACATGTATTTATTGGGATAGTGACAGGAGCAAAGTGTTTAAAATGACCTTTGATCAAGTTTTGCTTTATAATCCCACACACAAAAAATACTCCCTGACATCTAATTAATGCGTGTGTTCCTTCCTATTGAAAAAAAGAATGGATCTATTACCTGTCAAGTAAGATATTCTAGTATCCTAGGAAGCATCAAAATGTTTATATATATTGGGGGGCATCTGGGTGGTTCAGTTGGTTAAGCGTCTGACTTTCACTCAGGTCATGATCTCATGGTTCATGGGTTGGAGCCCCACATTGTGCTCTGTACTGACAGCTCAGAGACTGGACCCTGCTTTGGATTCTGTGTCTCCCTCTCTCTCTCTGCCCCTCCACTACCCATGCTCTGTCTCTGTTTCCCAAAAATAAATAAACTTTGAATTTTTTAAAAATGTTCATATTATATTGCCACATACAGAGTATGTGAGACTTACAAAGATACTGTAGATAATCTCTTTATCCAACAGTTATGCTTCCTTACCAAATAATGTTTCAACCAACAAAATGAAAGAGAATCTACCTTCAAGTGAGGAATAGATTTGTAATTAGATATGTCCCTAAACAGAGAGGACTCCAATCCACAAAGCTTGGTGTTTGTCTGCCTTTTGTCTTTTTTTTCCCCCAAGGAGAAGTGACTTATCTGATTGTTGGAACTAGTTCATTCTCAGGGTTGACACATTTTCTCCTCTCATATTTTGTCTATCCTGGAATGCTCAAAAGAGGGTTGAGATTAATTTGTTCATTTCAATAAGAAATATTAGGAAGATAAACTCTGATATTAAGTCAAGCCGCAATCTTTCATTCAGCTTTATTAGCAATATTATAATCTCTAACTCTCTGACTCGATTGGCTCAGAACTCAAAGGAAGAAGAATGGTCAAATCTGTTATCACTCAAAGCCTAACATATCAGCTCATCATTTTGCTATAGGGGAAATAGTTTTTAAAATGTGAAGCACCCCTCTCCAACCCCTGCCCTTCAAAAAGTTGCCTAGTCATACCCTTCCCCATCCCCCATCACTGACATTCACAAAGACCATCCCCCGATAGTACTCACCCAACTTGAGGTCGTTCAGTACTACCAGTGCACTTAGGATTAAAAAAAATTCTCCAGGTGCCTGGGTGACTCAGTAGGTTAAGCATCTGACTTAGGCTCAGGCCAGGATCTCATGGTTGGTGAGTTTGAGCCCTGCAATGGGCTCTCTGCTATAGTGCAGAGCCTGCCTGGGATTTTCTATCTCCCTCTCTCTCTCTATCCTTCCCTTGTGCTTTCTCTCTCTCTCTCTCTCTGTCTCAAAAACAAACATATTGGAAAAAAAAAATCACATAAGGCCTAAAACTTTTATGGGTAATATCTGAATGTTTCAAAATATTATTTTATATAAAGAAAAATAAGCAGTAGTAAAATCCTTGGACTGATTTTAATGGTCTCCTGAAACTTGGGTCTAACTCTTTAAAACAAAACAATAAAAAAATAATTCAAATGATGAATCACATTTATTTTGATCATGGTTGAAAACAATATGGTGATCATTTTTTAAACACCATTTTGATTTAAAGTATCATTTTAGCCCATTGGCTGAAATCCATGTTAAAAATTGTTTTTAAAGGAAACACTTTTTTTTATTCTGTTTCCTGGGCAGTTTTTACTTCCATCTTGAAAAAAAAAAAAGTGTCAAAATCATTTTTTAAAAGTCATTCTAAACAAATTTTTATGGTTTCAGGTGGATATTTCTAATTGTTTGCTGTTCAAGATTATAATTTCTGAGAATTTAAGACCAGTGAATAATTTTTGAATTATATGTGAAAAATATAATCAGTTCAAATATATTTCAATATATTCAATATATTCAAATATATTTCAAATATATAATTTCAAATTGAAATTATAATTTCAATTATATTTCACTCATATTTCATGGACTAAGTTTGCACAAATCAGATTTCCAAGATTACTGAAATGTTTTAAAAATAACTATTAAGGGGCGGGTGGCTCAGTTGGTTAAGTGTCAGACTTTCGCTCAGGTCATGATCTCTCTGTCATTTCAAGCCCCTCATCAGGCTCTGGGCTGACAGCTCAGAGCCTGGAGCCTGCTTCAGATTCTGTGTCTCCCTCTCTCTCTCTGTTCCTCCCCTGCTCACGCTCTCTCTCAAAAATAAAGGTGAAAAAAATTAAAAATAAAAATAACTATTAAAAATAAAAATAAAAACAAAAGTAATTATACCTATGAGTTGTTCATGGTTGACAACAATTACAAACCAGATTAAAATAACTTTGTGAGAATAAGTTTTATACTATTTTTACCACAAATTTAAAAAGTCTATTATGATTTAAAATATTTGGAGATTTTTGAAAAAGCTATAATGCAACAGTTGATTTCCTATTAAAATATAAATAGCCAAAACTATTCTAAGAATAAAAACTAGAATAAACTAATAACTTTAGAAGATATTTGAAAGGGATTTTTTTTTGCTTTACAAATATTATTATAAAAGAAGGCACCAGGACCAGATAGTTTGACAAAGCAGTATATATAATGTCTAGGAAACACATTTTCTGTTAGATCTCTTGATCTCTCTCTCTGCCACTCAAATCTTTATTTTTTATACAGATTTTTGTTACTCTGTATTTCTGCCATTTTGTGTTTTGGGAGAATACTTTCACTCAATTTCTTCCAAGAGACTATTTCAGAAATAGCCACTTAAGTTTTCTTATGTCTTTAAAAATTTTTTTCAAAAGTATGTATTTATTTGTTTTTATTCATGAGTTCACTCTTTAGTTGCAATATTATTTTAGCAGGAACCATCTACTATGTACTAAGAGAAATCTTAAAAATTTACACATCTTATGTCTAAAAATGGATGTTCAGAATACATAACATTTTTCAAAATTATATAAGATAAACCAGTTTTTAAAATAGGAAATTTGAATTGATACCTCACCAAATATTATATATTATTAGACACATAAAACTAATATTAAAACCACAGTGAGATACCACCAGTATATATCTATGAGAATGGCTAAAATTAAAAGCACTGTTCATATCACTAATTGCTGACAATAATGTGGAGGAACTGCCCCTTTAAGAACATCTGGTAGAAATGTAAAATAGTACACCCACTTTGAAAAAGGAGAGCATATTAAAAGAAATTTAAACATAAACAGCATAAGATAAGCCATGATGTTCCTAGTTATTTAACCAAGAGGAATAAAGACGTTTATTCTTACAAAAACATACACAAATATTATAGCAGTATTATTTTCAATAACCAAAAGCTATAAACAAACCGAATGTCCATCAACAGGTGAAAGGATAAACTGTGGTATAGTATTCTATACTATTCAGCAATAAAAAAATGAAGTATTGATACATGATTTTTGAAAACCACTGACAAAATTAAAATATATTTAATAAATATTTAACACTAAAATGTTTAACACTTTTAAATACTCAATAATAAAAAAATAAACGAATATTAAACTTATGATTGAATGTAAAAGAAACTAAACAGGTGGATTAATCACTAAAGATGGCATGAAAGTTAAAAGACAGAAATAGTAAAATCAACTAAATCTACAATAATTGGTTAAGTGATACACTAAATAAAAATATGTAAAGTATGATGTTAAAACCACAAAATGCATGTATATGTGGGTAAAAATGTAGCATGCTTTTAGACTTAAATGACCACCAATTTAAAATAGACTTTTATATACACAGGTTGTTATATATGAACCTCATAGCAACCAAAAACCTAGAATAGATACACAATCTATATAGAGAAAATAATTCTAACATAACACTAAAATTAATTATATCAAAAAGGAAAAGAGCAAGAGAAAAATAAATATAACTGTAAAAACAACCAGAAAACAATTGACAAAATGTCAATAAATACAAACCTATCTGTAATTACTTTAAATGTAAATGGACTAAATGTTCTAATCAAGACATAGAGTAGAATAGATTTAAAGAAAGACTGCCCTATGTGCTGCCAAAAGAAACTCACTTCAGATCTAGACACATACACAGTGGAAATGGAAGAATGGAAAAAGAGATTCCATGTAAATAGGAATGAAAATAAAGATGAAGTAACAATATTTATATCAGATAAAACAGACTTTAAAACAAAGGTTGTAACAAGACACAAAGAAGGGCATTTTATAATAATAAGACAAATCCAACAAGAAGATAAAACACTTGTATGTATTCACTAAACATAAAGTACGTAAACACAGAAGACAAATATTAACACACGCAAAGAGAGAAAATGACAGCAACACAATAATGCTACAGGATTTTAACACCTCACTTACATCAATGGATAGATCATCTAGACAGAAAATCAGTAGGTAAACAGTGGCTCTGAACAAGATTTTAGACTATATAGACTTAGTTGATATATACAGAACATTCCACCCAGAAACAGCAGCATAAACATTATTCTCAAGCACACATGGAATATTTTCCAGAAGAGGTCACATGTTAGGCCACAAAACAAGCCAAGGTAAATTTAAAAAGGTTGAAATCATATCAAGCATCTTTTCCAATCATTATGGTAAGAAACTAGAAAACAACAAGAAAACCAGAAAAAATACAAACATGGAGACTAAACAATAACCAATGGATCAATGAAGAAATCAAAGAGGAAATAAAAATACCTTAGGACAAATGTAAACGAAAATAACTCCAAAATTAATGGGACACAGAAAAAAAGTTATAAAGTTTATAGTAATACAGGCCGACGTTAGCAAACATGAAAAATCATAAGCAATCTCACCTTACATCTAAAGGAACAAGAAAAATAAGAACAAATCCCAGTTAGTAGAAGAAAATAATAAATTCAGAGTGAAAGTATATACAATATAAACCAAAAAAAAAAGAAAAAAATGAAAAAAGAAAGGATTAATGAACTAGTTGTTGGTTCTTTGAAAGAATAATTGGAACAGATATACTTCTACTAAGATTCAAGGAAAAGGCCAAAATAAATGAAATAAAGGATGAAATAAAAAGAAGTTGCAACTGATTCTACAGAAACATAAAGGATATATACAAGAGGTTTCTAAGAACACTTAGATGCCAACAATTATACAACCTAGAAGAAATGGATAAACATCTAGAAACATACAATCTTCCAATCTCAATCAGGAAGAAATAAAAAATATGAACAGAGCAATTACTAGTAATAAAATATAATCAGTAATCAAAAAACTCCCAACAAACAAGAATCCAGAACCAGACTTCACAGGTGAATTATACCTAATATTTAAAGAAGAGTAAATACTTATCCTTCTCAGACTATTTCAAAAAATTAAAAAAGAAAAAATGCTTCCAAGTTCATTCTACAAGGCCAGCATTACCCTCATACCTAAACCAAACATACTACACACACACACACACACACACACACACACACACACACCCCACAAACTACAGGCCAATATCCTTGGTGAAATTAGATGCAAAAATCCTCAAGAAAATATTAGTAAACCAAATTCAACATTACATTAACAAGATTATACACCATGTCAAGTGGGATTTATTCCAGGGATTGCAAGGATGGTTCAATGTTCGCAAACCAATCAATGCAATATAGCACATTAACAAAATTAAGGATGAAAATCATACAATCATCTCAATAGATGGATAAAAAGAATTTGAAAACTTCAACATCCATTCATGACAAAAACTCTCAAAAAGTGGGCTTAGAGGGAACATACCACAACACAAAGTTTGTATGTGACAAACCCGAAGAAAGCTTTTTCTCTAAGACCAGAAACAAGACATGGATACACACTCTCTCCAATTTTATTCAACATACTATCGAAAGTCCATCCACAGTAATTAGACAAGGCAAAAACAAACAAAAACCAAACCAAAAAAAAAAAAAAACCCAAAAACTATCCCAATTGGAAAGTAAGAAGTAAAACTATCACAATTTGCAGATGATATACTATGTACAGAAAACCTAAAGCCTCTACCAACAACTACCACAACTAATAAATGAATCAAGTAGCAAGATCTAAAATTCAATCTATAGAAGTATGTTGTATTTCTATACACTAATAACCAATTATTAAAAATTTTCTTTTTCTTTTTCTAAATTCAAGTATAATGAACATGGTGTTATATTAGTTTCAGTCATACAATATGATTTAACAATTCTATACATTTCTCAGTGCTCATCAAAATAAGTGCAGTCTTAATCCATTTTATCTATTTCACTCATCCCCTCAACAGCTGCCCTCTGGCAACCACCTTTTTATTCTCTGTATTTAAGAGTTTAGTTTTTCGTTTCCTAATATCCAAATGAGTGAAATAATATAGTATCTTTTTCTGACAGACATTTAATTTAGCATTATACCCTCTAGGTCCATCCACGTTGTTGCAAATGGCAATGTTTCATTCCTTTTTATGCCCAAGTAATATTCCATTATGTATATATGTATACCAACATCATTTTTTTGTTGATTCATCTATGACAAAAGAGGCAAAAATATCCAATGGGTAAAGCCTGCAATGTCTACCTTCTAACTATTTATTGAATCTGTTTTAGTTGTTTCAAATTGAGTTCCTGTTAGAAAGTCTGCAATTTTAAAAATTCCACATATAACTGCACAAAAAAGAATAAAATACCCAGAGATAAATTTAACCAAGGAGGTGAAAGACATACTTTGAAAACTGTAAAGCACTGTTGAAATAAATTGAAGAGGACACCAACTAATGGCAAGATATACCATTGTCATGGATTTGAAAAATGATATTGTTAAAATGTCCTCATTACCCACAGAAATTTACAAGTTCAATGCAATCCTTATCAAACTATCAATAGCATTTTTCATGAAACTAGAACAATTAATCCTAAAATTTGTATGGAACCACAAAAGACCCTAAATAGCCAAAGCAAACTTGAGAAATAAAAGCAAACAAACTGGAGGTATCATGCTTCCAGATTTCAAACTATGCTACAAAGTAATTAAAACAGAATAGAGAGCCCAGATATAAACCCATGTTTAGATGGTCATTTAATCTATGACAAAGGAAGAATATGCAATGGGAAAAAGTTTCTTCAATAAATGGTGATGGGAAAACTGGACAGGAAAATATTGAAACTGGACCACTTTCTTATACCATATACCAAACACAAAATATATTAAAGACTTAAATAGAAGACTTGAAACTATAAACCTCCTTGAAGAAAACATAGGCAGTAAGCCCATGGACATTGGTCTCAGTAATGCTTTTTGTGGATCTGTCTCCTTAGGGAAGGGCAATAAATAACCAAAAGTAAAATAGGACTACATTAAACTAAACAGCTTTCTTTTCTGCACAGTGAAGAAAACCATCAACAAAATGAAAAGGCAACCTATTGAAAGTGAGAAGATATTAACAAATGATGTATTTGTTAAAGAGATAACTTCTAAAATACATCAACTCCTACAACTCAATCTCAAAAAACAGTATGATTAAAACTGGGCAGAAGCCTGTATAGGCATTTTTCCAAAGAAGACATACAGATGGTCAACAGGCACGTGAAAAGATGCTCAACATCACTAATCATCAGATAAATGCAAATCAAAACCACAGGAAGAGTATGACTTCATACTGGTCAGAATGGCTATTTTCAAAAAAAAACCAAACAAAATAACAAGTGTTGGTGAGGATGAGGAATAAAGGAAACCCTTGTGCATTGTTATTGGGAATATGGGAATATAAACTGGTACAGCCACTATGGGACAACAATATGGAGGTTTCTC
Organism: Panthera onca; assembly: GCF_046562875.1. Lineage (NCBI taxonomy): Eukaryota > Metazoa > Chordata > Mammalia > Carnivora > Felidae > Panthera > Panthera onca. The sequence continues at coordinate 73,043,136 of NC_138348.1, forward strand.
AAAAAATTAAAAATCAAACTCCTATATGATTCAGCAATTCCACCTGTAGGTATTCAACCAAAGAAAATGAAAACACTAATTCAAAATAAATATAGGCATCCCTATGTTCAACGAAGCATTATTTAAAATAACCAAGATATAAAAGCAACCTAAATGTCTATTAATAAATTAATAGATAAACTGGTGTGGAAATATATATAAAACAGTATTACAGACATGAAAAAGAATGAAATCTTGCCATTTGTGGAAACATCGACAGACCTACAGGGTGTTAAGCTAAGTGAAAAAAGTCAGACAGACAAAAATATTGCAGGACTTCACTTCCATGAGCAAATGAAAAAACAAAATAGAAACAGGCTCACAGACACAGACAATAAACTGATGGTTGCAAGAAAGGAGGGATGTAGGGGGGATGGACAAAATAGGTGAAGAAAATTAAGAGGTATAATCTTCAGTTATAAAATAATACATATGTATGTAATGTGCAGCATAAAGAATATAGTCAATAATGTAACAACTTTGTATGATGGCAGAGGAAACTAGACTTTGGTGATCATTTCATAATTTATATAAATATCAAATTACTCTTTTGTACATGGGAAACAAAAAACTTGGTAACATATTTGCAACAAGATTTGTAGAAATCTTTCAGAACAGAAGAATGTAATTAAAATGGGGATATGAAGTTGAGATGTAATTATGAAAATTACTCTGAGTAAAATATACTGTTGAAAATAATATTTAATATACACAAAAAGTACATAAATTATTCCATTTATATAAAATTGTGAAAAATTCAAACTATTTCCAGATTCAGAAAGCAGATCAGTATTGTGATGAGGAGGAGATACAGGAGGAAGAGGAGGAGATACAGGAGGAAAAGGATTAGAAAGGGGCATGAGGAAATTAATAAGTGATTGATATGTTCATTATCTCAACTGTAGTGATGTTTCTATGGTGGAAACATATCAAAAACTATGAACATTTTTTTATTTTTTTTATTATCCTACATGGACACTCAAAGATACCCTCATATTTTCTTTAAAAATTTTTTCAATGTTTATTTATTTTTGAGAGAAAAAGAGTACGAGTTGGGGAGGGGCAGAGAGAGAGGGAGAAACAGAATCCTAAGCAGGCTCCAGGCTCTGGGCTGTCAGCACAGAGCCCGATGTACGGCTCGAACCTGCTAACTGTGAGATCATGACCTGAATTGAACTCCGACACTTAACCAAGTTAGCCCCCCAGGCACCCCTCCTCTTCTATTTTTGAGACAGACAGAGCTTGAGTGGGGGAGGGGCAGAGAGAGAGGGAGACACAGAATCCAAAGCAGGCTCCAGACTCTGAGCTGTCAGCACAGAGCCCAACACAGGGCTCCAACCCCCAAACTGTGAGATCACCACCTGAGCCAAAGTCAGACGCTTAACCTACTGAGCCACCCAACGTGCACCTCCATTTTCACAATTTTGCCTCTTCTAGATCTTTTGTATTTTTTTTTCTCAATTTTAGTATCAGCTTGTCAGTTTTTAGAAAACAACCAGCTAGAATCTGAGTAGGAATTGAGATCAATCTACATACTAGTTTGGAATAACTGTCATCTTAATTTTGAAGGCTTGTGCCATGAACAGAACACATATATAAATTCATTTATTTATTTTCTCTCAACAGATTTTATTATTTTCAGCATGTACATCTAGTTTCTTAGATTAAGAATTTATTAAATTAATTTATTGTTCACTGGAAGCACAGAGAAATACAACAGGTTTTTATACATTCATCTTGAATCCTGTAACCTCATTAAATGCTCTTAGTACTACCTACAGTAGCTTTTGTGTAAATTCTTTGGATTTTATATAATCATGTCTCCTGGAAGTAAGGCAAAATTTATTTCTTCCTTTCCTATCAGCCTTTTTTCTGTTTCTCATTGTACTGGCTCAGATCCCAAATACACTGCTGAGGAGAGGTGGGCAGAGTACACATCCTTGTTTCTGATCTGAAGAGGAAAGTATGCAGTGTTTCTCCATTTAATATGGTAGTAGCTACAGTTTTTTATAGATGCTTCTAATTAGGTTGAGGAACTTTCCTTCTATTCCTAATTTTCTGAGTGTCTTTACTATAGATAGGTTTTTTCCTAGCTTATCAATAATTACAGGAAGTTCAGAAAAATACATGTGCTTATATATAAATACGTGCATGTTATGTTTGCACACATATCTGTGTGCACAGATATGTACACATATAAACATATGCATATATGTATACATAGATATTTAAATCACAGCACTGCTATGGAAACCCATCAATCAGGCAGCTAGAACAAGCTGGCTTTAGCAACAGTGAACCAATTAAGTTCATCTGAGGTAAAGCCTTTATAGTCTCCAAGCAGGAACCAGAATCTCAAAGTCAATATTGCTTTTCAATGTGAACATCAAAGCAAAATTTTCTGGCCACAAAGGCTCCTCCTCTCCTAGCCACACTCACAACTGCGCAAAGGTGATCTTCTAATATTAAAGGGATGGTGAAAGATAGTATAGATCCCCATTCCAAATTTTAAAAGGCACACATTGAAATTAAACAGCATAATCATGGACAAATTATCAGTCATTAATGTGAATAAAACTCATTTTGTAAGCATTAGTAGAAATAGGACACTGAAGAGATACATGTCTCTTATTACTTATGTGATATATTAATCCAAGGTCAGAACTCTTAGGAGCCACAAAATGAAGCAGACAGCAAATGATGAACACCAGTACTGGTTGCTGGAACAGAGCTCCAATTAGATCTCTGGGTAACATTCATTACATGCTCTAAAATGACTTTCAGAATACATCATTAAAACACAATGCCAGGCCAAATTCCTTTTTAAATAGAAAAAGGGTTTTTTTTTCAAGTTTATTTCAAAGATAGTTCATTTTATCAAATCCAGTTCCTTATTTACAAAACTAATTTTGAAGATATCCCTGGAAAGTTATCCTAACATTTCTTTTGATAAACCATCATAGTTTTAAATAATCTTTGTGCCTGGGATATCTACCTTGGTCTTTTACATAAACCTGAGATCCCAAAGTTTTCTCCAGAATCTCTCTCTTCTATCCTTTCAGATAAAAAACAATTAGTAAGTTCTACATACAGACTCTTAATGGTCCAAAAACAAACAAACAAAAATAGTTTCTATCTTTGTCCAATACATCCTTCTTTCATTTTCTTTGGACCATGGAAGATAAAAAGCACAAGGTCCACTGGGTGAGCTCAACAACAATTTTAGGTTTGTCCTACAGTATCTATTTAATTCTCATTATTGTGGCTGGATCTCACTCTCAGGCCAGGCCGTTTCATTTATTTGAAAATAATAACTGCTAAGCTTCGAGGGCATTCCAGTGCCTCTGCTACTGCCATTTCCTTCTACCTGCCCCACTAAAGTGTACTTTAGCACTAAAGGCTCTTGGTGCAATGCAGTATGTGAAGAGAAATAGCATGTGTCACCAGACAGGACACTAATCTAGGGCAAAACCTTAATGAAACATGTTTCTCTGCTGCAACATGCGTGTGTATGTGTGTGCATGTAATATGAATATCCTCACTATATATCCCTTTTATCGCTTTGCTTTTGGGGATATTCTTTTATGCACATTCATCTTCCAGTCTTATGCTTAAAATGTTTTTAATCCAATCAAAAAATTTCAACACTATGACTTTTTTAAACCTTTGCTTTTGGATAGTTTGCCCCTAGCACTTTAATCCTATTTGAATTTTTCACAAATCATGAAGTCCTCAGCATACAAAAAAGAGCTACAAACCTGCACAGCTCATTTTCATTTAGCAAATCATTGAGTAAGTTGCTAGCTTCTGGGGAAACACTGATGACAAAACATATGTAGCCCCCCAGTATACTTCATTTTATTCTTGTCTGGCTCTATAATCCCAAATACAGTTCCATCATATAATCATTGGACCTGCATTTGGACTTGCCTTCTCCAGAGTTTGAATACCAGATTTTCAAATACAAATTGACTCCGGTTGTCCCCATGGCATGTGATACTCTGGTAGTCTCTGGGAATAAGTCTACATTCTAGTTTTCCACTCCCCAGCCCCCAGCACCATGGCCAACCTTCTACCTTAATCATATTTGATCCCTCCCAACATATATCCAATAATCCTTTTAAAATAGTCCCCTCTGTATATACATATACACCTATGCACACAAACAAAGGGCTGATTTGGAAAGCCTGGATAATTTTCAAGTCTACATATTTTAAGAACTGCTTTGCTCTCCTTATCCTACTAATCACCTTGTTTCTTTTCACTTAATTCCCTTTTTTGCTTTAATCCGAGACCCTAATAATTAATGCTTTTATATTATTAATCTGAAAATATCTTGGTTCCGTGAACTTCAAGACCTCAAACCTATATTTTTCTGTAATTTTCTTTCTTGACTTCTTTTTGTTATTTAACGTTTAATGTCTTATAGTCACCTAGAGACCAAGGCAATGGGTGCATTTTTATAAAATTAAAAATTAAATGAATAAATTATACACAGATGTGTCATTTCCTGTATATCTGCTCAGAGACTGAGGAAATGACTACATTTTCAGAGCCAGAATATAAATAAAGAAGCATTTCAAAATATGGGTAAAGAATGCCATTATGTGGGCTAAATTTTTTATTTCATTTCACATTTTAAAAATATCACTTTCCACATCCAACAAACAACAGCAGTGTGCCATAAAAAAAAAAAAAGATATAAAAATGGCCAGTGTCCTTTCATTACTCACACTTATTATAATCACTTCTGGGACACAAGTCTTTGGTCTCATTTTCTCTGTGAAGGAGGCACTGGAATTTTAATGTCTGATACCCAGCATGGAGAACGGTGTGAAAGCCTCCTAAAAGAACCATGACCTTAGTGTGCAAGCTCTTACTCAAGTGGTTGTAGCAGAGACTACTACATGGGATTCATCAAAAAAGCTTCTCCTAAAGGACAAAGCACAGTGGTCTCCTTTCCCCTAAACATTAGCAACTGCATGTTTTACTGTATGGGCGAAGATTCTAATGAGATGTGGCACAACCTAAATACATCCTTATAAGAATGATGGCAAGGAGAATTGAAAACATCGTTATCTCTTGATGATGGCAACCCTATGGGTCTTCCCCAGAGCTTTTCCTGCCCCTGCATAATAGTTACAGCTTTCTTTTCATTTTCCATTCATTGTTGCTCACCAAAGTGCGCACTGTAATTCTTATATTCCTCACCCTTCCTATTTTTACTGGAGTTCTATGTTCATAGATGACATCTTTCTGAGGTGGTGCTGAATAACAAGGCAAACAAAAATAATGATGAACATTGTACGGTATAAACCTTAATCACTCAGTTAAGACAAAAAAAAAAACGTTTAAAAATTGGTTTCTTTGTGTTATTTCACGTAATCCTGATGCTTTGGGGAGAGAAAAAAAAAAAACACTCCCTGAGGTTTTTTGCTACATCTATCTTATAAATGATTCTCTTTGATCAAAATCTAGTGCAAGTTCTCTTTTTTTTTTAGAGTCATAGAGGCAATGATTTCATATTACAGTATTTCAACTCTTGACAGCTCAGTGGGAGTGAGGAAAAGGAGGAGGGGAATTATCTAAAGGAGAAGAAGAGATGGGGAGAAAAATTCAAAGTCAGACCAAAGATGACAGGCAAGGCATGGGAGCAGCTGTACAAACTGTCACTTGATCTCTTCCAGAGATTGGTGCGCTGGGGTGAATGACAACTTCTAATTAAAATGGTGGCTGATTATCATGTAAGAAGTGACACAATTTGTCTAAGACCTGGAGTAGAAGATGAATCACTTTTATTTGTAGAAAATTCTAATTTAAAGATATGCATTTTTAGATGAACATCTGTGGTGTGTTTTTGATGGGAGACATGTGGTAATTAAATCCTTTTTATTTTGTGGCTGAAACGTTCATATTGTATTTTTGTCATGTATCAATTTTTATATTTCTATAAACAAGAATAAAGCAAGTCCTCAATGCTCACATGCAAAATTTAAAAAGTTTAGATAATGTAGAGTTTTTAAGTGCTGAAATTAGATCTCCAGATTATGATTGCAATTTCATATCTCCCCATGAAATCTACTGGAGTATTTTCAAAGCTAAATGACCTCTTTAATGGACTTCTATCTATTAAAGCTGATTCACAAGTTTCCTTCAGGGAAAATGGACAAGACTATCCTAGGAATACTTGCTGCCAGTTTTTAACTTTTTGGGAGCTTCAAAATACATAGCCTTAGTTTTGTTCTCTTTGGTGAATACTTTTTACAGTTAAGAGAAATATTTTCCAATCATATGTGTACAGAAACTGATTTTACTCTTCCATAGGAAAAACACACCTCTCTGATTCCAAATAGTTGTCTATGGTTTGCCAAAATTTGTGTGATTAAGAATGCCTTATGTGTGGGGGCCTAGGTGGCTCAGTCAGTTAAGTGTCCAACTTCTAGTTTCAGTTCAGGTCATGATCTCACCGTTTGTGAGTTTGAGCCCCACATTGGGCTCTGTGCTGATAGTGTGGAGTCTGCTTGGGATTCTGTCTCTCCCTCTTTCTCTGCCCCTCCCCCACTTGCCCTGTCTCTGTCTCTCAAAAACAAACTTAAAAACAAATTAAAAAAAAGAATGCCATATGTGGATGGGCAAATATCTCCAGAAGATATTTGCTAAGTAAGCAGACATGAACATACATATATCAGATATAATACATAATATATTAATATATAATATGATGTATAATATATACATTCATACAAACACGCACATACACATATATGTGTAATATACAAATATATACCATAGATACACTTATATAATTACATATACACATTATATACCTAGGTTATATCACATGTTCGTTCATATGCTATATGTATATATACATCTATCATAGATGCACAGGTATATCACATATATTAGTATATATGTATATATTACATATATATGTATATATCCTGTATCTCTGATGTGTGTGTGTGTATATATATATATATATATATATATATATATATATATATCCATGTACACAGTGTATATAGGATATATACACACATATAGTTTGTAAGTTATATGTATGTGTGTATACACACACATACCATTTGTCATATAAATGATGCTGTGTGTGTGTGTGTGTGTGTGTGTGTGTGTGTGTGTATGTACACAGAAATTTTGAACTATGGCTTTAGGAACCAAATAATTGTTCCATTTGCTTTTCCCATTGGCTTCCTCTAAATTTGGTTTTTGCCTATTGGCTGCTTTTGCTAGTTTAAGTATATATAGAAATATCAGGCATGACCAAAATTCAGTTGGCCTCATTTATCATAAGTGATGAATGCTCATGGATGAGGAATAGAAACCACATGTATTTAGATGAACAGTCTACTGAGAGCCAAGGCAACTGTATATGTTGTTCTCATGAGATTTGGTTTCTCTATCACATTGTATTTTATGGGGTCAGTATGCACAGCGAAGAAAGGAAGAATACTTACTATATTTGTATCATCATTTTATAGTTTTATGTTAATAATCACTGGCAATCCATGGAATTATCCTTTGGAGGAAATACTGGCACACCGATTTCAGAGTGAGGGAGTAAATGCAAAAACAGGTTACACGTATTGGAAAACTGGTAAGACATGCAGCCTGAACTCAAACTCTGTTGCTCTGACTCCAAAGGTTCTTTATATTTTACCATGCTCATTTTCTCAGTTTCAGATTCACGACTTGTGGAACTGTTCATCTGTCACTGCCCTTGCAGGGTTCAGGAGGAGACTGGTTGACAATAACTTATGAGCTCAAGTCTCTTTTGATGCTCCCTTTGCATTTGCTTAAAATACAAGTTAGTTTAGTCCCACAGAGGAAGAGGATTTATTGGGTGCAGCAGTTATAGAAGGATCATGATGGTAGATGTATGTTTTTTGATCTCTACTTCCTCCAGTGATGAGTGATTTTATATCATGTAAATAAAGCAAACAAGCTTCCATTTAATCTACAGGAAGATAGGGGCACCTGGGTAGCTCAGTCAGTTGAGTATCCAACTTCAGCTCAGGTCATGGTCTTGAAGTTCGTAAGTTTGAGCCCCGTATCGGGCTCTGTGCTAACAAACAGCTCAGAGCATGGAGCCTGCTTTGGATTCTGTATCTCTCTCTCTCTCCCCCCCTCCCCTACTCATGCCCTGCCTCTCTCTGTCTCTCAAAAATAAATAAAGTTAAAAAAAATTTAATCTACAGGAAGATAGCAAGTAGCATATGCATTTGAGAGAGGTAATTTCTTAACAAACATGCTAATTATCAATGGTTATAAAGATGACTTTGACAAATGAATTTTATATGGGGTTCAAAAGAGACTTAAGTTAATTTGAAGTCACATCTGCAGTGAAGAAGTTCCATCTCCTTCTCCCAGTGTGTACCAATCATACAGTCTCAGTCACAGACCTAACTGCCCATATTGACTCAAATCAAAGAATGGCAGGGACAGTATAAAACCATCCTGTTTCAGGTAAGCTGATGGTAAAAGCAAAGCTGAATATGAGACCTAGAACTCAGTGATCCCATACACTTTCTTAAAATCACAGTATCCTCTGAGAGTTAAAAATAAAAGTAAAAACTAAGTAAGTTTCCACTCTCCATTCTATCTCCCTTAGAGATCCCTATCCCTTTCCAAAAAGGTTTATAAACCACAAAGTATTCCATATTCTCTAAGTTCTTGCAGCTAGGAAGCTTTTGATCTAACTTACATCTCCTAACACATTGTCATTATCTTTTCACAGTTTCATAAGAAACCTAACCTCTTTTTAAATTATTTCCCTAGCAGTGTGAGTATGAGTATGTTTGAATAGACAGAAAGACTTTTTAAAAGTTGTTTGGTTGATATAAAAACAAGAAAACACTACATATTTCACACTGACCACTTTTCATCATAGATTTCAGCTCCCTGGCCAAGTAACAAACTATCTGAATGACTGATGTGTGCTCCCTTATGACTGAATTACTCAATGGTTACCTTTAAAGTCCCAGATCATTAAGGAATTGATGTTGAGAAAAGTGGCTTAAGGAAAACTGTTTCTCCAAATTTCTTAAAACCTTAGAGACAACTGAGATATAAGATGAGGTAGAAAATGCTACTTCCAGTTATTTACCACTTAGATTGCAAAATCTCACTGATTAGCTGCCAGATCCAGGAGGGCAAGGGTCATGTCCGCAGTACTATGTATGATTAGTGCTTAACAGTCTGCAACAGATTCACATATATTTACTGGATGAAAAGAGAACTGTTTTTAGTTTAGCATTTTGTTTTATATTATCTTTCTGTGCCATTTTTGTGTTTCTGCCTCTAGTCTAATGTTGATATTTTTACTTCCCAAGAAGTTTGTGTCTTTCTGTTAATTGTACATACAGTTTAGCTTTACTATTCAATGATGAGTACATTAAATGTGTCAGGACTGTGTCAGGAGGAAGTCAGTAAAGTTCACCCATTCAGGGAAAATGCTGGAGCAACAAATCAAACAGAAATTTAAGGCTAGTGGTTTGGGAAACACAGATTGCCCCCTCTCCCCCCAAAAAGGGGGTGGGGTGGGTGGCTAGAAAATTAAAACTAATCATGTTTACGTTTTCTTATAGGAATTGTACTAGATGTTTGATAGAAGTTATCTGATTTAATCTTCAATGCAATAGTTTGACATATTCATTATCTTTTCTATTTTTTAGAGAAAATTTTAAGTGGAAAGAAATTATCTAATTTTTACAATGTCACAAAAAAAAGGGAAAATCTAACTCAAACTCAGATCACTTAGTTTTCAAAAACCTATATTCATTTCCATAAAGCACTGCCTTCAAAGTAATAAATAAAATAAAGGTTTTGACATATTTAAAACCTCTTCAACATTTATGTTTGCTCTAATAGTAATGCATCTTGTGACTCATTGGATTGGCAATGGTGAAGGATATAATAAGGTATACTTTTTAAAATATGTATTAAATAACTAAGAGTTGGATCCCTAACTCCCACTATATACAATAATTAACTCAGAATTAATTAAAAATTTAAATGTAGGAGCTCAAACTATGAAACTCTAAAAAAATGTGGAAATAATTCTTCCTGATGGATTCGGCAGTAGTTTCTGAGATACAGCACCAGAATTACATGTGATAAAGATAAAAATAGCTAAATTGGACTTTAATTAAAAAAAAAAAAACTTTTGCATTTTAAAGGACCCTATCAAAAAGACATGAAAAGAAAGCCCACAGAATAAAAGAAAAATATTTGCAAATCATATATTCAAAAAGGACCTGGACAGCAAATATATAAAGAATTCTTACAACTCAATAATAAAAAGACAAATACCCTAACCAAAAATGATCTGAAGAGATGTTTCTCCGAAAAAAAAAAAATTCTAAATGTCCAAGAAGCCCATGAAAAATTCTCATCATTAGTCATCAAGGAAATGCAAATGGAAACTTCAGTGAGGTACATATACACCACTGGGATAACTATGACCAAAAGGTCAGATAATAACAAATGTTGATAAGGATACAGAAAAATCAGAATCCTCATATGCTGCTGGGGAGAATGTAAGAGATATAAAACCATGTCTATACAATACCTTGTACATAAATGTTCAAAGTAGCTTTATTCATGATAGACAAAAGGTAGAAGCAACACAAATTCCCATCAACTAATGACTGGATAAAAATGGAATACATCCATACAATGGGGTATTATTCAGCCAAATATAGAAGTGAAGTATTAATAAATGCTGTAACGTGGATGAATCTTCAAAACATCAGGCTAAGTGAAAGAAGCCAGTCACAGAAGACACATATATGATTCCATTTGTATGATATGTCCATATTAAGAAAAATATAGTGAAAGGAAGTCTATCAAAGATTGCCTAGAGCTGGGTTGACAGCTAAGGGGTATGGGGCTTCCACTTGGGGATGATGAAAATACTCAAATATTGTGATGATGGTTACACTATACTTTCTCTTTGATGTGCATTTTGTTGTAATGAGTCGTTTGAGTTACATAAATAAAATGCAGGCTTTGAAATAACGTCAATAATAGACTCAATGTGATACAAATCTAACATTGTATAGCATAAAGGGAGCAGACTTACAAGTCAAATCTATTAGGGGTGATCTTAGAGTACACAAAGCAAATAATCTCTTGTATAGACAGTAGTAACAGGAAAGGAAAAAGAGGTGGGGATAATTTTCTGAAGTCAAGCTAACATTTAAAATCATAGCATCAAAACAATTTTTTAAGGAAAAAAATGAAGAGTAACAATGAAACCAAACATGATACCCTTTTCTATGAATCTGCATCAAGTCTAAGAATCTTTCAAAGAGAGCATTACAGAAAGCCAGATTCAGTTAATTAAGGATAGAGAATGAGATGCAACACTTTGCCTTTCAGACCTTGGGTAATTCAATATTTAAAATTCAGTTCATACTATGTGGCACAGAAGTAAAATGAGTGATAGGTTATCTTTCTTTGTCCTAAAGAATCTCAGAGTCTAGTTGTAAGTATATGTATGTATGCACACACACAATAATGTCAACACTGCCATACAGGCATATACACTAATGGCAATAGTGTGTTGCATATGGAAGTATATCCAATAGCTATAGCATGATTAACTTTAGCTGATGGATATGAGGTAGAATGAGGTGGTCAGTATAGACAGAAACATGCCCTATAAATTTAGGATACTATTTGAATCAGATTTTGAAAGATGTGTAGGTATTTACCAGTGAGACAAGGTTTCAAGACAAAATTTTAAGCACAGTGAACCAAATTCATATATACAGTGGGATTTGGGGAAAATGACAAGGAAAGTTTAAATTGGGAGAAAAAAATCCAATAGAAAGTCCAAGAGTGAAAACAAAGTGAGATAAGGCCAAAGTAAATAGACATCGGGTCATAACCCTGAAACAGGCTCTTTAGAACACAAAGTAAGACTTTATCCTATTTCATTGTTTAGAAATTACTAAGGCAGTTTTTAGATTTAGATTAGATGCTAGCCAGATTCTGATTCTAAAGTGGTCACGCTATTCAAATTATCAGATTATCAGTAAAGCAAGATAAATAATAAAACAATTTTTATTGGCAACTACTACAAACCCAGCACTGTATAACTGATTTATTGATAATCTCATCAACAGAACTGTATCAGGTGATGAATTATATTCAGACCAGTGTAAGTAATTCTTTCAAGATTGAGGAGATAATAGTGGTAAAGATTCAAACCCTAGTAAATGATTTAAAAATCTAGGTTTTCCTCATTATGCCTATATGCATCTCCAAACCACCTTAATGTATTACCTCATGCTTATGGGAGTGTTTGTGATCTAGACCTAGACAGGCTCATTAGGTGAAACAGATTCTCAGCAGTTTTTGGGTAGGCATGGACAGGACATCCAGGTTAGTATCAGAACATGATAGAAGATTCAGTCACTAGTCTTAAACAGGAAGCTAACATAGATGTAAGGCACAGCAAGAACAAATGAAGGCACGATAAAGAGATGAAACAAAGTGGGGAAGCATTAAAATTCTAGAATTGAGTAAGTCAGAGATCCGGCAGAGATCCTCTCTTTGGAGGCAAAAGAGATGCTAGAAAGAGCATTAGGAATGAATCTAGCACCTGAAATTAAGCATGAAGAACAGTGAAAGACAAAATTTAAAGATATGGTATGAAGTTTCATAACCAAATTACAGACATAGAGGTATCAGAGTATATAAAACTGCAAGTTCGCCATGATTGAGCACTGATCCAGAAACGTAAAACATTCTACACAGTAACAACAATAACAAGAACAAAACATTTTTGCTGTACTTGTAAGCAGATCCCTGATAGGTGGTGTGAGCTGGAGCTAGGGAAGTTTCATGTGAGAATCTAGAGTCGATCTTCAGAAGTAATTAACAGGAACAGCCTGCTTACAAGTGCGGACAAATAGTTCTGGAGTTTGGGGAGTATTAGGTATGGGTCGCGAATACTGGCCATTGGAATACACAAAATCATAGTTCAGTAATCATAGGCAGAGTTAATCAAAACAAAGTCTGGCTGAACTCCCCCTGGCCAAAAGGGGGAGTGTGGCTGAAATCCATTCATGATCTGTATACCAAGCCACACACACTTGTTTCGGGTTGAATCGGCCCAGAGGAAAGGGAACTAGAGATTACTTGCCAAGCAGCAAGCCTTGATTTTAGAGGACCTGAAGGTAGTGCTTTTCACTACATTCACCCACGTGAGACTTTCTTTTTTCCACCAAAACTCTCCACAATCTAGCAAATAGTTCTCATCTCAAGACAAGCTTGCAATTCAGTGGAAATCTCTAATCCCACATAAAGGATGGACTGGATAACCTTCCTCAACAATTTAGAGGATTTAATCCAGACTCTTGGGTTAGTTTTCAGGGTACATTATAGGCACAGAGAAAACAGGAAAGAGACAGTTATCCTAACTTGAGAATATCGAAAGAACGACTGACACAAAGAAATTATTATTATATAAAAAAGAATAAGAGATCTTTAGTCATATTATTTTAGTCCAAATACAGATCTACCATCTATTAAATGTATAAACTCAAGAATGTTAATTAACATCTCTCCTCCTAAATTTTCTCATCTGCAAGTGGACAGAATAACGATCCATTATTCAAAAAGTTTTAATGAGAACAAAGTAACACATGGTAAAATTTTCAGCAAAATACGTGGTACCAGGAAAGGACTCTTTTTCCCCTTTCTCACTCTCTCTCATTTGTGTATTTATCCACCCATACATATTCACACATGTAAAAAACTTGAGCAAACCATTTAACTTCTCCAAGCCTCAATTTTTACATTTTAAAAATCAGAACAATATACTTTCTCAAAGGGTTATCATGAGAATTAAAATATTGTTAGATTAATAAGCCATAATCACAAAATGTGCACTTATCAATATAGAAGAATGGGTGGCAACATTAGAAGTTTACAATATACAAATAAGCAATGCATATTGTAATCAGCCAGACAAAATACCTCAGTTTTACTGAAGCTTTTAAACCAGACTAGATATCAATATTCAAGTACAGCTTCAAATAATAGAAAACGGGGCACAGCATTCCACACCAATAACGTGGCAGACAAAAGTAGCAGGTGAGGAAATGAATGTGTGTCTGGGAGAGGCAGTTGATTAGTGAGACTACAGACTATGGTATACAGAATAATATAAGTGAAGGTGAATCTAGAAAAATAGTTTGGACCTGATCATGAAGTACCTTACATTGCAGGTAATGAGTACAATGGAATTAGATAGCAAATTAGGTTTGATTAGCTCTTCTAAAAGATAGTATTACACTGACACAATTTACCAGCAACAGGCCAGACTAAGAATTGATTTCTACTTCCTGCCACCTACTTCGCAGCTTTGTTATAAATACTACAAGGCATGATATGTAAAGAACCTGGTGTATTCCTGGAACTCAATAAATAATAGATACAATTATGAAACATGTAGGAGGCCATTTTAATATATACAAGATGAAATATTTTATGTGGATCATAAACCTGGGAAAAGTATTATTTCAAAGGATTATACAGATTATACATTAAGTACATTGCTTAACGTATCAAACCTTTAGTTTGATAAAATTTAGTTTGATAAAATTTAAAGAATTTTAGTTCTTTAAACAATAATTAAAACAACTATTATCCTAGTGAGAAATAAATAATGTACATGAAAGTCTCTTGCTGCTTGCGAAGTGTGATTTTAAAGTGATTATTTAACCCAATGTAAGTTGGGATGAGGGTATTTTTTAGTAATAAACCCATGATCAATTCATAAAGCACTATAAATTGAGATGGTAAAAGGCTTCCATAGCCTGGGAAAGTTTATGAAGCCAATAAAGTAATCAAGAGTTTCTAGACTTAGGTGAGAGATTTTAGTTTGAAAGTGGCCAAGAGAAGCTAAATCTTTTTATTTTATAAGCACTTATTGAGGACCTACTATGCAAAAGCCTCTTGGTAACTGCTGTGACCACACAGAAACAACAGTCACAAATTCTGTGCCAGCTTCATTTATCTTTTTGGGCAAAATTTACAGCCTTCCTGTTTGCCAAGATACGGTGCCCAGAGCTATACAAGCCCTACTGAGTAGTCTGCCAAAGATGTCAAATGGCCCTGAGGTGGTTTCCCCAGCCTAAGAGAGGTATTGAATTATCCACATTTCCTTGGGGATATGCTGCCCACAGCTCTCAGTTCAAGACATCAATCAAGAATCAATTGTGCCACTTCCTCCCCATCTTCCTGCCCTCTTTCTATCAATAATATCCTTACTGCTCCCCAGGCTAATGCCTTGGCTGTCAGCACTTACTCTTAGTCTGCCTCTCACAGAGAAGCAAAGTCAATCCAGAGCAGTGCCAATCGCAACCCCTGCTGGCACCAGACTTCACTTCCACCATAGTTACAGCTCCCACAAATCACAATTGCGAATAAAACCTAGACTGAATGCCATAGACAAACACAATTTCAGAACAAAATGAACATTTCAAACACCCAGTAAGTTATTATGCTGTGCAATTCTTTAAAGCTGATTTGTTTTCCTTTGAATTGGCCAACTTATTCTGATACAAACAATTACATTGGCCTATTAGTTCTCTCTCCACTAATTTTCCCCCAAATTAGTGCTTCCATTTGGCAAGCCTTTTTGAGAGTCTATTGAATTTTAGTAACAATGAAAAATATGAATAAGAGTCCCTACTCTGGAAGAGCACTTAAAGGCTGTGAGAGTGAAGTAAAAATATAACTGCAAATCCTGATTTCGGGGACAGGAGATTGCCTAGGATATCAATCTATACTGGACAGTAAAGTATCTGGAGAGTTAAAACATCTCTGAGAATATAAAAAGAACAAAAACACTGCAATCATTGGTATTAAAGGTATTTGGAAGGAATGCTTTGATAAGTCACTTGGCATGGGATGATAACATCTCCAAGGGGAATGCTATTTAGTCTGAATTGCTTCTGAATTGGGTTAATTGTGGGATTTTTATTTTTACTTGACGAAGCACACATATGAGGGGCTAGATGTCAGTGGTCATGAATGATGGAGGAGAGGCTGCATGCTACTATAAACCTTCTTCCATCATGTTTTACCTCTATGTTGTATAGGTCCACTCCTGTAAATTAAAATTAAATACTAATTTAGATTTAGCTTCATATCATCCCCTTTTTCTCAAAATGACCACCACCCAATTTATGTGTATCATCATCTAATAAAATTCCTTCCTAATTTAGTGGTCATATAGAAACAAAGGAAGGATTCTGTCATAGTCCTACCAATAACAAGCCTGCTGTCCCAGTGCAATGGGGAAGTGTATCTGCTTCTCCACAATGCATGTGTCCCTGCCTAGACTCTGGATCTCATCCCTTCTCCCTTACATCCACATCCTTCATTTATCTGTATTGTGGCTCTCATTTTATATCCCTCTTTCCTCCCCAACCCCTACTGCCATTCTATTCTGAATTATTCCCTTATGATAAAAAACAAACTCCCTACCATGGACAGGAAAGCACTATGTGACTTGGCTTCTGACCTCCACTCCATCGTCATCTCATCTTTGTCCTTTGAACAGCCACTCTGATTCTGAGACACACTAATCCTGTCTCCTCTCTGGACACCTCTACTTGTTGCACTCTCTGCCTGCAGGAATCTGTGTCTCCCTCTCTCTTACTCACTCTCTCTGTCTCTCTCCTGCTTGCACTCTTTCTTTCAAAAATAAATAACCATTAGAAATATTCCTAACCTTTAAATGAAAGGGTATGTAAATCAAATAAGGTGTTCACCTTTTAGAGACACTGAACACTTGATTCTATGAAAACCATATTCAGCCAAAATTCCAGAAGATTTTATATCTGATAATGAATACAGTTAACTAAATCCTCACCACAGTTTGAAAATTATTTCTTACATTTTTTTCATTCAATATTTACCAGAGCACCTAAAAACTGACAACTGAGTCACTGAAGATAAAGTAGAACCACTGTAAAAATTTTCTTTTTGGTTCCAGTTTGCTAGAGTATTGGCCAATAAATGATTATATTGAGAACCTCCACACATCTTATTGTCCACATTAAAAGGAACTTACTATTCAAATGCAGTCAGTGTCACAAGTTTACTATTCTTTGAAATTCATGTCCAGGTAAGAAACTTTATTGTTTGTATGGAAACTTCTCAAACCACTCACTGACTCTTCAGTAGAGGGCACCGACAGGTAGTTTATACCTTCAGACTATGAATTTCTTAACTCAAAATGCTTGCTTTGCTATTTCCATCACTACTAAACCAATACATCATAAAAAACACCAAATCCTAATCAAGTCCTCACACTGAAAGACCCACCTTAAACCAAACTTTAAGTCATCAATAAAATCTGATCTTGCCTTTCCCTATTTCAGAGACTACAAAAGCTACATTGAAGGAGTGTTTTCCTTCACTGAGGTGAGAAATAAATCAAGCTATCTCCTAACACATTATGTCGGAAATATTCAACTGTATGCAATGGAATATGGCCTAAGACTAGCTTTGACTTTGATAGAGAAAAAAAATGAGAGGTAGCAGCTAGACTTTGCCTATGTCTATAGTTTGGAATTACCAATATTTGCCAAAAATAATAACAATAAATAATCAAATTAACTTGTGCCAGATTTTAACAAGGCCTGTATTAAAATCTCATACTTCAAAATGGCCTTTGCTGACACTAGATCCAAAGTTGCGTATCCATTCGGTCACCATTTCATCAACTGCTTTTGCTTCACACCTCATTACAAAACAGTTAATGTAAATTTTGTGCTACTGGGTTAATATTTTTGTTTATGGCTTTATTATTTTCTTACTCAGTTCTTCAATCATTCCACAAATACATGGGCTACTAAATGCCAGGCAGTATTCTAGGCAAGAAGATACAACATGTTTATAGTCACTTGAGAATATCCAGGATTTTATTTATTTTCTTCTTTGTTTATGTTTTCTTTCCCAGAACAACCTAAGTATTGGCATATTAGCCTCTTGCCAAAAAGTTTTGAATGCATGAGTAAAATCAGTGTATAAATAAATGTCCACTCAAATGATAGAAAAAATTAGCCTACACATGTGCATCAGGTTTTTTTCTGTGCCCAGACTAGCCTTCTTACTCCAGGGTGCTCCAGCCAATTCCCTTCCACCAGGAATATGCGTCTCTGTGACTGAGGGTTTTCTGTATAGTAGGCCAGAACTCAGAAATGCTTATACCTGTAAAAACCCCCAACCAATGAGAGAGGTTAAAGGATAAGGACCCTGGATTGACACCCCTACTTGTGCCCTAACTCTAAAGGGTAAATTTAATGCTGGTTTTCTAATGATTTCCCCACCAAATTAAGGTCCAGTCATAAAATGCTAGTTGCTTTTATAGTATACCAGGTATTGGCCTCCTCCACTTGCTTATCTTCTTTCATTACTCTGATACCAAGTCTTCTTTCACCTACCAAATAAGCCACTTGCATTAGTATCCTAAGGTCATGATCTGCTACTGGGGAATCCAAACGAAAACACCCAATGCCCAAATATATTGCTCTAACTTTGGAAAGATGCATGTGCTGAATGGTAAGTTAGCACCTAGAAGAGGTATCTGGTAGATCCTAGGGTGTCAAATGACAGCTGAGCTGAGTCTTGAAAGAGGCTGTTTCCCAGTCACCAGCTCTCCTCTCAAAAAAGAATCTCCCCATTAAAAATAGAACTACCCTATGACCCAGGAAGTGCACACTACTAGACATGTATCTAAAGGACACAAAAATGCTGATTTGAAGGGACACATGCACCCCGATGTTTATAGCAGCACTATCAACAATAGTCAAATTATGGAAAAAGCCCAAATGTCCATCAACTGATGAATGGATAAGGAAGATGTTTCTCACGCACACACACACACACACACACACACACACACACACACACACACTGGAATATTACTCAACAATGAAAAAGAATGAAACCTTGCCATTTGCAACAACGTGGAGAGAATTAGAGTGTATTATGCTAAGTGAAATAAATCAGAGAAAGACAAATATAATGATTTCAAATGTGGAATTTAAGAAAACAGATGAACATAGGGGAAGGGAAGGAAGAATAAGATAAAAACAGAGAGGAAGATAAACTATAAGAGACAAATAAAGAGAACAAACCGAGGGTTGCTGGTGGGAGCTGGGTGGGGGGAATGGGCTAAACGGGCAATGGGCATTAAAGAGGATACTTGAGATGAGCACTAGGTGTTATATGTAAGTGATCAATCACTAAATTCTATTCCTGAAATCATTTTATACTATTATGTTAACTAACTTGGATTTAAAGAAAGAAAGAAAGAATAAAAAAAAATCCTCTGGGGTCGGGGTGAAGGAGGGGAAGAAATCTCCTCTTTTCAAACATTTGAAATATTTCCCAAATGGAATCTTGGCCTTCATTTCCTTCTGCAAGAACTCTAATTTACTTTATTCATCATCTTCAATGCTCATTTTAAAAGCTTTCTTTGTTTCACTAGGGAGAGAGACAACCCACAACATATTCTCATTTAATCTTCAGTTTGAGATACCAGACTCACTACAAATGGCAGAGACATTTTTTAAAGGACTTCTGAACCTCTATCATTGGATACTCTCATTCAATAATACTCCCACACAATTTTAAAAAATAAGTTTTAGGCTTATGCATTTAATATATAGTCTTGTTTTATAAACTTTTAATATTTGTTTGTTAAGTCACAACCTTAATTGATATAGCTCAATGTGCATTTTATAGTGTCACATAAAATATTATAATTCTTATTGCACTAATTATAACAATTATCTACCATGATAAAAAAGTAACAATTACCTTCCTACACAGAACATTATGCAAAGCAAATCACCTGTCCCATGGTACTAATACCCAAGGCATAAGATGATAATATACACAAACATCTAAAATAATAGGCAGAGAAACTTAACAGAAACCCATAGGGGAGGGGAAGGAAAAAAAAGAGGTTAGAGTGGGAGAGAGCCAAAGCATAAGAGACTCTTAAAAACTGAGAACAAACTGAGGGTTGATGGGGGGTGGGGGGGGTGAGGGCGGGTGATGGGTATTGAGGAGGGCACCTTTTGGGATGAGCACTGGGTGTTGTATGGAAACCAATTTGACAATAAATTTCATACATTGAAAAAAATAAAAATAAAATAAAATAATAGGCATATGTGTTATACATTATTGTATTCGTATTGCATTAAATATTGGTTTACCTTTCAGTGAGAAAAATATTAAAATTCAAATCTTGAAAATGTCTTAATTCACAAACTCCAGAGTTTGTAATTTGACTGAAAATAATTAGATTAATAAAATGTTTTTCTTATAACACATTAACTATATTACATTTCAGAGTCTCACTCATTATGGCTCTTCAGCCATAGGGCACGTGCGTGCGCGCACACACACACACACACTCACTCACCTGCTTGTATTTGTAAAATTAATCCACATATAAATTATATGGGCAAAGTAAATCAGTAAATCAAAATCAATATCTCAGTAATTCAAGGCTACAATATTAACTCATTCCCAATTATGTGGATATTGTAAGTCAGAGACTTTCTGTGCTTGCATTATGCCAGCAATTGTTAATTCTGAACATCATTTGGTTACTAACATAGGAATAAAGAGATTTTAAAAAATAGGACTTGCTATCAGAAAAGATGGAGAAATTGCCTATTCTATTTTTAAAAGATTGAATTTCAAGCTATTTTCATGTCATTAAGAGAATAGGGGTTAGCTTGCTAGATGGAATATTTTCCATTAACTTTGATGAGAGGGAGTAAGCCTATACATTCCCTGTTGAGGTGACTATTGTTTTCTTGGGATCAGGAAGAAATGGAAAGCACTATAATAAACCTAGAATTCCAATAATATGACTCTAGTTTTAAAACATGGCTTCCAAATCCTTTGATAATTCTTGCATAAAAAGTTGGGGTTTATGGCTTATCTCCTTGAATATCAGGTGATTTGTGGCTGCTTTATCCAATAGAATAGTGATGTCATGATTTCTAAGTTCATACAAGGCCATGTAATTTCCACTTTATCTTCTTGAAATGATTGTTCTCTAGAGGCGGCCTCTCAGGAAGCTCCCTTTATGTACTTAGCCACTTTATGAAGAGACCACATGCAAATGCTCCAATTGAAAGCCTCAGCTAAAGTTTCAGCTGACAAGCAATACCAATCACCAGACATGTGAGTAAAGATGCTTCCTTGTAATTCCAGTCCCCAGTTATCAAATTACCCTCAACCATGAAATTCATCCCAGCTGAGAGTACGGATATCCTGGAGTGGATACAAATCATCTGTGTTCTTCCTGACCCACAGAGTCGAAGAGTATGATAAATAAAATGGTTTTATGTGACTAAGTATTGGGGTTGTTTGTTACACAGCAATAGTAACAGGTACCATGATTGAGTTCAATAAATACTTGTAAGAATGCAAAACAAAACAACATAGGCTGATGGTACACAGGTGCATAGCATTACCTAACACTTTTATATCCGTGTATCCTTTAATCATCAAAAGAGACAAAAGACTGTAGGGTATCTTGATTTCATAGATTCAAGAACTTGATTACAAGTATAATGGAATTTCTAAGAATCTCATATTTTCTAAATGTCATGTTTAATCCTGGGAAGCAAACTCAGGTCTTATTCCAAAACCTTAGCTAGAGTTGTACTTTCAGAGTATGTCCCATGCAGGCTATCTACGATGTTGACAGAGGATTTTTAAAAAAAATTTAATGTTTATTTTTGAGAGAGAGACAGACAGAGACAGAGCATGAGCAGGAGAGGGGCAAGGATAGAGGGAGACATAGAATCCGAAGCAGGCTCCAGGCCTGTGCTGACATCTTAGAGCCCAATGCAGGGCTCAAACTCAGGAACTGTGAGATCATGACCTGAGCCAAAGTTAGATGCTTAACTGACTGAGCCACGCAGACGCCCTCAGAGGACTCTTGACATAAATATTAGTCTGATTTTACTCTTTTTAAGATAATCTTATATGAGGTAGTGTAGTTTGTATAGTTTTTGTATCCCCATCTCCAATTTTAATGGTTGCACAGGCATGCATTTTCAATGCATTTTCCAACATTACCTCCTCTGATAGGGGCTGGGCTATCTAGTTGTCCATGTGAATCTCATAAAACAAAGTGACTACTGGGTCAGACAGAGAAGGATCCATTAAAGTGCTCAACTCATTGCTTAGTGTATGGAAAGCACTAACAATAGCCATTATCATCATCTTTGTTACCAGAAGATGTCTATTAAAAAAAAACAGTAAAATACCTTTGCAGGAAAAGAGGTTTTAAAAAGAAAAACATTTGAATGAATAACCAGGAGTCTTCTCTACGTTTTCCCCAGATCACTAACATCAATTGCTTTATCAAATTTAGTAACTATCAAAAGTATAGAGAGTCACCACCTTACTAGGAATTGGGCCAAGTCCTGTATATAGGCAAACAACTTTCATCTTCCCCAAAACCCTTAAGGTAGATAATATTAGCCCCAGTTTACAGCTGAAAAAATTGGGGTTTAAGATTTAGTTAGGGTCATTGGGGCTAGATAGTGATCAAAGTCAGGAGTGGAAATGTTCTGTTTGCATACAAAGCATTTGCATCTAATCACATTTCTCCAGATGCTTTAACAGTTTGAAACGCAAAAATATTTTATCTGTATTTGTTTGCCATGGTATACCATTCAATAGAGAAGGATTTAATTATTTTAGGTGCATGTGTGTACATAATTGAACTGACAGAACTGATATAATAGAACTGATGCTGTGTACTTTTCGGAAAATGACAAGATTTTGATTCACACAAGCAAATTTGAATTTTCATTATTCTCAAAGAGATTTTTTAAAGAAATTTATTAATTTTTTTCCTATAACAAATACTTTGCTATTTTTTTAGAGAGAGACTAAGAGAGAGTGCACAAGTGGGGAAGAGAGGCAGAGGGAAAGAGAATCTTAAGCAGACTCTACACTTAGTGCACGATCCTGGGATCATGACCTGAGCTGAAATCAAGAGTCAGACACTCAACTGACTGAGCCACCCAGGTGCTCCCTTTGCTATTCTTTTTTAGGAATATAAGTTTATAAATGCATTAGCTGCTTCCACTTGACTTGAAAATTATGTGTTTTGGTATGTGAGTATATACACATATATATGTATATATATGTACACATATATGCATATGCAGAGATGTATAAACATTTTTGGAATTCTAGAATCCTGAGTAAACTCCATCTGCTCTAATATGAGAAAAACTAGCCTTCAGTATTAAAAAATGCATTAATGCCTACTCATTCTCCTTTAAAAAAGTCAGTCAATACTCTAATGTAGTAAACTTCCTGAGCATAAAGATTCAGTGGTATTTTTCATTGTTCATCTGGATGATTTAGGATAATATCAAAAAGAATACTATCTTTCTCACCACCTTCCACACTTAGTATCATGTGAACAGAGCCAAAATATAACTCTAGTTCTAAAGAAGTTAAATATAAAATCATTTTAGTATTGCTATTTCATTTGTTCCCATATTTGGCTATAAAACCCAAATTTAGAAAACTTTTATGTTGATACGATCTTAACATAAATAGACACACTGTGCCAATACTACAGGGGGATTTTTGGCCATGAAACTCTATGTTCTGCTTAAGCTCATATTTGGCTCTAAATGAATAACATAATCATGGATTCACCAAATCCAATATATGTCACCTTCTTCTAGTTTGCAGAAGAGTAAATTATAGATTTAATGGTTCACTTTTTTCTCTTCTGAATTAGGCTAACAATTTTAGTCAATTTTTAAAAATTTTTAAAGTTTATTTATATTGAGAGAGATAGCACAAGCTGGGGAGGGGCAAAGAGAAGGAGAGATAGAATCCCAAGCCGACTCCTTACCATCAGCACAGTCTAATGTGGGGCTCGAATGCACCAACTGTGAAAGGATGACTCAACCAAGATGAAGAGTCGGATGCTTAACTGACTGCACTACCCAGGTGCCCCTTTGGTAAAATTTTAAAGGCAGCTTTATTTGACTGTGTTTTATTTTCATGAATTATCTAGATGAGGAAATATGAAATGAGGAGAGACTAGGGACTTCTGCCTGAAAAAGATACTCTATTTGAGATTAAAAACAGAGTGTATCTGTTGAATGAATTTTCTCACCTCTTCTCCACATGAAGCCACATATATGCTCAATCTGCACCAAGTGTTTACCAATTCCTACAAAATCAGACGTGGTAACTGGTAACCTTATTTCTCACACAATCCTCCCTGAACAGTGTTGCTCTTGACCAATGAATGAACAAATTGCTGATTATATAGTAGTTAATTAAGTGATTTATCAAATTTAGTCAATGCCTAAAAATCTCTTAGTCAAAGCCTAAGTAAGTCACTAAAGCTATGATTTTCCCAAGAACTCCATCCCTAATGATGTACCTTTGGAAAAAAGTGAGCTCCTCCCCATTTCTAAAGGGCCAATCACAACAAGGTAACCATTGATCTCTACCTTTCTCACCTGGAACAGACTTCAATTGAAAGGACCTTCCTCCTTTTCCAACCAGGATCTTGACTAGCTCTCACATTAAGCCTGTTGCTACCTACTGGAGTGTTTTTTTTTTTGTTGTTGTTTTTTTTTCCTGCTTGCTTTTCATACCTGGAAGGTATCAAGGTTCACACCATGCCAAATTCACCTGTTGTTTCTTTGAATTATACTCTGCCTACTCCAAGGGAGTCAGCCCCTATGTTAGGCCCAAGTACAAGCTCTGTGGGGGAAAAGCCAGGAACTGCCCACTGACTGCTCAAAAAGATGGTCAGATGAGGATTTTGAGGAAGATTCTGAAGCAATTTGTTACTTGCGATATTATTGAATCAGTATTATGCTTAGGAAGTGTAAATAAACTATGTAAACATTGAGTATTTTGGTGACTGTTTAAACTAGGATTCTTAAATAGGAATGCAAAACGTATTTGTACTAGCTTCTCTCAATTAAAAATATTCCATATTATATTCTTAACTATATTATAGCTAATTAACATATATAATTAATTATATGATCTGTATTATGATATACTAGTTCTGCACTATTCCAATTAACTATAACTGATTTTTTTATGAAAGCAGAACATTTCCTCTACTTCTTGCTTCAGTTCTTAACTGTGGTTTACCAAAATAGTGAACTCCTTAAAAACACATTAAAGATTTAAATTATGGCTAGAATAAATCACATAATTACATGAAATGGCATTCTATGCTTCTTGGTCTCCAAACGTTAAGGAACTATAACCTATGCCAGAAACATCCAATTGGCACTGGTCACAGGAAAAAAATTTTTAATAATTATCTTGTCATATTTTCTGAATTTAATTTTTTAAATGTTCATGTCTTTTTGAGAGAGGAAGAGACAGAGTGTGAGGGGGGCGGTGAGGTAGAGAGAGAGGGAGACACAGACTCTGAAGCAGGCTCCAGGCTCTGACCTATCAGCACAGAATCCAATGTGGGGTTAGAATTTGTGAATCGAGAAATCATGACCTGAGCCAAAGCTGGACACTTAACCAACTAAGCCACCCAGGTCCCCTCTTGCTTTAATTTTTACTCAGGGTTACAGTTTTCTCTGCAGGCAGTATTAATATTCCAATGTCATTTTATAGGCAAAAATGTCACAGGAAGCTGACTATGAGCCTACTCTTAAATTACAATCTGTGTCTGGTCATGGATTTCTCTTAAATTTTGTATATTCACTGAAACCACTGGTAATCCCAATCCCATTCCTTCAGGCTGTCAACAGCAGTCACCCTCATCTATTTTGTCACCCCTCACTGCGCTTACACATATCATACCATTTTCATGCTCAGTAATGCACAAGTCAGTGTAGGATTCTGACTTCAAAGTCCTGTTTCCACTTTTTGGGGCCTGATTTTTCTCAACTATAAAACTAGAACAGTTACATCTACCCTATGTTCCTCATCAAGTTGTAGACATTTTAATTAAATGAAATAGGTGAAAGGTTTGTGTAATTTTTTGAGTCTATGACCTGGTAAGGTGGGACAGATAAATACTGCATATTCCAGAATGCCATTGCTTTGTTCTAAAAGCATTTCTTTAACTGAAGGACTATTTCCACAATATTCCCAAACTTCCGGTTACTTTATATACAAATACTTCTGCTAAAAGATTCTCAGTCAGCCCTCTTTGGGTCTTTGAGCCATTAAGTCGTCTTGAGATCTACAGTCATATTTTCTCCCAACTCTTTCCCAGGAAACTCATACCTTATTTCCATATTTTAAATCCTACATCCTCTTAAAAATATTTCCTTGAACTAATGGAGATTACATTTAATGAACATCCCATGTTCATAATTGTATTTGGTATGAGAGTTAAAGGCATATATGAAAGTGAGCCAAGGAATGAAGAGAGAAACCAGCAAAATTCTCCTCATATATTACGTTCCCATGGAAATGCCACACATGCACATGATCTCCACAATCTAAATAATCACAATTGAAAGAACTTAATTCCACATGGTAAAGATAAATTCTTCAAAGGATAGTATTCATGTATTTACAATCTATTTCTGTTTGGTTAATATTATACTAATTTCTGCCAAGATTTTATTCTCAATTTATGTAACCTGACAATTCCTAACTGACATGGAAAGAAGACATCTCTGAATCACTTAGGAGTGTTTTCTGAAACACATGTCTTGGATATTCAAATACATGCACCCTAATAGCCATCCTCCTGCAACCTTTAAGAATCACTGCTCTAAATAATCATCACCCTGCCCAGGTGCAGATCCCTCTACTTCCTGGAGTGGCCAAAAACTTTTAAAAGCCATTTATGTGGCTCGATTCATAAACACATGTTACATAGTCAA
Source organism: Panthera onca (assembly GCF_046562875.1). Lineage (NCBI taxonomy): Eukaryota > Metazoa > Chordata > Mammalia > Carnivora > Felidae > Panthera > Panthera onca. The sequence continues at coordinate 73,070,117 of NC_138348.1, forward strand.
AAAGATTCAGATTTAGAAAAATCTTATTTTCTGTCACTATAATCATTATCTATTGCTGTGTAACAAATTATCCCAAAAGGTAGTGGCTGAAAACAAACATTCATTATTTTACTTTTTTTCTGTGTCAGAAATCTTGGAGCAAGTTAGCTGGGTGGTTCTGGGTTAGCATATCTCACAAAGTGTTGGCCTGGGCTGCACATACCTTAAGGTTTAATTGGGCAGGGTTTTGCTTCCATGTTCATTCTTGTGCCTCTTGGCAGCCCTGAGCAAATTTGCTTGCAAGCTCAGTCCTGTGGGCCTCTGTACACGACTATTCTAGGACAGGTTGCTGGCTTACCCCAGAGTAAGCCATCCATGGGAGAGGTAGAGAGAGCCCTCAGACAAATTAGTCTTTAGATAGCCTAATCTCACATGTGACATCGCATCACTTCTCCCATATTCTATTAAAAATCCAATCCACATTCAAAATGAGATTACACAAGGACATGGATACCAGAGTTTGGAATCAGTGGAGACCTTCAAAGTCTTCTTACTAAATTCAATTATCAGGACATTTTTATGGGGTATAAAAGACATCTTAAGATTAAAGAAAAAGAAGGGATGCTGAAGACATTGTAAGGTAATAGGAAGCTGTATTGTGTGAGACTTTGTCATATTTAATAACTAGATTAATTACATGTGGTAGTATTTGTGCTTCTATGTATGATGATGTTTGATCCATGATGGTCACAGTCTCAATTTTTTTTACCCTAAAAATCAGTTACTCATTTGTTCAGAATTACTTTTCATGGTTTTTTAGGTCCAATAAAATTGCTAATTGAAGTATTGATTAACCAATTTTTATACAGAGATGAAAAAAATTATGTTCGATTGGATAATTATAAAAAATATTTTAACTACCTCTCCTGCAACAGAAACATAGTAGGTGCAAATAAGTGTTCTTGACTGAATAGAACCCATTTCATCCCAAAGTTCTTTTCTTTATTTCAGTTTCTCAGAATACGTTCATTATCTTAGATCACTGGTCTCTTATCAACAAATAGAACTGAACAGGACATATTTAAGCATGAGCTATGTTACCAATTGTTACCAATTTGACCACAGACAGGTATCTTATATTTGCTTTCCTCAACTGTGTAGGCAAGATAAAGATACTAGCTTTGGATACTTTCCTGGTTATAAAGATTTTTAAACAAGACCAAGTATATAAGAACATATTTTATGTGCACATTAATTCTTTGAAGATGTAATATTAACACTCATTTAATTAGTTCTTCCTTCTGGATACTGCTTGGAAAAGTTCTAATCATAAGGCACGACATTGTTTGATTATTTAACCAGACTCGATGGCTTGCTTAGTGGGAAAATCCTTAATTCCATGAGACTTTTGCCAACAACTATCAGTGATATTTCCCTAATACTGTGGTTATGTGAAGAGGAGATACTAGTTATGGTTAACAAAAGCCTGACCAAAAAACTTAAAAGGAATACCTGAGAATGAGAGGTATACAGGGGTCTTTGAAAAGCAGAAATAGATCCCTTAAGGGCCTAAAACACACAAGTGTAAGGCTGTGGTATGCCCAGGAATGACCTGAGAGGTCCCAAACTCTTATTGCTGGCTGATATTGTTGCCCTGTGCAAGCATGAAGGGAAGGCCAAGTCAGAGTTAGAAGCAACTAGAACATGGGAGTGGTTACTCAGTAAACTTAATAATGGTTCAAGGCATTTAAAGAAATCTCTCCCCAAGTATTACGTCAACAATAAACTGAGATGGGATTTCAGTTGTACACAACAACAGATACAGATTTTACAGAACATCCAGGCATGTCAATAAACAAACAGCATCAGCGACAACAAAAATAATAGCAACACACAGTTAAAAGTGTCAAACTAAGGGAGGGAATCTGATTTCTAGAATAGCAGCATTTGTATTACTTATTTTTTCCAGCCTTATTGGGATAAAATTGATGTGTAACACTATGTAAGTTCAAGGTATACAGCCTATTGAAATGATACATTGATATTGCGAAATGATTACCACCATAGCATTAACTACCACCACCATCATACCACATAATTTTTTTTTCCAGGGTGGTGAGAGCATTCAAGTTTTACTCTCTCCACAAATTTCAAGTATATAATACATTTTATTAGCTAATCATTCTATATGTTAAGATCCCCAGGACCTTTTAGTCTTATAACTGGAAATCTCTACCCTTTAATCAACATCTCCCCCATTTTCTCCAAACTCCATCCCCTAATTACCACAATTCTAGTCTGTTTCTTTAAGTTCAAGCGTTTTTAGATTTCATATATAAGTGATACCATACAGTGTTATCATACAGTATTGGCCTTTGTCTGGCTTATTTCATTTGCATTATCCCTTCAAGTTCTATACATGTTGTCATAAATGGAAATTTTTTTTCCTCTGAGTAAGATTCCATTGTACATACACTACATCTTCTTCAAACACATGCATTGATGGACAAACAGCTTGTTTCCATATCTTGGCTATTATGAATAATGCTGCAATTAACATGGAGTGCATATATCTCTTTGATACCCTGTTTTTATCTCTTCTGTATATATACCTAGAAGTGAGATTGCTGGATCATATGGAGTTCTATTTGTAGTTTTTAATTAAATCTCCATACTGTTTTCCATAGTGGCTGTACCAATTTCTATTCACATCAATAGTGCAAAAGGGGTTCCCTTTTCTCTATGTCCTTGTCAACACTTACCTCTTGTCTTTAATCACAACCATTATCACATTGTGGTTTTGATTTGCATTTCCCTCTTATTTAGTAATATCGAGCATCGTTTCATATACCTATTGGTCATTTATAGGTTCTGTTTGGAAAAATGGCCATTCAGTTTCTCTGTTTTTTAATGTTTATTTATTTTTGAGAGACAGAGAGAAACAGAGCTTGAGTGAGGAAGGAAGGGGAAGAGAGGGAGGGAAACACAGAATCCAAAGCCATCTCTAGGCTCTGAGCTGTCAGCACAGAGCCCGTTAAGGGGCTCAAACTCACAAACTGTGAGATCATGATCTGACCTGAAGTTAGATGTTTAACCGACCAAGCCACCCAGGCACCCCAGTCTCTGCCCATTTTTAATCATTTTTCCTGCTATTGAGTTGTATTAGATCTTTATGTAATTTAGACACTAACCCACCATCAGATACATGGTTTTCAAATATTTCCTCCCATTCTACAGGTTTGTCCTTTCATTTGTTGATGGTTTCCTGTGCTGTGCAGAGTTTCTTGGTTTGATGTAGTCCTGCTGATTTTTGCTTTTGTTGCTTGTGCTTTTGATGCCAAATCTAAAAAAATATTCATTGTTAAGATATCTGTCAAGGAGCTTATCCCCTGTTTTCTTCTATGAATTTAATGGTTTTAGGTCTTATACCAAGGTCTTTAATTTTGAATTGACTTTTGTATATTGTATAAGATAGGTGTATAAGGTATATTGTATAAAATAGGTTTGTATATTGTATAAGATAGGTGTTTCATTCTTTTGCATGTCACTATCTAGTTTTCTCAACACCACTTATAAAAGAAACCATCCTTTCCCCCTTATACATTCTTGGCTTCTCTGTCAAATTAATTGACCAGATAAGCATGAGTTTTTTCTGGAGTCTCTATTCTATTATATTGATCTATGTTCCATAGATCTACGATCTATTGTATCTATGCTGATATAATGCTGTTTTGATTACTACAGCTTCGTATTGTAGTTTCGAATCAGAACGTGTGATGCCTCCAGCTTTGCTCTTCTTAAGATTGTTTGGAAGACTATTTTCAAAATGTCCATGCTACCCAAATTTACCTACAGATTCAATGCAACCCCTATTAAAATTCCATTGGCATTTTTCACAGAAATAGCAAAAATCCTAAAATTTACATGAAACCGAAAAAGTCCCCAAAGAGCCAAAATATTATTGAAAATGTCCGTTTTCAGAAAAAATGCATTTTTATATGTAAGATCTTCTTCTAATTTGGGAAAACTGCATAAAGCAATAATTATAAAACTGTTAAAATGACTGTAATGTATAAAAGAGTAATATTTATGGCAATGACAGTGCAAGGAGGAGAAAAAAGAGCTATAATGGAGTAAATATTTAATATATTAATAAATTTGATATTAACTAGAAGTAGATAGTTTCATGTTAAGATGTAAATTATATCCTCAAGGACACAATTAAGAAAATATCTCAAATATATACTAAAAAACAAAAATTAAAATAGTATGCTATAAAATCTCTAATATAAATTAAGGGAAAAATAGAGGAACTAAAATAAATAAGGAACAAAAATAGCATCATAGCAAACATACATCCTAAGGATCAGTAATTACATTAAAAAGTAAATGGAGTAAACACTGTATCAGTCTGGCTTCTCCAAAGAAACAAAATCAATATCTATTAAGACACATTTTAAGGAATTGACTCACATGATTGTGAGGACTGAGAAGTTAAAATTTTGTAGAGCATCCTGGCAGGCAACTCAGGAGCTGATGCCACAGTCCTGGTTTTCAGGAAACCTCTTTTTTTGCTCTTAAGAGCTTCAACATGTTGGATGAGGCCTATCTTTAGTACTGAGGATAATCTCCATTATTTAAATCAATTGACTCTAATGTTTACTATTATATAGCAACACCTAGATTGGTGTTTGATTAAATACCTGGGTACTACAGCCTAGCCAAATTAACTACAATTAACTATCACAGTTCTACCCTAGTTAACTTGGCACACAAATATACTCCTTAAATTATACTTAATCTCCAAATAAAGACAATATTTCTGTTTTACATGATACAAACATCCTGTGAATAACTGATAAAGTACTAACCTCAGGCAAAGTATGTGTTCCTTCCAGTAAGTACCAAGTGCTTACATTTTCATTATAAAAATAGTCCAATGTAATCAATCTGTTACTACTTAGCTGGCTGATTGACCCAGAAAATGGTGCCATATTGACGACTCAGTGTTGGTCTCTGAAGGCAGATTAAGCACCAGTTGCCATAGTGAGGTCAGTGTTGGTGAGTGGTTCCTTGGTTCCTGAGTGCATACATAACTTCCATTCATGACACCATGAATACTTTGTTCTGAGCCCATTGATCAATGACAAAAGTGCCTGGGGGTAAAAGGCTAACTGGTATGCACAGAACACTAGATTATTCAAATCCTTTTCTGCTCAGGTAACACTTTGTTGAACATTCATATGGGACATAAATAACTTCACATTCTTTGCCCAGAGAGGTCTATCTACATAGATCTTTGTGAGATCCTCCTTATCACCAATTTTCTAACTTTGTTCCAAGTCCCTGATCATTCAATCAAATCAGAGGCCGCATCCTATAAATTTATATATACTCATATATCTGACCACTTCTTTTACAGAAATGAATTAGAGACATTGCTTAAGATTCTACCAACTGGAAGGAATTCACCCTGTCTTTCAAGGGTGTCCCAGAAAGAGACTATACTGCTACAGTTGTCCATTTTGGGATAGTGTTTACCTATCATACAGAACCATCTATAAGACCTATAAACCAGGCCCAAAGTTTCTTTCTTAGTAATCCATAAGGAACTCCCTATGAAGCAACTAGTATAGGCCAGAAAAAAGAATATAAGGCAGCAGGAGTGGATACCACGGCTATTTGGGCCATTTCCTCATGTATCTTATTGGTACATTCCAGGCCTACTTGAACCTCACCTATATGAGGTAGGGTTCTATCTGATGATGGCATGTTTCTAAATACATCCGACTTTATGGTATAATGGGTCATACAACACCCAGTTCACAATAGGCATCTCAGATTTTAAGGTAACTTGGCAGCTTAGGGTTAGACATTCAATCTCTACTAAAGCCCAATAGCAAGTCAAAAGTTGTTTCTCGAAAGGACAGTAGTTATCCACAGAGAAAACCGGGACTTTGCTCCAAAATCCTATGGTTCTGTGCTGTAATTTATCTACAAGGTATTGCCAAAGGCCCACAAACAAAATCCAGATTGGACAATGACACTTCAATCATCGTTGGATCTGCTGGGTCATTATGGACCAAGTGAAAGAATATGTTGCATGGCAGCCAAGACATGTTTCTGAGACTTTTCCTGTTCTGTGTCCACTCAAAACTATCAGCTTTTCAGGTCCCTAAGTAAATGGGCAAGAACAACACACTCAGATGATAACTATGCTGCCTCCAAAATCCAAATTGGCCCACTAAGTATTGTGCTTTTGGTTGTAGAAGGGGCCAGATGCAATAACATATCCTTTGTCTAAAAGAATGATCTCAACTTATCCCACACCACTGAATCCTATGGCATACAGAGAGGTCTTTCCCATTAGTCTAGAATATTTGCTACTTCTTGCTCACAAGGTCTAATTACCATAATGTCATCAATGTAATATACTAGTGTGATATCTTACAGGAGGGAAAAGCAGTCAAGATCCCTGTGAACTAAATTATGACATAGGCCTGGAGGGTTGATATAGCACTGCGGCAAGACAGTGAAGGCACATTTCTGCCCTCATGAGCTGAGAGAAAACTCTTCTGGTGGTCTTTACTAACAGGTATCAAAAAAAAATAATCACTTTCCACATCAAAAGTTACATTACATACAAGATAACAGAAGATGTGTTAATTTGCTCTAGCAATAAAGCCAAATCTGTAACAGGAGCTTCATTTGGATTCACCACTTGCTTAAGTTTGTGATAATCCAATATCATTCTCTAAGATCTATCTGTTTTCTGCACAGGCCAAATAGGTGAGTGAAATGAGGATGTGGTGGGAATCACCACCTTGGATTCTTCCAAGTTCTTGACAGAGACACTAATCTCTGCAATCCCTCCAGGAATGTAGTGATGGTTTTGGCTTACTATTTTCCTATTCAAAGGCAGTTCTACTGGCTTCTGCTTGTCATTTCCTACCAGGAGAGTCCTCAATCCACAAATCAGGGAACCCATCTATGATTTTGCCAATTGCTGAGTATGTTCATTCTGGCTGTGCGTACTGGAACTGGAGACACAACTGCAGGATGGGTTTGGGTAACCCCTGGATCCACTGTGAGATGAACTTGAGCTAAAATTCTATTGAGTGCCTGAAATTCATTAGTCCCAAGCCTGATTGTTAGATACAGTGATGTTTGGGTCTCCTGACACAGGAGTAGATGGGCAGCTTCCACTGAGCAGAATTTAGTAGTTTCAATGCTTCCTGCTTCATCAGAATTGGCCCAAGGGACTCCATTCCAACTTCCAAGATCCCCCCCACCCCAAATCAATTACCTCATTTAACAACATACATACACTTTGTAAGGCTGGGAAATAAATTGGTATTGCAATTCAGCCATTCACAGAAAAATGGGGATTTATTCAGAAATCTCAGCTTCAAGGCTATGGTAAATAAAGATTTCTTTCAGTGAAGACAGAATGTCAGGTCATTTATGTAGAGCTCACGGTGATAATATGAAATCCTGAGATCATCCCTTTTTTCCCCTTACTTTTTTTGGGCACCATTTAAGATTAGCCAATCAATCTCATTTTACTAGCTAATTCGACAAAAGTGTTCTAATGTATCAAATACAAGGTCACCCAGAACCTTCTCTTTCATAAATATTTGAATGGGAACACCAATGGTGATATTTTGCATACTTTTGCCACATTTATCACAATATATCCATGTACCCTTTACCAGTGGAAACAGAGTCATTATTTCCTTTAAATCTAAGCAGATTAGAGAACCAATTCCAAAAACCCCAGGACCAAGTCAGAAAACATCCTTAAAATTCTACCCCTCTGGAATTACTCTTAGTACCAAACTCTATATCCCACTCCAACCCAAAGGAAGAAGTTAGATAAAGCTTGTGTTTGTGATAAAATGCACAAAATCCATGATGTCAATAAATGTGCTATGCAAAACACACACTTTAGACTCAAAGACACATGAGTTGGACATGAAAAATAGATCATATAAACAAGCAGGAAAAAATCTGGAGTTTGACAGATATTAGGCAAAACAGACTTTAAGAAAAAGTTGTTGACTAAAGCCAATGAATAGCATTTAAAAGGACTAAAGGGTAATTCTGTCATGAAGACTTAACTCTGAACAACAGAGTCCCAAAATAACTAAACTGGCAGAACTGGAGGGAAGACAAGTAAACATTAATAATTGGAGTACCGCACTTCCAATAATGGAAAGAACAGCAAGGCAGCAGATCAACAAGGAAGGAGAAGACATGAACAATGCTACAACCATATAGATCTTATGTTAGATGAAGAAAAAGCCTCAATAAAAATAATTAAAATTATACCAAGTGTGTTCTTTGAAGACAATACAATTTATTTAGGTATAAATAAAAGAAGGAAATTTGGGAAAATCACAAATATATAGAAATTAAACAATGCACTTCTAAAGAACCAAGAGGTAAACAATGAAATCAAATGGGAAATTAGAAAATTATTTGAGATGAAAACAAAAACACACCAAAAGTCATAAATACAGCAGAAACAGTGTTCAGAATGAAATTGGTTAAGAAGAAAGATCTCTTATCAATGTCCTAAACTTTACTTTTAAGAACTAGGAAAAAAAAAACTAAACCAAGAAGATAATATTAGAATGAAAATATCTAAAATAGAAAACAAAATTGAGAAACTGAATTGAGAAATCAATGCAACCCAAATTTGATTAAATGTAAAGATGAACAAAATTGACAAAACTTTAGCTAGACTAAGCTTAAGAGAGGACTAAAATTACTCAAACCAGAAATAAAAGAGAATATATCACTACTGACTTTATAGAAGTAAAATCAGCATCATCATCTTTCAGAGACTCTTCCAAAAAAGTAGGGAGTTGGGTAGGACATTACTCAAACAATTACAGGAAGCATGTGTCACCTGATATTAAAAAGAAACATAACATTAAAAAAAGAAACTATGAATAAATATCTCTTTCAGCGGTACCTGCATGGCTCAGTTGGTTCAGCAGCCCTGACTGGATTTTGATTCAGGTCATGAGCTCAGGTGGGGGCTCTGCACTAACAGCATGGGGCCTGCTTGGGATTCTCTCTCTTCCTCTTTCTGTCCTTCCACCACTCATGCACACACATCCTTTAGTGCATGTGCCTGCTCTCTCTCTTTCTTAAACTTAAAAATATCTTATAAATGTAGATGCAAAAATTCCCAACAAAATACTAGCAAACCAGTTCAAGCAACATATAAAAAAAGGTTATATGATATGACCAAGTGGGAGTCATTTCTAGAAGGGAAGGTTGATTTACCCCCCCCCCCCCGAAAAATCAATACACCATAGTAAGAGAATAAAAGACAAAAACATATGATACCCTAGACATAATAAAGTCATTTGACAAAATCCAAAACACTTTCATGATAAAAACACTTACCAAACCAGAATTAGATGAGAGCTTTCTCAACCTAATAAGGGGCTTCAATAAAAACCAAAAACTAAAATAGCCAACATCATAATTAATGCTGAAAGACTAAATACTTTCTCCCTCATATAAGGAACAAGACAAGGATATCCTTGTACTAAAGATTCTAGTCAGGATAATCAGAATGAAAAAGAAATAGAAGTTCTAGGAATTGGAAAGAAAAAAAAACTATCTTCTGTGTTCACATGATATGATCTTTTATCATATAAAAGATCATGCACAAAAAATATAAATATAAAAAATATATTTATAAAATTTGTAAAAAATAAAATATAAAAATATTTATAAAATATAAATATAAAATATATTAAAAATTAGACTAATAGGCTGTACAATAAATTTGCAAGATACAAGATCAATATATACATTCCATTATATTTCTATGCATTGTTACTGGTAAGTATTCCTTTCCTGAGGTCTGGAGCAGGGTGTCTGCAATCTACAGTCCCTGTGGGTTATATCCGATGGGCTCTGTATTTGTGAATAAAGTTTTATTGGAACACAGTCATGCCCATTGCTTGACATATTGTCTATGGCTTTTTTCCTGTTACAATGATAGAGTTGAGTACCTGTAGCAGCGATTTTACGGCCTTCACAGCCTAAAAATTTTTATTATATAAACTTTACAGTAAATGTTTGCTGTCTTGCAGGGTCTAGAGTCTAGCATTTTTCTCTCTTAGAAAGATGACCAATTTGAAAAAGCTCCCACTACTGGTCATTTGTAAATTGTTATAATAAAATATATTAAGATATCATCCTAGGTTGGAACTTCATGACTATTTTCTAAAGTAAACCTAAATTACTATAATGGTTTTTGTAATGCGCTTATCAATTCTATTTTTAATTTACTTATCCATGTGCCAAATATTTATTGAATGACTAGTATCTGTCTATGACTTCCTTAAGGGAATCTATGCAAATACATTATTGTTCTTGATTTGATGTTAAAGAATTTGCATTCTAATGGAAAAGACAGGAGAGTAAAACAGTGTGATATGTGTGTGGTAAACATACTCCTAGGGAGGCTGTGGAACTGCAGGGATGTAAATTGATAGAAATCAATTCCTGAACAGAGGTAAGGGGTAAAGAGGTAAGGAGATCTCTTAGATATTAAAAATGAACTGAAGGGGCACCTGGGTTGGGCATCCAACTTCAGCTCAGGTAATCATCTCACTGTTCGTGAGTTCGAGCCCCTCATTGGGGTCTGTGCTGACAGCTCAGAGCCTGGAGCCTGCTTCAGATTCTGTGTCTCCCTCTCTCTCTACCCCTCCTCTGCTCATGCTCTGTCTCTGTCTCAAAAATAAACATTAAAAATTTTTTAAAAATTAACTGTAATTTGTGACAACATAAATTATAACAAAAAATGTTTATGTCACATTGCAAATGAGGTTATATTGGAGGCAGAAAGTAACTGTGATGGAGGAAATATGAGAAGAGTATAGTCAAGTTCAAGTCCTAAGGAATAGATGAGATAGTGGGAATGGTGGATTAGGTGAAGAAAAAAATAAGGAAAAAAGATAAGGCCTTGTGATGATTATAAATTGGAGATGAAGAAAAAAGATATTTATGATAACTCAGGTTCTGTTTTTAAAAATCTGGTAGTTGATTGTGACTTTATTCACATTGATTAGAAAAGTGCAAGGGGAAAAAAAACAAGCTTTCAGAGACCGAGGAGATGGTTCAAAGGGTCAAATTCAGTCAGAAGATAAGTTCTGGAGAGTTAAGGCATAAAGTTGCAATTATAGTTAACAGTTAAGGATACTATATTTTTAAAAAGACAAAAAAAAAAAAAAAAACAGACTTGCAGAATAAGAGCTTAGGTTCTGAGCCTTATTGCAGGAGAGAAATTGAGTACATGTCTAAGTGGAACTGATGCTTTATATTTGGATTCATTCATTTGTTCAAAACAAATAATGTGCTATACACTACCTAGTGTTAGAGTAGATAAATAGAAACAGAAAAACTATTTTGGCAAAGTAATCCAAGCAAGTAATTACAATAAATTGTGATAAATCTTTCATTTCCGTGTTTAAAAAATGATGTTCTTATTGGTAAACATCCAGAGCTCGTATCATCCTTTTGCCCAAAACACTTCTATGGTCCAGGGGTGGGGAGAGTCCGGCCTTTGCAGATTCTTTGATTCTCAGACATAGAAGACCCTCAGTTTTTTGTTTGTTTTTTGTTTTTTTGTTTGTCACTTAACAGGTGGAGAATTCAAAGCCTCTCCTGGTAAGAGGAACAATAGTTACTGTTTTAAAGAGAATTTCTCACAGCTGCCAAGTCCACCCCAAAACCATGCTTGTGAACTAAAACTCCGGAGAAATCCCAGAAAAGCACCTATGATGCTTCCAGGCAAAAGTCAAATATGCTCATTCTCAAACTGCCAGACCCCAGCAAGACTGCACTGAAAATCTTGAATTCAAAACTTACTCAGTAAACACTTTAGTAAGACCTCATGGATTCTTCGTGCTCGTTTATAGTAACCATGATCATTGGAGGCATTATTTCAATACTCTTTCACTATTATAAATTTCATATCTATCAAGGGCTATAATTAATGACTTCACATTGGGCAATAACAATGGGCTTCTAATTGCGATATAACCTGTAGACTTGCAGACAATGGCAGAAGGTATATCAGAAAATAGATGTTTTAAAATTTCATTCTCCACCTTTTATTTAATGACTATTTAAAAGACCGTGCAAACCAAAATTGTTAAGATCTAATACTACTGGATCTCAGAGCCATCTTGAATACTTCCAAAGAATACCAAGGTTTAATGCTTCTTTTGATGAAAACAATACCATGCCCTCTTATGATGTTTTCTAGGAAGAGTAATTCCTATACTATTTTGATACCTCTGAAAAAGAGAGAAGGGGAAATGGCAGCTAGCTCAAGATGGAAATTTTGGATTGATACCTCAAAATGGAAATTTTGGATTGATACCTGTTCTCACAGTTAGTTACTATTAAGAATTTGATCTTGGGATGGAAAAAAAATTAAAAACCAGTAGACCTAAGGTAAGTCTAAGACAAGACAAATTGTAGGCTGCCCTCATTAATGTGTACATGCTCAGAGGCTCTGGAAATCCAGTTAATAACCTTGGGTCAGTGAAGAAGAGAACTCCCCTTGACTTTATAGAGGTCATTTATGTTCATCCCAACTTATTAAGGTGAGAATAATGATCAAACCAAAATTTTCTGCAGTGAAAAGGCTCAAGAACTAAATAGAATAGTCTAGAGTGTGCCTTTTACCCATGTGCAAGCAGAATTGTATTCGTTACATAAATCTTATTAACCAAAACAAGTACCAAAGAAATGTTAAACATAGAACATAATGTACTATCAGCATTATCATACAATATGTAAAAGAAAATTATGCTCACATATATAACATATGTTCAGCTATTTCCAGTTACCAGTATAATTCAAATGAAATTCATAACACCTTATCAACCAGTCAAAACAAATACAAAATCCCTAAGAGACTTATTATATTGTTGTATACTTTTATTACAGGTTTTGCTTTAAATTTCAGAATGTAATGGATTTCTAAAATAGTAGAGAATAGATCTATAATCAAAACACTGGATATAATGATGGGCATCGAAGCTCTTGTCCACTTGAAGGAAAATACACCTAAGAATAATGGGATAAATGGGTAGAAAGAGGGAAAGTTTCTCTATAACCCTAACTCCATACCATTTGAGTATATACCTATTTAAACTACCTGGGAGGCCAGCCCAGCCTAGCTCCCAATAATTGAGGTAGCAAGCCCTAGAGAAATAGATCATAATATACCTTTATTGCCTAACTTTGTCTTTTCAAAGGAACCTATTTAATGGTAGAATAGCCCGTATATAGAAGCCTTTCCCTGGTGAGCATCAGTATAGAAGGGGGAGAGGCTAACTGGGGAAATGTGGATTCCATCCCCATTTGTAGGAGGAATGGGAATCTTAAGGGTTTTCATTTTTTAAAACATGTGTACAGAGTTCATCGTATCAGTAAAGCCCTTTAATTTCCTTGGCACTATGCAAATAATGATTCCCTTATTCAAATAGAGTCTTCTGTACCCTGAAGCACAGAGCCAACTCAAAAATACGAGGAAGTAAAAATTGAAAGTCCAAATATTGCCCTTGCAATGTAAATAATGCTAATAATGATAACAACAAAGGGTGGTTATTTTTTCTCCTTACATATACTTTTGATGACTGTTATTAACCGAGTGTTACTATAATTCATGTATATATGATAAATAGCACACAGTTGAGCCTGTATCTTCACATACTGCTGTTGTGTATATATTATATAAAATATGTATGTATGGATAACCAAACTAAGGTGTAACCATACAATAGATAAGTACTCAGCAATAAAAATGAATAAACTATTGATATGTGAAACAGCATGGATGAACGTCAAAAGCATTATACTAACTGAGGGGCACCTGGGTGGCACAGTCTGACTCCTGATCTCAGTTCAGGTCATGATCTTGTGGTTCGTGAGTTCAAGACCCGCATTGGGCTCAGTGCTGACAGTGTGGAGCTGGCTTGGGATTCTCTCTCTCCTTCTGACTTTCCCCCACTGGTACTCTCTCTCTTTCTCTCTCTCTCTCTCAAAATAAATAAACTTAAAAAAAAGCATTATGCTAATTGAAACACACATCCATAACAGACTACATACTACATGGCTCTGTGCACTTGACATTCTGGAAAATTTAAAACCATACAGTCAAAAATCTCTCAATGGGTGCTGGGGATTTGAGGAGGAAGGAGATGGACTACAAAGGGGTACAAGGACAGTATTGGGGACTGTTACAGAATACATTTGTCAAAATGCATAGAACTGTATATCCAAAAATGAATTTTATTATATATAAATTATATCTAAGTACAGCTGAATAACTTCTAGAAGTTAGGGCACATATCTGTTTTGCTTGCTTTAAATATGCAACAGAAATATTGAAGTTTTGTAAATGTGCTTGTCAATGATAATGATGCTGATATTGGTGATGATTAGCATCCTCCAAGGCTCACTGGAGAAAACATGGAGGTCTTAATGACAAACCAAAGTTTGTTTTTCCCCACCTGAATACATTATAATTTCAGGGACTTTTTTTTTAGCTAGAATTCAGTAGTGATATAGGCTTGAGTGTACAGCTTTCCTTTCTACAGTTTCCCAGTGGGTCAGAGGTTTCACATTGACACTGCTCCAATGCCTCTGACAGACCCCTCCACCCAACTTGTTTTTGCTTCTAGCAATGTTCACCTTCAAACTAGCCCAAAATTAGTGGAAAAGTTATCGTCGGCTATAAAGAAAAACAGATAAAGAAACCGATCAGCATATAATCATAGGCTTGACAAAATCCCCCAGTTTTTAACAATCTATTTTTAATGTACTCAGAGATTTAGATGTTCTTCTGGGAGTTGTATAGGAATATTCTTCCTTCAAATAGTCTGTCATCCTCCTGACTCAAAATGATAAGCTGGCATATTTTTAAAAATAAATGGTAATGTTTACAACTTAAGTATTATTTATAAATAATTAATCCTTGTTTAAACTTAGTTTTAGAGCTAGGGGTTTGTAGACGTTTTATTTACAGCAGTTTTTTTCCATTGAAAGGCCCCACCGTTTTATTTAGTTGGTTTGACTAGATTATATTTACATGCACTTTGGACTTCTATCAGTTAAATGCTGTAACACTACTTCTGTTTATGTGATGATGAAGTGGTTACATTTAAATATTTTTTTTATTTGTGGTGCCTGTCCACAAGGTAGACTTGATATTATTGTTTATCCAACTGAAATAATAAATTTAAAGAGGAAGGGGATGAAGTCTGAAAAACAACAACAACAACAACAACAACAGAGTAGATGGTATCTGAAGGAAGTTATACCATTAGGAGAATACACTAAGATTTTGAGAAGGAGATAGGACACTAAAATCTATAGGCTAAGGAAAATGATCCCTTCCCACTCCTAGAACTAAAAGTGTCTTAAGGTAGATATTAAGCCATATTTTAAAATTCAAAAAATAATTAAAAGAAGTCAAGAAATATGTCAAAGGTCTCAATGTTTTTCACCAAAGGAGGATAACTTCTACATTTATTCATGCATTATATGCCTTCAAATGTGTTTAATTGACTAAAACCAAAAAATATATCAGGACAACAGATCTGTATCTTAATGCATAAGCAGTTAACCCGCCCCTGTCACAAACATGACCAGAACACCTGCTGCATACAAGATGCTCTAATAGCCTGGGTCTTATTGTTAATTAGGTTACAATCAAAATCTTTTACAGTGGAGTGACCTTTAAAGTATGATTTCTGGTGCCCACCAGAGCCATAGAATCAGAAGGTCCTAAATGTGGAGTCAGGGAATTTGAATGTTTTTACCAATTTCTCTACCCCCTTACCAACATATAACAACACACTTAATAACCATGAATAAGCTGATGGTGGTAATCACTGACTTAGTTTTGAAGGTAAATTCTAGTTTTGAAATTCTTTAGATATATGATAAATGTAACAAAGAAGAGTGCTCTAAGCCAGTGCTTCAGGCCATTTTCTGCCTACAGTTCATTAACTCTCTACTGGCATGATTTATACCATCACATTCATTTAGCCTTTAGTTCCTTTTAGTTAGCCACAATGGACTCGGTCTTTTAAACTTTGCTTTTATGACCTATATATCTACCTATTTGACATTATGTCCAGTTCAGACCACCTACTTTTTCATAAAAGCCACCAAAAGCTTAGCATATTGACTGAAGAAAGATAAAAATCAGTGATCTGAGAACAAACATTATTCCTTTATATAAAATACCAAAATTGTGAGCCTTCAGGCTTTTTCCCTTCTGTTATTTAGGAAGACATCCTGATATATACCAGCTGAAAACTTTTAAAACTCTATCCTTTTAATCTTATGCTCCGAGAATGATCTGCAAATTCCAATACCAAATTTATGTTGGCCTTGTAGATGCCAAAGAATTTCTTAGAGATACAATCATTCTGGCACTGAAGTTCTGCAGATGATTCCTTGGAAGAAAATTAAACAAGACAGTTATCTGAACATGTTTAAATTACCTTTTTAGGAATTTTGTTGCACTCAAGGACAGAGTTCTACTTTGAGGGTTTTCTTTAACAATGTGAGAATTTGCAAAAAGGAAAAAAAAATTAAGTAGAAACTGATACAATCTAAACTCTCATTCTAGAACAGATGTCTGTGCAAATACCAAGCATGAGAGGATGATAGAATGTGGTTTGTTACCCCAAATAAAAAGCACTAAATCATTTAACCCATTTGAGCCTTTTCTCAGTCAGAATATGCAACATAATTCTTATTTTAATGGCTTCAAAATAATTTACATTTTTCCTGCACACTAGATGTCCAATGAAGGTTTACAAGCAGGCTGTAGCTTTCATAGTCACTCAAGGACCCAGAGTGATGCTCCTCCCCATCTTGACCGATGATTAGAGCAGGAAGTTGGGAATGTAAATTTTGCAATGGCTCTTAAAACTCCTAGAAACACAGGATATCCATTCTTCTGCTCATGTTTCCCTGGAGAAAGTACATCAAGTGGCCCTACCTCTAAAGGGAGCAGAAAAGGGCAGTCCTGCCATGTGCTCAAGGAAGAGGAGAATGAATTATGTGCCAAACCGTGAGACCATTACAGAACCAAGGCCATACTTTTCAAGAGTTTGGAGAAAGGCATCGCATAATTATAGGCTCTGATGATGACACAGAGACCTAGTGAAACAACAGCCTAGGGAAGTGCTGAGTCACAAGCAAAGAAGCATATGCAATGACCCAAGTCATCTGTGAAAGGGAGGGTAGGTCGAGAGCCTCTTACAATCAAAGCCAGTAAATATGGAAGGATGAGGGCAGATGGAGTAAGCTTAGAAACAGAATGGAAAATGGGACTTGAAGTATTTTTCTCTCCCAATTCATGGTCAAATATAGGAAATTTCTAGGGTGTCTTGGATTTCAAGTGGAGGTATAGTCAGAGCAACTAGACATTGTGTAGGCTCTATTGTAGTACATTTTTACTATCATACCAATGTTATGTAAGCTCAAAACTGTCCAATGGATTAATTAAGTAATTAATGGTGAAAGTAGTCACATTAGCATTCAAAACAAGAATTTAAAATAATGTAGTAGCCACTTCAAAATCAGGATTGGCCATTTTTAGATTTACATTACTTGGCAGTCAAGGTAACGCTGTTTGATCATTGCTACTGAAGTTCAGAGGCTAACATTTATTCCCATCTATGGGATTAGTCCTTCTCCCACCTACGAAAAAGTAAATGTTGAATGATTGGGGAAGATGAATACCTGTTAATTGTGGTTTTTAACATTTTAATTAATAACTATGCTTCAGGGATCATGCAACAAGATGGATATGACTAACACTACCCTTAAAATACCATAAAAAATCTCCAAAATAAGGGCATGATATGAAGAATCACCAAGGTCTTAAACAAAAAATTAAAATACTCTCTCCCAGTCTCATTTCTACCTCAAATCCTTTCTTTAAACATACAAAGCAGGATAGAATATATCGGTCTTCTTCACTAGACTGAGGACTCATTAGGGCTAGGGATTAGGACTTTTTTCTGGGTTTCCCCAGACCACTTTTTTTAACATAAAAACAAGCAGTATTTTTTTTCCTTTTTGTAGAAGGGATATTTATGAAGACTTCTGTGACTTGCCTGGCAAGTAAAATGTGGGTAGGAATTAACATCACATCATTTCTGGGCAGAAACTTTAAGCATCAGTATGGGCTTTACCATATGTCCTTCCCCACTGCCACAATAAATGGTAATGTTCTAGACAGAGATTCTACTAATCTGGATTTCCAAATTAAAATCATGTGGAACAAGGCCTCAACTGACTAGCAATGAACATGAGTGAAAAGTATTCTCTGTTCTTATGAGCAACTAATGTATTAGTATTGCTACCTCAGCATACACTAGCCTAGTCCTGACATATGCAGTACATTCAGAACAAAGCAAAAGGCTTCCAAGAACAACAAAATGCTATTAAGAAAAACAATAGTTGAAATAGAATCCACAAACTAAAGCCTGTGCCTTTTTTATTTATAGCTCATTTCTGAGACTCAAGTTTAGATTCTGAATATAAGATCTGAAGGTCAGAAAAGTCAGAAAAGTTCAGTCACTTGGTCAATTTCACAAAGGACTTCAAAATCCATGATCTTTCCATTGTCCCATGTGTCATGGAGATTCTTATTTTGCATAAAAGAAAATGGAGATTGGGGAAGTTAATTGGTTACCTCTTCATAACTGAGCTCAATCGACTCCATGTCTGGTGTTAACTCCACTACTATAGTAAGAATACCTTTGTTTTTGGAAAAGGCACTTGATTTTATATTCTAGAAAAGTAATACAGCTGACTTTAAGTTATCCTACGTGCATACTTTCCATTCTCTTATCCTTTCCACCTTCTGTGCATGTGAATTGAAACATTAGCTCTGCCTCTTAGTAACCATATGAACATAAGTCAAATACCTATAAAGTGGTGATAAATATGTAAGTCCCCAGCACACTGTAAGAAAGAAGACAATTCATAAATTTTTATTTCTGTCCTATGTGTTCTATGCAAGAGTCCATACTGATGAAGATGAATATAGCCGGGGCACCTGGGTGGCTCAGTTAACCATCTGACTTCAACTCAGGTCATGATCTCAAGGCTATTCATGAGTTCAAGCCCCACGTTGGGCTCTATGCTGGCAGGCAGAGCCCTCTTTGGATCCTCAATCTCCCTCTCTCTTTTCCTCCTCGACTTGTACTCTCTCCCTTTCTCTCTCTGAAAAATAAACTTTGAAAAAAAAAGATGAATATAGCCAAAAATATGAGCAGTCACAATTAGAAATGGGCTTCAAAAAATGTGGGTAAGAATGTATTTTCACTTCCTTTGGCACCCATTCATCAAGAAAAGGTATTGCCCTATGACATCAAAGTTGAGAATTAGGCAGATTGGATTAAATATTCTCATGTTAACATTTCAGAGGTGTTGGGGGAAAAGGCAAGAATTCTACTTTCTCTTCTGTATTAAAAAACTAATTAAACTCCAGAAATTTCCTGAATCCACTCCAGGTTAAGGAAGCTGATTGACAGTACTCCAGGGTTTGAGAATACCTGACAGTTAAGTAGAAAAGTCAGGAGTCTGTTTCAGACTGGAGGTTCACAGTCTGTCACTCAGGCTCTACTCAACAGGGCTCAAAGAAAATGAGAGATGCCCTAATGGGTTTTCTGGCCCCTATTGAGATCAAAGGCAGTAGGTAACTTGGCTAGCCTTTCTTCTCTGTCTTTCCCAATCCTCCTGCCCTTCAGATGATTCATCTGAGCCCATAATCAAGGATTTTGGGGGCCTGAGTGAATTTTGCTATAACCCTGAAAAGGAGAAAAAAATAGTGCACTTAAAGGGAAAATAGTTATCCTCAAAAGGACATTCAATATCCATATTCTATTAGCAACCTTGCCTACCCTTCTATACATTCTATAATCTGGTAATGGATCTACTTGACATTTATAAAAGACATCTATGCTGTATCATGTTCTTCCCTCTGGGAGATATTTATAAAATTGCAAGAATGCTTCCTCTCTATCATGTCTAAGAGAATACTAGAAATTACAAGTAGAAGTTATTGTATTATCTATTAATTCTCAGTGAAAAAAATTTTCAGCCCTAATTTTTTTTTAATATCAGCTTCCTCTAGTATACCATCCTCTTCGTTTGGATGAAACTGGGACTCCGCCATTGCTCTTTGCTGCTATACTCCTAGGTCCTCCCTTTGCTCAGGCTTTTCTTCTCTGAAATGAAGTCAGCACTTCAAACCCTGTAGAAAGTAAATGTATCTGCTATCTAAAGTTTCTTCAGTTTGCAAGCAGAAGATATATGGGTTATTTAATTCCCATTTCTATGCCTACAAAAGTACACTACCATCTTCTACTTGTTCCACAGTAGGAATATATCTGATTTATCTTTTGCTTTTTACACTAAATGGGAAGGCTTCAAGCCAGGTCTTTCATTCTGGAAAATGCTTATCTTTTATTGGAGGAGAATTCTTTTTGTTAATGCTATTCTAAAACTCTCCACCTTGTGAAAACTGGTTCAACTGCTGGCCAGGTTGAGTCATATAAAGTGGTTACCATGGTGGCTAGTGACTTAATGAAAAAGAATCAGTGGGCTGCATTTTGGACCAGCAAATCAGGTCAGAAAGAAAATAACCTTTCTTTTCTGTAAGCTTCAGTCATTTTAGTTCAGGCCCTGTCTAAAGTCTTTACATCATTCTGAAAGATTCAATTGTCAAGCACTGAAGAATCTATCTATCTTCGCTCTCCTACAAGACTCCTTTATGGACTCCTAGATTCCTGATGAAGCCAGAGGGTTCAATAATTATTATGTCTATATTTTGTTGCTTCCAACAAAATATGAATTGAAATCTAGACTTTTTCTCCCCCCCCACCCCTAAGATATTATGGTATAGTTTCTTTCAGGTGGCTAGCTCATTTTGTTTGGTGCTAATGAATCAAGGGTTATAAAATCAAACCCAAGTCAATCAGTTAAGTTTGCCTGTGCTTAGAGTTCCAGATACCCTGCACTGAATAAGAATGTAAATGAAGTACCATCAGTGGACAAACAGCCAAAAGTACTTGCTTTCCAGATGGAAGGTTAATAACTTCATTTATATGCATAAAGAGAATCACTAAGATGTTGAAATTTTTCCATGAATAGACAGTCTCAACTCTTCACATAACCTGTACATAGTTCAACACTCTTAAAGCAAGGCATTTTATTTTCTATAATCTTAGAGCTAGAAGTCATCTCAAGAGGTCTTTGGATCTGGCTCCTTGCCTTCCAACAGGTGAATTTGAATTTTATTCATTGCTTAGCTCACTCCTTCTGGAGATGGAAAACAACCAGCAAGCCCTTTCTTAGTGCCCTTTAATATTCTTAAAGACAAAGTCATTCCTTTTTCTTCTCATTTCATTAATCATAATATGCACTTTTTAGAATTCCAATTACATATTTAATGTATTTATCTTCATTTTTAGAATTTTTTAAATGTTTGTTCATTTTTTGAGAAAAAGAGGGCACATGGGAGGGGGGTGGGCAGAGAGGGAGGAAGACACAGAATCCAAAGCAGGCTCCAGGCTCTGAGCTGTCAGCACAAAGCCTGATGCTGGGCTCGAACCCACAGACTGAGAGATCATAACCTGAGCCAAAGTTGGCTGCCTAACTGACTGAGCTCCCCAGGTGCCCCTAATTTATCTTTTTTGCCCTGATTTTGTAGAGTCACTACAATAAACACAACAATTTTTCTTCCTGACCCGAGTCTACAGTGACCCCATAGAGGATCATGAAGTGAACTCTGAAGAAAGTAACTCATTTAAATGTGTTCATTGGATTATTGAAATATATATATGTATGTATGTGTGTGCATATATTATATATATATATATATATATATATATATATATTTTTTTTTTTTTTTATGAAGAATGGCACCTTAAGGCATTCATCTATTTACATCCCATTATTAGCTTCTCTGAGGATTAGAAGTGGTATCCTTAATAATGTCAACATTTCTTAATGGAACTAGAACCATTTTATAATGCAACTGTTATTCATTTGTTGCAAAGATATTTCCACCAACAATCATCATTGCCCCATATAATGGGAATAATATGCCAAACTGGAAACAGTAGAGGGAGGTGGCACATGTCCCTTTAAAAAGGGACATCATACATGGCACAGCTGCACTTGATTTAAAGGCTCCCATAGCTAAAATGTTTGCCTGAGAATTGAGTCTTGGGTAAGCATTATTTGCAGAATAAATAAAACAAAGTCCCGATCTGTTAGCCACATAGATAATTTGACCTGTAGTATTACAATGCTATTAAAAAGAAACCTAAACAGCCTGAAAATAAGCCATCAGACAGAAACATTTTAAATAGGACCTAATAAAAAATAGAGAATGTTCCATCTGAGACCAGGAAAAGTAGCAAATTTTAACTTAAAATCAAGGAGTGACCACTGTTGCAGATGGAAAAGAGCATAAGTGTCAGTAACAACTGAAAAAGAACTTTTGACAGAAAATGAAAGATTAAAAAGAATAGAAGAAATATCAGTCACATAAGGGCAAAACCCAGAGTCTGAATGTTCATAATTCCTTCTTTTACCTCCAAAATTAGAGAGCACTACTTCAGGGTTATTCCAGCGAGGGTGAGAGAATCTCCTATGGCTACTCTGCAAGTTAGATTTGCTCTGTTTGCTTTGTTTCACAGGCAGAAATGGGTCTTCTATACCCATAGAGAATGTAGGCTTCATTGTTGTTGGCCAGCTAGTGGGACAACACGGGTCACTTATTAGATTGTTATCTAATCCTCAGTTTGTGTATGGATGCCATTATTCCAACAATGCCAGGGCCATTATTTTTATTACTTTGTTGAGAATTTGGGTGATAAATCTGTAGATGGTTAAGAGCATTCCAGGGCTGTTCCCATTAGTGACATCAATGATTCCTTAAAATCCATTTTTGTGATATTTAATTAAAATCCACATGTCTATCAGTATAGAAAATATTAACTAAATGAAATTGAATTTAAGAAGGCTTCTTTGCAAATAAATCATGGGTCCAGATCTCCACTGGGTAGACAGGAGCAATTAGGCAGAAACTTTAACCTTGACTCTCTGCTCTTAACCCTCAGTGAATCCTTTTGCACTTCCACTGCAGAAGCAATAGCATTTCTTCATGCTCACAAAACTTGCATGCATTTGGATTGCTCAAGTTATTTACATGAAATACACCTTTCATAAAATACAGTGTGTGTGTGGGTGTGCACGCGTGTGTGTGGTATGAGGAAGGTTTTATTTGTCAAATTCCTATTTACTCTAAAGGTTGGATTAAATGTTATCTTTTCACTTTTTTGATTTTTTAATTTTGAATTCCAGTTAACACATGGTGTTCTATTAGCTCCAGGTGTACAATATAGTGATTCAATAATTCCATACATCATTGGGTGTTAATCACGATAAGTACACTCCTTAACACCCATCACCTATTTCACCCATCCCCTATCCCCATCCCCTCTGGTAACCATCACTTTGTTCTCTGTAGTTAAGAGGTCATTTCTTGATTTGTCTTTTTTTTTTCCTTTATTTGTTTCTGAAATTCCACATATGAGTGAGATCATATGGTACCTGTCTTTCTCTAACTTATTCCTCTTAGCATTATACTCTTCAGCTCAATGCTGTTGAAAATGGCAAGACTTCATTTTTTAGTGGCTAAATAATATTTCATTGTGTATGTACACACACACACACACACACATACACACACACACACACACACACACACACACACACGGCTTCTTCATTCAACTACTGATGGCATCTGAACTGCTTTGACAATTTGGCTATTGTAAATAATGCTGCTATAAACACAGGGGTGTGGGGCGCCTGGGTGGCTCCGTCGGTTAAGCGTCCGACTTCAGCTCAGGTCACGATCTCGCGGTCCGTGAGCTCGAGTCCCGCGTCAGGCTCTGGGCTGACAGCTCAGAGCCTGGAGCCTGTTTCCGATTCTGTCTCCCTCTCTCTGCCCCTCCCCCATTCATGCTCTGTCTCTCTCTGTCTCAAAAATAAATAAACGTTAAAAAAAAATTAAAAAAAAAATAAACACAGGGGTGCATGTATCCCTTTGAATTGGTGGGTTTTTTTAATTTTGGGGGTAAATACCCAGTAGTGTGATTACTAGATTGTAGGGTAGTTCTATTTTTTTAATTTTTTGAGGAACCTCCATACTGTCTTCCCAGTGGCTGCACCCGTTTGCATTCCTACCAACCGTGCACATGAGTTCCTTTTCCTCTACATCCTCGCCAATACTTGACATATCTTGTGGGGTTTTTTTTAACTCCTTTAGGTGTAAGATTAGGTTGTTTGAGATTTTTCTTTCTTCTTGAGGTAAGCCAGTATTGCTATAAACTTCCCTCTTAGAACTGCTTTTGCTGCATCCCATAAAGGTTTTGGGACCATTATGCTTTAATTTTTGTTTCCATTCACTTTTTGATTCCTTCTTGGATTTCTTAATTGGACCACTCATTGAGTAAATGCTATCTTTTTAAATAAAACTTTCACTGACAACTAAGTGACCCCAGAGTCCTTTGGACTCTCATAATTTGGTCATTCTTCTAATCCTCAACAGTCATCTAAATACAACATAATTCTTTACAGAGTCCATGGAATGGTTGAGGGCAAAGACAGAATTATTTAATCACCAGTATAATCCTGGATTTTACCACAATATATAGCATATGGGCACTCCCATGTATGTTAGCATGGGCTGAATACATGAATGAGTTTTATCCCAATATTGCCGAGCTAGCCCAACAATTATTACTGGCTCCTGAATATCAAATTGCTAACATGCACTACAGTCTTATAAACAAGATATATTTTCTGTGCTCCTTAGTCTTTTATTCTGAACTACATGTCTTGACCAGCTGTCTTTAAGATGCACATCAGAAACAAGGGATACAGATATCCATCTCATGTCCTGAAGACATGCATATGCATGTATGTGTGTGTACAAACATTTATATGTGTATAGATAGATATTCCTTATTTTCTACATAAGGACATATTCAAATTCATACCCAAATTACCTTGTTAGTGGCCTTCCCTGGTCTCTAATCAAGGTATTTCACATTCCTTTCTCTCTTCTTTGATCTAGTAATGTTCGTTAGCCTGTATTATGTTGTGGTCCTTCTTGTCTAGGTTTTTTTTGACACTAACATCTGAGGCCCCTACAGCAGCTGATTGACCAAATGTCCTTCTGCTTTAAAAGTCTAACTATATATATCAAGTTAAAGTTATTTTTTGGCTAGAACACTATATAGGTGATATTTTGTCCTCATTTTGTCATATTGGGAGACACGTCATAGCAATTTGTGCCATTAGGAGTGATGCTAAATTTAGTCATTCTGATAAGATGATATCTGACAATTGACCCATTATGAAGGTAAGTTTATTACATTTTTAATAAGTATTTGAGTTGATGCTTTTAGATTAGGATAAACTGATTTTCATTGTCAACATCAATTATTACAGTAGATGTTATGAAATAATTTTCCTAGTTTTACCATTACTTCTCTATTTAGGAGTTGATAATTTTCTTGAAGAGTTTTCCCTTTGCTCTGCTTAATTTTTAAGTCTCCTTCCTCCAACAGTAAGATACTATGTCCTTATTAATATGTTTAGACACTTGATTCAAAAACCATATATTTAAGATTGGTACACTAATAGCATCAAGACAAAATCTACACATAGTAAAATATCTCTTAATACTTTTTAAGATTAGTAAAGTTCCAAATATGTGCTCAGGGATCTAAATCTTTTCTTTGTACTCATTTGATTTACACTTAGTATTATTTATATTTATATACAGATTTGGTAGGTTTGTCTCCTTTATCCATATGAATATATAAGTGTTTTTTAAATAAATATTAATCTAGTTCAAAATCTCAAAACCATATAAAAAGACCTATATTGAAATCTTATGTTTTATCACTTTATCTTTACTAAACTTCCACAGTCTCTTTTCATTAGATTTTATATTATGTGTATAAAATTATCTGGAGATATATACACACATATCCTGCCTGGTACTTAACGTTGTGGCTCATGTAAAATCTTTTATGTAGCTCTCATTTTCTCTAGTGTTTTGGGTTTTTTTTCCTTTGAAACTACAGTTCCAATATTGCCTCAGTTTGTAACTTGCTGCTGTCAAGTCCAATAAGTATCTAATTTCTTTTTGACAGGATAATTTTCCTAGAAGCTCTGAAGACTGTATCTTAAACTCTAATAGTTTTAATAGGGTATATTTTGTAGTCTGTTGCCCTGCATTAATTTTCCTGGTTACATGCTAGATGCTTTCGAGGTGTATTTTTGAACAACCATATTCTAGAGAATTTTCTTTCATTGTAATCATAGCCAATGGATTTATTTTAGGGACTCCAGTTACATGTATGTTAGAAATTCATTGCCTATTTTCTGTATCTTTTCTTCCCATTTTTACTTCATTTCACTTCTAAGGTTGATTTTTCACATCTTTTCTTGATACTATATTTTTAATCAAGCCTATGGTCTCTTGAACATTGTAAATTTCTAAGAATAAAATCTTTTCATTGTTGAAACTGAGCAACTTTTTCATTAGCCTCCCCACTTTTTTGGTCCAATTATTACATTTTGAATTTCTGGCACAATATTTGACATTGCTTGCCTTTTTTGTTTGTTTTTACCTCCAAATGTTTCTTTAAGCACATTTGAGTTCACAGACTGGTGCTCAATTTTTTTCTGTTTTAGTGTTTTGGAAGTTGGCAGGGAGAATTTTAAACTAAAATGTTCTCATCCTCATTTTCTGTTTTCTTAGAGTACATTTCCTTGAATGTCATTTTAACTTCTTGTTTTTGAAGTCCTAAATTCCTGACCAGAGTTGTATTTGTATGTGAACTGGTTAAGTGCTTTGGGGGACTTACTAGGAAAATTATCCTGTCGCAAAGAAAATTAGATACTCATTGGACTTCACAGCAACAAGTTTCAGAGTATCTTCTTCTGATATAACAATATTTATAATTTAACCAATATGTAATTTGGAGGAGCTGGGTGGATGGGTCTATGTTCCTGTTCCTTCTGATCTTACAATTGATGAAATAGCTCTACTTTCCCTTTCCCACCATGCCTCCAAGGGATTCCTTATACTTCCTGATTACCATCTCTCCTAAAACATGGTAATGAAAGTAACATTCCTTCCTGAAAACAAATGCCCCTTCCTGTTCTTTAAAAAAAAAAAAAATTAACGTTTATTTTTGAGAGAGAGAGAGCAAGCATGTACACACAGGCAGGGGAGGAGCAGAGAGCGAGGGAAACGCAGAATCTGAAGCAGGTTCCAGGCTATCAGCACAGAACCCCATGTGGGGCTCAAACCCAAGAATGTGGGATCATGTCCTGAGCCAAAGTCAGACCAACTGAACCACCTAGGCACCCCTGCTCCTTCTTGTTCTGTGCATTTTCACCTCTTCCTTCTGATTTCCTAGTCGTCAATGCTCAGATATGCCAGGTCTCTGGCATGTCCTTTGCATTCTCTTCATCTGCCTTGAAGTAAGTTTATCTGTGTTTCATTACCCATAGGCTCCCCTATATTCTCTTTTCTGTACTAGGTCTGTTAACACCATTGCAGATTCCGGAGCTGGTTCGGGTGTGTTCGTAGCTCCCTATTTACCTGAGATTTATGAATTTTAACATTCTACGTATCCTAGGTATAGTTAGGCATGGTTAATATTGATACAAACACATTTCAATGAGAAAAGCAAATTGTATATAATGACATTCAACTTTAGGTAGACCTTTTATCTGACAGGAACTGATAAACAAATATTTATCAATTTTAGTACTCATTCAATTCTAGTCTTGAATTAACTGATGATTCCCCAAATGAATTTGAATTCTTATGAAATAATAGAGGAAGTAAATATATGTGGCTATAAAAGCACTGATTAGACCTGGAAAACTTGGGGGTTTGTGTATGGAAGTTTTATGATGAAGTTTTATAATATCCATTCAACAAATACATGGATTTTGTGTGTACCAAGATGCTGTATTTACACTGGTGATACAACTGTTATGACTAAAGAAATGCCCTTCCTTCTTAGAATTTGTATTATCATGAGTAGATATCAAATATCTACAATAGCTGCAGTATAAAACTAAACACTTTGACTAGCATCTCAAATACAAAAATGTAACAAAAAATGATGTGTATGAATAGATTATTCAGAGGGGGAAAAAAACCAAAATGGCAAACAACTACAGAAATTCTCAACCTCATTTATACAGAAGTAAGTGAATATTTGAATTTTGCTGAAATAACACATTATACTCACCAAAAGGACAAAAATAGAAAGTATACCACTACCACATATTGACAGACACTGTTAATGGTCATTTAAACTAATAAACCAGTTGTGGAAAGAATCTAGAAGTACTTTGTACAACATAAATATCCCATGGCATTGCATTATTATTGTATGTGTATGAATCCAAGAGAGAAGTGCATAAGGGTATTTACTGCATAGTTTCTAGAAGGGACTATATTCAAGGATGTTGTTTGTGGAGAGATGAAGTAGAAGGCAATATCATTGTCCATTAGTAGAGCAATGAATAAATTAAGTGTGATATACACATGATGTCAAAAGCTATACAGCACTTAGAAACAATAAAATGTTTCTTAATGCATGAAAAAGAACAGTAATAAACTAAGAACATATAAATTTAATACATTACAAGGATTTCCTATAAGGAAGAGTTGAAAGAAGAGGAGATCAGTTATGAAGGGACAAGACAATAGTGTCAGAAAGGAGAAGACTCTTGCAAGGAACAGAAGGGTGACTAACCCAATGCTACACACAGGATCACATCAAAAACCTGAAACAAAACAATATAAAGACAAACTTTGTTCTTGATCAGCTTTTCCTACTTGAAGAGCTCATACAAATAATAGTTATTAAAAATCCCATTCCTGGCGGGTCTATGACTTCTGATAGAAGAATGATGGTCATTTTCACCATTTTTATTATTTTATTTCTCTCCCAGAATAGCTTTTAAAGCATAAGGATACTTGTTCTTTATTAATTTATCAAACATTTATGCTGACTATATTCACCAGAGAATATAAAAAAATATCCAAGTGATGTAAGTGGTAAAAATAAATCCAAGAATTATCAGTGGCTGCTTTTTCTGACATCATTCCCTCAACCAATCACATGCACTAATACAAGTGTAGTCCTACTTTCACACACTTCCTTCTTAATGCTGTTTCAATTTCTGATTTCTTAGAAATACAGCTACATGAGTATCTTTTTAAAAATCTTTTAGTATGTGTGGTTGTCCTGTACCAGTTTTTTCTCTTCAAGCATTTAACACTCTATAGATGTTTCTTTCAGTGAAAAATAAAGCCAGTAATTGAAGTTTCCATAAAAAATATTTGTCCAAAAGTGATGACCTGGAGACACTAAAATCCTGAATTATCTTCTGAATTATTAAGGGAATATTAAATTATATAAAGTGTTTTAGTTTGGAAAGGTAAAAAAAAATCCCTTGCTTACCAATTAACAGTGTTTTCTTAAAGTCCAGCTCAAACAATGCTTCACTGGTGAAGACTAACTCATTCTCCAAAATTTTTAAATAGAATTAAATGTGCATTTTACCCTCATCTTCTATTACTGTTCCCTGGCCTGGAATCAACTTCTTATGCTTCTTAAAAGATTCAAGACTCCCTTCTATGTTCTGTTTGGTGGTGGTGGTAGTAGATGGTTTTGAAGTCTTTTCCCTCTCTGGTAGGTTTGGTCAGTTCCTTTTTAGTTCAGTAATTTTTTTTTCAAGTTTTGTTGTTGTTCCTTTTAGGATTAATTTGAAATATAACTGTTTGGTGTTAATTTTACAAATACTAATTTTAGTTCTATTCTGTAAAATTCTGGCTTTCCAGTTTGTCATTTAATGTCCCAAATAAGTTTTTTTGTGCGTGTTTGCTTTGCTCTTAAGTTTCCTCTCTAATCATAATCTACAATATGGTTCCAAACAGGTGTAATCAGTATCATATGGAGATCTTATTAACTGTATAGATCTCTGAACCTCAACCGATATTTTCTAAGTTAGAATTCTCAGGAATAGATCCTTAAGATGTTAATAAATTTCATATTGAAAAAAAATGTCAAATTGGTTTCCATACAACACCCAGTACTTATCCCAACAGGTGCCCTCCTCAATGCCCATCACCCACCCTCCCATCCCTCAGTTTGTTCTCAGTTTTTAAGAGTCTCTTATGGTTTGGCTCCCTCCCTCTCTTTTTTTTTCCTTCCCCTCCCCCCGGTCTTCTGTTAAGTTTCTCAGGATCCACATAAGACTGAAAACATATGGTATCTGTCTTTCTCTCTATGACTTGTTTCACTTAGCATAAAACTCTCCAGTTCCATCCATGTTGCTACAAAAGGCCATATTTCATTCTTTCTCATTGCCATGTAGTATTCCATTGTGTATATATAAACCACAATTTGTTAATTTTTAATAGCCACGTGTGACTCTCATTTACAATTAGGACTGGGAACTTCTGTCAGCTGTATTTTTATCCAAGAATAATTTTCTTTATCTGTACTATTTTTCTGTGGTTATTTCCTTTCAGCAAAGCAGTCACTTCCTTATTGGGTGCCCAGCTTCTAATTCCCTACTACATAATTCTCTACTTCCAGTGTCACATCATTCTCTGTGCAATACCATGAAATATTGCCTTTCTCCAACACTACCCTAGCCCCAGTTAAGAGGATCCTTGGCATTGGGCGCCTCATTTTAGATAGCCTTGCACTTCACAAAGACTCATACAAAAGTAACATTTCTAAGAAACACATAGATGTCTCAGGAACTCTGTATCTGGTGTTCATTTCTGGCACAGAACATCCCATAAGCCCAAATACCTACTTTTATATTTAACAGCATCTAGACACCAGGAAACATTTGTTCCCAACCCTTCCCCTACATCCTTAAAAGGAAAGGCAAATACATCCCAATAGCTTAAAGGTTTATGGATAATGGTACCATCAATGTGAAGGAAATCTACTTCTGAGTAATATGAACAATAGAAGCACTTAGATAACAGGAAAGAAAAATTCAGTAACTGGATAAATCTTTCCAGAGATCAATAATGCAATAGATTCTTGCATATTTATGTGATAGTTGTATGATATTTATATGAATTTGTATTGATGGCAAGTTTTGTACACACTTTTTGTATTATGTATTTATTATACCCAAAACATCATTGCTCGTCAACAGAATACTAGACCTATATTAAAACTATTAATTTCAATCATGATTGCCATTTGACTTCATGTAATATAAAAAAACATAGCATTACTTTTTCTAGAAATTGTCATTAAGACATGTTTCAAGAAAGAATGCAAAATTTTAGTTAATAAGTTATTAGCTTGATTTCTAACTCTTAAATATTTGAACAGTTAATGGTGCCTCCATTTACAGTATTGCACCAGGTCCTACAAATAGCAATAATGGGTCTACCCCAACTAACAGTTACAGGAGCTTGCTTCTGAAGTAGCTTGCTTCATTTTATTCTTAACTGGTATCATTTTAAGATGCATAGCATCTCGTCCACTCACTTTATGTGACATATCAAGTTCAATCATGGCCAACAGTTCTTCTGAGAGTCTGGCAGCCAATGCATGGCAAAGCAGTGTGATGCCATGCTCCAGACCAAATAGAAGGGTTACTTGTCATGACTTTGTTACAGATGGAAAGCAATGTTAGAAGTTCCATTTATTATTGTACCAAAAATATAGTATTTACTTAGTAAGTACTCATTGAGTTGAACTGGACTCATTTGCATTTAAGGTATGACACTGGTAGAAAATCTGAGGGTCTTGCCAAGCAGGAGGTTAACTTCTGATTCAAGATTCATAATTTCTCACATGGGCTATGAAATCATTTTTAAAAATTTCCTTCCTGCCTTTAGTCTTGTCCTCCACAAACTTAACCTTAATGTGCTAGTGTGATAAAATAAATTAGGGAAATGATACTAGAAAGAGTACCATGGAGAGTGTTTAAAGAAGCAACATTATTTTGCTGAGCTCAGCCTGATCAAATGGAAAAGAGATTTCTGGCAGGGAAAACAGCAATGACATGTGATAGTAGACAGGAAAAGGCTTGGCCATGTTCAGGGACCATGAGAGTGACCGTATTGACAAGGCAGAAGAACAGGACAGCTTAGATGGGTTTGGTAGATAGAGACCAGATCAGCAGTATCTCCTTATAGATCATGGTATCGGATTTAATTTTATAAAATGAAAAGATATTAATGTTTTAAAACAGAAATGTGACCAAAGTATGATTCACTTTTTAATACCATCGTAGCTTAAGTAAAATCTAGCTAAATAAAACAAATACCACCATTTCAATTTTCTACTGAAAACCTTTCAAAAAGAATTAAATCTTGCCATTTGCAATCATGTGGATGGAGCTAGAGTGTGCATAGATCTGCTTGTGATTTTTTTCGATACATGTTTTCCTTGTATATACCTGTATCACATTGTTTCTGGATACTCTATCAATGGGAAACATTATCCTTACATCATTGCAAACTAAATTATACATAGGTACATAAGCACACACATGGACTTAATCAAATGATATGATACCCATTACCAAACAATTCAATAACTGAGAAATTGAAATTTATAGGACTACACTGATTTACCTAGAAACTAAACTATGGTTCAGTTATGACCCAAATTTGAGTTCTGTAATGAAAATTTCACTTCTTTTTCTGCCTTATGAAGTTTTTTCTCTATGCTTTTGATAAATGAACAAAATCCTTACTAGGCATATCATTATGCCCTGTGAATTTATCAGATTGATTAAGAATCATATTGCCCTTCCTAATTCTGAATAAAGGGACCAAACTTAACAGTTTCAAATGTTTGCATGTTTAAAGACATTAGTTTGCTCAGATCACTATGATTCTTGAGATGCAACTGAATATGAATGCTTGATTTGCAAAGCTAATTTGACTTTTTTCAAAATCTGGTAGTTACACATTCTAAAATAGGTCAAAAGTTACATGAAATTCACACTGTGAACTAATAATCCTAAAGCAAAGGTCCTATTAGAATAGATTACTTTTTGTAGTTTTTCTCAAAGGTTATAAACCTTCTGGTTTTGTAACACTTTCAACAGACTAAGTAACAGCTATGCAGATAATTACAGCTCATTCATTGCATTTAAATAGAGTTTCAAATGTATGGGTGTTATATTCTTTTACAAGCCCAAAATTACCATGAGGTCTTACACTTAAAAGGAGTTTTACAGTTTAGAAAATACTTTCATATGTACTATTTTACCTTCATGACAATCATCATCATCCATCACTTCACATGTGTTGAAAAAAACTCAAAAGGGGTTGAAAAATCACTCAGTGCCACTCACTATATAACCCATTTTGAGACTTAAATTCCATGCAAGTTGCAGCCTATTACATTAGGAGAGAAAATCTTTCCATGACCAAAACTGATAGAGCAGAATCTGAGAGTAGTTTCATGGCCAGTGATGAAATAAAGGTAACTATTATTGCTCTATAATTCTAGTTTTCAAACTTCTTTCACCCTTCAGACAAGACTGTAAAACAACTCTACAACACAGAAGTTAAATATGTCTAACCTGAGGGGTGCCTGGTTGGCTCAATGGGTTGAGTGTCTGATTCTTGGTTTCGGCTCAGGTCATGGTCTCATGACTTCGTGGGTTTCAAGCCCCTGTGCTGACAGTACAGAGCCTGCTTGGGATTCTCTCTGCCTCTCCCCTACTCACACTGTCTCTGTTTCTCGAAATAAATAAACTTCAAAAATAAGTGTATCTAATCTGAAGCAGTTCAATAATCAAAATATTATTTATTCCAGCAATAAAAAAAATAGAATGAAATTTTAAAGATCTAACCCAAGATTATTCATTTAATTTTTATTGGGAACCAATAGTCAGTGGTAAAGGATTCTACTTAATCTTTACTTTAGAAACTGCTATCTTCTCACCTACTGATGTTTTCTTAAAACAAAATATTTCTTATTCTGTGCAAGAAGTGTATTTGATATTATAGGGTAATAAAAATATGAATAAAATACTATGATTTCCCAAAGGAATTTAAAAATTGTCACGAGACCATTGCATATACAAATGGTACCGTATCTTCTCTAGAAGTAGGACCATATCTAGAAAAAAATACTTTTGTATGATTTAGTTTTTTGTGAGAACAAGTCATATACAGTTAAAATGGAATTGCAAAAGCTTTGGAAAAGTGAGTACCTTCCTGTACACCAGAAGGCAGACTGCCCTCGGGGAAAAAGAGATGCTTACACATGAGCTTATATCCTCAGAGGATTCTAGATAGCTGGTTTATACATAAGGAAAAGGACAGATTCATCCCTGAAAACTACTGCCAAAAGAAATTAATGTCTACAAATAAAGTTTAAGAAACCCCAATTGGAAATTTAAAAAAGACCATGTAGTGTACTATGCACATCAAAGCCAGTAACTCAGAAAAAGGAGGTGAAAAGAATTCACCAAAGTCCTTAAGGTTTGGGGCTGTTATATGTGAAAATGAGGACCATATACTTCAGACATTACAGGGAGGTGAGAGCAGGGAGTGTTGCAGGTGACAATTCTGGTGAGGACTTCAGGAGAAACCTTAATAAAGTATCTGCCAGAGCTAGTGGGAAGCCAAAGGAAAGCAACTTTTTATTGAGTTTATCAGGGGGACTACACAAGGATGAAGAAAAGGCAAGAGTAATTAATAGCTGTGAAAAGTTGTGTTTCCCTTGTCACCTGATGATCCTGTGAGTAAAGTGAGGGAAGCAACTCATTTTAGATTTCAATTTGTGAGTATGATGCCGATAGCGAACTGGTATAAGAAACCCTGGTTATCCATAGGCCCTAGAAAATCCTCAGGTGTTTTTGATCTATAGGATCTTGTGACCAATGAATTCAGTGGCATCTGGGATATCTATTAAGTAAAAAAGAAAATAAACAGGCTGTAGACTAGAGACAGCAGGACTTCCAATAGTTCTGCTTCCACAGGGAGTACTTCAAGGAAAGATGTACCAGGCTTTCACTGACCATCAAAATTTGACTCTTCTATTAGCAGACAATGTCTATCTGGAAAAACATTTATCTTAATGTTACAGACCACTTACTATGGAAAAATCACAATACTAAACACTGTATCTTCTCATTTGAGCTCTTTTTATGATACCAGCTCTGTGAGGTCCTATATGATCTCCATTTTAAGATCCAAAGATTTAAGAACAAATTAATATAGCTCATTAGTGGCCAGAGCAAGATGCAATATTATTATTATCTGGTCCCAAGTTATCTATTCTTAACTACTACTATAGGCTGGCTTTAAGAAGTCCACATAGGGGCACCTGGGTATCTCAATTGGTTAAGTGTCCAACTCTTGATATGCGCTCAGGTCATGATCTTGCAGTCCTGAGATCAAGCTCTGCATTGGGCTCCACGTGTTGAGCACAGGGCCTGGTTGAGATTATCTTTGTCCCTCCCCTATTCTCTCTCAAAATAAACAAATATACATTCAAAAAAAGTTCATGTCAATATACTGGAAGTTTCCCTTATGCTGAAGAATCACAAGCAAATCATTTTGTATTTGCATGTGTCTTATACAGTTTCCCTAAAACCATCACAATATTGGATTCCAGAGAATGAAAAAGAGAAAGGTAGTTGGAGAGGGATCAGAACGTCAAATGGGCTGGGGGATAGAGAGAGATGGACTTATAAATAAAGATCACATTATGTGAGTGCTATACATTGTGGTCAGTTGAATAGAGCATCTAATCCAGTACTCTAGGAATTATTTTACTTCTTTCCACCATTATTTCAGACTTTTCCTGCCTTTATTTAGAATATTATCTGAATTATACCCTGAGCCTCCAAATATATTTTTCTATGAAAGAAAAAAAGGGAGGGGAGGAGGAAGAGAACTGAGAAGATAAGGATAAGATATAGTCTAAGTCAACTGACCTCATGACATATATACCTAGGTTAATGGTTTTGACACAATTTCTATGAGTACCACATTATTTAGTATACATACAATCCAATATTTCCTGTTATATTTAAGCCAAAGCATCAGCAAATTCTATTCTAATACATATCATCCCAACTAACTCTCCATGTAGTCCAATAAGAAGTAGCAGCTTAAAACAAATGCAAGTATTTATTTCTCTGCTTTGCCGCACTTGCCTAAGATTTTACAGAAAGCTTTTAAACAAATGTTCCACTTCATAGAAGGAAATGAAATAACAGGAAGCCTGCAAAGATATATTGAACTGAGACTAATGCCTTAATCAATGGATTGGAAAGATATAGAACAAAAGTACAGCTCACAAGTTCCCTTTGTAGTTATTTTGCCTTACTGAATTGATCTGAAACAAAATATATATATATGGTTCTTTGGATTGTTCCATCCACTGGATTTTGGCAACAACCAGAGTTGTTTTAGTAAACCAGAGTTTTGTAGCCCGTGGTACCAGAAAAAATAAAATTTGATGATTACTCAAAATGTGACCAACATGTGTATGTCTATACAAAGTTTAACTCCATGTTGTGAAGGAAAGGTCTCAAACCTTAGAAAGCAAGAGTGACGTCATTGTAGTGACTACAGAATGGACTTTATACACACAGATTCTGAATCAAATCCCCTTAGTAACGGGTTATGTAACAGACTTACTCAATTTTCTTAAGTTACAGCCTTCTCATATGCACAATGGAAACATATATAGGTATCATATTAAAAATTACATGTCTAAGATACGTGGTATTCAATAAATGGTAGTTTGTTTTAGTTATTTGATATTATTTAGATATTGTTTTAGTTATTTTGGTATTTTTATTTTACTTTCCCCTTGAACCCTACTCTCTGAAGTTCCTGGAAACCTACCAGAAGATATAGTAAAGGATAAATCGATTTCTTTTAACCCATGAATACATGAAGCTTTAGATAGATCTCTGCACTACCATTATGTGCCAAAATCTGGACTATACCCAAGTTTCCTGAAACTAGACTAGTAGTATCTTAGCTACTCCAGAATACCTCTACCAGACAAGTTGTCCTTCTTGCTCTGACATCTCTTAATGGCCTGTGTGACTCCCTCTTCGCTCTTATCGTGTATTTTGGTTATCTTGGTAGCAGTTTTATAGACCTTCATTAGGAACAGATATTTAACTAATTTTCTGGGTCCTCTAGTAAAGCTCTAGTATTTAAATTCAGGTTGTAGGGGTGCATGGGTGGCACAGTTGAACATCTGAC
Source organism: Panthera onca (assembly GCF_046562875.1). Classification (NCBI taxonomy): domain Eukaryota; kingdom Metazoa; phylum Chordata; class Mammalia; order Carnivora; family Felidae; genus Panthera; species Panthera onca. Next base: position 73,107,519 of record NC_138348.1, read on the forward strand.
TCTTGGTTTTGGCTCAGGTAATGACCTTGTGGTTCATGAGCTCGAGCCCTGCATCTGGCTCTGCACTGGCAGCATAGGGCCTGCTTGGGATTCTCTCCCCTTCTCATGCTGTCTCGGTCTCTCTCAAACATAAACAAATTTTTAAAAAGTCGATTCAGATTGTAAATAGAGAAAGGGCAGGCAGACAAGTAGAAATCAGGGAAAACATTAAAACCATTTTCGGTTTGGCCTTTCATTCATAGGAATCACAGAATTATTAGAAAATTTGAGGAAGAGAACACTTAGAGAGGATTTAGTCAAAAATTTTATTTTTGAGTCAACTAAGATTCAGGGAAGTCATATAGTTTGAGAAATACACATAATACCTACAAAAACTGCATTCATTCAATAATGAATACATTGAGCTAGAATGAACCTACAGACTTTGGTGATTTTTTATTACAAACATAGGTCATAGACAATGTGGTTAACAATAGGGTGCCAGTCAGGAAAATATGGCCAGAAATATCCTCAATAGGTATGGTGCTAATGAAGTCCTTAAATAAAGTTGCAGGAAGGATCCCTAAGAGAAGCTTAACAGACTTTACAGTTTTCTCAGCAATGGTTGGCCCTTTGCTTTGTGCATGGGTATGCACCTGACCAGTCATTACCTGTAGTTTTCTGAAGTTATTCAGACATTTTGATGTATTCCCTTAGATACTGGTAAGTTTCCATGGAGACATTCCATTAATTACCTTGTTTTGTATAAAATAATTACAGTAATATTCTCCAGAATAATTTTTTCTGCTTGCAGAACTGGAGTTGTCATCACTTTAAGAAGTTCATGTTCCTTCCCTATGACTGCAGTAAAACTTCTGACAGTTATTGGGCGGGGGGGAAGGATAATAACTAAGACAACAACTTGTCTAATGCCTCAAATGCTAGATCAAGTTGTTAGAGGAAAAAAAAAGCAACCGGAGAGAACTACAAAATCTTGTTACATGACCACATCATCATGGCATGTGAGCAAAACATAATGCCTTACATCTGGAGTCACAGAAGCGTGATTAGGGAAAACAGAATTGTAGGGTTTCTTCTCATTTGTATCTTCTAGTTTGTAATTCCTTGGGGTGGTGTATTTTTTGCTACTGCTGTAGCAAATTACAAAAAATTTAGTGGCTTAAAACAACAAAACGTATCATCTTATTAGGTCTGGAGGCCAGAAGTCCCAAACCAGTCGCTGGACCAAAAACAAAATGTCAGCATGTCTGGCTCATTCTGGAGACTGAGGGAGCATTCATTTCCTTGTCTTTTTTGCTTCTAGAGTCTATCTACATTTCTTTTCTCATGACCCCTTTGTCTCATTACTCCAACCTCTTGCTTCTATATTCATATCTTCTACTATTGACTTTTTGCCTCCATCTTATAAGCACATCTGTGATTACATTGGGCTGATCTGTATAATGCAGGATAATATCCCCATTGTAAGAACCTTAAACTCAACCACAGATGCAATGTTCATTTGTCCTGTATGGCAACATTTTTCCAGATTTTAGGAATTAAGACATGGACAACTTTGGAAGGCCCTTAATAGACTCTACAGGTAGCTCTTTCTTTACTACTTACTACTTTACTGAAGGGCCTAGCTCAGGTACACATAGCTGAACAGAAATTTCAGCAATAATCACAGAGAGAAAAGCCTTTATAACAAGAAAACCCAGTAACAGGAGTGAAAACCATGAACAATGGACTTGGAAGGAAAAAAAAAAAAAAAAAGAAAAGATCATTCCAGACTGGGTGACTGATAGGTGACCATAAGTGTCTAAAAACTGGTGACTCTCATAAGTAGCAACAGGAAAGGAGCTTTAGGCTCCCCGATACAGGTAACACTTGTGCTCACATAGGACACGGTTCCTCAATCTCATGCATTTCTCTGTATGGCAGGCTTCTCCCCTACTTTATTTCTCCTCCGTGTGCCCTAGGTTTTTTAGTCTATGCCATGGAGATAATGCACTTGGCTATAGAAACAGCTCTTTTTGCAAGGGTGAAACCTTCCTTCTCATTTTTAGACCAAAATTTTTTCCCCTAATAGATTAGGATAATAAAACAACAGTAACAAATTGAGTGAGTACTCACTAACGCTGTTCAGTCTAGGGGAGGAAAGGTACTTGAGATTCAAGGATAATGAGCTGCTAAGCATGGAGGAATGTCAATATTTTAAACTATTACCCCTACTATTGGTTTCAGATTGCATGTTGCATTTCTATACACCATAATGAATCATCAGAAAGAAATTAAGAAACAAAATCCCATTTAAAATCGCACCAAAAATAAGATGCCTAGGAATAAATCTAAACAGAGAGGTGAAACACTTGTACTCTGGAAAACTATAAAACACTGATAAAGAAGCTAAAGAGGACACAGATAAATGGAAAAAGATCCGATGCTCTTGGATTAGAAGAAAAATATTGTTAAAATGTCCATACTACCCAAATCAATCTACACGTTTAATGCAATCCCTATCAAAATACCAACAACATTTTTCACAGAGCTAGAACACACAATCCTAAAATTTGTATGGAAACATAGAAGACCCCAAGTGGCCAAAGCAACCTTAAAAAAAAAAAAGAAAAGCAAAGCTGGAGACACCACAATTCTGGACTGAAAGTTATATTACAAAGCTTTAGTAATCAAGACAGTGTGATACTGACACAAAAATAGACACATAGATCAACCAGAACAAAGTAGAAGATCCAGAAATAAACCAATAATTGCATGGTCAATCTTAGAGGAGCAATAAATTTACAGTGGGAAAAAGACAGTCTGTTCAATAAATGGTTTTTGGAAAACTGCATTCTTCCCAGCAAAATGCAAAAGAATGAAACTGGATCACTTTATTACACCATACACAAAAACAATTTCAAAATGGATCAATAATCTAAATGTGAGACCTGAAACCATAAAAATCCTAGAAGAGAACACAGGCAGCAATGTATGACATTGGCTAGAGGTAGATTCCCTGAGGCGAAGGAAACAGAAGTGAAAATAAACTATTGGGACTACATCAAAATAACAAGCTTCTGCACAGCTAAGGAACCAATCAACAAAACTAAAAGGCAATCTACAAAATGGGAGAAGATATTTGCAAATGTCCTATCCGATAAAGGGTAGTATCCAAAATACACAAAGAACTTATAAAACTCAACACTTAGAAAACAAATAATCTAATTAAAAACTGGACAAAAGAACGTAAATTTCTCCAAAGAGTACATCCAGATGGCCAACAGACACATGAAAACATGCTCAACATCACCCATCATCAGGGAAATAAAAGTCAAAACTACACTAAGGTATCACTCACACCTGTTAGAATGGCTAAAATTCAAAACATAGGAAACAGGTGTTGGCGAGGATGTGGAGAAAAAGGAACCCTCTCGCACTGTTGGTGGGAATGCAAAGTGGTGCAGCTACTGTGGATAACAGTATGGAGAATCCTCAAAAGTTAAAAATAAAAATACCTTATGATCCAGCAATCACACTGTTGGATATTTACCCAAAGAATACAAGAACACTAATTCAAAGAGATACATGCACCCCTATGTTTATAGGAGCATTATTTACAACAGCCAAGAGCTGGAAAGCAGCCCAAGTGTCCATCAATTGATGGATGGATAAAGAAGTCCATATACAATTGAAATATATTTGGCCATGAATGGAATGAAATCTCGCCATTTGCAGCAACATGGATAGAGCTAAAGAGTACAATGCTAAACAAAGTAAGTCAGGAGAAGACAAATACCATATGATTTTACTCCTATGTGGAATTGAAGGAGGAAAACAAATGAGCAATGGGGAAAAAAAAAGAAACCAAGAAACAGACTCTTAACTATTGAAAACAAACTGATGGTTACCAGAGGGGAGGTTGGTAGGGGGATGGGTTAAATAAGTGATGAGGATTAAGGAATGCACTTCTTGTGATGAGCACTGGGTGATTAAAAACTTAAAATAAATAAAACATCAAAAGAGAATATTTTTAACTTCATATTCAATTTTGTAGCATAATTATGAAGAGAATAAATTTTGTGAAAGTATTCTAAGGCTTAATCAATTTTCTCTAGAGTGTATATTAATCCACCTATCTATAGTTCTGTTTATTCATCTTGATATAAATTCATTCAATCTTTCAAGAAAAACTTACTGTTATCTCTTATGTACTATGCACTCTTCAAGGTATGTGGACAGAGTAATAGATCAAGTAGTCAAAGTCATGGTTCTTTTTGTGGAAAAGAAAAAAAATCCATGAAAAGAATGTCAATGACATTCTACTTTTAAAAAAAGTTGTAAAGCAAATCAAGGGAGTAAAGAGTGACAGTGCTACCATGGGGGTGATTAAGGAAGGCCTCTCTGAGGAGGAAGAGCCCACATTAGTCTCGAAGAAAGGAAATATGCCATGTGAAATACTGGGAAATAAAGTTTTAGGCACAAGAAATAAAGCCAAGAGTCCTGAGGAAGGAACAAGGTTAATGTATTTAATAAATACTCAGGAGAATAGTGTGGTTGAAAGAGGGTAAGAAGTAAAAACACACTGAAAGTTAGTTTAAGGAGGTATTCAACGGTGAGATAATGTACAGAATTATATAGGGTTGAAAGCCATTGGTAAGAAAATGACATGATTTGATTTAAAAGCATTATAGAGGGGAAAAAGTAAACACATGGGTCATCAGTTGAGATAGATTGCAGAAGTCTGACTGGGAGCTGATGGTGCCTTACACTAGAGTTAAGAGATAGGAGTTCTAAAAATTTAGATTCTTTGTATTTTTTCAAGGCAGAGACCATGTGGTTTGTCAGATGACTGTACAGAATAGAGAAAGTCAGAGGTCAAAGAGGATTCCTAACATTTTGGTTGTAAAGCACTATTTAAAAATGAAGTTGTATATAAGCTGTAGAATACTGGTGTAGAAGGTTTAGGGGTTGTTTGTTTGTTTGTTTGTTTAAATCTGTTTTAGATGTTAGGTTTTAAATGAATGGTTCATAGTCATCCAAGGGGAAATGTAGCTTTGGAATATATACAAGCCAGGAAATGTGGAGAGGAATTGAGGCTGAAATTCCAAGTTTAGGAGTTACTAACTTATAATGAATCCACCTATTTTCATTTAAAGGGCTTATTTCTTTCTTTCTTTCTTTCTCCACTGCTCACATGCTACTCTACAAACTGCAGATATTCCTATATACTAGAACAATCCACTCTGGTTTCATAAATTTCTTATTCTTTATATTTATTTCATATAACACTATCTACATTTCATTTAGATCGTTCTATCAGAAGTTTGCAACAAGAGAAATGAATCCAAAGATAGATTGGTAAAAACACTGATTCAACATGTAAGAGTGTATTTTAGGGTTAAGTAAATAATGGTTAATCAATTTATCAATGATATTTTCCAGAAATTATGATTTTTGTTTGCCTATAACTTGGTAACTTCAGAAACTGAATATCAATATAAAATGACAACCCACTACCATATAAATATACTAAATTTGTAGATTGAACAGTTTATTCAAAAATATTTACTGGCCCTTTGCTATATGTAGCATCAATCTAAATCCTAGGTATACAATTAAGAATACAGACAAAACTCCCTTCATGAAGTTTACATTCTACTGAAGATCTAGTTTAAAGAAGTAAAAATTAGCTTAAAACATATGTGTGTGTGTCTCCATCTCCTTGATGTATACATTCACATATATGTATATGTCTGTATGTACATATACACATAATGTGTGTACGTTATCAAGGAGAAAATATGAAATATTAGGAAGTGAATGCCATTTCTTATGAGGTACCCACAAAGTCTCATTGAATAGGTGACTGCTGAGTAAAGATATGAAAGGAAACAAATTTGAGGCTGAAGATTACATAACCAGAGAGTAATGCCTGCCTGGTTAAACTGCCTAGATATCATCATGAGTCAGAGAGATTCCATGTGTTTCCCTAAAAATCCAAATGGCAATTCTTCCTCTAAATTTTAGTTAAGAGGTTATTTATTCCTGAATTAAAAACAGTAAACTGTTGTAACCTCAAAATACCCAAACTTCTTGAATTGTGTAGGACCATAATTATGAACATATTAAAAATTCAAATCCTTACACACACACACACACACACACACACACACACACACTCATACACACACACAATCACACCAAGTTTAACAAGTGTCACTGAAATGAAGAAAGAACCAAACTTAGAGCAGTGTCTTCAGGAAAAAAAAAATGGAAGTATTTCTAAATGTGGCTTGGCATTTTAGGAAGTTATGGGAAAGAATAATTACTAGAAGTAATCTTACCTTTTTACTTAAATCATGGAAATAACTTATGATATTTGAATTTCTGAGGTGATCATATTTATCCATACCTATGTATTATATGTAAAGTAAATTGTCATTGATGTTAGATATTGCAAACAGAATATATTCCTTCAGTGATCTACTTTCTTTTTTTTTAATATGAAATTTATTGTCAAATTGGTTTCCATACAACACCCATTGCTCATCCCAACAGGTGCCCTCCTTAATGCCCATCACTCACCCTCCCCTCCCTCCTACCTCCCCACGCCCCATCAACCCTCAGTTTGTTCTCAGTTTTTAAGAGTCTCTTATGGTTTGGCTCCCTCCCTCTCTCTTTTTTATTTTTGCCTTCCCCTCCCCCTGGTTTTCTGTTAAGTTTCTCAGGATCCACATAAGAGTGAAAACATATGGTATCTGTCTTTCTCTCTAGGACTTATTTCATTTAGCATCACACTCTCCAGTTCCATCCACATTGCTACAAAAGGCCATATTTCATTCTTTCTCATTGCCAAGTAGTATTCCACTGTGTATATAAACCACAATTTCTTTATCCATTCATCAGTTGATGGACATTTAGGCTCTTTCCATAATTTGGCTATTGTTGAGAGTGCTGCTATAAACATTGGGGTACAAGTGCCCATATGCATCAGTACTCTTGTATCCCTTGGGTAAATTCCTAGCAGTGCTATTGCTGGGTCATAAGGAAGACATGCATATGGCCAACAGGCACATGAAAAGATGTTCAACGTCACTCCTCATCAGGGAAATACCAATCAAAACCACACTCAGATACCACCTCACACCGGTCAGAGTGGCTAAAATGAACAAATCAGGACACTATAGATGCTGGAGAGGATGTGGAGAAAGGGAACCCTCTTGTACTGTTGGTGAATGCAAACTGGTGCAGCCACTCTGGAAAATAGTGTGGAGGTTCCTCAAAAAAAAAAAAAAGAAAAAAAAAAAATCAATGAACTACTTTCAACAATTCAATAATCTAATAAATGTTTACTGAGTACTTCTAGAATGCAGAGAATTCATAGAAGTTAATACTATTATCTTAAGCACATTTTTGTATTAGCATTTTGTACTTGCTTTTGTTTGGTAGGTTCTTCCCCCAGGTCTTTGCAAAGGTAGTTACTCAAGTCTCAGCTGCAGAGAGAGGTCCACTTTCACATCATGGCCAGAACAACAGCTTGGCTCAATCTTCCCCTCACTGTTAAGGTTTATGATCTGATATTATACTATGTTGTGTAGTATGTTACATTATGTATTTTTTTTATGTTGACTGTATTTTATTGATATACTGATTTCTTAATATGTTCATTACACTCCCCAGTAGAAGTGAGCTCCAAGATGACAAATAATCTGTTTACTATTTTGAGTCATGTATCTATCTGGAGTAGTGCCTAGAACATGTAGGAAGTTCAATAAATATTAAATGGATTAATAAATGAAAAAGGTCATAGCAAATGTCATCAAAATGCCTATTGTTTAGTAGATCATTTTATGCATGTAGCCTTCAGTTTAAAATTGCTTAGAGTAAGAACAAGAAAAAAAAATATCTAAATAGCCTTAAGTTTTACAATGAAAATTAGAATCATAACATTGAAAACCCAGAGAGAAAAACAGTTAACAGGCTCTTGACCAGAACACTTTGCTTTCCTCTAATTTTATGTTAGGAAAAAAGGAAAAAGTCAAGTTGTTCAAAGAATCTAGTTACAGGAATAAAACATTAAACAATAGAAACATTAAATAAAATGGTGACAGTATTATGTTAAAATAACCAGCATAAAAATTAGTTTTAATATTCAAATGTAATTGAAAATGTTAAATATTCCACAATCACATTGTTATTGTCTTTTCCTCACCCTACGAAATTAATCATTCTATATCTACTTGTTCTGCAATAGAGTCCCAAGTGATGTCCAAACAACAATGAAATCATTTCCTTCTAGAACTTTAAGTCATGAGGACGAGAAAACAAAAGCTTGAGTTAAATACAGACTATAAGTGAATAGGATAAAACTCAAATTTAATACACCAATGTAACAATTGAGTTAACATCTTATCATAGGCTGTAATTCATTTCCTGTTTCCAGTTAAAATTCTACCAAAAGTGTCATTCATGGTATAACCTAGTATTATCCAATCTTAAACTTACTGAACTACTTGAAGCCATTCTATTTAGTCTGAAAATATTTTCTCTATTTTAGAATCTATGCCTATTCTACTTGTGTTTCCACAGCAAAAAGTCTTCATTCACCCTTTCTTCAAAAATTCCAGTGCCTTACTATTTTACAAACAAACTTAATGATTATAAGTAGAAAATTTTCCATCCCTCACCAATATAATACCCCTGGACACTGGCCTTCCTTGCTTAAAATTTTTCAGTAATCCTTCACTGCCTCTAAAATAAAGTTTAACTTCCTTTCAATCACATAAACATCTAACCACAATCAACCAAATGTTATTACCAACTATGTTAGGTTCTCTGAAAGTACTTTCCAGCAAATCATATATATTATGGAAAAAAATCCTCTCAACACACACCTTCAACCTTTTGCAAAATCGAATTACTTTTCCCATTGCAATCAGTTTTCTTCTTCACATGTAATTAAGTCTGTTTGGAAACCTGAGTTTTACTCTTTCATGAAACTAGAAAAAATTTCCTAAGGAGGTCTCTATATTCTGAACTCATTTTAACTCATACTTACCTATAATATGACTATTAAAATGTAAATTTAAGTTCTTTGAAGGGGAGGAAGATGGTGGCGTAGGAGGACGCTGGGCTCACGGTGTCCTGTGGTTCACTTAAATTCTACCCACACCTGCCTAAATAACCCAGAAAACTACCAGAAGACTAGCAGAAGGGATTCTCTGGAGCCAAGTGTAGACGAGAGGCCCACAGAAGAGGGTAGGAAGGGCAGAGAGGCGGTGTGCACTACACGGACTGGTGGGAGTGAGCCAGGGCAGAGGGGTGGCCCGCTGGCCAAGCAAAGCCCCCAAGTCTGGCTTGCAAAAGCAGAGGGGCCGGATGGAGTGTGTTCTGACAGCAAGCGGGACTTAACATCTGGAAGGTTATAAGTTAACAGCTCTGCTCGGAGAGCAGGAGGGGTGGAGGACAACAGGAGGGAGAGTTGTTGAGCCCCTGACGACAGAGCTCAGCTTGGCGGGGAACAAAGGCACTCGCCAGCGCTATCTCCCTGGCCCATCCCCCAGCCAAAATCCCAAAGGGAACCAGTTCCTGCCAGGGAAATTGCTTGCACCGCACAAACACCCAACACTGTGCTTCTGTGGATCCATCCCTCTGGCAGCGGGTCTGACTCCCTCCCGGTGCCACAGGGCCCCTCCCGAAGCGGATCTCTGAAGGAAAAGTGAGCTGAGCCTGCGCCACAGCCCCCCCCCCCGCCCCTGTGCACCTTGCCACCCATGTGCACCCTGTGCACCCCAGCTAATATGCCAGATCCCCAGCACCACAAGCCTGGCAGTGTGCAAGTAGCCCAGATGGGCCACGCCACCCCACAGTGAATTCCACTCTTAGGAGAGGGGACAGAAGGTACACACCAGTCTGACTGTGGCCCCAGCGGTGGTCTGGGGGCAGAGATCAGGTCTGACTGTGGCCCCGCCCACCAATGCAAGTTATTCAAGACAGCACAGGGGAAGTGCCCTGCAGTTCTGCACCACTCCAGGGACTATCCAAAATGACGAAATGGAAGAATTCCCCTCAAAAGAATCTCCAGGAGATACCGACAGCTAACGAACTGATTAAAAAGGATTTAAACAATTTAACAGAAAGTGAATTTAGAATAATAGTCATAAAATTAATCGCTGGGCTTGAAAACAGTATAGAGGCCAACAGAGAATCTATTGCTACAGAGATCAAGGGACTAAGGGACAGCCAGGAGGAGCTAAAAAATGTTATAAATGAGCTGAAAAATAAAATGGAGACAACCACAGCTCAGATTGAAGAGGAGAGGAGAGAATAGGTGAACTAGAAAATAAAATTATGGAAAAAGAGGAAGCTGAGAAAAAGAGATAAAAAAATCCAGGAGTATGAGGGGAAAATTAGAGAACTAGGTGAACTAGAAAATAAAATTATGGAAAAAGAGGAAGCTAAGAAAAAGAGAGATAAAAAATTCCAGGAGTATGAGGGGAAAATTAGAGAACTAAGTGATGCACTAAAGAGAAATAATCTACGCATAATTGGTATTCCAGAGGAGGAAGACAGAGGGAAAGGTGCTGAAGGTGTACTTGAAGAAATAATAGCTGAGAACTTCCCAGATCTGGGGAAGGAAAAAAGGCATTGAAATCCAAGAGGCACAGAGAACTCCCTTCAGACGTACCTTGAATCGATCTTCTGCATGACATATCATAGTGAAACTGGCAAAATTCAAGGATCAAGAGAAAATATTGAAAGCAGCTAGGGATAAACGTGCTCTAACATATAGAGGGAGACCAATAAGACTCGTGACAGATCGCTCTACTGCACCTTGGCAGGCCAGAAAGGAATGGCAGGAAATCTTCAATGTGATGAAAGGAAAAAATATGCAGCCGAGAATCCTCTATCCAGCAAATCTGTCATTTAGAATAGAAGGAGAGATAAAGGTCTTCTCAAACAAAAACGGAAGGAACTCATCACCACTAAACCAGCCCTACGAGAGATCCTAAGGGGGATCCTGTGAGACAAAGTACCAGAGACATCACTACAAGCCTGAGACCTACAGACATCACAATGACTCTAAACTCATATCTTTCTATAATAAAACTGAATGCAAATGGACTAAATGCACCAACCAAAAGCCAAAGGGTACCAGAATGGATAAACTAACAAGACCGATCTATTTTCTGTCTACAAGATTCTCATTTTAGACTTGAGGACACCTTCAGATTGAAAGTGAGGGGATGGAGAATATTTATCATGCTACTGGAAGTCAAAAGAAAGCTGGAGGAGCCATACTTATATCAGACAAACTAGACTTTAAATTAAAGGCTGTAACAAGAGATGAAGAAGGGCATTATATAATAATTACAGGGTCTATCCATCAGGAAGAGCTAACAATTATAAATGTCTATGTGCCGAATACCGGAGCCCCCAAATATATAAAACAATTACTCACAAACATAAGCAACCTTATTGATAAGAATGTGGTAATTGCAGGGGACTTTAACACCCCACTCACAGTAATGGATAGATCATCTAGACACACAGTCAATAAAGAAACAAGGGCCCTGAATGCTACATTGGATCAGGTTGACTTGACAGATATATTTAGAACTCTGCATCCCAAAGCAACAGAATATACTTTCTTCTCGAGTGCACATGGAACATTCTCCAAGATAGATCACATACTGGGTCACAAAACAGCCCTGCATAAGTATACAAGAATTGAAATCATACCATGCATACTTTCAGACCACAATGCTATGAAGCTTGAAATCAACCACAGGAAAAAGCCTGGAAAACCTCCAAAAACATGGAGGTTAAAGAACACCCTACTAAAAAGAATGAATGGGTCAACCAGGCAATTAGAGAAGAAATTAAAAAATATATGGAAACAAAAATGAAAATACAACAATCCAAACGCTTTGGGACGCAGCGAAGGCAGTCCTGAGAGGAAAATACATTGCAATCCAGGCCTATCTCAAGAAACAAGAAAAATCCCAAATACAAAATCTAATAGCACACCTAAAGAAAATAGAAGCAGAACAGAAAAGACACCCTAAACCCAGCAGAAGAAGAGAAATAATAAAGATTAGAGCAGAAATAAACAATATAGAATCTAAAAAACTGTAGAGCAGATCAATGAAACCAAGAGTTGGTTTTTTGAAAATATAAAATTGATAAACCTCTAGCCAGGCTTCTCAAAAAGAAAAGGGAGATGACCCAAATAGATAAAATCATGAATGAAAATGGAATTATTACAAACAATCCCTCAGAAATACAAGCAATTATGAGGGAATACTATGAAAAATTATATGCCAACAAACTGGACAACCTGGAAGAAATGGACAAATTCCTAAACACCCACACACTTCCAAAACTCAATCAGGAAAAAATAGAAAGCTTGAACAGACCCATAACCAGCGAAGAAATTGAATCAGTCATCAAAAATCTCCCAACAAATAAGAGTCCAGGACCAGATGGCTTCCCAGGGGAGTTCTACCAGATGTTTAAAGCAGAGATAATACCTATCCTTCTCAAGCTATTCCAAAAAATTGAAAGGGAAGGAAAACTTCCAGACTCGTTCTATGAAGCCAGTATCACTTTGATTCCTAAACCAGACAGAGACCCAGTAAAAAAAGAGAACTACAGGCCAATATCCCTGATGAATATGGATGCAAAAATTCTCAATAAGATACTAGCAAATAAAATTCAACAGCATATAAAAGAATTATTCACCATGATCAAGTGGGATTCATTCCTGGGATGCAGGGCTGGTTCAACATTTGCAAATCAATCAACGTGATACATCAAATTAATAACGGAAAAGATAAGAACCGTATGATCCTGTCAATTGATGCAGAAAAGGCCTTTGACAAAATTCAGCATCCTTTCTTAATAAAAACCCTCGAGAAAGTCGGGATAGAAGGAACATACTTAAAGATCATAAAAGCCATTTATGAAAAGCCCACAGCTAACATCATCCTCAATGGGGAAAAACTGAGAGCTTTTTCCCTGAGATCAGGAACACGACAGGGATGTCCACTCTCACCGCTGCTGTTTAACATAGTGTTGGAAGTTCTAGCATCAGCCATCAGACAACAAAAGGCAATCAAAGGCATCAAAATTGGCAAAGATGAAGTCAACTTTCACTTTTTGCAGATGACATGATATTATACATGGAAAATCCGATAGACTCCACCAAAAGTCTGCTAGAACTGATACATGAATTCAGCAAAGTCGCAGGATACAAAAATCAATGTACAGAAATCAGTTGCATTCTTATACACTAATAATGAAACAACAGAAAGACAAATAAAGAAACTGATCCCATTCACAATTGCACCAAGAAGCATAAAGTACCTAGGAATAAATCTAACCAAAGATGTAAAAGATCTGTATGCTGAAAACTATACAAAGTTTATGAAGGAAATTGAAGAAGATATAAAGAAATGGAAAAACATTCCATGCTCATGGGTTGGAAGAATAAATATTGTCAAAATGTCAATACTACCCAAAGCTATCTACACACTGAATGCAATCCCAATCAAAATTGCACCTGCATTCTTCTCAAAGCTAGAACAAGAAATCCTAAAATTCATATGGAACCACAAAAGGCCCCGAATAGCCAAAGTAATTTTGAAGAAGACGACCAAAGCAGGAGGCATCACAATCCCAGACTTTAGCCTCTACTACAAAGCTGTAATCATCAAGACAGCATGGTATTGGCACAAAAACAGACACATAGACCAATGGAATAGAATAGAATAGAAACCCCAGAACTAGACCCACAAACGTATGGCCAACTCATCTTTGACAAAGCAAGAAAGAATATCCAATGGAAAAAAGACAATCTCTTTAACAAATGGTGCTGGGAGAACTGGACAGCAACATGCAGAAGGTTGAAACTAGACCACTTTCTCACACCATTCACAAAAAGAAACTCAAAATGGATAAAGGACCTGAATGTGAGACAAGAAACCATCAAAACCCTAGAGGAGAAAGCAGGAAAAGACCTCTCTGACCTCAGCCACAGCAATTTCTTACTTGACACATCCCCAAAGGCAAGGAAATTAAAAGCAAAAATGAACTATTGGGACCTCTTGAAGATATAAAGCTTCTGCACAGCAAAGGAAACAATCAACAAAACTAAAAGGCAACCAACAGAATGGGAGAAGATATTTTCAAATAACATATGAGACAAAGGGCTAGTATCCAAAATCTATAAAGAGCTCACCAAACACCATACCCAAAAAACAAATAATCCAGTGAAGAAATGGGCAGAAAACATGAATAGACACTTCTCTAAAGAAGACATCCGGATGGCCAACAGGCACATGAAAAGATGCTCAATGTCGCTCCTCATCAGGGAAATACAAGTCAAAACCACACTCAGATATCACCTCACGCCAGTCAGAGTGGCCAAAATGAACAAATCAGGAGACTATAGATGCTGGAGAGGATGTGGAGAAACGGGAACCCTCTTGCACTGTTGGTGGGAATGCAAACTAGTGCAGCCACTCTGGAAAACAGTGTGGAGGTTCCTCAGAAAATTAAAAATAGACCTACCCTATGACCCAGCAGTAGCACTGCTAGGAATTTACCCAAGGATTACAGGGTTACTGATGCATAGGGGCACTTGTACCCCAATGTTTATAGCAGCACTCTCAACAGCCAAATTATGGAAAGAGCCTAAGTGTCCCTCAACTGAGGAATGGATAAAGACATTGTGGTTTATATACACAATGGAGTACTATGTGGCAATGAGAAAGAATGAAATATGGCCCTTTACAGTAACGTGGATGGAACTGGAGAGTGTTATGCTAAGTGAAATAAGCCATACAGAGAAAGACAGATACCATATGGTTTCACTCTTATCTGGATCCTGAGAAACTTAACAGGAACCCATGGGGGAGGGGAAGGAAAAAAAAAGAGAGGTTAGAGTAGGAGAGAGGCAAGGCATAAGAGACTTAAAAAATGAGAACAAAGTGAGGGCTGATGGTGGGTGGGAGGGAGGGGAGGGTGGGTGATGGGTATTGAAGAGGGCATCTTTTGGAATGAGCATTGGGTGTTGTATGGAAACCAATTTGACAATAAATTTAATTTATTTTAAAAAATGTAAATTGAAGTAAAATTGTGAACTCAATTCATTAGTGACATTAACCACATTTCATTTTCTCAAATGGTCACATGTAGGTAGTGGCTACAATACTGAACATATGGGCCAAGGGGCTGCCTTTTGGGGAATGTCAACAGAACTGAAGACTTGAATTTTAGAAAACAAAGGGGTCAGTCAGATACAACAGACTTTATTTCCTAAGTGAGTGGTTGTCCTTTAGAAGGAAGATCTAACGTTGTATCCCCAAAGGTCAAAGCTACTAACTCTAAGAAAATGCATTGTGGCTCCATATTAGGAAATGATTTGTACCCAGGCCATAAAAAGTAGAAGACACTTCTTCACAAGCATAAAATGTATGACTATGTGGTAGAAATGTATACAGGAGATTTGAGCCCTCAAAGAGTAGCTGAGTTATGTGACTGTAAGGACGCATCCTACTACTGGTACAGTTAATGTCCTGAATCATCAGTGAAAGTTAGTGTTTCTTTAAATTCCCTAGAGAAAAGTTCTGTGAACACTGCAGTATATACTCCTAAGCCTTTGCTCAGCACTATTGAACTAGAATTTCTGGGACAAAGATCTGATTATCTATGTATTTAAATACATGCCCAAGTGATTCTAATATTCAGAAGAGACTGGGAAACTGAGGTAAGTGATTAAGTATTCAATTCTATCACTAGAGGAAACCTAATAGCACTATTTGTGAAAGGCTAATAAAAAGGCCTATAGCTGCATATGGAAAAATAAGCAAAGTTGAAAAGGTGGAACAAAGAAGAAATGCATTTTAGGAGTCTTGAACTCAGGGATGACTATAGCATATTAATGAACCAATAAGAGATAATGTTGCCCTTTTAAAATACTTAGAGTATGAAAATAAAAAAATGAACATTTTCTTCTACTAGATGTTTACAATTCCAAAGTATAACTCATGAACATAAAAAATGCCGATGACATCTTCATAGAACACTCCTCAGACCTCTGAAGAAAAGCGGGAGTTACTGGATTGACTTAAGCTTGGGAAGGTAAGAGTATATATATACATGGGATCCAATATATATCGTTTTAAGAAGAAACAAAACATTTTTGAAAATAACATTTTTAAGTGATGAAAACTTGGTTCATGTTACAGAAACCATGTAGCATTTCCTTAACTGGCATAGAGAAATTTACACAGTGGTTACACAAGATGAGAGGAGTGAAGAAGATATCAGGAACAGGGATAACAGACTAGTATGAATGGCTTTCATTAAGTATTTACTGAGTAACTACTATATGCCGAGCACTGCACTGAATGTCAGCAAGGAAGTAATATTTCATTATATCATAGCATTTATGTGCTCCTTAATTTGAAAGTGGAATAACAGTAAGTGTTTTTAGGTGATAATTACCGTAATTATGGGGTATGAACATAAGGATGGCAAGGTTTCCTTGAATTCAATCATGTTGTTCTGGCATACCTTTTAGATGCATCTCTTGAACCAGAATTCAATGGTTAGGACCCATAGACTACCCAAGAAAATTGAAATATAAAATACAACAACCACTCAAAAACTTAAGGTTATAAGGTCATTGATATTTCCAAATAGTGTATTATATTCCTACATTATTCAGATTTTCTGGGTTCTTTTTTTTTTTTTTTTTTTTTTTTTTTTGCACTTCACCAAGTCCATGCAGGTCTGAATTACATAAAATGATGAACTACAATCTGCATCACTAATATCGATAATGGATCTGAGACATTAGCTCAGAAATGATGCAAGAAGGGGATCAAAGAGGGCCTAGCTATTCCAAAAGAGCCTACCAGCACTTTAAGATTTCCACTTTCCCTTCTGACTCACAGGATGCAAAATTAATCTGGAAGAGGATTTAACAGACCCCAAATCATAACACCTAGAAAGTCTTTTTTTTATATGCATAAACAGTTCATTAGACATTTTCATTAGAGGCTGAATTCTGTTGTGTCTCTTACACAATTTATTGGTTCAATAAAGTTTTATTTTTAATTTATTATACACTAGGCATTAAGTAAAACATGGGGATATAGAAATTATTAAGACATGCTACCTAGCCTCCGGAATTTCATAATATAAAAATCGAATCGAAAACTAATAACTAGAATACTCATTAATTTTGTAGTAAGTTTGCACTAGGAACCATGCAAGATGTTCTAGATTCAACGGTGAGTAGGTATGGTAAGCAGAATAACAACCCTTCAAAAAGGACTAGGTCATAACCACAAAACCTGTGAATTTGTTACCTTATGTGACAAAAGGAATTTTGTCTTTAAATTAAGGATATGGAATTAAACAGATTATCACAGATTATCCAGGTAGGCTGAGCAGAATCATGTAAGAATCTTAGAAGTAAAACAAAATGGTCAGAGTTTGAAGATGTCACACTGTTGACTTTGAAGATGGAAGAAGGGGCCATGAACCAAGGAAGGTAAGCAAGCCTCTAAAACCTACAAGGGCAAGGGAATAGATGCTCTCCTAAAACTTCTAGAAAAATAAAATGTATAGCCCTGATGACACCTCGATTTTTGCCCAGTAGCATTCATTTCAGATTTCTAACCTCTAGAACTCTAACACAATAAATTTGTGTGGTTTTAAGCCACCATGCTTGTGATAATTTATTACAGCAGTAACAGGAAACCAATATACTCCCTACTAGTTGTTACAAGCAAATAAAACTTGAGAAAAAAAATATGTAAAAAATAAATACTGATAATTCACAATAAGCAGTTACAGTTGTAAGTCACAGTAGTCTTTAGAGAGAATGGGTGTAGTCTTAACTTGATCCTGAAGAATGCCTGCAAGTTTAAAGATTGAAAACAGAAAAGTCTTTTCAAACAAGAGCATCTGAAAATGGACAACAGTGTAAAATACCAGAACTTGAAAAGAAAAAACTTACTGTAAAATTCAGTGTAAGATAAGAGAATGAGCAGAGAAGAAATGTCACATCATAAACTCCAAAAGGCATCCTCAGCTGAAGTTCATGTCAAGGTCTGTACACTGCACAACGTTACAGAGAGTACAATGTGTGTGGTGCACAAGTGGAGCCATGAGGATGCTCTGGCGAACAGGCAGAGGAAGGTTTGTCCCAGGCCGAGACGGGCACTGAATGCCATCATAATAGTGTGGCTTTGTCCCATACTCACTTGGGTCCTATAAGTGAATTATTAGAAAGAAGCATCCTTAATGGATCTAAATTTAGAAAGATAACAGAAATATGAGAAATGTATTGGAAGGTTCTAAGAGTAAAGGCCTAAGCTATAATTTTATAAATATACACACCCAAACTAATCTATTAGAAAAGGTACACGGGAAGTACCATTAAGAATTTAAAGCCCCTTTGGGGTGCCTGGATGGCTCAGTCAGTTGAGCATCTGACTTCTGCTCAGGTCATGATCTCGCAATTTGTGAGCTGGAGTCCCCCGTTGGGCTCTGTGCGGACAGCTCAGAACCTGGAACCTGCTTCAGATTCTGTGCCTGCCTCTCTCTCTGCTCCTCCCCTGCTTGCTCTATGTCTCTGTCTCTCTCAAAAACTAATAAACACTAAATTTTTTTTAAAAAAGAATTTAAAGCCCCTAACCCATGCAATTTTTACAATGAGTTACTTGGTATTATCCTCTTCAATTCCTAATTAAATTAAACACCAAGGTGGCAATTAGAAAGTTTTCCTTTCTTAAAACACTTGTGAAGCAAAATAAATTCTAAAGATCTGTTTTGCTTCATATGGAAGGTGAAATTATCAAAATGAAATCAATAACCGTTTTCTGTGATCTTGATTGACATTTTGTATGGAGAGAAGTCCTATCAAATTGTCAAATTCATACTTCACTGATTCCTCATACTTTAATTTACATTTCTCATTTTTGCCCTGCATTGGAACAATTGCGAGATGCTTGCTAGAAAAGTAGAAAAATTCATGAATTAAGCACCAGCTAATGTCTCAGGGATTCAAAGATTTGCTTTGGCCCAATTCCTTAACTCATCTTGTTCTCTTGATCTTAAAAGAGAAGAACTAACCTCTGTAACCTTACAGGAATAGTCAACACTAACAAGTATATGGCAATAGAGGAATATTTCAATATAATTGTCTTCAGTGCCATTTTTATATCATGTAATCATGAGAATGTAAAGAAGTTGCACTTTTGATTGGATGGCTAATAAACAAGGAGGAAAAACTTGGGGATGAATGCAGATTACCATTTGATTTTGGCATCCATGCATTGGTAGTTTTCCTCAGTATAGGAAAGAATGAGAAGGATACCAAAATATATTAAAGTTACCATACTCTCCAAGGGTCTGAAAGAATTTTCTCCATTCTATTTTAAATTCATCTGACCCTTACCAGAATATTGTGCACAATTTATAACTCTTCAAAATATACTGACTTTGAAAATAATTAAATCAACAAATCGTGGAAAATAGGTAAGTGTTGAAAACATCAAAAAAGGAAAACCGATCTAGTAGTTCCCAAAATGTTTTTCATGGAATGTTCATAGAGTTAAGATGAAAAATTAAGCCACGGTGAAATGAGGTTGAGAAGTTCCAAGTAAGAAAGCTAAAGCAGTCTTCTTTGCTTTAAAGCTTACAGGGTCATTAATAGGTTAGTAAATGTGCATCCAACAAGAAGGCTAGTTTTGTGGCAGTGACTGAATTCATTTCACCACAGAACCTTTTTGTTTTTTCCTTTCCTAGCCTTGACAAAGCCATTGTTCCATGGAATAACATGCGTTGAAAAGTGCTGTTCTGGAGAAGAGCAGGCAATGTTCCAAAAAAACATTTAGAAAGAAAGATGAGGTCAGTTATTAGTGGGTTATTGCTTATGTCTCCAAGGATTCAAAGAAGAGTAAATGAGAGTCACTTAAGCAAGAAACATTTAGGTTAGATGAATAGAAACATTTCTCATAGGGGAGTTGGACTGTTCAAATGGCAATGCTTAAAGACAGCATATATCGCAGCAAGTGCAAGAGAGAATGGAAGATGCAAATTCTCTATTTCTGTTTGTGCAATGAGAATATCAACTGTCGACATTTGAAAAGCTATAGAAACTGATGGGTTATAAATATAAATCCCACTGGAATAAAAAGACATTCATAGTAAGAATTATCAGGAATGAGAATACTCCACTTCAAGAAGTTTGTGGATAAGGGTAATAATATAACACTGTCAAAGAATGAAGAAAGGCAATGGTTTCTCTAAAAGTGATTAATATTTTGTTGAAGGTGATTAAATTTGAGTGTAACTACTGAAAATTGAAGACCGAACATGAGATGCCAAAATTGGTAGCATGGACGTGATGAAAAATATAAGAGAAGGTCAAACTAAACTGAAGTTCTTCCCATGATGCTTTC
Source organism: Panthera onca (assembly GCF_046562875.1). Classification (NCBI taxonomy): domain Eukaryota; kingdom Metazoa; phylum Chordata; class Mammalia; order Carnivora; family Felidae; genus Panthera; species Panthera onca. Next base: position 73,127,984 of record NC_138348.1, read on the forward strand.
CTTGGTGAATATAAAGAGACCAAAATAAGTAGAGTAAGAAGTCTTGGAGAAAATCAAGATACTAGTCTTTTTCACAAACCTATTTTAGGAGTCAGCGAATGTAGTACTCCAACCTAAAGATTTAGAAATAAATGGAATTTCAGAGACATCAGAACTCAAGAATTCAGCTCTGTATGAAAACTTTTGGACAAATCATTACTCTTTAGGAGAATTTTTTTTTTAATTTTTTTTAACGTTTATTTATTTTTGAGACAGAGAGAGACACAGCATGAACAGGGGAGGGGCAGAGAGAGAGAGACACAGAATTGGAAGCAAGCTCCAGGCTCTGAGCCATCAGCCCAGAGCCCGACGCGGGGCTCGAACTCGCGGACCGCAAGATCGTGACCTGAGCTGAAGTCGGACGCTTAACCGACTGAGCCACCCAGGCGCCCCTAGGAGAATATTTAAATGAAGGGATGGTAGAATAAAAGGTAAAGTAAATTATATTTTCAGAAGAAAGCCTATTAAAGTTAAGTCTGCTTATGTTTTTGAGCATGCATTACAAAATTTTTTAAGAATCAAAGTTCTGGGGCGCCTGGGTGGCGCAGTCGGTTAAGCGTCCGACTTCAGCCAGGTCACGATCTCACGGTCCGTGAGTTCGAGCCCCGCGTCAGGCTCTGGGCTGATGGCTCAGAGCCTGGAGCCTGTTTCCGATTCTGTGTCTCCCTCTCTCTCTGTCCCTCCCCCGTTCATGCTCTGTCTCTCTCTGTCCCCAAAAATAAAATAAACGTTGAAAAAAAAAAAAAATTAAAAAAAAAAAAAAAAAAAAAAAAAAAGAATCAAAGTTCTAAGGAGTGAAAGAGGGATGAAATACATGATAGGAGAATCATTATTTGGAAAGTCTCTAAGAAATCATGACTTTCTCCAAAGGAAAAAAGTGAGAATTCTAATTTGTTGCAAAAAGCCAGAAACAAAAACATTATTTTTTCACGATCATTTTTCTTCAATATCATTCAGAGTGCCAAGAAGTTACCAAATATCTCAAGAAATTATAGAATTATAGACTTCTTTAAAATGAGTTTTATGTTTGCAATAAGGAGTTTATAATCAAGTATTTACTTACTAAAAGACCCAGGTCAAAGGTCAATTTCTGCAAGGAAAGTTTCTCTCAGTTCTCCTTTGCCCATATACCTCCTCATCCTAAAGCAGAATGAACTACTCCCCTCTAGGATTTCTATACTTTTGACATTGAAAACATGACTGAGTTCATTCAGTCAGGAAATATGCATTTTGTTTGTCTCATGCACACTGTAAGGCAGAAGGAATTCAAAGTTAAGCAAGTCACAGAAATCTATACTCAAGAAGTCCATACTATTTATTACCTCAACCACTTTCTTACCCTCGGAATATTATTTTCGCTAATTGTAAAATAGAGAAAAAACTATTGTGCCATAGATTGTAAGGATTACGTAAATATAAACCACACTAGGCCTAGTCCATAGGAGGTTTTCAACAAAGCTTTCCTTGCTTCCATTTTGGAAGCATTGTATTCCATGTACCCAAGCCTTTTATATTGTAGTGAACTATTTCCAGATAGTTTTGTTCATTTTCATTTTGTTTTGCTTGTTTTTCTCCTCTACCAGATAATTTTCATATAGACAAACTAATTTATTCATATCTTTTCTCAGACACCTAACTCAATCACTGGCCAAGAGCTTAAACTTAACGCCTATGATTGAAAGTCTAAGAAAGAAAAAAAAGAAGACAATCAGGAAAATGTATAAACAATGGCCATTGTAGAGAACAGATAAAAGTACTTCAGTGGGATAAAGGTTTCTCAGAAAAACTGGAACATCAATAAACAAAATGTACAACCATTGAAACAGGAGGAAAGAAGAATATATAACTGCTTTACCATTCTGCTTTTCCAGGACAGCTAAAGTAATGATTTTTGTTCTTGCTCCCTCCTTTTTCCATTTAAGAAGGTCAAGTAAATGTCATTACTCTTAGATTTTCCAATTTTCTTTCCATTTATGTTTGCTAACTGCCTCCAAATTTCACAGCATACCTTCATACGTGAGGTTCCCTCTACATGGAGTGCCTTTCCCAAATATGTCTATTTAGCAAAGTTATATGCTTTTTTTCATGTACATTAGGAGTTTAAAAATCCTACATCCTATGAGTGCCCAGGTGGTCCGTCGGTTAACCATCTGACTTTGGCTCAGGTCATGATCTTGTGGTTCCTGGGGTTGAGACATGGGGTTCTGTGCTGACAGCTCAGAGACTAGGGCCTGCTTCAGATTCTTTGTCTCCCTCTCTCTCTCTGCCCCTCTTCTGCTGTCATTCTCTCTCTCTGAAAATAAAACTTAAAAAAAATCCTACATCCTATGTGATACTATGTGATGCTTTTTTTTTTAAAAAAAAAAAAAAAAAAAGGATTTCTTCTACATTCATGTCCTGTCAATACCTCCAATAAAACAGTTGTATTATCAACTGACAGTGATCTTAATCTATAAGAATGGCTAGATTTGAGTCCTCACAAGACACTTTTCATAGATTGCATCAGTTAATATTCATAGCAATCCTGCATGGAAGGCATTATTTGATGGTGATGATGATTTTTATTATTATTTTTGTTTGTTGACAAGATCACCTAGTAAGTGGTAAACTCAATAAAAGTACAAGGAGGAAAAAAAAAAAAAGACATTCAGAATCTTTGGCATTTGTTTCTCACAGTAAGAAAGACATTTGAATATGTGAAAATGACCTTATTCTTTATGACCTCATGACTCAACAAGTATATAGTGGAAATACATGTACATGTATATGTATTCACATATAAATATTTCAAAGGCAGACCAATTTTATAGCTTGTAGATGAACTAGGATTTCATACTGAGAACATTTTAATCATGGTTTAAAAAAGAAAAAAAACATGAAAGTAAGTAGGGAAACAAGACTTACAGTTTCTGCTTCAAAATGTAAATTACCTGCAAGTCTTTACTCTCATCTTTACAAGAAAAAAAAACTAGAAAAACTGAAAACCAGTAATTGTCTGTGTACCAATCAGAGAACTGAGGTTTTAGGGCAAACTGCTACCTTGAAATTAGGGTCAGGCATATCCAGAGGGTCACAACCAAGACCTGCTTATCTACAGGAGCTTCTTAGAGCCATTAACAAATACAAACATTTGAATGGTAATTTTGATAGATTCCCAAGACTGAATGTACATGAGCATGAGAGTAAGAAACTCATTGGGGCTGCAGTCTTGGGGGCTGCACAACATTTGTGGACATTAGCTCCAGAATCCTTTGGGAGCTGAGGGAAGGCCTCCCCAAAATGGACATTTGGGTTAAAAGCAATCAAAACCCAGCAGATTCAGGAAAGGGTCCTTATGCCCCTCAACTGCCTGCGTGTACCAGAAAGAGTAATTAACAGATTCCTCTTCACCTGAAAACATTTATCTGAATAATGGGGCAACCTTTATTTTCTTAATATCTCTTACCTTCCTACTAATGGCCTTTCTCCCCTTTGTATCCTCAGACCCTTGGTTCATATAAGGATAATGTTGCTGGTCTTTGGAATTTCCATATCTGTGTTGATTCCCTGTACATATGTTCTTATTTCTTCTGTTATTCTGTCTCATGTCAATTTGATTCTTTGTGTAGCTAGAAGGACCTTGAAGGGTATAATAAATTCTTCCTCCCCAACAACTCCCAATAGATTCTAATGTTGAAGATGCCAAAAAGATCCTCTCATGATGTCAAAGTAGAGTGGAAGGGTCATCACTGTACAGTATGTGCCAAAGCTTCCTCCACAGGAGAAAGGTGGATGTCATCTTATCCCTCTGAAGGAAGTGCACAATTCCTATTTCAGGCACCTCTAGACTTATCTTACCAAAGGGCAGGGCAGCAGAATGAGCGGGCACTCCCTAAGGGTCAGGTCTTCAAGGAAATGAATGGAAATGCTGCAAGTGTGAAGGGAATTAGGAGAACTAGGAAAAATGGTATACCACTGGGGAAACACTTGTGAAGAACACAGCCCCGAAACACAGGCCCATTAAAAGATAACGATTTCACTTTAAAATTATGGAAAGCTCCCTCTCACCTGCACCTTACTGCCATATCCACAAGTTTCCTATACAATGACTGACAAGCTAATAGTTATTTTATGGATATGATAAATTGACTCTTCAGATCACGTGGCGAGGCAAGAGACATGGAAGGAAAATATTCAATATTTAAGAGAACATAGACTATTGAAGAACAAAGTTCGAGAACTGATGCTACAGGACTTCAAGATTTACCATAAACCTACCATAATCAAGGGAGTGTATGGTTTGTCAACCATACTCAAAGAAAAAGAGATTACAGAGAATGCGAGACTGGTTAAGTAAATAGATCAATGGAACTGAATAGAGAAATAGACCCCCATAAATATTGTCAATTGATCTTTGACAAAGGAGTACAGGCAATACAAAGAACAAATGCAGTCTCTTTGACAAAGGATACTGGAACAACTGGACATTCACATGAACAAATAGTTTAAACATAGATCTTACCGAACTACACAAAAATTTCCTTACAATGGATTACAGACCTAAATATAGAATACAAAACTATAAAATCTCTTGAAGGTAACTCAGGAGAAGACCAAGATGACCTTGGGTATGATGGTGCCTTATTAGATACAACACTAAAGACATAATCCATGCAAGAAATAATTCATAATCAGGGTGCCTGGGTGGCTCAGTTGGTTAAGCGTCCAACGTTGGCTCAGGTCATGATCCCACGGTTTTTTTAGTTTGAGCCACGCGTTGGGCTCTGTGCTAACAGCTCAGAGCCTGGGGCCTCTTTCAGATTCTGTGTCTCCCCTTCTCTCTGCCCCTCCCATGCTCATGCTCTCTCTCTCTCAATAAAATAAAATGTTAAAAAAAAGTAATTCATAAAGCTGGAGTTAAAATTTAAAATTTCTACTTTGCAGATATTATCAGGACAATTAGACAACAAGACACAGACAGAATTTTTCTTTTGTAAATAAACAAAAAAATCCATCTAACAAAGGACCATTACCCAAAATATACAAAGAACTGAACACTGAGAAAACGTGATCAAAATATAGGCCTGAGACTTTAAATATCTCAAAACAAGATATACAGATGGCAATAAGTATATGAAAATATGTTCCACATCATATATTAAGAAATGCAAATTAATGAGAAGTTATACTACCCACCTAATAGAATGGCTGAATTCCAGAACACTGATGACACCAAATGCTACAAGGATGTGAGCAACAGGAATTATCATTTATTGTTGGTGGGAACACAAAATGGCAAAGCTGTTTGGGGGACACTTTGGAGGTTTCTTACAAAACTAAACATGCTCTAACAGAAGATCCAGCAATTATGCTCCTTGGTATTTACCCAAACGAGTTGAAAACTTAAGTCCACATAAGAACTTGCACAAGAACATTGATAGCAGCTGTATTCTTAATTGCCCAAACCTAGGTGCAACCAAGATGTTCTTCAGTAGGTAAATGGACAAATAAACTATGGTACTTCCAGACAGTGGAATATTATTCCAAATCAACGATCACAACACATGAAATTATTCTAGAGAATGTAGAAAAACTCCATAAACATTTTCATTTTCATGCCCAATTTTGACAGTACTGAAGTAATAAAAATCTGTGACCTAACAGGAGCTACTTGATAGAAGTATCACCAGAAAGGGGTCAGCAAGTTGTAACTATAACTACAGTCTTTGAGGACCCCTTTGAGGAAGAGAATAAAATAATAACCATAGACCACTGTGTTAAGTTAGATTGACTTATCTTTGCCTTCCATCTAATTTAAAATTACTTACCAAAATATATAAAAGATGTCCTTTAAAATAAGCCCTGTGATGTAACTTGAGAAAGTTAGAAACAAAAATCAAGAAAAATAAAATGAAATCAAGGTTAGTTACTGATACAATAACTGATGTGTATTGATGCAATACACATGTTCTGTGTCAGGCACATTCAGGGATTTGCTTACAAATTACAAATTGCTTACAGTTTAATAACTGCATCTCTGAAACAGTTGTGTATATAAGTATATTATAAACCTATGTTTGACAGTCAACTAGCAAAATACTTGAAAACGATTCTTGTCAGTACATATGAGCCAGCTCCAGCACACCACTAGATTAGTTTGAAGTGCCAAATTTTTCTTTTTAAGTGACAAATCTCTTAAGAGTCTACTCAAACAGGAAGGTACCACCATAAGTGATTGACAATGACTAACCAAAGGTAATTTGCAAGAGTATTTGAAACTCAAGTACATGCCTAGTATACAGAAATAGGTGATACGTGGTAAATGTTTGGATGCAAAAAAAACAGAAACAAATGTGTTATTGTTAAAGTAAAAATTTATCTTGTGGTTGGCTAGAAGCTTATCTCAGACATCAAGCAGCAACAATTAAAAGTAAGTCACATGGAGGGGGCTGGAGGCTCAGTCAGTTAAACACCCAACTCTTGATTTCAGCTCAGGTCATGATTTTAGGGTTGGGAGATAGAGCCCAGAGTCCACACCCATCATGGAGCCTGCTTGAGGTTCTCTCTCCCCCTGTCCCTTCTCCACATGACCATGTGCGCTCTCTCTTAAAAAGAAAAAAATAAGTAAGCACATGGAAAAGTGAGGTTTGTTCACCTTTCTTTTTAAAAAAATTTCTATTTCTATTCTATTTCTTTAAAAAAAATTTTTTTTTTTAACATTTATTCATTTTTTGAGAAACAGAACCTGAATGGCAGAGGGGCAGAGAGACAGAGACAGGCAGACAGACAGACACAGAATCTGAAGCAGGCTCTAGTCTCTGAGCTGTTAGCACAGAGCCCGACCTGGGGCTCATACCTAGGACTACGAGATCATTATCCAAGTCAAAGTCAGACGCTTAGCCCTGAAGTTGGACGCTTAACCATGCCACCCAGGCACCACTTCTATTGCTCTTTTGATCCCTTACTGGAATGGAGTGGTCTCTTCCTTCTGTTTTCCATCCTTTCCTTTTAATCATCCAGATTAATTTTGCATACTCATTATTGGGTACAATAGTGGATAAAATCCTTTAGATTAGTTTGTCCACTTACTATTGGGTACATTGTTACATAGAAAATAAGAACTAACCTTAAACCCATAAAACTTAAAAAGCAAGTGTCTACCTTGAATAGTACATTTTTCCATTAGAGAAGGGTAAGCCTACAGTCATGCCAAAAATGAAAGTGAGCTAAACACACAGTAGAAAAATTAGACTAGGGTTTTAGAAGTTGTTAAAATCTGGCTCTAGATTAATGTGCCTCTATGTTATGATCTATGGGGAGTTTCAATGGTTTCCATGGTTTTTAATCATAATCTGGCCTATGGTAGCCTCAAGAGCTAGGGAACGATTAACCCTCAAGTCAATGGTAATTTCTCAAAGATAAAAATACCAGAATGTGTTCCATTTTCTATGTCTGAGTCTGCATCAGTTAGCCATTGTTGTGTACCTGCCTCAAAATTTAGTGGCTTCAAAGAACAACCAATTATTTGTCTGAAAATAGATCTGAACTTCTAGTCTGGGATCAGCTAGGCTTTCCTGTGCTGTACATTAAGCAGGAAACTTATTTAGGTACTATCACCTTGGGGACTCAGCTGGCAGAACAAGCCTGACTTGGTCCATGTCACCAATAGTCCTCAAGCAGCTTAGCACAGGCTCTTTCATCTTCTAGGTAGGGTTTCAAAGGCTGCATCAAACTTTTTGAAGTCTCAGCTCAGAACTGGCACAATGATCACTTCCACCACATTCTACTGGCCAAAGCAAGTTCCAAGGACAGCTAGACAACAGGGTGGGACACTATACTACAATATACCACAGTTCTTAATGGGAAGAGCTTTAAAGTGACATTGCAAAAGATGGGGTACCAAAGAGTTGAAGTTTAGCCATTCTTACAATCTACTACAGAGCCCTTAGATGTAAACTTTTCCAGATGTCCTTCCTGGCCAACATTTTAATTGAAACATTAATGCCAAATTAGTACTCTGATAATTAGAGAAGACATCCAAAGACTATTAATTGACCACTGATTAATAAATTAAATTTGGGTGCATATTTAATGGTTGGCTGTTACTAGGTCATACATAAAAGAAAACAAACACCTGATTCCTAAAATATATTTGTTGAGACATAACTTAATTCTTAGCAAGTTATTAAATACAATGGATTGAAAGAATATTTGTTTTCTGATTATAAATATTATGTGATTTGGGTAGGATATTTGGAAATATGTAAAGAAATTCGCAGTTCTGTGTAGCTCTTAAGTTTTAAAATTATGATGATATCATTAAAACATAGAAGATATCTCCATATAAAGATATTAGACATGCCTGGATGGCTCAGCCTGTTAAGCATCTGACCCTTGATTTTGGTTCAGGTCATGATCTCACAGTTGGTAGGATAGAGCCCCATGTTGGGCTCTGTGCTGACAGCGTGGGGCCTGCATTGGATGCTGTGTCCCCTTCTATCTCTGCCCCTCCCCTGCTTGCACTTGCTCTCTCAAAATGAGCATTTAAAAAAATAGATATTAATTTGTCAGCCTATGATAATAGCAAATTCTATTAATTCTAGTAGCTATTTAGATTTTCTAGGTTAACAGCTTTTTAGTTGGTACTTTCTTGTTTTCCGTATTTTCAAGTTTTTGTATATCTTTCATTGTCTTACCTAATTGGTTAATAATTTTAGATTCACTCTTTTATTAATTTTTTTAAACATTTATTGTTTTGAGAGACAGAGCATGAGTGAGGAGGGGCAGAGAGAGAGAGAGGGAGACACAGAATCCAAAGCAGGCTCCAGGCTCCAAGTTGTCAGCACAGAGCCCGACATAGGGCTCGAACTCATGAACTGAGAGCTCATGACCTGAGCTGAAGTTGGTCACTTAACTACTGAGCCACCCAGGGACCCCACTTCTCTGTTTTAAGGAGTAACATTTGATAGTGGAGACCAAATATTTTCCTGATTCTAATGGGAGCGTTTCTGGTATTTCACCATAAGTAAATTCCTCATTCAACAAATGTTTACTGAATGCCTACTATATACCATATACTGTCTTTTGAGGCTTGCATACACTACTCTTATGATAAAAAAAACTTTTCTCTCAATTTTTTTGATGTTTAAAACTTAACACTATATGTACAATTTTAGTTAAAACATTTTTTTGCATTTTCTGAAATTTTCCTCTTTTGCCCACTAATATGATATTAAGGATTTTAAGTAGTTTTTATCATTAAATTTTACTTTTTGAATATGTAAAGTATGCATATAGGTTAAATATAATAATTTACAGCTTTTACAAAAGATGATTAATATTAAGTTAATTAAAAGTAAGACATTCTTCTTTTTTCTGTCCCTCAGCCACCCTTTTTTCCTCCAAAGGATATTTACTACGTACCTTTTAAGAAGCACGATTTTTATTTGAACAAATGTCTATGTGAGTGTAAAAGCACAAGTACAAACATACACACGCACACACACACCTTACTCTTCAAGGTAACATTAAAAAATATTCTCTCTTGCTGTTTCAATTTACCAGGATGTCTTGGTGATCTTTCCATATCATTACAGACAACGCAGAAACATTTACTTACTTGTTTATCATATGTATAAACAAAGTGAATTTAACCTAAGGAGCTTCTTTCTTTACCTATTACAGAACAAAACAGGGAAATATGAAGCCCTACCATTACTACATAGTTCAGGTGATACCCTCACATAGAACCTAAATCATAACCTTAATTCCCATCATACTGTTTGGAAATAGTACCAAAGAAAGAGAAAAATAATTAAGTACACTAAAACATAACGGCTATGGTTTTCACCACTGGAGTCAAGAACAGAACCAAAACTGTTAATTCTAGAACCCATTCTGTATTCTCCTTACCCACTGCCATTACTTTAGGAATTTTTCTTAAAGGAGGGGAACCAAATCTCCATCCCTATAGGACTCGGTCTTACTTGGGTTGTTGTGGTTTCTCAATGACTAACATTACAAGAAAATGGAGCACAAAGAAGAAACCCAGTGAATCACATCAGTTATCAGACAAAAAACTTTATATCCCCTAGTTCAGCAACTATCCACTTTCATGTTGGTGTTCATGATATACCATTCTGGACAGTATATCAATTCCTTCTTCTACCTGATTGTAGGTAGTAACATGGAAACAAATAGAAAAGCCTTACATCAGAACCTGGATCTACTACATACCTGTCTTTTGCTCCAAACCACACAAAATAGGCAACCTTACAGGTAATGAGGTAAACTTTTCAAAGCAATTCAGCTCTACTTATGTTAAAATGGCTTTTTCTCTCTGCAACTATTCAATCATGACACAGGCCTGACTCTTAGCTACAAGAGCTAAATAATCCTTTTAATATTTAACACAGAGATGTACTCATTATCCACCTATGACTTGACTTCAGAACTCAAAACTTCGTTTCTAATTCTCATTGTAGAAGTTTCAGTATAAGACTAAGAAACTAGTCTACCCCATAATCATGGTGATTATGGTTGTCACCAGAATGACTGTTAACAACCACTTGCTCTCTCCTTCCCTTGCTTCAATTAACACTACAATTCAATCCAATATTTATAACTTGTATAACAGCATTGCTATTATGAGCCCCTTGATTGCCTGTGATCCATTTACCCTTATCACAAAGGTCATTCATATGCCTATCTAAATGGGAATAACTCAGTTTTAGGGTATTATGTATTATGAGGGTTTCTTGAGACCAATTCAGGTGTTAATTACTGTTTTAGAGTACAGACAGGAAGCAGAAAAAAGGCATACTCAAAAGGGATTCTACCTGTATAACTGCATATTTTTACGATTTCACTGGTCTAACTATACCCAATAATGTTTAGTGATAGTGATCACAATAGTTTATGACTTAAATGAGAACTTAGAGTTTTCATATTTAGCATGATGCTAGCTTTTGAGATAACACTAGATTACTTACACACACACATACACATATATACATGTATATATACACATATATATACATATATGTGTGTATATATATATACACACACACATATATGTGGACATATAATCTTCAGTTATTTATCCATTTTTTTTTAAGATTTCTTTTTAGGAGCACCTGGGTGGCTCAATCGGTTAAGTGTCTGACTTCAGCTCAGGTCATGATCTCGCAGTTTGTGGGTTTGAGCCCCACGTCGGGCTCTGTGCTGACAACTCAGAGCCTAGAGCCTGCTTTGGATTCTGTGTCTCCCTCTCTGTCTGCTCCCCCCCCCCCCCCCCCCCCGCTTGCACGGTCTCTGTCTCTCAAAAATAAAAGAAAAACATTAAAATTTGTTTGAAGTTTTTTTTTTAAATCATGAATGAAAGCCAAGTTTCAAATGTGTTCTGAACATATTTAGCAATATAATTTATTCTTTATTCTGCTGAAAGTTCTATATATTTTCTTGATTTTTATTTATTTTTTGTTTAGAGATTCATATTTGGATCTTTGATTTTATATAGGACACTGGTTAAACCACATATTAGAAGTTAAAGTAATTAGCATTCATGTTATTATTCTCCAGGCATTATGTAGATTAATATTTGATCTCTTCTTTGACCAAGTAGTTAACGTATTTTTAAAGTCCAAGCGATTGTTTATTCATTAATTAATTTCAAGGGTTCTAATGCATTAAAAATTTCTATTTTTACTGTATCATTTTAATGATTTAAATTATTTAAATCGTAATTATTTACTAATTATCTAATCTCATCTTCAGTTTCCCCACATCTATTTTCATTATATGTAACACATTTGCTTCAAACAGGTCATTTTCTTTCATACTTGTGCTTCTGGAGGTATTGATCCTTCTAATTCAATGGTTTCTGCCACCTCAACCCAACACACCTCTCATTTCCTTTATATTTTAGTCCCGGATTCTATAAAAGTCTTGTATAATGTAGACATTCAGAACAGTTTAACAAAAATGGCAGGATTTAGTTAAGGCAGAATTGTCATTCTGAATAAGTTCATCTTCAGGATTAGGTCTTTGCATTTTTTATTCTTTCACAAAACTAGATCTCTGTTGAAAATAGTTTTCATAATTATCTTATGAAGTGTAATAACTCCATTTTTGCCCCTTGTGTCTATCATCTCCTCATTTATCAATCAGTGATTCATGTGAATATGTTATTTTTCTCTTTCTGATAATTTCCCCATTACACATGGAACAAGCTGCAAACATCTTTGTATATATTCTGGTGCTATGTTGTATAGCCTTTCAAATGTGTTCAAGTCTTATTGCCCCCTATTCATCACTTCCAATACTTACCAAATGTATTTATGTAGCAAATATTTGAGAACCTGTTAGAACAGTTTCTAGAACCTAACACTATAGATGAAGCAGTGAATAAAAAAGGCGGGGGGTGGGGAGGTGTGTTCTATGCTCATTCAGCTTATGTACTAGTTGGAGTTGGGGGGTTGGAGAAGGAAAAATACATGTTAAGAGACAGTAAAAGAATTGAAAAAATAAATGACAAGAGATAAGGAGTACCAGAAACAGAAGTACAATTTTAATATGGTCAGGAAAAGTCTCTCAGACATTGGGCACAGTGACCTGGAGGAAGTGAGCCCCAGTTTTTGGCCAACTACTCCTTTAAGATTCAACTCTTCTGCTAGTGTAAAACAAACAGCTGACACCTTGCTCCCCTCATGATAGCTTTGGATTTGGTGTGCCATTTATGTGTTGCTCTAGCATTCTGTGTTTATCATTCTCCTGGTGCACACTTGGTAAATTAAGGATAGTTTTGGGTCTGTCAACGTTCATCTGCCAAAATGTCAATCTCTCAAGGTAAGAGAACATAAAATTTCTAACTTTTGTATATTTCTCTTAGCAACGGTACTTAGTATATGTTTGTTACATTGATTTGACCTAGTTGGACTGGATGTGTTCTAAGCTATTTTACAATTACAGTCAAATCATTTCTCTTTGCTTCATTTTTTACTTCTGTAAAATAAAAGACATTGTAAGTCTTGCAGAAGCTTAGAGGAGTGGTAAAATTCTGGCATTAAAATAAAGTATTATCTCGGGTGGCCTCCAAACTGCCTTTATGAAAAGTAAAACCTCTCAGGGGAAAATCACTATAAACTTTCTTCATATTATCATTTCTTTTATGTTTAGGATGAAGTTGGTTTTATTTCCAGATCACTGAGCCAAGCAGTAGTATAAAGTGAGTCAGTTTGAATTTTATTCACTGAATTTAAAGATGTCAGTTTACTTATTAAAAATTCATACCCTTTAAGTGCCATTTCTAGTATAGCTGAGTGGTTCCCACAAGACCCAACCTTCTACTACACAAGAGCCCCTCAGAGAAGGGGAAACAACCTAAATGCTAGGAAATATGAACAAAAGCAAGCAGATCAATAAGGGAAGTTACACATGGAAAAAGGGAACAGGTGAGATACCAGTTTTTAGGTCTTTTAGTGTGAGTATAGCCTGCAGTAGAGGCTACTCTGGCAATAGAACTCCAGTGACAGAAGTTCAGGACAACCAATGCTGCTAAAAAGAGAATCCCAGAAAAGGAATTAACCAGAGAGGATACTACTAAATTCTCCATATCAACTTTGAGTCTCTAACCTCTAGAACAGTTGCATGTGTAGTGAAGTTCTTAAAGCTAAAGATAAAATTACCCAAGAGGGGAAGATCAAATAAGGCTACTACCAGGCATGTTGTTAATTATGCTACTGAAAAAGATAAAGGGAGAATCTTCAAAGAGCTGTAAAAGAATGATATTTCTATACAGAGGACCAGTTTTTAAATGAATGCTGACTTTATGAAAAATATTAAGTCCAAAAGGCATTAGGGAATTATTAAAGTGATGGAGAGATCAATTATTAAAATCTAATCTCATGTGAAGCAAATGTATCCATTGACATTGAAGATAGAATAGATTTCTCATAGTAAAGGCAATAGAGCATTTGTTTCCATTGGAACAACAAAATAGGAAATTCTGAAGCAAGTTCTTTAGGCTGGAAATCAACATCAGAAATGGTAATTATTTCGATAAACATTTTTTATTCTTTTAAAATATTTAGGATCATTTAAAGCACAAAAGGATGATACTGTCTTTCCTTATTTATAATGTCAGCATAGAAATCTAGCATAAAAAATGAGAATATTGAGAGGGAGGGAGCCAAGATGGCGGAACAGCATGGAAGTTTTTGTGTGTCTTGCATCCATGAAATACAGCCAGACCAACACTAAACCATCCTGCACACCTAGAAAACTGATCTGAGGATTAACACAACAATCTGCACAACCTGAACCACAGAAATCAGAAGAAAAAAAATTCAATTTTCAATTTTTATTAAAAATATTTTTAATTTTTTTACTGTATTTACTTTTGTGTAATTTTCTTCAAATTCTATTTTACTTCCATCGTTTTATTTTAGTCTACTTCAGTGTTTTCACTTTTTCAAATTTTCAAATGATTTTTTTTCTTTTTTTTTTTTTGAATAAAGAAAATTTTTTTATTTTTAATTCTTATAAAAATATTTTTAATTTTTTTCTACTATATTCTTTTGTGTAAATTTTTTCAAATTCTATTTTACTCCCATCATTCCAATTTAGTTTATTTCAGTATATTTATTTTTCCAAATTTTCAAATGATTTCTTTCCCTCCTCCCCCACCCTTTCCTCTAATGTATCAAACGACTTTCAACACCCAGACCAAAACACCTAGGATCTAGCATCATTTATTCGATTTTTTTTTGTGCATGCAGGTTTAATTTTTAATTTTAATATTTAAATTTCTTTTAATTTTTTCTACCTCATTAATTCCTTTTCACCCTTCAAAATGACGAAATGAAGGAATTCACCCCAAAAGAAAGAGCAAGAACAAACTACAGCCAGGGACTTAACCAACACAGATACAAGCAAGATGTCTGAATCAGAATTTAGAATCACAATAATAAGAATACCAGCTGGGGTTGAAATAGATTATAATTCCTTTCCTTGGAGGTAAAAGACGTAAAAGCTAATCAGGATGAAATAAAAAATGCCATGACTGAGCTGCAATTTCGAATGGATGCCAAAGCAGCAAGGGTGGATGAGGCACAGAAGCCAATCAGTGATATAGAGGACAAACTTATGGAGAATAATGAAGCAGAAAAAAAGATGGAGATTAATGCAAAGAGCATTATTTAAGAATTAGAGAAATCAGTGACTTATTTAAAAAGAACATCATCAGAATCATAGGGGTCCCAGAAGAGGAAGAGTGAGAAATAGGGGTAGAAGGGTTATGTGAGCAAATCATAGTGGAAAACTTTCCTATCCTGGGGAAAGACACAGACATCAAATCCAGGAAGCAGAGAGGACTCCCATAGATTTAATAAAAACCGACCATCAACAAGGCATATCATAGTCAAATTCACAAAATACACAGACGAGGAAAGCAGCATGAAAGCAGCAAAGGAAAAAAAGTCCTTAACCTACAAGGGAAGACAAATAAAGTTTACAGACCTATCCAAAGAAACTTGGCAGGCCAGAAAGAAATGGCAGGATATATTCAATGTGCTGAATCAGAAAAATATGCAGCCAAGAATTCTTTATCCAGAAAGGCTGCCATTCAAAATGGAAGGAGACATAAAAAGTTTCCCAAATAAAAATTAAAAGTTTGTGACCACTAAACCAGCCCTGCCAGAAAATTTTAAGGGGGGACTCTCTGAGGAGAGAAAAGATATACAAACCAAACAAACCAAACCAAAGACCAAAAGCAACAAAGATTAGAAAGGACAAGAACACCACCAGAAACTCCAACTCTATAACCAGCATAATGGCAATAAATTCCTATCTTTCAGGACTCACTCTAAACATCAATGGACTCAATGCTTCAATCAAAAGACATAGGGTAACAGAATGGATAAGAAAACAAGATCCATCTATATGCTATTTACAAGAGACCCACTTTAGATCTAAAGACACCTTCAGATTGAAAGTAAGGGGATGGAGAACCATCTATCATGCTAATGGTCAACAAAAGAAAGCCGGAGTAGCCATACTTACATCGGACAATCTAGACTTTAAAATAAAGACTGTATCAAGAGATGCAGAAGGGCATTATATCATAATTAAGGAGTTTATCCACCAAGAAGACCTAACGATTGTAAACATTTATGCACCAAATGTGGGAGAACCCAAATACATAAATCAATTAATCATAAACAGAAAGAAACTCATTGGTATTAATACCCTAATAGTGGGAGACATCAACACCCCACTCGCAACAATGGACAGATAATCTAATAAAAAAACCAACAAGTAAACCATGGCTTTGAATGACACACTGGACCAGATGGACTGAACAGATATATTTGGAACATTTCATCCTAAAGCAATAGAGTATACATTCTTCTCCAATGTACATGGAATGTTCTCCAGAATAGACCACATACTAGGACTCAAATCAGCCCTCAGCAAGTACAAAAAGATCGAGATCATACCATGCATATTTTCAGAACACAACGCTATGAAACTCGAAATCAACCACAAGAAAAAATTTGGAAAGGTAACAAATACTTGGAGACTGAAGAACATCCTACTAAAGAATGAGTGGGCTAACCAAGAAGTTAAAGAGGAAACTAAAAAGTATATGGAAGCCAATGAAAACGATAACACCACAACCTAAAACCTTTGGGATGCACCAAAGGCAGTCATAAGAGGAAAGTATATAGCAATCCAGGCCTTCCTGAAGAAGGAAGAAAAGATTTCAGATACACAACCTAACCTTACACCTTAAAGAGTTGGAAAAAGGACAGCAAATAAAACCCAAAACCAGCAGAAGACAGGAAATAATAAAGATTAGAGTAGAAACTAATGCTATCAAAACCAACAAACCAACAACAACAATAACAACAACAGAACAGATCAATGAAACCAGAAGCTGGTTTTTTGACAGAATTAACAAAATTGACAAACCACTAGCCACGTTGATCAAAAAGAAAAAGGAAAGGATCCACATAAATAAAATCAAGAATGAAAGAGGAGAGATCACAGCCAACACAACAGAAATAACAATAAGAATATTATGAGCAATTATATGCCAATAAAATGGCAATCTGGAAAAATGGACAAATTCCTAGAAACATAAACACTACCAAAACTGAAACAGGAAGAAAGAAAATTTGAACAGACCCATAACCAGTAAGGAAATCAAATTAGTAATCAAAAATCTCCCCCCTCCCCCCGCCAAAAAAAAAAAAAAAAAGTCCAGGGGCAGATGGCTTTCCAGGGGAATTCTACCAAACATTTAAGGAAGAGTTGACACCTATTCTCTTGAATCTGTTCCAAAAAATAGAAAAGGAAGGAAAACTTCCAAACTCTTGCTATGAAGCCAGCATTACCTTGATTCTAAAACCAGAGACCCCACTAAAAAGGAGAACTATAGACCAATTTCACTGATGAACACAGATGCAAAAATCCTCAACAAGATATTAGCAAACCAAATCCAACAATACATTAAAAAAATTACTCATCGGGGCGCCTGGGTGGCGCAGTCGGTTAAGCGTCCGACTTCAGCCAGGTCACGATCTCACGGTCCGTGAGTTCGAGCCCCGCGTCAGGCTCTGGGCTGATGGCTCAGAGCCTGGAGCCTGTTTCCGATTCTGTGTCTCCCTCTCTCTCTGTCCCTCCCCCGTTCATGCTCTGTCTCTCTCTGTCCCAAAAATAAATAAACGTTGAAAAAAAAAAAATTTAAAAAAAAAAAAAATTACTCATCATGACCAAGCAGGATTTATACCTGGGATGCAGGGCTGGTTCAATATATGCAAAACAATTAACGCGATTCATCACATCAATAAAATAAAGGAAAAGAACCATACAATCTTCTCAATAGATGCAGAGAAAGCATTTGACCAAATACAGCAGAGCCTTTCTTGATAAAAACCCTCAACAAAGTAGGGATAGAAGGATCAGACCTCGAGATCATAAAAACCATATATGAACATCCCAACACCAGTATTATCCTCAATGGGGAAAAACAGAGCTTTCCCCCTAAGGTCAAGAACAAGACAAGGATGTCCACTCTCACCACTGTTATTCAACATAATATTGGAAGTTTTAGCCTCAGCAACCAGACCACACAAAGAAATAAAAGGCATCCAAATCAGCCAGGAGGAGGTCAAACTTTCACTCTTCACAGATGACATGATACTCTATACGGAAAACCTTCAAGATTCCACCAAGAAACTGCTAGAACTGATTCATTAATCCAGCAAAGTTGCAAGACATAAAATCAATGCACAGAAATCATTTGCATTTCTATACACCAACAACGAAGCAACAGAAATTGAGATCAATGAATCGATCCCATTTACAATTGCACCAGAAACCATAAAATATCTAGGAAGAAATCTAACCAAAGAGGTGAAAAATCTATACAATGAAAACTATAGGAAGCTTATGA
The DNA here is from genome assembly GCF_046562875.1 of Panthera onca. Taxonomy (NCBI): domain Eukaryota; kingdom Metazoa; phylum Chordata; class Mammalia; order Carnivora; family Felidae; genus Panthera; species Panthera onca. Next base: position 73,146,459 of record NC_138348.1, read on the forward strand.
AAGAAATTGCAGAAGACACAAAAAAATGGAAAAAGATTCCATGATCCTGGATAGGAAGAACAAATATTGTTAAAATGTCAATACTACCCAAAGCAATCTACATATTCAATGCAATCCCTATCAAAATAACACCAGCATTCTTCACAGAGCTAGAACAAACAATCATCAAATTTGTATGGAGCCAGAAAAGACCCTTAATAGCTAAAGCAATCTTGAAAAAGAAAACCAAAGCAGGAATATAAAAATTCTGGACTTCAAACTGTACTACAAAGCTGTGATCATCTAGACAGTATGCTACTGGCACAAGAACAGACACTCAGATCAATGGAACAGAATAGAGAACCCAGAAATGGATCCGCAAACGTATGGCCAACTAATCTTTGACAAAGCAGGAAAGAATTTCCAATGGAATAAAGACAGTCTTTTCAGCAAGTGGTGCTGGGAAAACTGGACAGCGACATGCAGAAGAATGAACCTGGACCACTTTCTTACACCATACACAAAAATAAACTCAAAATGGATGAAAGACCTAAATATAAGATGGGAAGCCATCAAAATCCTCCAGGAGAAAGCAGGCAAAAACCTCTTTGATTTTGGCCCCAGCGAAGGTGCTCAACACATCTCTGGAGGCAAGGGAAACAAAAGCAAAAATGAACTACTGGGACCTCCTCAAAATAAAAAGCTTCTGCACAGCAAAACTAAAAGGCAACCAACAGAATGGGAGAAGATATTTGCAAATGACTTATGAGATATAGGGTTAGTATCCAAAATCTATAAAGAACTTATCAAACTCAACACCCAAAAAACAAATAATCCAGTGAAGAAATGGGCAAAAGACATGAATAGACACTTCTCCAAGGAAGATATCCAGATGGCCAACCGACACGTGAAAAAATGCTCAACATCACTCATTAGAAAAATACAAATCAAACCACAATGAGATACCACCTTACACCTGTGAGAATGGCTCACATTAACGACTCAGGAACAACAGATGTTGGCGAGGATGTGGAGAAAGAGGATCTCTTTTGCATTGTTGGTGGGAATACAAGCTGGTACAGCCACTCTGGAAAACAGTATGGAGGTTCCTCAAAAAGTTAAAAATAGAACTACCCTATGACCCAGCAATTGCACTACTAGGCACTTATCCATGGGATACAGGTGTGCTGTTTCGAAGGGACACATGCACCCTCATGTTTATAGCAGCACTATCAACAATAGCTAAAGTATGGAAACAGCCCAAATGTCCATCGATGGATGAATGGATAAAGAAGATGTGGTGTGTGTATATATATATATATATATATATATATATATATATATATATATATATATATACACAATGGAGTATTGCTCGGCAATCACAAAGAATGAAATCTTGCCATTTGCAACTACGTGGATGGAACTAGAGGGTATTATGCTAAGTGAAATTAGTCAGAGAAAGACAAAAATCTTATGATTTCACTTATATGAGGACTTTAAGAGACAAAACAGATGAACATAAGGGAAAGTAAGAAAAATAATATATAAAGAGGGAGGGGGAACAAAACAGAAGAGACTCATAAATATGGAGAACTGAGGGTTACGAGAGGGGTTGTGGGAGGGGGGATGGGCTAAATGGGTAAGGGGCACTAAGGAATCTACTCCTGAAATCATTGTTGCACACTATGCTAATTTGGATGTAATTTTTCAATAATAAACTTAAAAATAAAAATAAATAAAAAATGAGAATATTAAATGAGGCCAATGTTTACAAGGTTAATATATATTTGATAAACTAAAAACTTCAGAGACCATGAAAAATTAGGAATGAAAGGCTTATCACCCAGATCTTATCCTCCAGGCCGACATTAAGAGAATACTACAATACTGTGGACAATTTTATGCCAATAAATTTGCCAGTTAAAATATATATGTGACAACAGCATCATGGTAGCATAAGGTATCCTGAGTTTGTCCCCCAGAAATAAAATATTTGGCGTCCATTCACAGACAAAAGTGCCTCTGAGGGAGTTGGAGGATCTGGCACCTTATGTCAAGGACCCAGAACTATCTTGGCCACCCATGCACTGGGAATTGACTGACCAACTTTGGTCCTAGCTGTGTACCCTGGAAGTGGTCTATGAACCAGTTCCAATCTCTTTACCACAGCCCAGAAGTCCCTGGAAAACACTAACTTAGACTGTCACTCATCAGTGAAACAGTTTATGTAGAAGTCCAGATTTCTAGACTGTTAGAGCAAAGAAGTGGGGGGGGGGGGGGGCGGGGGCGAAGCTTGGACACACTGTAGATGTTAAGAGGAATGGTTTTACTTGACATACACTTCACCCTCCCTAAGATGGCATGGGTTGGGAACATGGGAGAAATCACAGGCTAAGGAAGATCTCTCACACAGTTAAGAGATAATATGGAAATTAACACCTGGCTTCCTCATCTGTACAGAGGCTACCGAAGGAGATCATTTCTCTTCTCCATCCAAAGTAACTATAAATGGATTATAGACTTTATACTTTTTATATATTATATTTGCAATTATTGTACTTAAACATACATTTATAAAATGAGCCAGGAAGTCCATTTACCTAGAATTTTTATAAGCTTATTTTTCAAAACTATTTGTAAAACTATTTTTACAGAAGCTTTATTTGTAACAGTCAAAACCCTGAACCAGCTCAGTAACCATCAATAGAAAAATGACTCTGTGGTATATTCATACACTGGAAACCTAACTCAGCATTAAAAAGGAACAAACTACTGACACATTCAGCAACAAGAGTGAATCTCAAAATTTAGAGGTATTTAAGTTACCTAAGCATACATGCTGTACAATTTTGATTTTATGAAATTTTAACACAGGCAAAGCTAATTTTTGGTGAGAAAAAAAAAAAATCAAATGTGATTACCTCCAGCTCTGGGATTTGAGGGGTTGGGGAGGACTCTGATATACGAAGTATTTGCCTACTTCCATGAAGTAAATACTACCACTATGGCCAATGTCAACTACCAACTTAATGTCAAACAGAATTGAGAAATGGCATATGTAACCAGTTCTTCTAAGTGGTTTCTAGCACTCAGTGGAAGATGGGAGAAACTTTCAGAAAATTTTAACATTCTATATTTTGAGATTGGAGTTGCACAGTTGTAGGAATTTGAAAAAACTCTAGCAGCCACAATTACTATATTTGACTTTATGTAAATTTAATGGGAAAAAAAACTTCAAAGTATAGAACTATAGCTAATTATAAACAGCAAGCTAAAATATTTAGGGTAGATTCTACTGACATCTGCAATTTCCTTTGAAATGTATTAAAATATGAATTGATGGCTAGACAGATGAGTAAACAGATGTGATAAAGCATGTCTAACATCAATGATAGAATCTAGGTTGTGATTATGCATGTTCACTCTAAACTTAATTCTATGACATATTTAGAAATGTAAGAAAAAAAGATCTTTCTCTATTTTCAGCAGTTACAAATTCTATTAAATATATGATGATCTTAAAAGTTACACTAGAGTTCCCAGTTTCTATTTAAAGACAATTTCATGTATAATTACTATTTCTTCTAGAAACTTCCACCTCTAGTTTTCTTTGTATTACATATTCAAACCAGAAGCAATTTTCCTAATACATCTAAAATCTACATTACTGCCCCATTTAAAAATCTTCATTAGCTCTCTATAACCTAATTTTTAGCCACATAAATGTCACTTGACATTGTGTTAGTTTTCTATTGCTGTTCTAACAAATTGTCATGAAGTTAGTGCCTTAAAACATTATCAATCTATCATCTTACAGTTTTGTGCATCAGAAATCCAAAGCAGGTCTCAGTGTGTTAAGTTTGAAGTATCAGTAGGGCTGTGTTCCTTTCTGGAAGATTTTTTTTTTAAACATTTATTCATTTCTGAGAGGCAGACAGAGCACAAGCAGAGAAAGTGCTGAGAGAGAGGGAGACATAGAATCTGAAGCAGGCTCCAGGCTCTGAGCTGTCAGCACAGTGCCCGATGAGGGGCTTGAACCCACGAACCGTGAGATCATGACCTGAGCCTAAATCAGACGCTCAACTGAGTCAGTCACCCAGGCGCCCCATTTCTGGAAGCTCTAAAGGAGAATTTACTTTATAGCCGTTTTCAAGGCATTTTAGAGGTTGCCAGCATTCCTGGGTTCAAGGAGCTTTTCTTTTATATTCGAAGCCAGAAACATCAGGTGTCTCTCTGATCACATTAAGAACTCACGAGATTGGATTGTATTTATCCAGATAATCCAGGCTCATCAGCCCAGCTCTCAAGTCCTACTTTTCATCACGCCTACAAGATCTTTTTCCTTCTGGTTTATATGCTCAGAGATTGAAGATGAAGACATGTTTGGGAGCCATTTTTTATGCCTACTACACCTTCCACAATCTCCTGCCAGTTATAATTACAGGCTTCTTTTTCACCTTACACCTTCATACTCCTTGTGCTCTAGCTTCATCAGATGATTTGCTTATGTCCTCCCTAATCTTGGGTCTTTCAACTCTTTCATTTTACTTGCCTATTCAGAGAGATCTCCCCGGCAATCAACATTTATGATCCTCTACCATATACTACCCGGATGCCATGGTCAATTCGGAAGTCTCTTCTTAGAAAGTCACACAGGGTAACATTTTATTAAGGTTTTTAAAAATCAATCTATGTAAAGTAATTTTCTGTTTTACCTTGCACCTTATAGCACTAATCTTAGGTACCTTTGCATTATAGTTATGATACAAGTTTTTTCCTTCCAATACATCTACGCTTCCTTGAATCCTGGTACTCTGATTCTGATGTAAAATAATCTAGGTTTATACTTGAGTCACCCAGAGTAGACACCCAATATACATTAGTTGATATGAATTGTGTTGAATTACATACAAATTGAAACATATGTTGTGTCCTGAGCTAGACACAGGGTCTGCAAGGAAGTCTGAGCTATGTTGGCATTGAAGCTTATAATGAAATACAGAGAGAAAGGACTTCTAAAAATAAAATAGAAGGTAGCATATGCTTTGCTCCAAATGAATGATATAAACAATAAGTGTTAAAGAGTTATGATGGCCAGGATTTGAAACATCTGTGACTCCCCCCACACACACACACACAACTTTGACCCAACTCAACTGGACTGGAAAAAAAAAATGTTCTATCTAATTCAGAACAGCTGTCTGTCTACACTTAAGCCATATTAAAATAGCACTTCCAAGAGTTGTTTTTCATCCTTTTTCCACAATATGAAATAGTTGACAGGGAAGTGGGTGAGGAAAAAGATAAGAAGAGAAAGAGAAGATAAGGAAGAGAGTGAACAATAGAGAAACTTTAAGGACCAGATGGGCTACACACTGATATGAAGTCTAAGATTCTTTAGAAGTTTGATATCATAATACTCTGATTAAGTTTCTAGTGCTTTGGAATACCACCTCAATTTAAAAACAAGAAGCAAAAATCTGCTAGAAGTTCAAAAAGTTTATTTAATCCTAAAAATGCATGTAAATATTTTGCTAGGCATTTCTGTGGGGAAAGTTTTATAAACATTTAAATATCTCATTTCACTATTTGCAAATCAGAAAACCAGGAGATTTTGGAATTATGTTTTTTCTAATAAATGGTTATAATACTACTAGCTGGAAAAACCACTTCAAACCCCATTTTTTCTATTCTAAAGTTAAAAGTGGGGAGGGCTTCCCCTATTTCGCATGAGTACTATTTTATATAAAACAGGGATCAAAGTGGTAACAATGCTAATTTTTCTGACCCTTAAATTTAAAATATAAAATTTGAATATTGATCACTTTCAGTTTAATTATATATATGGGTATGATGAGACAGAGCAGGATGTGGATGGGCATGCTGATGCTGGCAGCATACAGACCTGATTCATAATAAACCTCTTGCTTATTTGCTTCTTTTCACCTTCATTTCCTCATCTATAAGTGTATATATTGAACTCACAGTAAAAGAAAAAAGTGTCATGTGTGTGCAATAAGGGCAGCTGTGAACAAGTAGGTCAATAATTTTAGCTTAAAATCGCAACCCCATCTCCACTTACAAGTTGTCATTTAAATTCCATAGTAGCTAAATTTTAAGTTACGTTGAGAATGTAACACCTGAGGAACAGAATATACTCCTGGATAATGAACACCAAATGCAATGATTCATTTACACATTTTCTCTTGATGACTATAAAATTGCATTTTAATGGTTTGGTCAGCTACAAATAACCCTGTAGTTGACTGAATAAGAAGACTAAGAACATATATAAAACATGCAATACTATACCAGCTTCAAAGTAATAGGAATAATTGTCCTTCAAGAAATAAAATCCGGGGCGCCTGGGTGGCTTGGTCAGTTAAGCGTCCGACTTCGGCTCAGGTCATGATCTCACCATCCATGAGTTCGAGCCCCGCGTGGGGCTCTGTGCTGACCGCTCAGAGCCTGCAGCCTGTTTCAGATTCTGTGTCTCCCTCTCTCTCTGCCCCTCCCCTGTTCATGCTCTGTCTCTCTCTGTCTCAAAAATAAATAAACGTTAAAAAAAATTAAAAAAAAAAATAAAATCCTTATTTGTTTATCCCGTGCTCCCTGCTTTAAAAAAATTTCAAAAATAGATCACCTCCCCATCAATCTACAACTCTAGTGCTACCAAAAGCTACATTAGGATTTGCACATTAAAATTTTATTTTGTACTCACCATGTCTTATAACTTTAATAGTAAAGATTATTACAAAATATGTGTTATATTTTTAATATCCTATATTTTGCCATTAATAGGTACATATGGATCTCTCTAAAGTATAGAAGTATACTAGAAAATGGAAAGACAGTTGAGCATACTTTAATTTTCTTCATGATACTTGATAAAACTAAGTACTGACATTTGTTTCTTTTAAATAGGTTACTGAAACACAAATATTGGAAACACAGACTGGAATTATTCTCCCCACTTTTAGTTCCTTTCATCTTGACCAAATTACTTCACAAATATGTGAAGACACTTTGATTAGTCAGAAAAGAAAATATGTATGGGGAAGAGAAAGAGGTAGTAAGATACAAATATATCAAAAACTATATTTCAATTTCCCAACAATTAAAAACTAAACCTACAAATAATCAAAGAAATGCAAAGCATAACCACAACGAACTTTGCTGTATGTCCCAAATACCAAAGACAGATCTATATCCAAGCTGCTACAACAGCATTTCAGGAAAGTCACTTCCCAAAGGGGGTCAAAATGTGAGGCATCCATTTAGAAACCAAATTTAGTTTGGCCTAGTTTGTGAAATTTTTTGTTGTTTGGTCTTTGCCTTTTTAAATACTTGGATAAGTTCAAGATTAGTGTAATTATAATTAAATGGTACTTTTATCCCAAGGACTTCATAAAGGCTATGAAACCTTAAAAGTTTAACCCTCAGGTTGACAGACTATGTAGATAAATTCAAGAGTCTCCCTGAGGAATAGCATGAAGAGATCCCGACTTTTCATGTAAGTCAGACAACTCAGGAACCCTTAGTTCTCTAAAATACCCTTATAAGAATGAACAGAAAGACTTCACATTCCTCAAGGTACAATTGCTATTAAATTCTCAATTTGAGTTAAGAGGAGTTTACTTCCTACTGTGATAAAGTCATTTCCTACTGAGTGAAATCTCCTATAGAATGAACGTGCAACTGATGCTAAGGAATTTGGCAACGTGGGATTTCTTTAAAAAGTGTTCTATTAATTCCCATTTAATATGCTATTTCAATTCCATTCGTGTTCGTCAATCTTAAGATAAAAAGAAATCACCATTTAATAAAAACTGTCAAAATATCCAGTTCTGTCAAGATGGTGGATTTGTGGGTAAAGCATCCACATGTTTTGCATTTGGGGCCTGACTGGCACCATGTGACAGCTGGGGCAGATTTTGTGTAGACAAAGTTAGGGCTTACTGGTTCACCTTAAACTGTATTAAGTTTCCTGTTTCTCTTGACAAGGTTTCTTTTCCAAGACAGGATTTAGAGAAGGCAGGATTATGATTTGCTAGGCTGTGGGATTAGCAGCTAACACAAGAAGAAACAGATGATTTTGCACAAAGTACAAAATGCAGTACTTTTATAGATGAATATACCTGTGGAGAATTATATGAATATTTGGTGTCGACTTGTTGAGCTCCTAGAAAGCTGAATTTATAGTCTTAGTGGAAGAATGCCTAAACTCTGTCTCAATGCATTTCAAAGAAAGTAATATTGAGGCAGCAGCATTTTAAAAAGCTATTATAACATGTATAGGTTCTACACATAGGGAAGAAGATATGAAATACAAAAGAGGGAAGACCGGCAAGGCAAATATTTTATCCCTGGTGACTCACCTATAATTAGTAATTAAGCAAAAAAGTAAACATTTTGTAATATGTTGAGTGTTCACGACAAAGGCCTACTCTAAGGAGGATGCTATTAGAGCCTCATCCCACTTAAGGGAAGTATGTTTCTCCTAATTGTTTCTCTTCCATCTTGCCTTAACTAAGTAAAAAGAAGAGAAGCAAAAAAATACAACAAAATTCCACACACTTGTTAATAAATTCACAGTTCAGGATATGGGTCCACTAAGTGAAAGATTTGATAAAATTACAGAACACTTCCCCTCCCCCACAATTTACCTACACACTAACAGAGGTAACATATTACACCTGAAAGATCTCAAAGACTATCTGAGGATGACTTTTTAGGGAAGCCTAGAAGTACAACTCAACTCCTTACCAGACTAACAAAAATCTTTCCATTAAAGGCCTTTTAATTTCAGTTCCAAATACTTGATACAGCATAGCCACCTTTCAACAAGAAATCAATAACAAAGGTAGCTGGAAATCCAAAAATGTTGGAGCTTAAACAATATATCCATAAATAATATTGGCCAATATAGAAGTTTCAAGAAAAATACAAGGGATTTGAAACCGAATGACAATAAAAATACACTGTATCAAAATTTGTGAGATACAGTGAAAGCAGTGTTTACAGGGAAATTTTTATCATTTAATGCATGTTTTAAAAAAAGATCTAAAAATCAGTAACCTAAGCTAACGTCTTAGAAAATTAGAAAATGAGTAAATTAAGTTCACAATAAGCAGAGGAAAATAAATAAAAATTAGATCAGAAATCAATGGAATTGAAACAAGAAAAAAAATATATTAAAACTAGTTATTTGAAAGTATTAATGAATTAAAAAAAACTAGCCGGTCTAGCCAAAAACAAAAACAAAAGAGAGATGACAAATTACCAAAATCAGAAAAGAAAGAGTCGTCATGGAGGCCTCAAGACACTGGCCAAGAACATATTGTGTAATCATTCTAATCCAACCATAGGCAATTATCAGGACTTACCTGGCAGGCCTCACTGAGGAAAGCCATCCTCCCCAAGCTGATTTAGCACACAGCCCATACGTTGCTGTGTAAAAAGGAAATTACTGCATTCAAAGACTCGGACTGCTCTGACTGGCCATGGTCTTATATATAGTTACTTTCTAGCTCAGGTGCCTCACTTCAGAGGCCACTTTTTCAAAGCCTTTCAGCTGAGGCTTTCCTCTGGTGCCTCTACCAAGACTCCCAACTCCCCCTTATGGGGAATGGGGCCTTAAAGACAATCTTCTCTTCTCAAAGACTCAGTATTAAGTGCTTTCATACTCTGAGGCTTCCTCTCACTTCCCCTCCCAGTCCCTGTGACCCAGAATACTGAAGGAGTCCTTTATTAGGAGCACCCTTGGCATTGAGACAATTCCCACCTGTGTACTAATCCACCTGATCCTTATCTAGCACCATTCCAAGGAGAAAATTGGAAGGTGGGATGGGGAGGAGTTGACACTTTCTCGGGTTTAACCTCTCCCTTATATTATCACAGCAAGTGATTAAAGGCTTGGATTTTATTGTACTTTCATTTTGGCTTGTCTTGACTACTCTGACACTCAATAACTCAACTCTCTTAAGTTCTATTAAAAAAGAAATGCCATGAACAATGCTATGCCCACAAATATGGTAATACAGATGAAATGAAGCCAATTCCTAGAGGACAAATTTACCAAAACTTGCAAAAGGATTAATAAGATAATATGAACAGGTCTAAATTTATTAAAGATATTGAATAATTGGTAACCTTCTATAAAAGAAAATACTAGCCTCATATGGTTTCACTGGTGAGTTCTAGCATACATTTAGGTAAGATATAATACCAATTCAACTCAATCTTTTCCAGAAAAATCTAAGCACATTAGACATTTCCTACCTCACTCAATGAGGTCAGCATTATGCTAATATCAAAGCCTTCTCCCTGGTCTTTGAAAATTCCTGATCCTTGGGATAATCTCTCACAATTTCCAGTTTTGAGAGGAACCCAAGTTAATTCAAGTAGGTAACTGTTACTGTTGCTTTCAATCTCAGCTTAAAGATAATTTCTTCAGAGAAAACTTTCTGGCCTCTTCCTCAGAAATCAAATCAAATTTTTCCATGAGTCTTTCAGAGTATGCCCTTTACTTTATAGCCAAAACATTTATTGCAAATTTCAATGGTATATCATTTTAGAGACATTTACTGGATTTTGATATCCATGAAGAAAGAGACCATGCCTATTTGTCCACTGTAGCCACAGTCTTAACAATATCTGACATGTAAATGAGTCTCCATAAACATACACTAAATGAACAAATAAGCTATATCAAGCAGAAAATATGACAGAATGGAAATTATGGCAGTATTTATATACGAAAGACACAAAAATCCACAATGGTCTCAAAGTAAATAATTTAATTGAAAAAAATACCGGGAATATTTTATAAATAGATACAATTAACTATGTTCAATAATTTCATTTCAGACATATTGAAAATAACAAGAAAATATAAAATATCTGAAATAAAAAACTAACCTGTGACAGATGACTCATAGCCATACACATATTTCTTTTGTATTATGTGAATATCAACTATGATATATAGCTAAAAGAGAAGTCCAAATATAGGAACACATTTAATGTGTTAACTTTTGTTTATACACAAGATAGAGCAATGTCCTAAGATGCTTACACATAAGTATAAAATAAATTAATGCTGAGGAATATCTTGAGACTAATGAGGGAATAAAGGAGTCAATAAAGGAGAAAATAAGGTATTAGTAACCTGCAGTATCATATCTGGTATTAAAAAAAGTGGTGAGATGTTTATTTATTTATTATGTAGAATAAAAAAAAGAAGAAGAAGAAAAATTGGGGCATGTTCCAAAGTAAATTAATGTTCAGTGTTCCCAAAGGATTGTGTTTATGTGTAACCTAAAAGTAAATATAACAGAAATTTAAAAAAATCCAATATGGATGAAAAATGATTTGTAAAAAGTAATCAAGTATATGAGCAGCTCAGATATGAAGTATAAAATATTGGTTATGAGGAACTGCAGGAAAGAGACAAAGGGTACAGTCACAAGTGCAGAATGAAAGGGAAAGCCAGAGTGAGGAATGAATGAAAAATATCACATGAGGTCAAAATATTATAGACAATGTGTTTCAAGCATATAAAGGACCAGAGGTCACTCTGAAGAAGCCTGCAGAGTAAAAATTATAAGAATAAATTATCGACCAATGAAATAGATATTGCTAAAATATTAAATTAATTCCTTGCTTCCTTGTCTCAGTTTTCACAAAGAAAATAAGGGACAAATGCTAGGAACAGACATTAATTTCCCTTGGGAGAGAAAAGAAATATTACAGGAAATTGTGATCATGCCAGAACAGGTAATCAAAAATAATGGTTGAAACCCCACACACAAAGAATATAAAAACATTCAATAGTCAATGGCCAGGTATCTCTGGATTTTATTGGAGACATCCTAAAGAAAACAGTAACACAAAAAGGCAAGACGAGAAATGAAGAATAAAGTTCCTTTGTAGACAGCCTTTTTCTAAAACCTCCTTAAAGGAGATAGACTACCATTTTTTTTTTAATTGGAAAGATAGAGCAGTGTAAAAAGCCCTTTCTCTCCTGAAACCCTCAATTCTATTCACATATAAAATCAGTCACAAACATTTATATAATTATTTATTATGCTGCTTACAAATATATGCACCTGATTTTGGCATTACACAGGAGAAAAGGGGTTGGGAATAGATAGGGCTAAGTATTTAATTCTAAACAAGTAAATATAAGTCTGTTTATTACAGCATAAATGAAATGAATAGGATCTCTCTTTCAAAAGTATAGAAAAGCCAACTAAGATCAAAATATATTTTTAAATTATACATTTAAGTTGTTTATTTACTGCTTTTAATTACAATACACAGAAATGAGTAATATGTATATTCAATTACATAAGAAATTCACCTAGGTACCACATTGGTACCTGGGTTCAAGATGGAATCAACGTAATTTTATATATAAATTCATTCACTCACTCAGTGAATAAATATATGGCCTGCTTTATAAAATCAACTTGTCAGGGGCGACTGGGTGGCTTGGTCGGTTAAGCGTCCGACTTCGGCTCAGGTCATGATCTCACGGTCCGTGAGTTCGAGCCCTGCGTCGGGCTCTGTGCTGACAGCTCGGAGCCTGGAGCCTGTTTCAGATTCTGTGTCTCCCTCTCTCTCTGCCCCTCCCCTGTTCACGCTCTGTCTCTCTCTGTCTCAAAAATAAATAAACATTAAAAAATAAAATCAACTTGTCAGTCTTGTGGACAGTAACACAAGTTACAGCCTCTATCTTTAAAAAGTTTATGTTTTTGAGCAAATTCACACTTGAAATACGAAAGAGTTAGTCGTAGGTAATCTAACAGAATCCTTTATGAAATGTGTGAGACACAAGTGAGGATATTTCCAATTTTGTTTAGAGCAAGGAGAACATCAGAACAGGTGTCATAAGGTGGTTACACCTGATTTAAATTTGTAAGAAGAATAGCTCTGTAGATGGAGATAGGGCTGATGGTGATTTGTGAGGAATATTCTAGGCAGTGCAAGAATTATGGATAAAGTGCATGAAAGTATGAATTAGCACGACACTTTCTAAGACTTAAAGTAAGTCAGGTAAATTCAAAGAAGCAGAGAAGAGGTGATAAGGGGGCTGAGATGGGAATTACGGGATCAAGCTACAAGGAGTCTTTTATTTTCCTCACCTTTATCATTTTATAATTTGATATTAAAAATAATTAATATTGTGTGATCATTTGTACTTCATGAAAAATATAGCATAATATTGTATCCCAGAGAGCTTTATGTGGTAAAAGCAAAGATTTTTTATATGATTTCTCCTTCACTAAAAGTGGTCATTGTTACCGCAAGATTCTACTATGTAATTTTTTTATAAGCAGTCATATTAGTTAATGTATACATCTTACAGATAATTGTTTTTGAGATGAATAGAGAAGTAGTGATTTTTTTTCTTTCTTAAACATCCACTTCAGAGAAAAGACCAAATAATGTATTAAAGGTCAATATAGATAAAGAATTTTAGAAACAATGAGCTAGTGCCTAGAACATTTACTAGAGGAAGTGTTTAGCCATGTATGTCATCCTTTCCAATATTATCTTTGTCATTTGAATATTGATAAGTTTGCAAAAATATCCCAAAAGGACATCAGAACACCCAGAAATCAATACAATCTGAATGAAACTACCAAAAATCTAAGAAAGAAAGGGATAGAGAAGAGACAGGGAAGGAAGGGGAAGAAAGAAAGAAAGAAAGAAAGAAAGAAAGAAAGAAAGAAAGAAAGAAAGAAAAACAGAAAGAGAAAGGAAGAGAGAGAAAGAGAGAAAAGAAAGAAATAAAAAAGAGAAAGAAAGAAAGAAAGAAAGAAAGAAAGAAAGAAAGAAAGAAAGAATCAGCAGACTTTTTAGTTGCTCCTGTTCGTATTTACATTATTAAATGCCCTAAATATTCAAGAAGCCCTGAATCAAATGACAAGTTCATTTAAACTCGGGGAACATGGACAAAAAAAAATTCTACCATAAAAAATTTCTGTTCTTTAATGGATCCATTTCTTATTTAGGTTTAAGAGTCTAGACCTAGAAATTTAAAAAATGTAATCTTAACACAATTTTCTATAGATTGAAAAAAATGTCAAATTGCAATCAGCTTTTAAATGGAACACTATATTTTACATTGAAAATAATATAACACTGTATGTTAACTACACTGGAATTAAAATGAAAGAAAGAAAGAGAAAGAAAGAAAGAAAACATTATACTAATGTTTATTTGGAAAAGAAAATGGGCTATAATGAATAATTTTTTGAATAAGAAAATTGGGAATTAAGCATGGGAAGATTCAGATAGCAAAATATAGAAAAAAATCTATAAATTACAGAATAAACTAATATTTCAAAATGGTGTATCACTATATCTGGATTATCTATTGTGGTGTAACTAACAATTCTAATATTAAGGACTTAAACCAACAATTTATCTTTTTTGGTTCTAGGAATTAAATGGGCTCAGATGAACAGTTCTCATTAAAGATCTTCCATGTCACTGCAGTCAGATGTTCACTGGGGTTGCAATTAAAGACTCAACTAGGGTGTAAACTCAACATGGCTTACTCACGTGGGTGGCATTTAAAGCTGATGATTGCCTTAAAGCTTAGCTAGGGCTGTCAAATGAAACATCAGCAGTCTTTCCATATTCTTTGTGCTTCTAACAGCAATGCGGCTGGGTTTTGAGAGAGAATTTGTCAAGAGACACAGGAAAAGTTTGCAAAAAATTTTAGGATCTAACCTCTAACATCCCAGAATGTTAAATCTACTGCATTCTGCTGGTCAAGTTAGACATGAGGACCAACCCATATTCTAGTGAAAGGGAATCAGATCCCATCTCTTAAAAGGAAGAATGTCAATACATGGGGGCCCATATTTAATTAAAAGAAAACTGAATGGAGAATCTATTGGGAGACCCAGTCATATGAGAATATAAAATATTATAAAAATACTATGGGAAAGAAAACAATATCGTTGGAAAGCTTAGAGATGTATTTGTAAAAAAAATGTTTGAATACCTAATTACAACAAATACAAGTATAAATTCCCAAAGGTTTAATATTTTCACAATTGTAGAGTATGAAAAACCTTTCTAAGCAACATTTAAAACCTAAAAATCATAAAGAAAATGATCCACATATTTAAATACATAAAAATAAAAATTCTCTTTGTCGAAAAACATAAGCAAAAGTGAATATTAAGAAACAAAATTGCACAAACTATTTACACTTATAGAATAAGATTTATACATGTAACATTATTTTATTTAAGAGGCAAAAGTCCCAATTTAAAACTGGACAGTTTGCAGAGGAGTGTTCTTATAAAATCATAGTGGATATGGGTCAGCTAGTATTAGTTGAAAATATTTTATATTTTAGGCCCTAAAAGCAGCATTTGAAATTGAATAGTTTAGAAACACATGATTCTATAATCTTGATAAAGATACAAATCTCATATCCTCTATTTTGTTAAAATTTGAAGTATTTAAGTAACTAAGTACTGATACTTCATTTGGTATAAAGTGTGTTAAATATTTTTAATTAAATCTGCTTTAATTTACTTATGAACTTGAGTTTTATTTGAAAAATCTTGTGGGGGCCCCTGGGTTGCTCAGTCAGTTAAGCATCTGACTTCGGGCCAGGTCATGATCTCACCGTTCATGGGTTTGAACCCCACATTGGGCTCTGGGCTGATGGCTCAGAGCCTGGAGCCTGCTGCCTCTCTGTGTCTCCTTCTCTCTCTGTCCCTCTCCCAATTTGCTCTGTCTCTTTCTCTCTCTCTCTCTCTCAAAAATAAATAAACATAAAAAAAGAAAAATCTTGTGTTTTTTTCATTTATTTGTGGTATTTCTTCTATCATATACAGATGTCTTTTACTATACAAATTCTTGATATCCGAGATCTCATTTTAGAAAAGCCAAAAGTAAAATATTTTCCAATAAATCTGTATGCATTGCTACTTGAATACTTATGAAAACAAGACAGGAGAAGTAACAATTGATACAACAAAAATACAAAGGCTTATCCTATGAAAATCTATATGTGGACACACTGGACAACCTAGAAGAAATAGGTAAATTCTTAGAAATATGTAATCTTCTAAAATTGAACCAGGGAGGGGCGCCTGGGTGGCTCAGTTGGTTAAGCGTCCGACTTCGGCTCAGGTCATGATCTCGCGGTCTGTGGGTTCGTGCCCCACGTCGGGCTCTGTGCTGACAGCAGGCCTGGAGCCTGCTTCAGATTCTGTGTCTCCCTCTCTCTCTGACCCTCCCCCATTCATGCTCTGTCTCTCTCTGTCTCAAAAATAAATAAACAGTAAAAAAAAATTTAAAAAAGTAAAATAAAATAAATAAAATAAAATAAAATAAAATAAAATAAAATAAAATAAAATAAAATAGAACCAGGGAGAAATAGAAAATCTGACTTTGTTACTCATTACAAGTAACAAAATTGAATTGGTAATCCAAACACTACCAAAAAATAAAAGTCCAGGACCAGACAGATTTACAAGTGAATACTATCAGACATTTAAAGAAGAGTTAATACTGGGCTACCTGCATGGCTCAGTTAGTTGAGCCTCCAGCTTTGGCTCAGGTCATGATCTCATAGTTCAAGTGTTTGAGCCCCACATTGGGCTCTCTGCTGTTAGCATAGAGTCTGCTTCAGGTCCTCTGTTCTTTGCTCTCTCTGCCCCTCCTCTGCTTGCTCTCTCTCTCAAAAATAAATGAACATTAAGAAAAACATTTAAAAAAAGAGTTAATACCTATTCTCCTCAAACAATCCCAAAAAATAGAGGAGGACTGAAAGCTTCCAAATACATTCTGCAAGGCCAGCATTACTCTGGTAATAAAACCAGACAAAAATACCACAAAGTAAAGAAAGAAAGAAAGAAAGAAAGAAAGAAAGAAAGAACTACAGGCCAAAATCCCTGAAGAAGAAAAGCCTGCAAAAATCCTCAACAGAATATTAGCAAACCGTATACAGCAAAACATTAGATCATTCACCATGGTCACCAGGAATGCAAGAATGGTTCAATATTCAAAAATCAAAGTCATACACCACATCAGCAAAATGAAGGATTATAAACCACAGGATCATCTCTATAGAAGCAGAAAAAGCATTTGACAAGACTCAAAATCCATTCATTATAAAAAGTCTCAACAAAATGGAAGTAGAGGGAACATAACTCAACATAATAAAGACCATACATGAAAACCCACAGCTAACATCACACTTAATGGTGAAAAATTGAGAGCCTTCACTCTAAGTACAGGAACAACACAAGAATGTTTATCTACCCTTGCCACTTTTATTCAACCTAGTACTGGAAGTCCTAGCCACAGCAATCAGACGAAAAACAAGTAAGAGGCATCCATATTGGTAAAGAAGAAGTTAAACTGTCACTATTTGCAGATGACATGATACTCTACATACAAAATCCTAAATATTCCACCAACAAACTATTAGAATTGATAAATTAATTCAATAAAGTGCAAGAATACAAAAATAACACTCAGAAATCAGTTGTTTCTATACACAAACAACAAAGTCACAGAAAGAGAAATTTTAAAAACTAATATCATTTACACTTGCAGCAAAACAAATAAAATACCAAAAACTTTACCAAAGAGGTAAAAAAACTTGTACTCTGCAAACTATAAAACACTAATGAACGAAACTGAAGATGACACAAATAAATGGAAAGATATTCCATGCTCATGGATTAGAAGAATTAATGTCATTGAAATCTCCATGTTACCCAAAGCAACCTACAGATTCAGTGCAATCCCTATCAATATACCAACAGCACTTTTCACAAAAATAGAACAAATAATACTATAATCTGTATGGATCCACTGAAGACACTGAATAGCCAAAGCAATTCTGAGAGAAAAAAGGTGGCAATATCACAATTCCAGATTTCAAGATATATTACCAAGCTGTAGTACTGAAAACAGCATGGTACTGGCACACGCGCACACACACACACACACACACACACACACACACACACACACAAACTAGATCAATAGAACAGGATAGAGACCCAAAAAATAAACCCTCGATTTTATGGTTAGTATCTCTTACAAAGGAGGCAACAATAGACAATGAGGAAAAGACAGTCTTTTCAATAAATAGTGCTGGGAAAACTGGATAGCTACATGTAAAAGAATGAAATTGGACTATTTTATAACACCACGTACAAAAATAAACTCTAAATGGATTGAAGACCTAAATGTGAGAACTGAAACAATAAATGTCCTAGAAGGGAGCCCAGGCAGAAATTTCTCTGACATTAGCCATAGCACCATTTTTCTAGATATGTCTCCTAAGACAAGAGAAACAAAAGCAAAAATAAACTATTGAGACAACATCAAAATGAAAAGCTTTTGCACAGCAAAGGAAACCTTCAACAACACTAAAAGACAACCTACATGATGGGAGAAGATATTTGCAAATGATACATCTGATAAAGGATTAGAATCCAAAATATGTAAAGAACCCATTCAACTCAGCACCAAAAAAACAAATATACAATTAAAAAATGGGCAGAGGACCTGAACAGATACTTTTCTAAAGAAGACATACAATTCTTTCCAAAGAAGACATACAATAGACAAGGAAAAGATGTTCAACATCACTAATCATCAGGGAAACACAAAGCAAAACCACAATGAGATATCACCTCGCACCTGTGAGAATGGCTAAAATCAAAAAGACAAGAAACAAGGGTTGGCAAGGGTGTAGAGAAAAAGGGAACTTTTGTGCACTGTTAGCAGAAATATAAAATGATACAGCCACTGTCTAAAACAGTGTGGTGATTCCTCAGAAAATTTACGATAGAAACACCATATGATCCAGTGATTCCACTACTGGGTATTTACTCAGGGAAAATGAAAACACCAACTTGGAAAGATATATGCACACTTATGTTTATTGCAGCATCATGTACAATAGCTAAAATATGGAAGCAACCTGTCCACTAATAGATAAATAGATAAGAAAATGTGGTGTATATATACACAAAGGAATATCACACAACTGTAAAAAAGAATGAGTTTGTGCCATTTGAGACAAAATGGACGGACCTAGAGGGAATTATGCTAAGTGAAATAAGTCAGACGGAAAAAGACAAATACCATATGATCTCACTCATAAATGGAATAAAATAATGAATAAACAAACAAAAAGCAGAATCAGAACTATAAATATGGGGAATAAATTGATGGTTGCCAAAGGGGGAGGTTGTGGGGATTGGGAAAAATAGGTGAAGGGGAGAGGGCAATAGAGGCCTCCCATTATAGAATAAGTAAATCATGGAAATAAAAATCACAGTATAAAGAATACAGTTAATGATATTGTAATAGTGATATAATGGTACAGATGGTAGCTCTATTTGTGGTGATCATAGCATAATGTATAAACTTGTCAAATCACTAAGTCGTACATCTGAGAATAATGTAACATCGTAACATTGTATGTCCACCATACTCAAAAAAGTATGTAGAGGGATGCCTAGGTGGCTCAGCCAATTAAGCATCTGACTCCCGGTTTTGGCTCAGGTCATGATCTCACAGTTTGTGAGATCAAGCCCCACATTGTGCTCTGTGCTGACAGTGCAGAGCCTGCTTGGGATTCATTCTTTCTCCTTCTCTCTCTGCTCCTCTCCCACGTGTGATCTCTGTCTCTCTGTCTCTCTCTCTCAAAATAAATAAAATTAAAAAATTAGAAACTAAGCAAATTAGGTAGTTTGGTATACTATACTTATACTTAAGTATAGTTAAAATATATAATTAAGAGCACAGTGAGATTTCAGTGAAAATAACAGACTCATGTAAAAGTTGTAGAATATTTTCACAAAAATGTTTTAAAACCACTAAATCACTGTAATACTTGAAAAACTAAAAAAGAATGTAGAATGCATGCAACCAACAATGGAATACTTGTTTACAAATACATACAATAAAAATCTGATATAAATGAAAGAAAGCATAGACCAATCCACAATTATAGTTGGAGATCTGAATCTTCTTAGGAATCAGCTGAACAAGTAGACAGAAATCACTACATAGAAGATCTGAACAGCACTATGAAATAAGTTGACTAAACAGACATTTATAGAAACCAAGAAAAGTAGAATACACATTGTTTTCAAGGGTACATGGTAAACTCATCAAGATACATCATATTTGGGCCATAAACAAATTTCACTACTTTTAAAAGAACTGAAATCTTATGAAATATGTCTGGGACCACAATGGAATTAACTAAATCTCAGTAACAGGAATATATCTAAGAAATCTCGAAATATTTGGGAATTTAAAAGAAACATGCTATAAATGACCCATGGTCAAATAAAAAGATACATTAGGAAATATTTTGAGTTAAATGGAAATAAAAATACAATATATCAGAATTTGTGGGATTTGTCTAAAGCATTGCTCATAGTGAAGTCTATAGCACTGCATGCTTATGCTAGAAAAGATTAAATGTCTCAGATAAGGTACCTAAACTTTCAACTTGAAATACTAGAAAAATCAGGTAAAATTAAATTAAAAGCAAGCAGAAAGAAGAAAATAATAGAAAGTAGAAATGATAAAGAAATCATTGAAGCAAAACCCTTTTTTTTTTAATCAGCAAATTAATAAATCTGGTTATAGTGAACAAGAAAAAAAAAGAACAGATACAAATATCCAATATTAGGATGGAGTACATATCACTAAAGATTCCATTGACATTAAAGTATAATATGAAAACATTATGAACAACTTTATGCCCATGAATTCATCTGGACAACTTCCTGAAACACAAAATTCCAATGCTCATTCAAGAAGACGTTTATAACTTGGACAGGTTATATATCTACTAAAGTAGGTGTCATCTTAATATTCTCCAATAAAGAAAAAAAGAAGCCCAATGGGGCTTCTGCCAAATTCTACTAAACAATTAAGGACAATATAATACCAACTACAAGTAAAATTAAATAAGGGAACATTTTTGAACTTATTGTTCAATGCTGTCATTATCTTAATATTAAAGGTAATTATATAACAGATATTACAGAAGATATTACAGATCAATGTCATTCATTGTTATGGACACAAAAGTCCTCATTACAATATTTGCAAATCCAATCCCACAAAAATGAAAAGAATAGCACTTTGCATAGCCAAGTAGGTAAAGGGCAGTTATTAAAGGAATGTATGTTTGGTTAAAAATTGAAAATCAGTAAGTACAATTTACCTTATCAACAGACTAAAGAGGAAAAACCAATTGAAAATCTAAAATATGAAGAAAAGGGGTCGCCTAGGTGGTCAGTCGGTTAAGTGTCCAACTTCAGCTCAGGTCATGAGCTTGGGCCCTGCATCAGGCTCCATGCTGACAGCTCAGAGCCTGGATGGAGCCTGGTACAGATTCTGTGTCTATCTCTCTCTGCCCCTCCCCTGCTCAAACTCTGTGTCTTTCTCTCTCTCAAAAACAAATAAACATTAAAAAATATTTAAAATATGCAAAAAAGTTACTGATGAAATTCAACAACTATTCATGATAAAAACTCAAAGCAAACTAGAAATAGAAAGGAACTTACTAATCCTAATAAAACATCTACAAAAACTATTGTGAATATCATATTTAATGGTTTAAAAATTGGTTGCTCTCCTCTTAAGATTGGGAACAAGGAAAGGATGTACACCCTATCAGTCCTATTTAGCATCATACTAGATGTCCTAGCCAGTCAGAGAAAAAAGAATAAAAATAAATAAATGTCATATATATTGTGAAGGAAGAAATCAAATTATCTGATTATCTACATGTATTTTCCCAAAAAGTCTATAAGAATTAAAGTTAATGGAACTAAAAAGTGAATTTAGTAAGAATGCAGGATACAAGATCAATAATAAAAATCAGTAATATTTCTACATGCAGGCAACGATCAAAATTGGAAATAATTTTTTAAAGTAAAATCTAAAATATCACTGAAACCATGCAATGTTTACATATACAATCTGCTTCTCACAAATGCATTGAACAAACTATAGTTATGAAAGTTTATATACTATTATGAAATTTTGAATTCAGGAAATCTATAATGTTGAAATGACAAAAAATAACCAACCATCTCTTGATATCAAACTTGCCTTGTAATAGAGACACTTCTCATAGCGATGGTAGAGTAATTAATCAATAACAGCCATGCAGCAGCAAATGCCAGAGGAAAAGAAGCAACTTGTTTATGGATATCATGGATGCCACAAGATGAAATATTAGCTCTAGACTCAGTGGTTAGATTTCAAACGCAAAATGCCATGGGAAAGATAAAGAATTTGTGTGAACTTACACTTAGAGTAAATTACTTATATATTTTTTCACTAAGAATATACTTCAAGATAGAATGACTATAAAGCACAAGTCTGTATGGAGCTGCTAAGGAAGGTAGCTGGTCATGAAGAAGGGGTAAGTCTCAGTTACTGGTCTCTCAAAGATTTCTAAAGACATGCTACCTATTTTAATATCATGCATAGAAAGTCTTATTTAAAGCAACATACAATTATGAACTGATACCTCAATAAAAGACAGAATAAATGTGCACATTAAAAATTATCAGAGGGGCACCTGGGTGGTTCAGGTGGTTAAGCGTTTGATTATTGATTTAGGCTCAGGTCATGATATCACAGTTAGTGAGTTTGAACCTCATCTGGCTCCGCACTGAATAGCTTGGAAACTGCTTGGAATTCTGTCTCTCCCTCCCTCTCCTTCTGTCCCTCCCTGCCACACATGCACATGCATGTACTCGAAAGAAAAAGAAAGAAAGAAAGAAAGAAAGAAAGAAAGAAAGAAAGAAAGAAAGAAAGAAAGAGAAAGAAAGAAAGAAAGGAAGGAAGGAAGGAAGGAAGGAAGGAAGGAAGGAAGGACGAACTTTAAAACAATTATCAAGAGGGGCACCTGGGTGGTGCAGTTGGTTAAGCATCCGATTTCAGTTCAGGTCAGGTTTGTGAGTTCCAGTCACACATCAGACTTTCTGCTGTCAGCACAGAGCCCATTTCAGATCCTCTGTCTCCCTCTCTCTCTGCCTCTCTCTCAAAAATAAATAAACATTAAAAAAATTAATTAATTAAATAACTATCAGAGCTCTTAACTGGGAAGTCTGCCTTTTAATCTCCACCTCCATTAGATCCTACCCATTCCATCTATAGTTAACATATAAAATCCACAATGAATGCTGTTACTTCATATGTAATTCCGTACAGAAGATCTATAGTGAGTTCTCATAACAAGATATAAAATTCTTCAAAATTAGACACCAATTTAATTTCCCAGATGTGTTACACTTTTGGCCCCTTCCACTTTGCTTTCCATCCCTCAACTATCTGTGGACTCATCAATACCTCCTTTGCCATGTTTTACTGCATGCCTGGACATTATTTATTTGTCCATGCATCCATGGACACTAAGCGTTCTTTCTTGGAATGCTCATCACTCTTTTCTCCGACCAAGTAAAACTGATTCCTCCATAAGCCACAGTTCAAAATTTTCCTTCTTGGTGGAAATTTTATAAACAATCGCTCTATCTTTGCTATTTTAATTGTTTGTTCATAATTCTATTGTAATGCCTACAGAATTTCCATATACTTAATTATTGACGTTTCTTTTTTTCTCCTTATCCAATGACATTTATATTTGCTCAAGTAAGGGGAGAATCTATGCCATATTAATCTTTGTAAACTTACTATCTAACACAATGTATGTAACCTGGTAAATGTTGAATAAATTATTGTTACATTAGTTAAATAGAATAAATCACATATTCTGAGCACTTAGTATAAAATCTATTTTCAAATATATGGTAAATATGACTACATTTGCAGTCATTAGTCACTAGTATGTACTAATAACTAGGTATTTTCCAATATAAACGATTTCACAGTTATAATTCATCTAATGTTAACTATACATTAGATAATAGCATTAGATCAGATCTTCAGTTTCTATCCAACACTAAACTCAAGAAGAATATCTTTATCAACAGCTTTTAGTTCTGGGCTTCATGCTTCCTGTGTGCAGGCACCATCACTTACTTATATTTGTATCCTCAGAGTTTAGTGGTTTTTATTGATTACAGGCAATTAAGTGTTTTCACATTTTAATTTAAACCAAATGTAAATATATTTCTGAGTAGTAGTTTCTAAAGCTGAGTCAGCATAGACTTGAGTGAATTCCAAGTCCATTTTCCTACATGGTTGGCTATGTCAGCTTTTTCAGTCCTAAGAGTATCTGTATAATTGTTGGTTTAATTTTTTTTAAAAAATGAAGACAAGGAAAAATGATATACCACAGTTAGTATACTATTCTACTTATGGATAATTCACAGTTATTATTTGCTAGTTGAGTAAAAATGGCAAGCAAATATTCTACTGGCATTTCTAGCTTCCAATCTTGCATTGCAAGGAACATTATGACAAA
The DNA here is from genome assembly GCF_046562875.1 of Panthera onca. Classification (NCBI taxonomy): domain Eukaryota; kingdom Metazoa; phylum Chordata; class Mammalia; order Carnivora; family Felidae; genus Panthera; species Panthera onca. The sequence continues at coordinate 73,170,904 of NC_138348.1, forward strand.
ACATAAGCCCAGATAAAGTGATGTCAGCACAAATGACAGATAAGTTGACACAAAAATTCTGAAATCCTTCAACCAAAAAACTGATAACCAAACTTCTGTAAAATAAAAATTTATACTAGAATCTGTAAAGAATATTTTTTAAAAGTAAAACTACCATTAAATAAATGTACAATTACCATAAATTATATTTAAGTTTATAAAACAATGAGGGAACCAAAACTATGTCACCACTAGATTACAGGGGAATCCAAACAGCAGACACACATGCAGGCAATCAGGAATACTGAAAATAATTTACTTAATAAATGCAAAATTGGTCAATATCCACAGAGCAATAATCAACTGCTTTCACTGGATAATCTGCATTTCTGTAAGTAAAAATCTGTTGCAATATTACCAGTTTTCTGTCTTATAGAGTTGTAAAATAGCATAAGACAATGAAAAGTGGAGATAATCTGGAAGAATGTGCTAGACAGAACACCCAATATACTTTTTTTTGTCATTTTAAAATCACTCACGTATTTTCTTGGAAAGGTGTCTATAATACCATTTAGACTAATCCTACACTTACTATCACACATATTTGTTTATGATTAAATAATGTATGTATATTCCTAAAAGGCCATCTATTACATGGTCGCATGTATATTGACATGGATTTCAGGAATACTCATGAGAAGATTTCAGAATATTCAGTATAAAAAAAATTTTGAGAGCAACTAGAAATAGTTCCAAATTTTATGCCATAATTCCGTTTAAAGAACTGGACTGTTTCACATTTGATGTGATAACATTGTGTGTAAAGTTCTTGGCAATATGAGATCAATTTCTAAATCATTTCAAATTGGAAAACAGGTCTTTACTTTTACCCAAGAAAAAAGGCAATTACTGCTTTCATACCATCCTTCAATCTAAGATTTGAGATGATCTTGTAAGAGCATTTAACATTTTTTGTGATATGTGTTGACAGGTGGTCACCCGTCTGTGCTTAGAAATGTTTTACAAAATAGAACTGGAAAGGAAGTAGATCAAGATAATGAATTGGTTATGAAAAAGTTTCATGTCTTAAACACAAACAGTTAACATATTTCCATCAATCTCAAGGGGAAAAAAATCATGCCTGCAATAAAAAGGAAATATAAGATTTGCCAAGAAACATTGACGAGTAGTAATTGCTTGGGAAAAGGGCCACTGAGTTGGAGAGCACAATAAAAAGAACTGTGGTGCTTGGGAGGAATCCAGCCCAACAGCCCAGCAGCTGTACATCTTGTACAATCTGTTGCTGATTATTAGTGATGGAAAGCCAGGTATAATCATTGGTGTCCATTGTTATGAACACATGAATCAAAATTACAACAGCTTTTTTATTATTGACACAAAGTGGGATATGGCTTTCTAAAGCCATCTTGATACTCATTAGTATTCAAAGAATCATGTATCAATAAATTAAGGCTACATTTACACATGTTGTTCCCTAGTAAAAGGCACAGCTATATAATACCCAGAGACAACTTAAGTTTGAATTTTAAACCAGCTATGAAAAGATTTTCCAATACTTAGGAATTGACCATTATACTTACATAATAGATTCTTATTAGGTTGGAATAAAGACTGATAAAACCTATGTGCAGAGTTAGAAAAATGTTGAGACACAGGGATGGAGGTAGAGAGCTAAGGAATCCCTTCAGGCTCGTTCCAGGGAAGGGTTTCAACTTTTTTAACACCCAAGATTCACACACATACCAACATATTAGGTAACAGAAGCTCTACAAAGGTCAGATTATATGCATGGGTAAAATGCTGAGAGTAAAAAAAAAAGCCTGAGAAAAATCATATTTGTATGATTTGCTGTTTACAGCAAATATATTTTTGCTATTTACAGCAAAGTGGGTGATCTCAGAATCCAGCCAAACCTACCATTCGGTATACTATATACAGGAAGCATATAAAGGGAAGAAAAAGCTAACAAAACAGAAACTGAAAAAGACACCTGTCTAAATTTTGTACCAGGTTCAGACTGAATAGCTCTCCTGTAGGACTCCTGCTACCTAAGCGTAACACACAGAGACAAACGAATGCTCCTGTCACAAATCATGAAAGTCAAAAGTAGAAGCCATGAGAACATCGAACTACACTTGACCAAGCATTAGATCATCTAAAAGATCATACTCCAAAAGGAGGCTAGATGGGAGTACTGGCCCTTTGGGAACAAAGAGGGAGAGTAACAAGAACAAAGTTCTATGTTGAAGTATTCTAAGGCAGAAGTACTACCCAAAGCTGGACAGAAGCAATGCCAACTCCTCTCAAAGGAAAGAGCTCTCACTCCTTTGTGTCCCAAGCAACCAAAAGTGTGAGTTAATGGCTACTCAGCTCCCATCTCTATCTGGAAATAAAACAGTAGATACACATTTTTTCTCAGAAGTAAATCCGCAGAAATCTCTCCCAATGTAGAAATTGAATTTCATAAAGCTAAAGATGAACAATCAGCAGAAACAAATGGAGGACCAATTTAAAATACCCTTTGATGATTCCCAGAAGCACCTGGACGAAGGTAAATCTTCAAAGGACAAGGTTTCTTAAATGAAGGATAGGGGCATGAAGTTATTAAGATTTGTAAATTAAAATTTAATATAGATTTGTCTTGACTTAGAGTCTGGTAAGTCCTGGGAGATGGAGAATATGTCTTGGGCAATTACTTTTGGACATTTCGGAGAAAAACTACATTTAACATTGCAATCTAACAATTATGTCTGCTTGAAATCGAAATCTCTGGAGACTAAAATGTCCATTCCCTGAATGGACGAATGTCTTACAGTAGAAAATGGAAGTGAAACCAGCTGCTTAATCAATAATAAATATTAAATGCCCACTGGGTGCAATGCAGCTTTACTTAAAACTTAAAACACTATATTGAACATAACACATGGCTGAGGTTACAGTGCTTTATCAAAGGGTGGGACGTTAAAGATGTGTTGTTGATACTGGTTTGCCATTCTGCTGTAAGAAAATAGAAAACTGGACAAAATATATGGGGGGAAATTGTTTATAGGCATTGTTCAACAGTTATCACAGGAGTCTGATTCCTCAGAGAAGAGGAAAAATAAAATGGACTCTACAAAGGCTCTGGTTTTATGCCATAATTCACCTTCCTGAGTGTAGTACAGGGAGGAGTAACACACAAAAAACACAGCGAGTTTGCTGAATTACCAAGACCTAAGTTGCAGTTTGGTGAGGTTAAAAGGGCTGGAGGGATTATACAGAGGAAGAGCATGGACAATCTGCATAAGGGACAACAGGAATCGGTCAAACACTAAACAGTGCTATGTAAAGTACCCGGTGGGGCGCCTGGTGGCTCAGTCGGTTAAGCTTCCGACTCTTGATTTCTGCTCAGGTCATCACCTCACGGTTCATGAGTTTGAGCTCCGTGTCGGGCTCTGTGCTGGAGCCTGTTTGGTATTCTGTCTCTTTCTCTCTTTGCCCCTCCCATGCTTTCTCTCTGTATCTCTATCAAAATAATAAAAATAAACTTAAAAAAAAAAAGAGTAAAGCACCTGGAGCTTTACTGATAAGAGAACTACCAGACAGAGGTAGCGAACAATTCAAAGAGCATACAAAGGTCTGGGAATTGTTCAAGTCTAACCAATCAGAATGGACAGAGCTTATTGCATATCAAAAAAACATCTGACAGAGATCTTAAATGGTAAGAACTTAGTATTAGGGATAAAATTGTCCTAGAAAAAAGGTTATTGTACACCTGACCAAACCAACTAAAAACAAGGCACAAAAGCATTCAAGCTAATCTACAAATAAAAAATTACCCCAACATCAACACTCTTCAAATAAAGGCAGAAAAAAATCAGACTCTCAAAATTATAACTTTAACAATATTTATTTTTTAAAGGTTTTTTAATGTTTATTTTACAGAGAGAGAGAGAGAGAGAGAGAGAGAGAACAAGCAGGGGAGGGGCAGAGAATCAGGGAGACACAGAATCTGAAGAAGGCTCCAGGCTCTGAGCTGACAGCACAGAACCCAACACAGGGCTTGAACCCATGAACTGTGAGATCATGACCTGAGCCAAAGTCGGTGGCTTAACTGACTGAGTTACCCAGGGGCCCTTGATCTCACACATCTTGACAACACTATGCAAACCATAAGATAGTGGAATGGCATCTGACATTAGCATGAGAATTAGTTGTGCTAAATGGATCAGGAGAGATTGTAGATTTATTCTAGAAGATTTACACATATTGCTGTGAAAAAAAAATGTCCCTTTGCATTCTACAAATATTGAATCTGTTATCACAGACATACATACACATGCACACATGGGGAGTGTACATTATGGAAACAAAAATGAAATTCCACATGTTTAATCCTCATTGAAGCACATCAAGGTCAGGTGTGCCCCTGTACATGACCTTCTCAAAGGAAGGGTGCTCTGACTTTTCTTTCACAGTTCTGGTTACTCACTTTTGCATCTGAAGAAAACACAAAAGAAATGAGAACCAGAAAGAGTACAGTATTACTTGTTCTTCCCATGGGACTCATTATTCAAGGAGGTAGGTCTTTCCAGAGACACTCTGAAAGCAACATGACTATTTTAAGGAAAATATCAAGCATTGCCTAAATATACATCATACCTCAAGCTATGTGCACAGGTTACGGGGATGAGGCACATCCTCCCTACTTTTTGCCTTACTTCATTTTTTGGATTCTTAGAAGGCAAATTGAATAGTCAGCATTTTAAGCATCTACTGTATTCTGGGCAGTGTTGCTGGCATCTGAAATGAGCTATAATGAATAGCTACATATGTCATGAGCTGTAAAAGGACATTTCTTCAAGATGGAGAACTGCAGCTGAAATCCCTGGTATGAGTTTTATCAACCAGGAGGAAGAGGCATGTTCTTTTCTTATTTCCATATCCTGAGTACATCTATTTCAAATCTGTTTTGTCTTGGGAGTGTCCCCTTTTCTTGTTCACATAAAGACACTAAATGTACTAATAATGACCCTAGTTAGCATGGGTCAATTAATGTATGAATCCATGTTCATATTGTTTTGACACTCAGTAGGTGATTCTCTGTTTTAGTTCTGTTTACAAAGCCTGGAAATCTGGCAGTGGATGTATCTTCCAAGAGGCTTTTGTAACAGAGAGCTCATCTAACAACATTTAAGTATGATTAACACAGAATTGTACAAGAGAAATTTATGTATATTTCCCCACTCTACATCCCACAGCAATAATCAGTTAAGAGCCTACCAAAGGGGTATTTATAAATTTCAATAGTTGGAAGATTTTCTTAAACTCAGGTCTTTATGAAGGCAACAGAGAGACTTTTGTAAGAATTACTGAACTTAATTATGCAAAGAAAATACTACATGGAATCCTATTTGGGGGAATATATATATATATATATATATATATATATATATATATGTTGCAATCTAGTAATTAGTCAGGACTTAATACTGTCCAAGGTATTACAAGAAGGAAGGGGATCTTGGGTCTGCCAAGTCACTGGGTGTCCTGATGGAATAAAGGAGTCAAGGCCCATCTTTGCCCTATTATGTTCAAGGGAACTTTGCTGGAACCATCATCCAGAGATCAGCCACTACAGTGGTTTTGCTGCATCCTGCACCACTGCCTTTTAAACCCATAAAGCTAGCAATGAAAACATGGAAAACTGAGTCTAGATGCTTCAACTGGCTCTAGACTTCTGTATCTATAATCCTGTTTGCCAGTAGAGATACCAACTAGAAATTGGCTTTCACCTTGCCTTCCTACTTGCCTTTTAAATTTCATCAGTACATCTAATTAGTAAATCTGATTCACATCCAGAATCATAGCCCTGAAAGTCTGGGAACAAAGTGTTTTTTTTTCTTCTTTTATTAATGTTTGTTATTTTGATCTTTACAATTAGAAAGGAAGGGTAGTACATGTGACAAGAGCCAATCTACAGTTGTCTATCACATTTAGTATCCTGAATTACATAAGGTGAGGAGAAGTATATAAAACAAAACACAAAAGGGTTTCAATATACATACAATCTGTGTTGTTAAGTGAATAGTTTCAACTTAGTTTGGATCGCCTTATATATTCTCATGTTCTCCTTATTAATCACTATTTGAATATAGGCTACAATCAGCTGACTCCTTCTTTTCTTGGTCAGAACTGTCACTATTAACCACTTTATATTCTCTATTTGTCTTTAGTTGTTTGTTGTTGTTTTTTCATTTTATCCAAAGTTCACTTTGAAATTAATAGATGCCTGCAGTAGGCTTTGGTCAGCTAGACCGTGTTCCGCGTGGTACTGTTATTTGCTCGTTTACAGACTCAGCACTGTGACCCTACACAGGTATACTTCCTTTTCACCAGCTGCTACAGTAAGATTAAATGTTCTGTGTTTGGTGATGGAGGACACGGGAAACCAAGAATGGGCTTCTTCAAAAGATTTGCTTCCGAAAACTCCCCAACGTCACCCAGAGTGGATGTTTACCTTATTTAATTTTGATCTAACTTGTCACAAATTTCCCACTTTGCAATTTCAATCTCCTATAAACATAAAACACATACATTTCTTAATTTTTTTCCTGTTACAACATAACCCATCTTTCCTCATTGAGTCCTCTGAGAAGGGAGTATTATGATGAAAAAGAATATCAGAAGATTAAAAAGACCAGATCTCCTCAGTGATGGTAGCCTGAGAGAGCCTTTGGGAAGTACACTGCTAGGTGGAGGAAGAAAAAGCATTGGATTCAGAGGTGAGTCCAGTCTGGTGCTTACCTGGAGGTTGGCTCTCCTTTTGTTCCCATCAGAAACTGATACCTTCAAGGGCTCTTTGTTCAGGCACATAATTATATATCTCTCTGGGTGAGGTTCTGGAATAATTACATGCATTTATTCCATCAGAGCAATACTCTTGCATTGCTTTGGGCAACCCTTCAAGTAGCAATTATAAAGATTAAAAATGAAATAAAAGAACTCTTTTATTTTGAGAAATGTATTTAGTGGGTAGTATTACCCAACATTTCAAACAGTTCTGAATACTCATGATGCAAGAAACTAACATGTTTAATCTACTTCTCCTTAGAAAACCTATTCTTTTCCATTTAGTTTGCTATAGTATGATTGCCCTTTCATATTTAGTTCTAAGTGTTATACCGGTAGAGAACAATACAGAGACAGGAATTATATTCAGTGAACTGATTTCAAATACAGCCTAGATTTCTGAATATATTTTTAAAGTGAGCCTATTTCTGAGTTAGCCAATGTGTGTGTGGGGGGGGGGGGGGGCATGTGGCATGTAATCTTTATTTTTTTTCCCCTTTTTTTTTCTTGCCAGTACATCATGAAAGTTGCTTGTTGCTATTTTCTGATGTCTACACATCATGGTTCTGTGGAAACAGCCTTCAGAAACAACAACAACATTTTCTTTTTCAATCAAACCATCTATGTTAAATTCTATTTCTCACCCATTTCCACATCTCCAGTGCTGAATCAGGTGGGGGAGAGCTGCTGCATTATGACAGAGGCTCCTGTCAGCACCATTGTCCCTCAGGAAAATCCTATGGACACAAGACAGCTTCATAAAAAGAAGGGTACTCTCAGTTTGGGAAGTTCTCCAGCAATTCAATGAAGTTAATAAGTGTTCTCTGGAATCTGAGCTATAGTGATGAACTGGCAAGTAAGTTACTTGCTTATTACTAAGACATTCAAGAATTTATCTAGAAGTGGTGATTTACAAAGCAAATTAGGGCTACTTGTGTTTTGTTTTCATTGATTTCAGTGGAAGTGAGGGCTGCCACATGAAACCTGTTCCTGGATTTGAGTTTAGAGCCTCAAACCCTAAAGTAATCCCAGAGAAATCACTTGTTTTATGTAAGTTATTCAAATTTCCAATTATCCTAAACATGTCATTTATTGCAAAAGGAAAAAAAAAAAAAAACTCTGCTAGAGAGTTGGATCCAGAATTGTGCATTGCATGTCTCTTTATTCTTTTTTTTAATGTTTATTTATTTTTGAGAGAGAGAGAGAGAGACAGAGTGTGAGTGGGGGAGGGGCAGAGAGAGAGGGAGACACAAAATCTGAAGCAGGCTCCAGGCTCTGAGCTGTCAGCACAGAGCCCAACACAGAGCTTAAACCCACAAACCGCAAGATCATGACCCGAGCTGAAGTCGGCCACGCAGGTGCCACATATCTTTATTCTTTTAATCTAAATCTAAATTTTTGAAAGTATTTTTTTTTTAAAAATAAATGGCATTTCAGTATAATTACAGATTTACGGTAGTTACGAAGATAGGATTGAGAGTTCTCCTATGTCCTGTACCCACTTTTCCTTATTGAGATCTCACATAAGTGTGATAGACTTGATGTATTAGTGCATATTGACACATTATTATCAACTAGATGTCCATACACTTTAAGATTTCATTAGGTTTTACCTAATGTCCCTTTCCTACCCCAGGATATCTTCCAGGATGAAACATTACAATTAGCTATCATTTCTCCTTAGACTTCTCTAAATTATAACAGTTTCTCAGGCTTACTGTATTTTTGATGGCCCTGATCATTTTGAAGATAATGGTCAGATATTTTGCAGAGTCCTTCAGGTTGAGTCTTTCTAATGTTTTTGTCTAACTACACTGATGCTGTGGGTATTTTAGAGGAGAACCAAAGGCAAAGCTACATTACATAATATTGGGAGTACATATTACATAACAACATGAACAATCACTGGTGATATTAACCTTGATCACTGGCTAAGATACTGTTTGTAAGATCTCTCCACTATAAGAGTATAAAACTATAAAGTGACTCCCATGTACACTCACACATATTCACACACGCACACAGTTTTTATACGTTTTTTTTTTTTTTTTGGAAAGAATTCCTGGGCATAACCCATACTTAAGAAGAAAGTTATACAGATGGTCCCTGACTTATGACTTAACAATGGTTCACCTTACAATGGTGCTAAAAGATACACATTCAGTAGCACAGGTGAATATGCTAAAGAGTCTGCATCCAGTACTTTGAATTTTGGGCTAGCGATATGTGATGTAATCCTTTCTTGTGATGCTGGATGGTGGCAGTGAGACACATCTCCCAGTCAGCTACATGACCACAAGAGTATGCTAACAACAAGAGTATGACCACAACTCATATGCTAACAACAATTCTGTACCTGCACAACCATTCTATTTTCCACTTTCAGTACAATATTCAATAAATTACATAAAATATTTAACACTGTATTATAAAATTATTAGAGATGATTTTGCCCAACTGCAGGCTAATGTAAGTGTTCAGAGCATGGTTAAGGTAGGTTAGGTTAACCTATCATGTTTGGTAGGTTAAACGTATTAAATATATTTTCATCTTAGGATATTTTCAATTTACAAAGGGTTTATCAGGGCATAACCTTACCATAAGCCCAGGAAGATCTGTATTGCACCTCCTTGAGGGCAGAGTATTTACATATATTATTTGGAGTTCTCCTATACAGAGATTTGTCTACTCTCCCGTGCATTTATTTATTTAACCATTCATTTATACTGGCATGAATTCATGAATATTGACTTTTACTTTTGGTTATTATCTAATGCTATATTATTTATTTTGTTGCTTAAAAGTTTTGCCTTTGGCTATTGGGAGCTCTTTTGGTTGCCTCTTGTGTCCATTTGATACATCTTTATCACTGCATATTTTCACTGTTTGTAAAAGAATTTCCAGGCTTATCTTGAATATTCCCTGGTCCAGCACTTGACTCAACCATTTCTTTAAAGAGCCCTGGTTTTTATTATTTTGTTTTGTTTAATTCGAGAGTGGTAAACCTTAACATTTTTGAGGAGTATAGGCCACTTGTTTTGTAGAGTGGCCCTTAATTTGGACTCTTGTGATATTTCCTCATGATTATATTCAGACTATGCCTTTTCACTGGAGTACCAACCACACAAGTGCTATTGTGTTCTTCTCAATATATAATATTGGAAGGCACATGATATGGTTTGTTCCATTATTGGCCATGTTAACTCTGATCACTAAGTTAGTTTGTGCCAGATTTCTCCATTAAGAGTCATTACTTGGGGAGACACTTTGAGATCATATAAAGAAACTATTTCTCATCAAACTTGTATACCTTAATTTTAATGTATATTGAGGATCCTTGCCTGAATCTATAAATACTATGTAATCTTGCCAGTTCTTTTCTCAGGAAGCCCTGGTTACAGTTAGTGGAGAATGGTATATAGAAAATAAGATAAAGGCATCAACAGGTGTACTCATTGCTACTAGGATGTGACTGTTTATACGCTCTTTCCAGAGACAGAAGTAGCATACACAATCTATATAAAATTTCCTTTCTTATTATAGTTAAAAGCCAATTAGTCAGTCATAAATATGGAAGAAATGATGGAATTATAAAATCACCATTTTTTGAACCTTCATAGTAATAATTGAACAGGCAAGGAACATCAATGGAAGTTAACAAGGGACAACATTTGATGACAGAAAGGAAGGAGATAGATAGATAGATAGATAGATAGATACATAGATAAATAGACACACATATGTACTATAAAAGATACTACCATATACTATGTATACGTACATTTAAATTTTAAGTGCCCATCTATATATATTGAAAATCATGAATTCATACCAATTGCTTCAACTTCATTTCAGTGCCAAAGGATTTATTCTAGCTTCCCTGTCTATATTTGTCACTTCTATCTCCAAACTGAGAAACCTGATTCCTTTATCCACAGTATAGTTATTTACACAGTCCTAGAACACACAGAATATTTCAGAAATTTTAACCCAAATATTGAGAAAAACAACATTGCTAACAAAGTTCTCTATAATTATCATATATCCAGCAGGCAGTTTTGTAGCTAAAATACTGTTTTCAAATGCTGGATAGCTCTTTTTTTTTCCCTTTCCTTCAGTGTAGTTATGTTATTAATAAGAAATACAGCTAGCTTCATTTGTTTCTGTTCATATTACAAGTTTTTCTTCCTTTTCTTTATTGATTTTAATATTTGTTTTATGTTCAGATCCCTTTTAAAATTATACATACTTATCAAGCAATTTTAGTTTTAAATCTCTTTTGATCTATTTTTTAAGTTGCTATCTTAAAGAGTCTAGGGCTTTAAAGTTGATGACAATGAACTCATGGTGCCAAACTTTGGATAAAAAAGGGGGGAAAAAGGTAATAGTTACAGCAAAACAACACCAAGTTCAAGCTGAATTGGGACTGAGATGTGTCCTATATATTTACTTGACACAATGACTTAAGATTTCTCTCATATCAAGGAGAAATGCTTATACAAGGAATTTCAGCTCATAATTTAGATTTCCTCTAAATTGCATACTTTTAAAAATCATCAGATATACAAGTTTAATTTTATATCTAGAAAATGTAGAATAATGTATTGCTTTGCTTTAATTTCAAGTCTTGGGAGAAAATTTTAGAGATTCAGGTGAAGAAATTACTATTGCCTTCTTAGAAACTTTAAATCATTTCTTACTACTCACAAAACTGTCTTTCACTCAAGTAAAGGAATATTTTATTGACCAAACTTATTACAGCTTGTGTCCATTAATATATTTTCTTCCAAAATCCAGAATCTTGTTCTCAAAATTACATGCATTATTTTTCCCCTAAGGCTGCAATTTTAAAAGAAAAATAATTTATCCTATCTTCCCACCGAAAAACTAATATGAAGCTTTGACCTAAATTGATGCTAGTAGGATCGAAATTAGATACAGCAGACACTTTAACAGAATCTTAAAGAAACTTTCAGTATCTTCCAATCAAAACATTTCCATTCTAGAGATAAGGAAAATGAAAAACAAGGCTTAGGAAGTTTAGATGGTATACTCAATACCACATACACAGGGATAAAGCTATTGTTGAAACACCATTATAACAACTCCCTATATAGTGTTTTGTTCATTAATTGACATACTGTTAAACATTTAAAGGAAGCACTTGAAGAGTTTATGGAGGCTACATCTCTTGATGTCACCACAATGAAATAAATACACACACAGACACACTGAAACATTTTTAACAGGATCTACTTTAAAGGCAGAAGAATGAATCAGGATACCTCAAGAAGGAAATTTATCATATTACCTTTTCATTTCCCCTTAGAATTGAACACAATTAAATTTATAAAATAGGCTCTTCATACCTACTTATGAGGAATGACAAAAAGCCATTAAATAAATATATTTATTTAAACATAATTAATGCAGCAACGCTTTTTTCCTCAAAATTGGAGCAGAGATTGGGGGATAAATTAGCTTTCCTTTTAAAAACTAACTTGATCCTAAACTGATAATTCAATATTGCCTAATCTTCCCATGCCTCAATTTCATCATCTGTAAAATGAAGTTTCTATAAAGAAAAAATTTTAAACACATAGGTAATATTTTCAGTCTAGTGCCTACTGTATTGTCAGAGCTTATTAAACTTGGTCTTTTTTCTATTCCCCCATTCCACCCATAAACATTTATACAGAGAGCACAGTGTTTTAATGTTTAGTTTTGAGGAGGGAAGGGCTCCTGAGATCTTCTAGACAGGATGTATTGACACATCCATAAAATATCAAACCAAGGAGAAAAAAGCATCAATAATACATTCATCTTTTAAAAAAAGAAGGAGAAGATGATGACTTTGGAAATTACAGACTTGCCAATTTAGCTTTGCTATGAGAAACCATAGTGAACTACATAATTTACAGGAAATGTAACAACACCTTTGAGACAATGCCAGGACATTGTTGGTTTAAAAGAAACAGGGAAGACCTTGGAAAATTCAAAAGTATGGTCTATGAAGAAATTCAAGTTACTATTTTAATGTTCCTGGGAATTTATGTTGCTCAGTCCACTACAAGAGCTTGATATATGTATTTCTAAGAAAGGAAGGAGGGAACAAGAATAGTTGGTGGGAGAATGCCAATAAGGCAGAAAGAGAAGGTAAGAAGGCAGGGAGAGGAACGGAGGAAGGTTCTCTGACATGGCTTAGCAAGCTTTTAAATATGAGGAATAATGGTTATTTAAGTCATAGCAAAGCCAGGGAAATGAAACAAGGGAATAGGGAGTAATTTATTGAATATTTCCTGTCAGCCACTATGCCAAGCAGGAAATAACTCAATGTAACCTATTTAGGCTTTGTGCCATACCTAATAGAACATCACTACTGCAACCAAAGACATTTGAGAAGAAACTTATATCTTTATAGCAGTTTCTGCAGAAAAAAGAAGAAAATATTTTTTTATTATTACACTGCACAATTCAGAAGTACATGCTCCCCTTCTTGTTCTCCATGTAGGTTACAAATGCAGTAGTTAATCAAAAACTCTCATCCTAAATCCCAGATCCCCTTAAAACTGCTCAAAAACTCAGTCCACATAGATTTTTTTTTTCTTTTTCTTCTAGGTCAATCTTTGTTATACAAGCCAACTTGTATAAGATTATTTGATTAAAGCCTGGGCTATGCCTCCCCCACTCCCCCCAATCTCTCAGCTCAACAACAGGGACCATTTCAGATTTACCTTCAAAACATATGAAAAAATATGTTCATCTCATCATTTATGTGTTTATTTGTTTCTTTTGTATCCACTGGCTATGATGGATATTCCAATAGGGAACTCATCTGTTTGTTCCCTGCTGCATCTCCAAAGTCTAGCACAATGTCCAGTGTGAGTCAAAAGATGTTTGTCACACGAAGAACTTTAAGTTATCCTCTGTTCCTTATTTTTTGGTTTCTATACCAGAAAATAAGGAAATGATGACTCTGGGACATAGCCAGAAATGAAAACCCTTTTTCCTTGAAGAGGTCTTATGGTAGAAAGAGGTGAAGACAGATCCCCCAGAAAATTATAAACACTTATTTTGTCAAAGAAGTTCATAAATGTGCATTGGTGAAATTACTGTTTGCTAAGCAATTATTAGCACTGTCTATATCTCATCACCCTCTAGAAAGTTATAATAGTTCGTAAGAGGCAAGATATTCATATATCACATTTTCTTATAAACATGAAAAAAGTATGAATAAGACAGCATTTTAATTTACTATGTTTGATTTGAAACCGTACAACAGTTTGTGTAATGTCAAATGAGCTATACATTCAACAAAACTACTAAATGCTGACTGCTAAAAGATTATTATATGCTAGAGTAGTCAGAAGAGCCAAATGAAATAGGTGATTATCTCAATATGTCATACTAAACGCTACTTCGATGATGTTACTAAAAACAGTTTCTTTTATATTTTGTGGCATGTTATTTAAAGCACTCTCTCCTATTACCATTGTCCTTTATATCATATAAAATTGATACTTGTTATTTAATGCTGCTGACTGAGAATAATAATAACATATTGCATGCAAGCTCAATTCCTGTATTCACTATTGAATAATTATGTGTTGGGCAGTTACAATATAAAGCCACTGTTCACATATTTCTTTCAAAGCAGTAATGAAAATAGAACTAGCCTCTATACTCATGCAGCTCACATACATTGGGGGAAATATTTAACAAAAATAAATAAGTACATGAGATCATTATTTCTTATGCCATGGTACATGCAGGAAATAAACTGCATGTACCTTGAATAGAGTACCTTGGAGTGGTAATTTAGTGATACTAGTGTGTGATGGCATTCTTAAACAAATACACTTATTTGATATCTTAGAAGGGGAATGGATTAGCCTGGTACACTGTTGTGGGAAGAGATTTTTAGGTAAAAGAAAGACAAATGCAAAGTCCCAGATATAGAAAAAGGCTTAGTTGTCTGAGAGAAGGAAAGGAAGCTGATATGACCAGAGAGTAATGATCCAATTGTGGAACGTTGTGACGTAAGTCTGGAGAAGTAGAAAAAAATTGGAAAGTCATGAAAACATATTAGATTTTACTCAAAGGGGAATGTAATGCAATTGTAGAATTTTGTGTACAAACGAAAAAGAGAAGTAACATAATAAGATTAGTGATTTCAAAGATCATCTGGGCTGTTGGAGAGTGGATTCCAGTAAGGACAGAGGGAAATGCGAAACACAGTTAGGAGACGCCTGATTGCAAGAGACCAGAAATGAAATGAAAGTGACCTGGACTAAGATGGGGCACTGGGGATTGGCAGTTGTGATGGCTTAGAACTATCAGGGCCCACCTATGGTCATCTTCACCCAATGGCCATGGTTGCTACACAAGATGGGGGAGAATATATGCTAAGGGAACAATCATGATGTCCACTATAGCATAAGAAAGTTTCAGACAAAGGAAAAGAGAGTAAGTTATTCCAAAAGACAAAACAATGATCCTTGGCTGGAAGATACAGGGGTTTTTGTATCAATATTAGTATATAGAAATTTATAACTGAACTGAATTCTGTTCATTAAACCACACGATGGCCTGTTTTACAAGGTAGGAGCACCTATCAATATCTTATCAGGTACTAGTCTTCAATGGAGCACAGTTATATAGAGTAGGCTGTAATTCTGAGGTCCAATAAACAAATGGATTTACTTTCCAAATCTGAGATTCTATAAAGACAACGTGTAATAGTTTTCCATCACAAATGGAGTCACATTGCATGTCTGAGAGGCTGGAAAGTTAAGAGAGTTGCAACATTTAACTAGTTATCTAAATATTTTTCACACACCAGGGGCTCCTGGGTAGCTCAGTTGGTTAAGCATCTAACTCCTGATTTTGATTCAGGTCATGGTCTCCAGGTTTGTTGAGTTCAGCCCTTCATCAGGCTCTGCACTGACAGTGTGGAGCCTGCTTGGGATTTTTTCCCTCTCTGTCTCTGCCCCTACCCCATTCTAGCACACTCCCTCTCTCTCTCAAAATAAATAAATAAACTATAAATATTTTTACATACCAATCAATATAATCTTTGTCAATAATTTATGGAATATGCAGTGTATTTGCCCCTTCTGTTGAGTTAAGTCTACCATGTACCTGCTATTGGTGAAATTTTTGCTATTGAGTCTTGAATAACTTGTGGCCACAAATTCTACATAGGAAGTACATGTGTAAGTTTCTTTTGATGACACATCTCATCTGAATATACAAAATTTCTTTGCCAATAGTCAAGATTAATGATCTAGGTTAGAAGACACTGAATCCATACCCCTCCACACACTTTGCTCTGTTTAATGACCTTACACTTTGTAACTCCTGCCCTGTCTCTCAAGTTTATGCCAATGATTATAAGAGAGTATAGAAGAATTAGCAGAAGTCTAGCACTACAAAATCATGATTCTTGTCTCCTGACAAGTGAGCCATAAGAGCCATCTTAAAATTGAAGAACATTTTATTGTTTTAACATGAGATGATGCATTCCCCTTATTTCCATGCTATTCTGCCAGTGTCTGAAGTAATTAACCAGAGATCTGAATCCAAGCCTCACCACAAGTTATAATTAGCATGTACTCAATGATTTAAAGTATCCATTTATTTTTTCATGTATTCACACATCAAATCTGCAAAGTGATAAGAGACTATTTTGCAATTTTACCAATGAGGACACAAAAGATTAAAAAAGATAATAAACTTTCCCTAGACCAAAAAGGAGTTTTATCTCTCCCATAAGGAAAATCTTTTGCTCCCAAAAGGAGACTGATATAGGATTTGTGTAGCCTGAAAATAATTCAAACTATTAATACAATATGAGGTATGAAATATGAATATTCATCAATGAGAAGGCAGAAAAATAATTTTTAAAATTAAAAGATTGGCAAATATCACAACAAAGTCCACAATAGTAAATAACATTTTCAGTAGTTACTCTTGATACACTTCTCTAAATACACTTCTGCATTTTTTCTGCTTATTATTTGATCATGTGTCCATATAACAAAGATCACAATGATTTCTCACATGCAAATTAAAAGGTAATTTTTAGTGTTTTTGACCAAAGTGACTTATTGATAACTTAGATGTTTACATCCCATGGCAGAAAGGAAATCCTTTGCCTATTAGCATTCCTGAGGTATAGAAGGAAGTAGGCATCTTGGAGCTGGCAAAAGGGGAAATAAGAGTAGACTTGATACATAGTTGAAATTTACAAAACACACACTCACATACACACAATGGACAAATTTACATACATTATTACAATTTAGCCTAACAAACTGGAAGGGATTACTATTTTCTCCATTTGATAGATTAGGAAACTGGAGCTCGGAAATATCAAGCAATTTGCCAAAATTCACAAGATATGGTGGATTCAAGTCCATGTTTCCTGACTAAAACTCTCATGCTTATCCACTATACCATTCTGTTGTATCTTGATGTGAACTCAATTAAAAGGAATTGGGAGCACTGTATTTGTAAGAAGTATAATGAAGCACCCAGCTTCTCATATCTCAAATATTCAAGTCTTTCTTTAGTTCTTATAGTCTATGCTTTTGCACCACAAATGAGGTAAGATTACCACGTATGTTCTCTTTTGTAGGCAAGACTTGATGATTTCTATACTATTTTGGCTACCATTTGTCCTTCTTCTCATAGTCTGTCATTTGGACTTTTCCTGCAGTGACTTTTACCTTTGACAGAAAGAACAAGCATATTCTCTGTATTCTCAAATAACCCAGATTCACATTCCTAGGGAATTTAAAGTTCCCCAAAAGAATCCATTTGATAGAAATGTGGCAAATTTGGCACCTTTTAAAATACCTCTTTCATATTTACTAATTAACTACAGCCAGAGCTATGCTCAATAATAACCACATGCTTAAATACAAAAAAAAAAAAAAAAAAAAAAAGAGGGATGGAAGAAGGGAGTGAAGGAAGGAGGAAGGGAGGAAGAAAGAAAGAGAGAGGGACAGAGAGAAACAGAGAAAGAAAGTTTTCTGTTGGTAAGATAGAAGTCACCATGCACATAAGTCAAAAGTCTAGGAAACCCACCAAGGAGGGAAACAATTTTTATTTTTATTTTTTTATTTTTTATCAATGTTTATTTATTTTTGAGAGAGAGAGAGAGAGAAAGTGCAAGCAGGGAAGGGGAAGAAAGAGAGGGAGACACAGAATCTGAAATAGGTTCCAGGCTCTGAGCCCGACGCCAGGCTCAAACCCATGAACTGTGAGATCATGACCTGAGCCAAAGTTGGACACTTAACTGACTGAACCACCCAGGTGTCCTCGAGGGAAACAATTTTTAGAAGTAAACTCTAAAACTGTATACTTTTCAAGACAATATTTATATTAAATAATTATAAATAGATAATTTCATAAATCATTATATTTAGATAAATCCTTTTTTCTTAAAGTGGTTTTATGATTTCTAAAGGAAAACTCCTTTTGAAGTGTGTTTTACAAAATGCCTTCATTTTCAATTTTATTAAGTTTTAGCTCTTCTCACATTTTGATTTGCTCCTGTATACACAATTGCTGCTTTCTATATCATTTAAAGCTGAAGGTCCCTCTAGGGAATTATCTTCACTGACTACAAAAGAGTCTTAAGTACTAGTAAATTATTTTTCTATCAGTATTCAATAGCCCTAAAAAACATGAATGCTTTGGAGCTACTGAAATTTTAAGAATTATGTCTAACTTTAACATGTAAGAGAAAAACAGTTTAACAAAAATCATAGTTGTTGTTTAAATCAATATGGTATACCATGAATATAAGGTCAAAAACAAAAACAAAAACAAAACACCTTAGCCAAAAAAAAAATGATGAAAACAAAACATCATGCGAGCAAGATGAAAAAAAGGAATTATTTGCCTTTAAAATATTTTATTCCATGGGCAATGGAGAGTCAAGGAACCTTGTTGAGAAAAGGGGTTACACTGTCATATCTGTTATTTAGGAATACAATTATAAGGAATTTGTAGCAGGATGAGAACTGGGGAGAGGTGGGAAAATTAGGATATTATAACTGATTTGATAAAGACGAACTCAACAGATTAAAAAATATATACTGTGGCCTCAGTTTGCTTAGCTTCTTGAATCAAGACTGTGTATCTTTCACTAAAATTTGGAATATGTTCTACCATTGTTCTTTCAATTATTATTTTTTAAACCCTGTTCTGTCTTTTCTCGTATTCTGGACTGCCAATTACACACATATTAGACCTTTGATTAGATATTATTGAATATCTATCTGAGTCTAGATTTCTTTCCTTTTAAAACTTTTGCTTTCCTTTTCTCTCTGTTTCTGGTTTAAATTAAATGATTTTTATTCATGTCTTCAAGCTCATTGATTTTTCCTTTGTCATATTTATTAAATTATTAGTCTCATCCATTAAAAATTTTATTATAGATACTATAGTTTTTCAGTTGTAGAATTTTCATTTTATTTTTGATATTTTCCATTTATTTGCCACAATTTTCTTTTTTTTTTTTTTCATACAATGACAGCACAGTTTCCTTTATACCATTAAGCATGGCTATTTTTTCTGCTTTAAAATACTTGCTGCTAGGGCACCTGGGTACCTCAGTCAGTTAAGCGTCTGACTCTTGATTTCAGCTCAAGTCATGATCTCAGGGTTTGTGAGTTCAAGCCCAGCATCAGTCTCTGCACTGAAAGTGCAAAGCCTGCTTGGGATTCTCTCTCTCTCCCTCTCCCTCGCTCTCTTCTCCTTCCCCATGAGTGCTCTTTCTTTCTCTCAAAATTAATAAATAAAGTTAAAAAAATACTTACTGCTAATTCCAACATCTTGGTCACCTCAGGGTCACATTTTTTTCTTCTTCATATGCATAGTAATTTGGATGATAATTTGTACAATGTGGAAGTTACATAGTAGAGATTCTGGATTCTGTCATGTTCTACCTGTTTGATCTCTTGTTTGATTGGCAATCAAGTTGTTTAAACTCAAGTTACAAACTCTTACTTGAATATCTGCTCAAATCTTCACTCATTATTTTTATTCTTTTAATTAAACAATTTTTTTTTAATGTTTGCTTTTGACAGAGTGTGAGTGAGGGAGGTGCAGAGAGAGAGGAAGACACAGAATCTGAAGCAGGCTCCAGGTTCCGTGCTGTCAGCACAGAGTCCGACACGGGGCTCAAACCCACAAACCGTGATATCATGACCTGAGCTGAAGTCAGACGTGCAACCAACTGAGCCAACCAGGTACCCCTCATTATTTTTATTCCTATATAGGCTACAATTTGCTGTCCCGTGCATACATAATTTTTGGCAATCCTAAAATTTGCAAAATCTGCCCAAACTTTAGTATAAGAGTTACAGTGACTCCCTTATGGGACTTCTTTCTCACTTTCTAGCCACTTCTGATGGTCCAAGTTCTGTTTTTTGGGTCTTCAGTCCTAAAAGACCATAGTTTTTCCATTGGGAAGGTAGAGCCCCGTGCATTTCTGACTATGATTTTGCCCTAAAGATAAGAACCAGAAAAACAGGAAAAATCTTTTGCCTCATTCCTCTTCTAAATTGACTCCTCTTTGAGTATGCCTGCTTTAATTCATTCTACATGCCTTCAGAAATTTTTTTATTATTTTTTTATTTTTGCATTTGTCCAAGGAAAGTGTGGGATTTTTGTAATTTTATTTGGTCCTCTTGTTGATATATAGTGATTTTAGCACATATGTGTACCTGTTATGATTTAGGTGACTACCATTACCTCAAGCTCGTAGAATTCCTCCACCAAGTGTATGTTTTCCCACAGCAGCACTAAACTGCAGCCAAACTAATCTGTATGTTTGCTTCTTTGCTACCAAAATCATGCTGACATTATGTATCCCCTATATTGCATAAACAACCAGAAATAACCTGACTGTTTTGGTAAGTAACAAAAAGGTAATACAAACGATGTAGCTTTTGTTCTTTAACATACTTCAGTTGGAAACCTGACTCTAGTGCTCAGTGGCTGTGCTTTCACAGTTATACAAGCTTTCTAAGTCTTAGTTCTCATAATTATAAAATAGGAACAGTTATATTTTTCTGATAAAAACATATAATTCATGTACAACAGTCATGAATATATGAACTACTCTCTTCTTAACTATATACATAATGAAACAATTTCTGTGAAATGAGGTTAATGCACAGGTCACTTGTTAGGTCAAAACCAGGTTTAGGATCCTAATCTCCTAATCCCATATCTGATGCTTTTCAGAGATTCATATTATTTTTTTAGATTATTAGACACTTATTGAACTCTGGAAAGAGCTGACACTTTGATTTTCAGGCTTTAACATGCTATCATTTTTGTAAATTAAAAAAAAATGTCTGTGACTCTTGGGGCACCTGGGTGGCTCAGCTGTTTAAACATCTGCCTTTGGCTCAGGTCACGATCTCACAGCTCATGGTTTCAAGCCCCGCACTGGGCTCTGTGTTGACAGCTCAGAGCCTGGAACCTACTTCAGATTCTGTGTCTCCCTCTCTCTTTACCCTTCCATCCCCAAATACATAAACATTAAAAAAAAGAAGAAAGAAAGAAAAACTTCTGTAACTCTCAATGACAGTATTAGTAAAGTCAAATCATGCCTCAGTGTTGTAGGAATAGAAATTAAAGCTTAATACATATAAAGTATCTGGATCATTCCTGGTACATAATAATACTGGTTTACTTTATTAAATTTCTGTATAAGTCTTTATAAATATTTGCAAAGTGGTTTTCATTGCCCTGTCCCTAACTGGATACTTATGTTAATTGTGTTGTGATTAATATCATATGATTCTCCTACCAAGGTTATATCATATACCATATTCTATTTGTAAGTCCTGTAAGTTATATGGCTCTGCAGCAAATAGGTGAGCAATACCCTAGGATGTTTTTCCCACATAGACATTCTCTTCTCTTTCTGCCACTTGATGCATGTAATAGTGCTATTACAATGAACTCAAATTTTACCCAACCCTGCTTAAAACCAGCATTTACAAATATGCCCTCCCTCTGGCAGAGTGACATCTATTAAAAGCAGACACAAGAATAGCTGAAGCATACCACTTTTCATGTTTCATAAACAGTAGACAGGTATGGCTGTCAAAGGATTTAAATGTATTCCCAAGGGCAATCTTCTTCTGGGTAAAAGTTGTGTTTTCTTAACTCCTCAAAAGTTTTCTCATTTGTCCCCACCATCTAAAAAACAATTTACATTGAGGTCAAGCTGATGCTACAAGACAAGTCACAACACTGTCTGAGATTTTCATTTCAGGCTGCCTCTCCAATTTAAACTCTAAGTGCTAGATTTGGAGCTTCAGGTATAACCTACTGTTTTTTCATCTGAGAGTGTCCTTTAAAACAAAAGAAACATACAAAGATTTTATATTTCTTTTCCTTATTTTAAAAGAAGAAAATCTCAGTTTTACAGGATAACTCTCTTTCACAAGCAGAAAACCTTCACATTTAAAATATCAAGTTGAGGTGCCTGGGGGCTCAGTTGGTTAAGCGCATGACTTGGACTCGGGTCATGGGTTCGATCCATGGGTCATGGGTCTCACACTTCATGGGTTTGAGCCCTGCATCGGGCTCTGTGCTGCCAGCTCAGAGACTGGAGCCTGCTTCTGATTCTGTGTCTCCCTCTCTCTCTCTGCCCCTCCTTTGCTGACCTTCTCTGTCTCTCTCTCAAAATAAATGAATTTCAGATATACATATAGATGATTATAAAGTATATAAAATAAAATAATTTACTTAAATAATACAGATAAAGTCTGAAGACAGAATAGATAATCTCATAAAGTAGAGAGCATGCAAAGAAATGGAGAAAGAAGAGCTGTGTAAATAGTAATGTTTGTGTTCAAAAGGATCCCTATTCATATATTGCATTTTGCACAGTTAGTAAGAAGATGCATTTCTCTTAGGGTCATTTAATTCAAAAGAAAAAAAATGGCAAAAAATATTAATGGGAATTCAATTTTTTTTTTTAGTAATCAAGGAAATACCAATTGAAACAACAATGAAATATCATTCCATAACTAATGTTTTTGGAAAAGTTAAGAATCTGATCAGTTCCAATTATTGGTGAGGATTTTAATTAAAGGGAATTTTCCTGCATTGCTGGTTGGAAATTAAGTTGCTATAATCACTTTCATGTATAGATTTTCATTAACTAGCAAATTAGAGATTCATACTCTTGATAAAGCATTTCAATTAACAATAATATATCCCAGAGAAACCCACGCATACAAACTCTTGCATATATTTCCTATGTTTTACTCTTACTGGGCTTAATGTGGGATTTATTTAAAATTATTATTTTAGGGGCGCCTGGGTGGCTCAGTCGGTTAAACGGCCGACTTCGGCTCAGGTCATGATCTCATGGTCTGTGAGTTCGAGCCCCACGTCGGGCTCTGTGCTGACAGCTCAGAGCCTGGAGCCTGTTTCAGATTCTGTGTCTCCCTCTCTCTGACCCTCCCCCGTTCATGCTTGGTCTCTCTCTCTCTCAAAAATAAATAAACGTTAAAAAAAATTATGGGGCGCCTGGGTGGCTCAGTCGATTGAGCGTCCGACTTCGGCTCAGGTCACGATCTCGCAGTCTGTGAGTTCGAGCCCCGCGTCAGGCTCTGGGCTGATGGCTCAGAGCCTGGAGCCTGCTTCCGATTCTGTGTCTCCCTCTCTCTCTGCCCCTCCCCCGTTCATGCTCTGTCTCTCTCTGTCTCAAAAATAAATAAATGTTAAAAAATATTTAAAATAAATAAAAATAAAAATAAAAATTATTAAAAAAATTATTTTAATATTTTAAATATGTTATACATTATATAAACATATGATAAATTTATATTTTTAAATGTTTGATGCAGTGTTACATATATTTTATTATTTCCAAATATTAGGGGAAATAATCAATTTTGACTTAAAAAATAATAATATAAAGATACATTTCATTGCTAAATTCTATGCAAATACATTTTTAAATCTGGGTTAAAAAGAATAATTTACTGTAAAAAGACTATTACAAAAAATGCCTCCAGAAAAACCGAAAATCTGTATAAATTGCTTAGAGTAATTAAAATAGCTAACTTCTGCAAAGGAAGCACCAGGCCCAGATCAGCTCCTTTAGGAATGGTGGAACTTTTTCATCTTAGAAAATCTCCTGGTATCATTACCATATCAACAAATCAGAGGAGAAATTAAGATGACCAACTACCTAAATAACTCTCAAAATCCATTTGATAAAATAAAAAAGCCATTCTTGGGGAGGACCAAGAAGAAACAGACAGATATTTCCTTCCATGCAAAAACACAGACATTAACTCATAGTTAAAAAAGGAAAGAAGGCTCACCAGAAATATTTACATTATTGTTTTTCTAAAAAAAGGAAGATAAAAGATACTCATTAAGCAATCTTTTTTTTAGGGCTCCTGGATGGCTTAGTGGGTTAAGCATCCAATTCTTGATGTCGGTTCAGGTCATGATCTCATGGTGTGTGAGACTGAGCCCCACATTGGGCCATGTGCTGCTTGAGGTTCTCTCTTTCCCTCTCTCCCTGCCCCTCCCCACTGTGCATGTGTGTGTATGCACACTCTTTCTCAAAAATAAATACACATTTTTAAAAAGTATATTTTTTTTCAGGGCGCCTGGGTGGCTCAGTCAGTTGAGCGTCTGACTTCAGCTCAGGTCAGGATCTCACAGTTGGTGGGTTCAAGCCCTGCATCGGGCTCTGTGCTGACAGCTCAGAGCCTGGAGCCTGCTTCTGATTCTGTGTCTCCCTCTCTCTGCCCATCCCCTGCTCTCCCTATCTCTCTGTCTCTCTCTCTCAATAATAATAATAATAATAATATTACATTAAAAAAAACTTGTTTTGGGGTGCCTGGGTGGCTCAATCAGTTAAGTGTCTGACTTCGACTCAGGTCATGGTCTCGCATCTTGTGAGTTCAAGCCCCGCATGGGGCTCTGTTTTGATAGCTCAGAGCCTGGGGCCTGCTTCGGATTCTGTGTCTCCCTCTCTCTCTCTGCCCCTCCCCCACTCATGCTCTGTCTCTCTCTCTCTCTCTGTCAAAAATAAATAAAAACATTTTTAAAAAAAAGTATATTTTTTTCATGGTGTCTGGAATTATTAGTTCATGCAATTAACAAGAAAAAATAAGAGAATATAAATAGGAGCAAAGGAAAGAAACTTTTTTTTTGGCAAAGTACACAGGATTATATTATTGTATACATAAACTAGAGGAATCTTCTAAAAAATTGTTAGTAATATGTTAACTCAGTAAGATACAGAAATTAACAAACTTCATAATACAAACCAGAACCAGTCAGAATTTATAAACTAAAAAGTCCATATATAATTGCCCGTAAAATTAAATACAATAAAATTGAAAACATAGGAGTAAAATAACAAAGATACCGGATATCTATGAAAAAATAAATAAGCAGTTAATGTTACTGAGAGTACCAAAAAGAGCACCAAGCAGAAAGTTTTACCACATTCTTGTATAGGAAGACACAACCTCATAAATATTTAAAATCTACCCAAGTTAATTTATAAATCTACTTGACCCAAAATAAATATCAAAGAGGCTTTTCTGAGAGGATTATATAAGTAGTTTCTACAGTTCAAATGGTAGTATTAATGTGTAATAAAAGCCAGACTAATTCAGAAGGAGACAGTAATGAGGGGGAACTATGTATAATAGGTATTTAAATGTTATTATAAAGTTAAAATAGTTAAAATGGTGATGTTAATATATGGATAAACCGATCAGTACAACAGAATGGAAAGTCCAGAGTTATGCTGGACTTTCTATATAATAGAACTAGAATATGACAAACATACCAGATAATTTGGTAAACCCATTTTATTTCTAAAAACATTTATACAACTTGGAAAATGTTTTTAAAAAAACTAAAAATGTAGTGGGGTACCTGGGTGGCTCAGTTGGTTGAGCATCTAACTCTTGATTTTGGCTCAGGTCATGATCTCACGAGCACAGAGCCTGCTTGAGATTCTCTGTCTCCATCTCTCTCTACCTCTCCCCAGCTCATTCTCTCAATCTCTCTCCTCTTTCAAGATAAATAAACTTAAAAAATTTTTAAGTAAAAATGGAGTGATAAAAAATATGTAAAAATAAACTCATGTTGGAATATATATTGAAACTTAGTAGGGAATCCATACTAGTATTAGATAATGATATAGAGTAGCTGAATGATCTCAAGCTGAGGATGGTCTATTTAATGTGACATTAATCTCAAAACAATATGTTAGAAAATTAGATTTGTAAACTGAATTCATAATAATAAAAATATGCATGATAAAAGGCAACTTAAATCAAAACACAAACATGGGAAACATGCAAATCCATACATGACAAAGGAGAGATATATACGCATATGTGAGGGAATATCTGATAAAATACCCATATAAAAATGGAACAACAAGAAAACAGGAAAAAATGTCTGAAGATGATAACCAGCAGAAAAAGGGATGTAAAGGGCTCTTAAATAATTGGAAAGACAATCAATCTTTCTCATAGTACAAGAAATCCAAATTTTAAATACTTCAGCGTTCTTTTTTTTTTTTTTTTACTTTACCTGATTGTTAATGATCAAACAGTTGTTAAAATATTACAAGGGTGATTGTGTTAGGGAAAGGAACTCTCATGCATTTCTCATGGGTATATAAATTAGAATAACATCTATCTATCAAGGGCAATTTGACAGGATTTATAATTTAAAAATGCATTCACTCTTTAAACTGCCAATTCCAATTATAGATATGTGTCCTTCAGTGGTAATCATGCATGTGAAATGGCAGAACATTGCTGTAAAATAAAAAATTGGGAAACAACCAAAGTGTCCATCAATAACAAGGTGCTTAAATAATTTATGGTATAGTCACAATGTGGTACTTTACAGCTGTAAAAACAAGTGGAGAAGCCCATATGGGACAACCTTCAAAATGTATTTTAAGTGAATTCTAAGTGAATAAACAAAAGTGCAGAATGGTGAATATAGCATGCAATAGTTTTTTTTTTGTAAAAAGTTATATACATATAGTGTGCGTATGTGTGTGTGTGTGTGTGTGTGTGTGTGTGTGTAGAGAAAGAGAGAATATATGAGAAATTATTTTTGTAAGAATATATGAAGAACTACATAATTGGATGCAAAGAGGAAAACAGTGGCTGGGAGGGAGAATTTCACAAGCATATTCTCTAATGTTTTCTGAATACTTTTAAGCAAGTGAGTGTTTTATCTATTAAATATTAAGTAAACGATTTGTTTATTAAATGCACAAATAAAATTTATAAGATGAAAGAAGAAGGCAGGAAGGAGAGAAAAAAAGGAAGAGGAAAAGGAGAAAGAGTGAAGGAGGAAGGAAGCCTGTTAGTTCCCAACCTCTAGAGTTCTAGAGTGAATTTGAAAACTGGCCCCTTCCTTAAAGGGGGGGCAAGGAGAGACCCGAGAAAGAAGTAAGGCACTCCAGCTTGGTACATTGGCAGGTGTAATAAGCAAGGGAACTGACTTAGTTAGAGGCTGGTTTGGGCAGCTCCAAGACAAGTAGATCTTGCCATCCACCCAGTCAGAATCCTAAAAGTTTATATAGTGGCCTTAACAGGGTTTAGTAATGAAATAACAGAAAAATAGGAGAAATATACAAAGATGATGGTTAACAGAAAAAAAGAGGTTTAAAGGGCGCTTACATAATTGGAAAGATGATCAATCTTTTTCATAATAAAAGAAATCTCAGCACCCGCCCACCCAGAATCTTAGAAGTTTATTACAGAGGACTTAACAGGGTTGAGGAATGTATTTTGCCCAGATGGTTTCAACAACACATTGCTCAAGGCTGTATCAAGCAGCCCCCACTGCTGAGTGGAGCATACATTCCAAGGACAGGGAAGGGGCTGAGGAGCCTCTGACTGCCAAGGATAGCTCAAGGGTCAACCTGCAGTTGCATCGTCTTGATGACCTCCTTCAACATAAGGAAACAAGGAGGTAGGAAAAAAGGCTTGCATTTATAGCTTCAACCCTATATAAGATAAAGGGGCTGCTGAAGCTGAATGTTTACTCAGATTATTATGACTTTGAACTGTCAAATTCAGATACGTATAAATAATGGAGGGTTTAGAGAATTTCATCTTGCATTTGCAAAGCCAAATCCCAACCATGTTTTGTAAACAGCTTTTTGGTCTAGAAAACATTTGCAGACATGCTTATCTTTCTTAGGTAGTTACTACTTTTTTCTGTTTTTAAGATGATTAACTAGAACCTCAGAAATGCCAAGTGACAAAATATGAAGTAGTTTTTAATTCAAAGAGTTCTGAATTTATATCCCATGCTCATTACAAACCACCCCATTTTCATAAATATGGAAAACCTTGTTTTCTTGATCTCCCCCTAGCCCCTGTACCATAACAATTTGAGGCAAACCTTAGGCTTTATAGGTAAAGGGGTGAATAAGGGAATGAATGCATGAATGAACAGAACAACTGTTGATTCAAGGGGTTTCAAGAAACAGAAATTAAAAATTGAAATATGCTAAATGTAGGAACAACTTTAAACTTAAAACTAAGTCTGTTGAGCAATATAATCTTTCTGGAGGTCAATTAAACCACTACAAAAGTCTTAACATGAATGAATATGCTCATCCAGCAATTTTACTTCCAGAGATTATTCCTAAGAAAATAACAAATGGACAAAATACATGTATGACTGTATTTATTATCCATGCTACTTACAAAATGCATGGAAAGATTATTTTAACAGAACAGATTAAGATTCACTACCAAAAGAAAATGTCTAAAGGAATATTTTTGTTTGTTTGTTTGGCTTTTTTTCTTTTAACCTAAACTTCTTTTCACACTCATGAAAATACTCACCAAATATACCTTTGGACTTGGACTTGGACTCCTTCAAAGTGGCCAAGAGCTCAACACTAGCTATCTACTTAGTCTTAGAGTACCTCACAGTTTAATGCATTTGAGCTGATATCAGTGTTTATTCAGAGCCAGATGCAATGCTCCCTTGGTAGCCCAAAGATTTAATTGGAATCAGTCACTGTATTTGAGAGAATCATGACTCTCCCTTTTGAGTCTTTTTTAAGATCAAAGTGTCATTGGCCCTGCTTTCAAGTTCAATGCCTAAAGACCTCACTATCAATTAAAAGATTCTCACTCCAAACCCACTAGAGCCCTGCATTATGTTCCTGAAGCATACATCTAAGGAGATTCCTAAGACTTACAGATTTAGTGTTCTAAAATAGCCACTCTTTCTGGCAGAATCCTTTCCCCTCTCTCTCCACCAGCAAATTGGAAAAAAATCCTCCTGATACTCAGAGTTATCAGAAACCTTAAAAAGAAAATCAACATTTTTGTGCCGGATAGAGTGTCCTGTAATTGTGATTCAAGCCTTTATCCTTCTAAGATCCTAGTGATCATGGCCTGTGTCTCATATTTCCCCTATCTTTTGTTCATAAATACAACTTTTTAAAAGTCAAATTTCACATATTGTGTGGTGTCAGTACCAGCGATGAAGACTACTGCTGGAGAATAAATACAGAAGCAAGTTAATAGTGTTTACTCTGAAAGCAAGAACCAGAATCAAGTATCAAATTCATGGTTGCAATTCACATGATTTTTTTATATTTTTTACATGCCCCATTAAATCTATATTAAAATAAAGCTAAGTGATAGTTTGTTCTTTGTTATGTGATGGTCCAATATGGGGTTCTTTCATAGCTATGTCACATGGGCCCTTCAGATATAATAACAAACCTAACAGATTGCTAATTGAGAACTTAGTTCGATAATTAGAAGGAGCAGCAAAGTGTATAGAAAATAAAAAAGCAGATTCTGTCCTTGGGAATTGTGAAATGACTGAGCTCATTTTCTTCCATCGTTAAACGAGAGTGTCTTACCTTGACAAATTAAACTGGGACTAACAGACACCGTGTGATCAATGGGATCGAAATGAGTGACATTCAATCACATCATGCATTATTATACGTACATTTTAATAAGATGAAGGATGGCCTTGCAGCACAGGCAAGGCACAAGAAATCACCCTTTTTTTTTTTTTTTTTTACAAATTGTCAATTTCTTGAAAAGAAAGCATACTAAGGAGCTGAAATACCAACTCTCTGCTCTGCTTCGCTTACATAAAAGAGCCAGTTCACCTAGTCTGTGATAGCAAGTGGCAGCTTTAATCTTAGACACATTGAGTCCCATTGACTAAGGCAAATTATCTAAAGGTGAACATAAATATCTCAGAAACCTGACCCAAAGTAAAAATATTATTTCACTTTTTACATACATATGATTTTTGAGTGTTTTTGCCTCCAAAAACCTGTGGAGCAACCTCTCATTTGTAAGTATATAAAGAAAAAAAGAATACTCCTTATTTTTCTTGAAAATAAGATAAAATAATATGGAATACTCCATATTTTTCTTGTAAATAATTAAAGATATTCATAAATATTACTTTCCATTGTATATTTCTTACATCAATTGGTACATATTTGACCTAAAAGACTAGATCAGAATTTAGACAGTCAAATAAAAAGTTCAACTAGTAAATGCTGCTTAGATTTTGTTTCTTTTCTCAAAGCAGATACACATCAATAGCCAAAATACCTTTGTTACTTTTCTTCATTCCTCAAAGTCAGACAATGTGTCAGTGGTATAATGTTTCAGTCTGCTAAATTTTATAATGAAAGAAATTCATTTTCCTGTGTAAGGAGTAAACTGAGATTAAATATTTTATAACTTTTGCCATGTTGTAGTGACAAAAGTTCTCATTCCATATTCCCAGTTACTTAAGAGTCCTAGTATTAAAGCCATATATTTTATCTATAAGGAATTAGTCTCTTTCCCCAATTGCTTTGTTGGATTTTAAAACCAGATTTAACAAATAAACATAGAAAAGTATGAAATAAAATTCCATTAATTAGAAGGAAATCAGTATGAAAAGTCTGGAATTTACAGATGGTTAAGATGCCTGACTGAATTCACAGGCAATGCAAATTGGCTGCAGATGGTGAGGAAACTGGTCCAGAACTTAAGAGTTCACACCATTTTTGTTTTTATTTTTATGTTTTAAAGTCCATTTCCCAAACTATTATTTTGACAGGCAAAGTCCTCTCATATGAACTAGATGTTAGGATTTTTGCATTTTATAATTTCATAAAATTCATTTTTTTTTATCTACAGAAAGATTACACTGGACATTATTATCACCTGGTGACTTGATACTGTTTATGCTTCTTCAAAAAATTTATTAGTTGTAGCCATCATTTGCTTCTGAAATCAGGAGTTTCAAATTCAACCTGGGATTGAACCAATCCATTAAGATTTGACAATAAATATGCTTAGTATCACTAAGAATAACAAAAAGGAAAATAGCCTATCCAAAACATCAGGATTAAAAATATATATTAAATATAATTAGCACAATATTTAAACAAAATATTAATATCAAATAATAACCTAGGATTAAGAAAATTTATATTGACTAAAACAGCCTTTATCTGAGCCTGATCCCAAACAGATGAAGCTAAACTGAAAAGTTCTAAAATTTGTCAAGTTTCTACCAATGTGTATATCTGAATGAAAACAAATATTCAGGCAAGAATCTCAAAACTCTACATTATAAACATTAAAGCTAGAATAAAATATAACAAAAGAAATATAGTAGTTAGTTGAAAATGTGGACTCTGGAATTGAGTCCTTGGGTTTATATCCTGGTTGTACAACTTACTAAATATATGTGAACTTGAGTATATTTTTTAAATGCATTGTGGCCTAGTTTCTCCAATTTTAAAATGGGTATATCAGTCAAGATCTTAGTTGACATAACACAACTCACATTAGCTAACTAAAGCAGAAAGGTATTTACTAAAGCAGGGTAATTTATTAAAGCAGGTATTTATTAAGGCAAACATTTTTTTCTTTGAGCCATGAATAAATATTTTAGACCTTGGGGCCAGATGGTCTCTGTTGAAAACACTCAAGCCTGACGTTTTAGCAAAAGCAGCCATAGAAAATGTATAAATAAAAGGCATGACTCTGTTCCAATCTTCATTTACAAAAACTGGAAATACCAACCTCTGTCTTCAAAGATATCACGCATCTCACAGACTCTTAAAGATTTCAGAGGTACAGATGTGTAACCAGAGATATGAAGGCAGCTCTAATGGCAAAAACCACTGAGCCACTGTTTTCGCATATAAGATCCCACCACCACTGCTCCCCAAAAGCACAACTTACAGTATTAGACAATGAGCACACACAAGACACTATTATCAGGACCTTACCACTGTTATACAATATTTTAATTGTTCTCTACCTCTTTGCCAGAAAAATGGAGTCAACTGAACACCTCCTACCTCACACTACCCTCTCCTATGAGTGCATTTAATGGGAGAAAAGTAGGTCATAAGATGTAAAGAAGGCTCAGAAAGCAAATTTTTAGATTCATAATTTTCTTGGAAAATTATGATTTGTGATGGAAATATTACCAAAATGTAGTAAAAGTATTTAAAATATACTCAGCCAAAAAATAACAAAGATAAATTATATAGATAGATATAAAAAGAATATACCGGGGCACCTGGGTGGCTCAGTTGGTTAAGTGTCTGATTTCAGCTCAGGCCATGATCTCACCGTCTGTGAGTTCAAGCCCCATGTCAAGCTCTGTGCTGATAGCTCAGAGCCTGGAGCCTGCTTTGGATTCTGTGTCTCCCTCTCTCTCTCTCTCTGCACCTCCCCCACTCATGCTCTGTCTCTCTCTCAAAAATAAAATTAAAAAAAAATTAAAAAAAAAGAATATACCTATGGTATTGTTGTGATAATTAAACATCATACATATATGTCATTCAAAACAATGCCTGGCATCATTTTATTTCAAATTGGAGAACTTCTTTAGCATTTCTTATAAGCAGATCTAATGGTAATGAGCCCTCTAAGCTTTTGTTTATCTGGGAAAATTTTTATCTCTCTTTCATTTTTGAAGGACAGTTTTTCTAGGTATAATATTACTGGTTAAGGAGTTCTTTGCCTGTTTTTTTCAGAACTTTGAATATATCTTCCCACAATTTTCTGGGGTGCATGGTTTCTGCTGAAAAATCCACAATCTTATGGGTGTTCTCTATGTGGTAATTCATTTTTCTCTTTTTTCTTTTTCTTTATTTTCTTTCTTTCTTCCTTTGTTTCCTTTTTTTTTTTTTTTAAGAAAGAGAGAAAGAGTGAAAGTCAGAGAGAAGGGCAGAGAGAGAGAGAAAGAGAATCTCAAGCAGGATCCATGCTCAGTGCATAGCCCCATGCGGGTCTCAAGCCCACAACCCTAGGATCATGACCTGAGCCAAAATCAAGAGTCAGCCACACAACTAACTGAGCCACTCAGGTGCCCCAATAATTCATTTTTCTATTGCTACTTTCAAAATTCTACCTTTGACTTTTGATAATTCAATTACAATGTGTCTCAATGTGGATTTCTTTGAATTCATCAGATTTTATGTTGAAACTCATTGGTAAAAGTAAGTATATAGATAAATAGAGAATACTGTTTTATTATAATGGTAGGGGTAGATCACTCTATTCTAGTATAGAAGTTAAAAGACAAAAGTACTAAAAACAGCTATCACTGAAAATATGATAAAAGATATACAATATGAATAAATAAAAATTATGGCAACAGTAACAGACTATGCATAGGAGGAAGAAGTTAGAGTTGTTACCATTTTATTCATTTATTTATTTTGTTTTAGATAGAGAGCATATGTCCAGGCGAGCAGGGGAGGGAAAAAGGGAGAGGGAAAGAGAATCTCAAGCAGGCTCCAGGCCCAGTGCAGAGCCCAGCTCAGAACTAGATCTCACAAACCATGACCTGAGTCAAAATCAAGGGTTGGATGCTGACCCAACCAAGCCATCTAGGTATCTATGAGTTGTTATGGGTAATTCCTATTTAATGTAATTCCCAAGGTAACCACAAACACAAAAATATGCACATAGAAGTTACACACGTGCACAAACACACAAAGGGAACCAAAGCTTATCAATACAACAAATCAATGAAATACAAAAGAAGACCTTAAGAGAGAGAGAGAGAGAGAGAAAAAAACAAATAAAAGAACTATAAGACTAACAGGAAACAACATAATGGCAATAGTAAATCCTTCTCTATAAATAATTACTTTAAAATGGTTTAAACTTCCCATTCAAAAGACATAAGAGTGCCATTCATGACAATACAGATGGACCTAGAGGGTATTATGCTATGTGAAATAAGTCAGATAGAGAAAAAGAAATACCATGTGATTTCATTTGTATGTAGATATTACAAAAATAAATAAACTTAAATTTATATGCAGAATCTAAAAAGTAAGCACACAAGCAAGCAAACAATAACAACCACAACAACTGCAGAAACAGACTCATAAATACAGAGGGCAAACCAGTGTTGGCCAGAGGGACAGGGATGGGAGGATGGGTGAAATAAGTGAAGAGGATTAGAGGTACGAACTTTCAGTTATAACATAAAGAAATCATGTGGATGTAAAATACAACACAGGGAATACAGTCAATAATATTATAATAACTTTTGTATGGTAGAGACGGTAGCTACACTTGTAGTGAGCATTTCCCAATGTAAATAACCACCAAATCACTATGTTGTACAACTAAAACTAATATGATATTGTATGTCAACTATACTTTAAAAAGTATACTGTATTTTAAAATATTTTTAATGTTTTTTTGTTTTGTTTTGTATTTTGAGAGAGAGAGAGCAAGCTGGGGAGGAGCAGAGAGACAGAGAGAGAGACACAGAAACTGAAGCAGGCTCCAGGCTCTGAGCTGTCAGCACAGAGCCCAATGCAGGACTCAAACTCACGAACTGCAAGGTCATGACCTGAGCCAAAGCCAGATCCCTAACCGACTGAGTCACCTAGGCACCCCTAAAAAGTTTACTATATTTTATTTTATTTTTTTTTTTTTTTTTTTTTTTTTTTTTTTATTTTTTTTATTTTTGGGACAGAGAGAGACAGAGCATGAACGGGGGAGGGTCAGAGAGAGAGGGAGACACAGAATCGGAAACAGGCTCCAGGCTCCGAGCCATCAGCCCAGAGCCTGACGCGGGGCTCGAACTCACAGACCGCGAGATCGTGGCCTGGCTGAAGTCGGACGCTCAACCGACTGCGCCACCCAGGCGCCCCAAAAGTTTACTATATTTTAAAAAGTATTTACTGAATAGGGAAGTCTGGGTGGCTGAGTCAGTTGAGTGTCTGACTCAATTTTGGCTCAGGTCATGATCCCAGGTTCATGGGATCAAGCCCTGCAGTAGGCTCTGTGCTAAGCATGGATCCTGCTTGAGATTCTCTCTCTTCTGTGCCCCTCTCCCCAACTCATGCTCTCTCTAAAATACATTAATTAATTAATTAAAACACTACTAAATATATGTATATTTAAATTAATTTAAAAAGATATTTTTAAACCATAGCACAATAAAAAAAGTGAAATAAAAGGAATTGAGTAGAATTGCATGCACTGACCTAGAAGATCTTCAGAATTTATTACTATGTGAAAAAAATTGGATAAAACATGTATACTATGAAAAAACATAGTGTGACTGAACAGATTTTTAAGAGACACAATTGTCTGCTTTCTATAAAAACTCACTTTAAATTTAAGGACATTCATAGTCTGGAAGTGAAGGGATGGTAAAGGATATTACATACAATGTAAAAAAAAGAGAGCAGGGCTGGTTTTACTGATATCACATAAAATGAACTTTATATCAAAAACTGTTATGAGAGATAAAGAAAAACATAATATAATGATAAAATGGTCAATCCACCATGAAGACATAATTAAAAATATATATACAGCCAACATCAGAGCACCTAAATCATGGAGCAAAAATTAATATAACTGAACATTGATAGAACTAAAACTACACTAATAGAACTGAATTTATTTCCATTCAAGTATAAATAGATAGCAATACCACCATGATAGGGTATTTTGATACCCCACTTTCAACAATGAATAGAACATCAGCCAGAAAATCAATAAGGAAACAAAGGACTTAACACTAGACAAAATGGACCTAAAGGCATATACAGAACATTCTACCCTACAGCAGCAGAATATAAATTCTTTTCAAGTGAACATAGATATTTCCTCAGGATAAGTCATATGTTAGGTCACAAAACACATCTGAATAAGTTCAAGACGACTGATGTTATACCAACTATCTTTTCTGAGATCGGAGTCAAGATGGCAGAGAAGGAGAAGTACCAGAATTTCCCTGGTCACTCAAACACAGCAATATTGAGGTCAGAACACTTGGAATTCTAGGAATCCAGGCTACAGAGGGACAGAAACATCTTTAGGGAGTGGACGGAGACAGCTTGGCGGAACAGAGGTGCATGTTTGCAAATTGGGAGAGATAAAATGGGGATGGTGTAGGCATGGAGGAAGCGGGGGAGCCCATCAAACGAGGAGTGTGGAAGTGTGGGATCATTTTTGGATAAGAGGCAAAACCTCTTTGGACTTTGGTCTGGAGAATGAAGAATAAGAAGAGAGCCAGTTTATACTTTGCAAACAGCCTCAGGAGTGAAGATCATAGATTTCAGGGTTGACGACTATCTCTGGACCAGAGCTGCTGCTGGTGTGCATGCCTGGGAGGGAGTGGAGCCAACCCCAGGCTTGGTAGTCATCTCAGAGGTGCACTGGGAGAAAGCAGTCCCCTCCCTTGAGCACTCTTGGAAGAGGGTTTATTGACCTTCCAACAACAGGACTGCAGACACCAGCCAGAGGCCCTTTGTCAACTGGGTGGAGAGGTGCTATTCCATAATTAGGTCCCTGTGGAACAGGATCCTTTAAGACATCGGGTTTTGAATCCCAGTGAATGTTTGGGAGTGCTTGGGAGAGACTGTGGAGCAGGGCAAACCCACTGTCCATGCTGCTCTGGGAGGGCTTTCTGAACAGCGTGGTTTGGGACACCCAGTCTGGAGAGGAGAGATAGGGGTGTCACCATTTTCCTCCCCATCACCAACATAGTGGGGCTTCAGGTAAAAGGACAGCAGCCCCCACTGGAGGCAGGACCCACTTACACCAAACCCCGCCCCTCCATGTGTGGTAACTACTTATCTACTAAAGCTGAACTGACACTGACCTAACAAGACAGCCTCTCCTCCAGATCAGCACAGCCACAGGTTCCAAGGGACCAACAGACAACTGTCCTGCAGTTTTCCTTATATTTTCTGGTTTGATTTTTGGTCAATTCTTATTATATATTTTTTCTTTCTTTCTTTTCTCCCTTCTGGTTGTTTGTCTGTTTAATCAGGCATTTTTACCTTTTTTTTTTTTTTTTACACCTTTTCTGTATCTCCTTCTTCTACATTTCCCTCTCTCTCTCTATGGATTAAGCCCTATAGTTTCTTTGATTCTCTGCCTGGTCTTCTTTTCTGCACCTATCATTTCTCTCTCTGTTTGGGATAAGGTTTCTTTTTCTTCCCTTTTTCTCCTCTTTTCCAGGGTCACTTCAATGAACAAATCAAAGCACACCTGATGGACAGTCCAATCCACTACTAAAGTAGTGAGATAAAGCAGCTAAAGACAACAACAACAGAGTCCATGTAACACACTTGAAAAATACTTCCTGAAGGGCCAGGCCCTGGACAGTGTGTAACCCCTTTTTTAATATAATATTACTTACAGGTGCAGGACACATAACAAGTTATTAAAACACATAAAGGATAGAAAACTAGCCATAATGATGAAACAGAGGAATTCTACTCAAAAGAAATTCCAGGAAGAAATGACAGCCAGAGAATTGCTCAAAACAGATATAAACAATATATCTGCTCAAGAATTTAGAATAATAGTCACAAGACTAATATCTTGCCTTGAAAAACGCAGAGAAGACAGCAGAGAATCTATTGCTGTGGAGATCAAGGACCTAAGAAATAGTCACAATGATTAAGAAATGTTGTAAATGAGATGGAAAATAAACCATATGCAGTAACAGCAAGCATGGGAGAAGCAGAGGAGAAAACAGGTGAAATAGAAAATAAAATTACGTAAAATGATGAAGCTAAGAATAAGAGGGAAAAGAAATTACTAGACCATGAGGGGAGAATTAGAGTCCTAAGTAATTCAATGAAATGAAATAAAATCCATATCATACGAGATCCAGAAGAAGAGAGAGAAAGGGGCAGCAGGTTTATTTGAAGAAATTATAATTGAGAATTTCCATAATATGGGGAAGGAAACAGGCACAGGAAGCACACAGAACTCCCTTCAAAATCAACAAAAACAGGTCAACACCATGACATATCATAGTGAAACTAGTAAAATACAAAGAGAAAGAGAGCATTCTGAAAGCAGCTACGGACAAACAGCCCTTAACATACAAGTGTAGGCACATAAGGGTAGTAGCAGATCTGTCCACTGAAACTTGGCAGGCCAGAAGGGAGTGGAAGTAAATATTCAATGTGCTGAATAGGAAAAATATGCAAGCAAAAATCCTTTATCCAGCAAGGCTGACATTTAGAATACAAGGAGAGATAAAGGCTTTCCCAGATGAGCAAAAACTAAAGGAGTTCAAGACCACTAAACCAGCGCTGCAGGAGATCCTAAGGTGGACTCCGTGAGTGGAAAGCTTAAAAGACTACAAAGGACCAGAGACATCAACAAAAGCACAAAACCTACAGATAACACAATGACACCAAACCCGTATCTTTCAATAATAACTCTGAATGTAAATGGACTAAATACCCCAATCAAAAAACATAGGGTATCAGAATGAATAAAAAAAACAAGATCCATCTATGTGCTGTATACAAGGGATTCGTTTTAGACCTGAGGACACCTTCAGATTGAAAGTGAAGGGATGGAGAAACATCTATCATACTATGGGTGTCAAAAGAAAGCTAGAGTAGCCATACTTGTATCAGAAAAACTAGATTTTAAAACAAAGGCTGTAACAAGAGATGAAAACTGCATTATATCATAATTAAGGGGTCTATCCATCAAGATGAGCTAACAATTGTAAATGTTTATGCCCCAAGTGGCAACACCCAAATATATGAATTAATATATCACAAACATAAATAAATGTATAGATAACAACACTGTGATTGTAGGGGACATTAATACTATACTTACAACAATGGACAGATCATGTAGACAAAAAAATCAGTGAGGAAACAACAGCTCTGAATGACACATTGGACCAGATGGACTTAACTGATATATTCAGATCTTTTCATCCAAAAGCAGCAGAATACACATTATTCTCAAGTGCACATGGAACATTCTCCAAAATACATCGCATACTGGGTCACAAAACAGTCCTCAACAAATATAAAAGGATTGAGAACAAACCATGCATATTTTCAGATCACAACGCTATGAAACTTGAAATCAACCACAAGAAAAAAATTGGAAAGCCCCCAAATACATGAAGGTTAAAGAACATCCTACTAAAGAATGAGTGGGTCAACCAGGAAATTAAAGAAGAAATTAAAAAATATATAGAAGCAAATGAAAATACAACAGTCCAAACCCTTTGGGATTCAGTAAAGGAAGTCCTAAGAGGAAAATAATATCACAATCCAGGCCTATTTCAAGAAGCAAGAAAAATACCAAATACAGAACCTAATCTCACACCTAAAGGAACTAGAAACAGAGCAGCAAAGAAACCCCAAAACCAGCAGAAAAAGAGAAATAATAAAGATTAGAGCAGAAATAAACAATACAGAATCCAAAAAAAACAGTAGAACACATCAATAAATCTAAGAGCTGTTTTTTGAAAGAATAAACAAAATTGATAAACCCCTAGCCAGACTTCTCAAAAATAAAAGAGAGAGGAACCAAATAGACAACATCATGAATGAAAGAGGAAAGATCACAACCAACACCACAGTAATACAAACAATTATTAGAGAATACTATGAAACAAACTGGACAATCTGGAAAAACTGGAAAAATTCCTAGATACCCACACACTACCAAAACACAAACAGGAAAATATAGAAAATTTGAACAAGCCCATAACCAATGAAGAAATTGAATCTGCTACCAACAAATAAGAGCCGTGGGCCAGATGGCTTCTCAGGGGAATTCTAACAGACATTTAAAGCAGAGTTAATAACCATCCTTCTCACACTGTTCCAAATAATAGAAACAGGAGGAAAGCTTACAGAATCATTCTATGAAGCCAGCATTACCTTGATTCTCAAACCAAAGACCCCACTACAAAGGAGAATTACAGGCCAATATCCTTGATGAACATGGATGTGAAAATTTTCAACAAGATATTAGCAAATCAAACTCAATGGTATATTAAAAGAATTATTCGCCTTAATCAAGTGGGATTCATTCCTGGGCTGCAGGGCTGGTTCAATATTCACAAATCAATGTGATATATCATATTAATAGAACAAAGGATAAAAACCATATGATCCTGTCAATACATGCAGAAAAAGCATTTGACAAAATACAACATCCTTTCTTAATAAAAACCCTCAAGAAAGTCAGGATAGAAGGATCATACCCTAACATCATAAAGGCCATGTATGAAAGGCCCCTAGCTAATATAATCCTCAATGGGGAAAAACTGAGAGCTTTCCTCTTCAGATCAGGAACACAACAGGGATGTTGACTTTCATTTCCATTGTTTAACATAGTGTTGGAAGTCCTAGCCTACACAATCAGACAACAAAATGAAATCAAAGGCATCTAAATTGTCAAAGAAGTCAAGCTTTCACTTTTCTCAGATGATATGACACTCCAGATGAAAAATCCAAACATTCCACCAAAAAAAACTGCTAGAACTGCTACATGAATTCAGCAAAATCTCAGGATATAAAATCAAAGTGCAGAAATTGGTTGCATTTCTATACACCAATAATGAAGCAACAGAAAGAGATACCAAGGAATCAATCCCATTTACAATTTCACCAAGAACCATAAAATATCTAGGAATACAGGTAACCAAAGAGATAAAATATCTGTATGCTAAAAACTATAGAAAGATTATCAAAGAAATTGAAGAAGACATAAAGAAATGGAAAAACATTCCGTGCTCATGGAATGGAAGAACAAATAGTTAAAATGTCGATACTACCCAAAGCAATCTACACATTCAATGCAACTCCATTCAAAATACCACCAGCTATTTTCTATTTATATATTCTTCACAGAGCTAGAACAATCCTAAAACTTGTAAAGAACCACAAAATACCCCAAATAGCCAAAATAATGTTGAAAAAGAAAACCAAAGCTGGAAACATCACAATCCCAGACTTTAGCCTATATTACAAAACTGTAATCATCAAGACAGTATGGTATTGACACAAAAACAGACACAGATCAGTGGAAAAGAATATAGAACCCAGAATTGGACCCACAAATGTTTGGCCTACTAATCTTCAACAAATCAGGAAAGAATGTCCAATGGAAAAAAAGACAGTCTGTTTAGCAAATGGTTCTGGGAGAACTGGACAGCAACCTGCAGAAGAATGAAACTGGACTTACACCATAGTCAAAAATAAATTCAAAATGGATGAAATACTTAAATGTGAGACAGGAAATCATCAAAATCCTAGAGAAGAAAACAGGCAACAACCTCTTTGACTTCAGCCACAGCAAATTCT
This sequence comes from Panthera onca, assembly GCF_046562875.1. NCBI lineage: Eukaryota > Metazoa > Chordata > Mammalia > Carnivora > Felidae > Panthera > Panthera onca. Next base: position 73,212,419 of record NC_138348.1, read on the forward strand.
TATTTGACACATCTTCAAAGGCAAGGGAAATAAAAGCAAAAATGAATGATTGGGACCTTATCAAGATAAAAAACCTTCCGCACAGCAAAGGAAACAATCAGCAAAATTAAAAGGCAGCCAATGGAATGGGAGAAGATATTTGTAGATGACATATCAAATAAAAGGTGAGTATCCAAAATCTATAAAGAACTTACTAAACTCAACACCTGAGAAACAAATAATCTACTGTAGAAATGGGCAGAAGACATGAATAGACACTTTTCCAAAGAAGACAGCCAGATGGCTAAGAGACACATGAAAAGATGCTCAACATCACTCATCATCAAGGGAATACAAATCAAAACCACACTGAGATACCATCTCATACTGTCAGTGTGGCCAAAATTAATAACTCAGGAACAGATGTTGGTGAAGATGTGGAGAAAGGGGAACCCTGTTGCACTGTTGGTGGGAATGCAAACTGGTGCAGCCATTCTGGAAGACAGTGTGGAGGTTCCTCAAAAAATTAAAAATAGAATTACTCTATGACCCAGCAACAGCACTACTAGGAATTTATCCAAAGGATACAGGAGTGCTGATTCATAGGGGCACATGTACCCCAATTTATAGCAGTGCTATTAACAATAGCCAAATTATGTAAAGAGCCCAAATGTCCATCAACTGATGAATGGATACAGAAGATGTGGTGTATACATCTATATACATATATACACACACACACAATGGAATACTACCTGGCAATGAAAAAGAATTAAATCTTGCCATTTGCAACACCATGGATGGAACTGGAGGGTATTATTCTAAGTGAAATAAGTCAGTCAGAGAAAGATACCATATGTTTTCAGTCATATGTGGAACTTGAGAAACTTAACAGAAGAGCATGAGGGAAGGGAAGGGGAAAAAAAAGTTACAAACAGAGAGGGAGGCAAATCATAAGAGACTCTTAAATACAAAGAACAAACTGAGGGTAATGTGGGTGAGGGCGTGGGGGGTGGGAAAAATGTGTGATGGGCATTGAGGAGGGCACTTGTTGGGATAAGCACTGGGTATTGTATGTAAGTGATGAATCATGGGAATCTACTCCTGAAGCTAAGGTCACACTGTATACAGTGTATGTTAGCTAACTTGACAATAAATTAATGTTACATAAATAAATAAATAAATAAATAAATAAATAAATAAATACATACATACAACTGAATGAAAATAAAATTTAAAAAACAATCTTTTCTAAACACAACAGACTGAAACTAGAAAGTGACAGAAGAAACAGTGAAAATTATACAAATGTGTGAATTTTAAACATTACACTCCTGAACGTCCACTAGGGCAAAGAAAAAAATTGAAAAGGAAACTATAAAATTCCTTGGAACAAATGAAAATGAAAACATAACATACCAAAACTTAAAGGGATGCAACAAAGCAATACTAAGAAGATCATAGCAATAAATGTTTACATTTAAAAAAGGGAATCTCTGGGTGCCTGGGTCACTCAGTTGGTTAAGCATCCAACTCTTGATTCCAGCTCAGGTATGATCTCATGGTTCATGAGATCAAGCCTCACATACCTGGGATTCTCTCTCTCCCTCTCTGCCCCTGCCCCACTCATGCTTTTCTTTTCCCCCCTCTTTCTCTCTTTCTCAAAATAAATAAATAAACTTTTAAAAAAGTAAATAAAATAAAAAGGAAGAGCTCCAATGAACAATCCATCCTTGCATCCCAGGAGCTTAAAAAAGGGCAAAGTAAGCAGAAACAAGAAAATAGCAAAGATTAGGATAGAAATAAAGAAACAGAAAATAGAAAGATAATAGGAAAACATAGTTTGATTTATGAAAAGATAAAATCTATAAACCATTAAACTAAGAAAGAAGACTCAAACAAAACCAGTATGAGGGAAGATACACTACAACTGGTGGTAGAAGGGGGAAAAAAAGTATAAGACACTACATTAAACAATTATACACCAGCAAACTACATAATCCAGAAGAAATGGATACATTCCAAGAAATATATAAGCTACTAAGACTAAATTGGGAAGAAATAGAAAGTCTAAACAGACTCATAACTACCATGGAGATTGAATCCTCAATCAAAAGTTTTTCTACAAAGAAAAGGTCAGGATTAGATGGCTTCACTGGTGAATTCTACCAAATATTTAAAGAAGAATTAATACCAATCCTTCCCAAAGGCTTCCAAAAAATCAAAGAGGTGGAAACACCTCCAAATTCATGAGGCCACATTATCCTGACACAAAAGCAAAGACAACTGGGGTGTCTGGGTAGCTCAGTCGGTTAAGCGTTCAACTTCGGCTCGGGTCATGATATCGCCATGCGTGAGTTCAAGCCCCACATTGGGCTCTGTGCTGACAATTTGGATCTTGGAGCCTGCTTCAGATTCTGTGTCTCCCTCTCTCTCTGGCCCTTCCCCTCTCGAACTCTGTCTCTCTCTCTCAAAAATAAATAAACATTAAAAAAAAGCAAAGACAACACAAAAAAGAAAGTGACAAACTAGTAACCTGATTTATATATGAAAAAAAATCTCCACAAATTAGCAAACACATTCCAATAGCACATTAAAAGGGTTACACACCACATCCAAATGGGATTTATCCCTGAAGTGCAAGGCTGGTTTGCCTTATGAAAATCAATGTGATACAACATATTAATAGAATAAAAGATTAAAAAACACAATCATTTCAACAGATGAAGAAAAATCATTTGACACAATTCAACATCTTTTCATGATAAAATTCTCAACAAACTAAGAGTTGAAAGTATGTATCTCAGTTTAACAAAGGCTATTCAGGAAAAGCCCAAAGCAAACATTATAATCAATGGTGAAAAAAATTAAATGTTTCCCTCTCAGATATTAGGAAAGAGATACCCACTCTTGTCATTTATATTGAACAGATCATTGGAATTCCTAGTCAGAAATATTAGGTGAGAAAAATTGTAAAAAGTATCCAAATCAGAGAGAAGAAGTAAATTGTTCCTGTTTGCAGACAATAGGATCTTAAACATAGAAAACCCAAAAGACTCCATTAAAAGAAAAAAAAAAAAACACTGTTATAACTAATAAATAAATCTAGTAAAGTTACAAGATACAAAATCAAACACAAAAATCATTTTCATTTCTATACGCTAATAGTACACTATCTGAAAATGAAATTAGGAAAACAACCCTATTTACAAAAGCACAAAAAAGAATAAAATACTTACAAATCAATTTAACTGAAGAAGTGACTTGTATACTGAGAACTACAAAAAACACTGAAGAAAGAAATTTAAAAAGATACAAATGGAAAGACATCCTGTGCTCATGGATAGATTCGATATTATTAAGATGTCCATACTACCCACAGTAATCTACATATTCAATGCAATCCTTACCAAATTCCCATAGTACTTTTTACAGAAGTGGAAAAAACAATTCTATAATTCAAAAGTAACCATGAGACCATAAAGAGCCAAACAGTTCTGAGGAAAAAGAAAACACAATGCTAGAGGCATCACACTTCCTGTTTCTTTTTTGTTTTCAAATTTTTAATTAAATTCATTAGTAACATACATTGCAATATTGGTTTCAGGAGTAGAATTTAATGATTCATCACTTACATACAACACTCAGTACACATCATAACAAGCACACTCATTAATACCCATCACCCGTCTGGCCCATCTTCCACCCACTTCCCTCAGTTTGTTCTCTATCTTTAAGAGTCTCTTATGGTTTGTTTCCCTCTCTCTTTCAAAATATATTTCAAAATTACAATGATCAAAATAGTGTCATACTACACAAAGACAAAAAGAACAGAATATGTATGAAAACAAAAAGAACAGAATATAGAGCCCAGAAATAAAACAATACACATATGGTCAACTAATCTTTGACAAGGGTATCAAGAAGACAATGGGGAAAGGACAATCTCTTCAATAAAAAGTGCTGGGAAACTGGATATCAGCATGCAAAAGAATAAACCTGGACCTGTATCTTACACCACTCACAAAAGTTAACTTGAAATGGATTGAAGATTTAAATGTAAGACCTGAAACCATAAAAAAGCATAGGGAAAAATTTCCCTGACGTTGGTCTTGACAATGATTTTTTTGGATGTGACAACAAAAGTACAGATAACAAAAGCAAAAATAAACAAACGAGAACCACAATGCTGCACAACACTATACCTATAGTCAATAATACTGTACACTTAAAAAATTAAGAGGGTAGATCTCATTTTAAGTACTCTTACTATGATAAGATAAATTTTTTAAAACAATACAAAACAATGTTTGGTCCTTTATGCTTATTAAGAATTAGATATTAATTCCAAAAATGTTATGGTTCACCTTTGTGTTTTAAAAGTTAACAAAACCTGGGGAGCCTGGGTGGCTCAGACGGTTGAACGTCTCACTCTTGATTTCGGCTCAGGTCATGATCTCATGGTCATGAGATTGAACCCTGCCTCAGGCTCCATGATGAGCATGGAGTCTACTTGAAGTTCTCTCTCTCCCTCTCTCTCTCTGCCCCTCCCCTGCTCATGCATGCTGTCTCTCTCAAAATAGATATTTTAAAAAAAATAATAAAAATAAATATAAAAATTAGTAAAACTCAACCAACATCTCATGGCATCATTTTATATATATATACATATATATAGTATATATACTATATATATACTATATATATATAATATATATAGTATATATACTATATATATACTATATATATATAAATATATAGTATATATACTATATATATACTATATATGTACATATATATACTATATATATACTATATATATACATATATATAGTATATATACTATATATATGTATATATATAGTATATATATAGTATATATATACATATATGTATATATGTATATATATAGTATATATATAGTATATATATACTATATATATAGTATATATATAGTATATATATATGTAAAATCCACTGCATCTTGAAGATGAATGCAGCCTGGACCAAATGTAATGTGTTCTGAGAAAATAATTACTCTCTATATCCCTTCCTCTCCCAGACTCACATACAGTTTTCTCTAGCCCATGTATCTGCTGTAAAGATAGATGGAAAGACTAGATATTTAGAAATGATACCTATTATCTTTCAAAAATTTGAAGACAATTGAGAACCATGAAAAAACTTATAATTAAAAAGAATCCACAAAGAAACAACTAGAAGAGATCCTGTTGGGAGAGCTGAGGCTCTGTGTATTCCAACCCTTATCTTGGTATTAATGTTTCCACATTTCTTTTTCCCTGCTCTATGTTACACCCCTTTTTCTTGATTTTGGATTGTTAGTGGATTTCATCAGTCTTACTCTACCTTCTTGACTTTATCTTGTTATTCCTCTGCTCAATATCTTCCAAAGAATGTTTACACCTCACTCAAAGTAAAAGATAAAGCCTTTGTGATGACCAATAGGGTCCTACATAGTATTCTGGGCAGGTCACCTCTCAGATGTCATCTGCTACTGCTTCTGCTGGCTCATTCCACTGTAGCCACACTGGCCAATTCACCATTCTCCATCATCCAAGGCATTTCTGCCTCAGAGTCCTTTGCACTTCCAGCTTCTTTACATGCAACATTCTTCCCACATCACTCCCACATTTCCTTCAGAGATGTAACTGAATGTCATTTCACTTTTTTATATTTCTCGTAGTTTCATCCCCTTTACCATTTTTTTCTTTTTAACTCTTTACCCCTAATCATCACTATCATTTCTTTCCCCTCTCCCTAACTAGAATGAAAGCCTTACAAAAGCAGGGATTTTTGCCTAGTTCATTTCCCCTTGAATCTCCTAGAAATGTGCCTGGCACAGAGTAGATCCTCAAGAAGCATTCATTGAGCACATTAAGGACTATAAGAGTGCTTATCTTTCAGCTTCTGAACTTAACTCATTTTCTTGAGGACTGATGCTTTAGTCTCTCTTTAGTCTCTGAGTGCTTTGTAATTTAGCCTGCTTTAATATGTCTCTAACCTACCAATTTTATTAACTTTACCCTCTTTGCTCCCAGTAGTCTGTTGGACCTCTGGTGATATATGATATGCTCCAAAAACACCAGACTGGTATTTAATCTGAGGATAGGTGGATAGACAGACTTGTTCCTATCTATCATCATCCCTAATAATTTTCCACTTCATTATAGACATTTTTCTGTTCTTCAGGAGATTCTAGATCTGGGAAGATGTAGTAACTACGAGGAATATATGAATCCAAATGCACTGACAATGATTATGTATGTTATATCTCATGTAACTGAAGCTGCAATATTAAAAAGTGATTTCAAGGGGTGCCTGGGTGGCTCAGTTGGTTAAGCGTCTAACTTCAGCTCAGGTCATGATCTTGCAGTTCTTAAACTCAAGCCTCACATTGGGCTCTGTGCTGATAGCTCAGAGCCTGGAGCCTGTTTCAGATTCTGTGTGTCTCTCCCCCTCTTCCCCTCACCCACTCACACTGTCTTTCAGTCCCTCAAAAATGAATAAAGTTAAAAAAATTTTTTAAGTGATTTCATGAGGAAACTGAAACTCAAGACTTTAAACTGCTGATTTCCATACATCAAGTTATGTGGCAGAGATCATCCATGCTGTTTCCATCATACCACACTGCCTCTCTTACAATAGAAATTAGACCAAAATCAAACCTCACAAATATTCACAAATGCAGACAGCAGAGTTAAAATGTTATGGCATCTGGTTTTGCATCAGTCAATGGAAATTGAGCAAAATCATTATGGGTTGCCTTTTCCATTTTATTTTCAAGCCATTTTAAATTAATAGGCAAGAGAGATGGCCTTCCTAGCATAAGAAGCTGCATATTACACATGGGTAAAATTAAATTTCTTTGAAACATCAGCCCAAGGTTGTTTTCCAAAGTGCTGCCATGCGGTCCCATCAATCTGCACATTTGTCATAAAACACTTGAGATCAATATTTGAAATGTATTAATGGACTCCCTAAAGTGAACCTCCTCAAATTCTCACCGATGAGTCTGCAGACAGGAAGAAAACATTTTCCTTTCAATCACAAAAATGCAACAATATCCTCCAAATGTGTTCATTTGTTCCCACCTCCTTCAAAGAGAACATAGTCGCTTTCAGCATCCTAGGAAGAGATTCCTTAGGAAAGGACATATTGGGAGAGAGTGGCTGGAAGGATGCAACCAAGCGTGTCTGCAGAGAGAGAAAGAAAACAAAAGAGTAGCAAGAGCAAAGGGGGCTTGCTGATCACAGCTGTCAACAGCGTCATTCCAAAACCATTAGGGGAAGACTGGGGACAGATTTCTGAACACCTGAGGGACCCAGCAGGATGACATGGCAAATGGAAACATCATGCTATTTTTACTTTTTTGGCCTTTATTTTTGTGAGAGCCATTTTCTCCCAACTGTAATTTTCAATTTGAAATCCTTTGAAATTTCTGCCACAGCACTTTTTTTGATATAAATGACATAACCAGGAGATACTGGGTAATTTTTACCACATAGTAGCCTCTGTGATTCAAAGTGATTTGATTTTTCCCTAAGCAGTGAATTTAAACTTTTTTTTTAAATTTAAGTCCTGTTTGAAAGAAATGAAATGACTTAAAATCTATTTTCACTCTTTCTAAAACAACTTCAGACAAATTTCTGTACCCCAAAATGACAGACAGCTAATTTAGATTTCTCACAATATATATTCAGAAGTAACTGTAACCAAGGCTATATGGAGCCCAGAGTGGCAATTAAAACAAGGAAGGATAGTCATACCTTGATTTCCATTTCCTGGTAAACTAAAGGGTCTGCTCAGACATGCAGCTTTATATTACAGCTGCAACCACTCACTTTAGATTGTCTCATTTAGTTTGTCTACTGTGTCGTTCACATCTCATTCCTTTAGGCATCAATCACACTCATGAGCTTTGAGTTCTCTGGTGAAGTTCCTACAATTCTTTACCTTTTTTAAAGAATGTTTTTAAATGTTTATTAAATGTTTATTCATTTATTTTGAAAAAGAGAGAGAGCACCCAAGTGAGCAGGGGGCAGGGAGGAGGAGCAGAGACAAGGGGAGAGACAATCCCAAGAAGACTCGGCACTGGCAGCTCAGAGCCCCACGTGGCACTCTATCTCATGAACTGTGAGATCGTGGGGCGCCTGGGTGGCTTGGTCGGTTGAGTGTCCGACTTTGGCTCAGGTCATGATCTCACAGTCTGTGAGTTCGAGCCCCGCGTTGGGCTCTGTGCTGACCGCTCAGAGCCTGGAGCCTGTTTCAGATTCTGTGTCTCCCTCTCTCTGTGACCCTCCCCCGTTCGTGCTCTGTCTCTCTCTGTCTCAAAAACAAATAAAAACGTTTAAAAAAAATTTAAAAAAAAATGAACTGTGAGATCGTGACTTGAGCCGACACCAGGAGTTGGACGCTTAACCAACTGAGCCAGCCGGGAGCCACAGTTCTATTACCTGAGCTCTTCCTCCAGCACTCCGGCCAAAGCCCATGAGTACTGTATCCAGAGGAGCTGTGTATTCTCATTCACCTTCGTCTCCAACTTTCAAAACTGTTAAATACCTTTGCTGACTGATCCTCTCCCTGTCACAATATATGCCTCTACCCTCTTCCACAACTGGCATTTTATACACACTGTCCAGACTGAAAATGCATGTTTTTATGCAAGTACACTTATTACAGAATTGGATGAAACAAAAGGACACTGAACACAAAACTAGAAAACTTGTGTTTTTTTGCCATTTGCTGAAAGTTGGACCTAATTACCTAATCTCTCTGAATTTCATCCTACCCATCCTACGTGGGAATGAGAATAATCCTACCCTTGAGACAAGGGTTCAATCAGTATCAAATGAGGAGTATGTGGTAGTGCTAGTGGATATGGAGGAGCACACAGGGAGAGAATGCCCTCTTCCATCATTTTAGGAAACGAAAACACTGAAATGCTTAATTATTTTGCATGTATATTTGTAAATATTAGAATTAAAATTATATATAGATAGATATATACACACACACTCATCCATCTCTCTGTCCTATCTCTGTATTTTTTAAGAGAGAATAATAACTATCAAGTGTTTTTCCAGATGGCACAATTAATCAACATGTCTACATTTGTCTTATTCCCACAATTGCAGGGCTGATTAGTCAAGACTTGATGGCGTAGAAGCCAAAGCAGTCACCCAATTGGATGCCTTACAAGTCTGCTGTGCCTCAGAGTTTTGACCCTGAAATCCTGGGTCTAGGGGCACCTGGGATATGACATAAAATTTTCTTAAGCCATACATGTCCAATTTTTTTGTATAAATTAAATCTAATAATAAACCTGTCAGCTGTATTTCCAACCTCCTAAAAAAAAACTTTTCAAAAGAAATCTATGGTATAGTGCTTTTACCGGTGGGGACAAGTAACTCATTTACTACTGTAGCCAAAATGGCAAGTGAGGATAATATACAATACTTAAAAATAAATAGGGTGGCTTATAGAAAAGAGATTTGTACTTAATAATTTGGCCAGAAAAAAAAAAAAAAACAAAAACTAAACTAAAGAGTTTGAGAAGATTAGTGGGTTTGTGTGTTTCAATGTTTTTGTGTTTTGTCCCTGCAGACCATTGAGGTGCTGAGTCGAGTTAGTTTGCTGGTCTGAAATGTGTTTTCTTTAGCCTCTGTGGCAGTGTTGTTTTGTTTGCAGCTTTTTGTCTTTTCTAAAGTCTGTGCTAACACAGTATGACTTTATCCAAATGTTGTCACCATGAGAACACTGGGTTTAATACAGAGAAATATAACAAGGCTTCCAAAGGAGGAGGAAATGGGGAAATACAGTCATATATTAAGAGTTGAACTATAAGTGGCATCTGGGTGGCTCAGTGGGTTGAGTGTCAGGCTTCAGCTCAGGTCATGATCTCACGGTTTGGGAGTTCAAGCCCCACATCAGGCTCACTGCTGTCAGCGAAGAGCCCACTTTGGATCCTCTGTTCCCCTTATGATCCTCTGTCCCCCTTCCTTGATCCCTTTACTGCTGTCTCAAAAATAAATAAACATTAAAAAGAAATAGAGTTAAACTATAAAACCCAGTGCTGAACAGCTCACAGCAGATGTGCAAGATGACCTTCAGGAGTCAGAATGTTTCATCGGCATGAAAAGATTGACTAACATATATATTAACACAAATCTAAAGAAAACAATGCGTAACTTAAAAAGATTGTTGGTCAGCTCTGGAAAAAATAAAAGCGGAGGCATGGTGACAAATATTGGCATGGTCCATGCCTGCATACACCTGGTGTCTAGGAAAAGTCACCTTAGTTAAGTCTTTAACTATGACAGTCCAATCATCTTCACTATGAGACTGCACACATAACAGGTACATGCTTGGTGTAGGTTAGGCATTGTTCTAAATATTTCATATTTAGCATTATTTAATATGAAGTAGGTTACTATCACCACCCCCATTTTACTAATGAACCCATCAAGGTTTAGAGGAGTTCAATAATTTCTCTAGGGCTTCACAGCTAGTAATTATTCGGGCTGAGATTTAATAGCTGAATCAGAAGGCTTCTGCACTATACTATACTATTTAAATTTTGCCCAATGCCACTTAATTTTCATCTAGTCTTCTAGTTCTCACTCTATGTTTATCAAATAATTTTGTAGCTACTTTTTGGCTTGAAATGTCTTTATTTTCGATATAAATAGTCCAGCTTTCAGTATGGTTACATATCTAGGGTAAATTAATGGAACTAACACCATGGTTTCATACACCAATCACAAGAGCTTGGTTACTGAGAGGCTCTAGGGACAGATGAGTTGCTTCCCAGTAGATAACAAAACTGGGTTCTTAGGACTGCATGTTTACCAAATGATGATCTAATAATTTAATTAAGGCAAGCAATCTGCCAAGAGAAGAAAATCAGGTATAAGAAATAAAACAAGGGGCACCTGGGCGGCTCAGCCAGTTAAGCATCTGAGTTATGCTCAGGTCATGATCTCACCACAGGGTTCCAGCCCCCCTCCCCCCGTAAGGCTCTGTGCTGACAACTCAGAGCCTGGAGCCTGCTTCAGATTCTGTGTCTCCCCCCCCCCCCCCCCCACACTCTCAATCTCTCTCTCAAAAATGAATAAACATTAACAAAAAAAAGAAAGAAACCAAGAAGTGACTTAAGTGTTCAGTTTTGAATCAGAAAGTTGGGATGAAAGGGAAGATAGAGGTCTAACTAGACAGAGCATAGAAGAAAAGCAGATCTAGAGGCTGAAGACTACCCAAGATAGTCTCCTGCGTAAAGCACTCACTTTGAATTTTTGTTTCGTTCAAACTGTAACATGGTCATGCATGACCTGGTACGCTGTCTTGCTGTGCGGCGTGGACCTGCTCAACGCCTACCTGCCACGGCGCCGCAAGCTGTCGGACCTTTCCCAGCACCACGCTCCCAGCCGGCCTGCAGAGCTTTCTTGCACCGCTCCAGGGGCTCTTGGCCTATGGCCCCTACAGCCACATGGTGCTCAAAGAGGTGCACTTCTTCAAGCTTCAGGTGCCATACTCACTGCCCAGCGACCCCCTAGCTCAATCTGTGCAAGATATGCCTGGCGTGCAGCCCTGTGGGCCGTGCTGCGCATGCACAAACCGCAGTCAAGGCGCTAGCGCCTGACACTGGCATCGTGTTGGGCATTGTGTGTGGAGGCCCAACGGCGCCTGCGCGTGTTGCGTGGGGTGTGCTACAGCCACGTGAGCGTCGCCCCGGCTGCCACGTGCAAGGCGCTGCCTTTGATGTGTCCTGACAGGAAAGATCCTGCCTACAGAAATAAACATACTAATTAATCTGTGCGGAGAAGAACAAAAAAAACAACATAAAGGAGTAACATATTATAAAGGAGAATGTTTTGGTTGGATCTCATTGAAATAATTGGCTCTACCCCTAAAATATAACTACATTAGTATAAAACATGGGACTGGTATCTAGTAAAGCCTTAAGAGCAACCCTGCAGACCCGGAGGAGAGCAAAATTCATTGTGAAGCACAGTTTTAATTCCTGGGATGTTTGATGGGAGAGACAAGAAGAGGACTCTGAGGAAATGGATTGAAGAGTCTTTCTAATATTTCTCAGCCAAGAAAGACATTCAGTTTTTCTGCCTTTAGCCATGAATGGCTACATAGAACAGCAAGCCATTGCAGGCTTTGCCCAATATATTCATGGGAATTCTCAAGCATTTATTTTTCATTTCTTGCATTTTATGCGTTGGTAGATTAACAATTAGAAACGAAAGGAAGAGTACTGTGAACAATAAAAATAAACTCTATGAGTAATATACACTTGAAAAACAGTGTCCAATCACTCTTAGGATTGAACATTGGACACTTGCAGGGAGCCCATGAGCTTCTAGAGATGGCTAGATTTGGTTATATGCCAGGAAAGAAAAAGAAAAGGAACATTCATTCTCCATTGGATGGAAATAAGATCACTGGACAATGAACTCAGAATAAACACAAAAATGTGCTCTTTTTACATATTACATAACCGCCATTATTTATCATGGGGTTCAGGTTATGATGGGTTGGTAGAGCACAGACCAGGAGGGAAAACTTCTTTAAACTACTATGTGAGAGGTGCCTGGGTGGCTCAGTCGGTTAAGCGTCCGACTTCGGCTCAGGTCATGATCTCACGGTCTGTGAGTTCGAGCCCCGCGTCGGGCTCTGTGCTGACAGCTCAGAGCCTGGAGCCTGCTTCGGATTCTGTGTCTCCCTCTCTCTCTCACCCTCCCCCATTCATGCTCAGTCTCTCTCTGTCTCAAAACTAAATAAACATTAAAAAAAAAAATTAAACTACTGTGTGAAGTGTGGTTCCGTTGGCAGGGGCAGCTGTACAACAGATGAGAGCTGACTTGTGTTAATTGCTTGGGGTATCACATCAGCTACACAAATGACACACAGTAAATGAGGTACCACAAAATGAAACAATTGTAACTAGGGGGTGGTCAAAGATACTCTCAGTTCCAATTCTGCTACCAACATGACATATGGCTTTATGTAAGTAACCCCATCATTGTTCATCCAGGTAGGAATGTTATACATTAGAACAATGTGTAAGAACAGAAGAAACAAATGTCTCTATCAGAAGCCATTAAGTTAGGTGCTGTAGGGCACTCCAAAAAAGAAAGACCAAGAAAATAAGCAAAGAAAAATGGTGTTATTCTAGAAGTCTACACTTATGAAAATTCAGCTAGTAGATGTTTAGAACAGAGGATATATATGTGTGTGCACGTGTATATGTATATCTTTATACAAGCATGGAGCTCTAAGCAGAGCATTTGGAATGGATAATGGGAAATAGGGATAAAAATTTTAGATATCACATGTGAAGGTTTTCTCTGATTTCATTCATTTTACCACAGGTTCAATAGTGTTGTTGTTTTTTTTTTTTTTTAATTTTCCTTTTTATTGTTATGATTATATATAGTAGTAGCATTAGTATTTTCAAGGAAGTAGATTGAACAATTAATTTACAATACAACTGAATTCATTTTCAAAAGGCAGAGCACTTCTGGTTTTTACAGAGAACAGACGATCCAAGGCCTCATTTTCAACAGTGTGCTCATACTTGTCTTTTCCACATGCATTAGGTTAGACCCTATTCTAAGTCCAATACTGAACTACAAAGTATATATCATAAAATTTCAAAATGTATAGGCATTGTGATGTAGTTTTCACTTTCAAATTTGTTGTTTTGGAAAGTAAGGCATAAACAACCTTGTTGTCTTAAAGCGTAATTTACGTGAGTTAAGAAAACGACTACAGCCCACTGTTTTATAACTTCCATTAGATGTCTTTAAACATGATGAAAAGGTCTTACACATGAGTTCAAGTATCAGGCAGTTTTGCATTGAAAGAGTTATTTTTTATTATTCACTTACTAAAACAAATGCATTTGAAATATAGAGGAGCTATGCAGCTCTGCTAGTATCAGTGAGATGGATATTTCCCATACATTCTAATTACAAAAAACAAAACAAAACAAAAACAAACAAAAAAAACTACATTTCTTTGTTCTGAGCATGGTAATGGAAAGTTGATGCCAATTTTTCCAGCTGAAATCTGCAAGTAGCAGCTTAGATGAGAAACTAGCAAGTGACTTTTCAAATTTAGTACTGAGCCAGACAGCAAAGAGCCCTATAAACAGTAGTTTATCTTTAGACACATTTTGTATTTATCCTGGTATATGATCTCTGCCAGGCTCTGACTCCAATGACCAGGAACATCGCATATCTGAAAATACATGTGGAAAACGGTCTTTTAAATGATTAACACATTTTCTAGGAGTATTAAAGCTGGCCAGAGAAACAGGCCAGGTATATGGAAGTTTCCAGCCTAGGCAGGTAGGTCTTACTCAATGGGATTGGTGGAGAAATTTATAATGCTACTGAGAGTTGCTTGGAGAAGTGTCCTGCCTCTCCACTTTAACTTCTATATTTACATTATATATTCTTCTTTTATTATTGAGGCAACTTCTTTTAGAAAGGAGCTATAAAAGTGAATACTGCTATGTCAGTCCTATTTTATCTTGCTATTTGACTCTAGGCTTATTCCTCAATGTTCCACATCTCTGAATTTTCATATTAAGAGCTCTGCCTCAAGTTGGTTGGGAGCATTAGATGATCAGATGCAGATAAATAATCTAGAACAATGTGGCAGAGAGTAGGTAGTCATTGAATACGGGCCTCTGCTATCCGCTTGTACCTTTCTGCTTTGAAATTTCTGGGAGGTAGCACAGTTTTTCTACTGTGGCCTTTCTAGAGGGAAACGTGGTTCCTTGCCTTACATATTCAACCGTTAGTAGACCTATTCTTTTCTGTGTTATCCAGTTGACAACATACAAGTGAGCAGCAATAAAGCATCCTTTGTGAAATCATATTGGATACATATAAACAGCACTTTGGATCCACCTCTGAAGTTTCATTCCAGCAGAGTTTCAGAAAGTAAGTGACAAACATCCTCTATTGAGTCAAACAGAGGCTTTCAGAAGAAGAGAAACTGTAAGATTAGAGAGGAAAACTTGCAGTCTAACACCTGAACCCAAATAGAAAAAAAAAATGGGGGTAATGATAAATAAAACTGTTCTTAAAGGTGTTTGACATCTACTCTTCATGTCTTAAGAATCCACAGTAACAAGAGAGCAGAATGGCTGTCAGGAACTAGGGATGAGAAAAATGGGGAGATGTCGGTCGAAGGGGACAAACTTCCAGTTATAAAATAAAAAAGTTCTTGGCATCTACTATACAACAGGGTGCCTATAGTGAACCATACTCTAGTATACACTTGAAAGTTACTAAGAAAGTATATTTTAAATATTCTCACAACACACTCAAGAAATGGTAATTATGTGATGGGATGGAGGTGTTAGCTGACCTTATTTGGGGATCATTTCCCTGATATATATGTGTATCACGGTATCAAACTATGACCTTCTACACTTTAAGCTTACACAAGGTGATATGTCGATTATGTCTCAATAAAGCCATTAAGAAAAAGAATTCACAGTTGGATTAGTACTTATAATTTATCCAAATTAAAAATACTTAGATAATCTATCAATGAGATGTATAGGCATTTTCCAAGAAGCAAAACTTACTAAAACTCTTTAAAATACCTGCCTGGAATATTGCTTTATCAAATACCATGGACCTTATAAATTCCTAGTTGATTGGCCAAAGAACCTGGACACAGTGTGTGAAGATAGGACAAAGAATTAATCTTAATACTTAACATATATGGAGTTGAAGAGAACCAAGTGTACTTTCTCATAATATTACCATATATATCTTAATTTTCATAGCCCCAGTAGAAGGAAGTTTTATTTTACTCCTATTTAATGGATAAGGCCCTTGAGACTCAGAGGATTTCAGTATTTTTCCACCTTTATTGAGAAATAATTGACATACATCAGTGTATGTGTTTAAGGTATACAGCATGATGGTATATGATTTACATATATTGGGAAATGGTTACCATAGTAAGTTTAGTTAACAGGCATTATCCCCTAGAGATATAGTAAAAAGAAAAGAAAAATTCTTTTTGTTATGAGAAAGAACTCCTAGAATCAACTCTCTTAACAACTTCCCTATATATCATACACTAGTATTAACTAGTGTATGATCATGTGTAAAATCATCATGTTGTATGTTATATCCCTAACTACTTATTTACCTTATAACTAGATGTTTGTACCTTTGGACCACTTTCCTCCAAATTTTGGTATTTTTATCAGGCCACATAAGTAGAGGAGACTGGAATTAAAATAATGTTTGTATAATTTACTGTTCTTTGAACTTTCTCTATAAACAAAAGGCTATTTTTTTTTAATTTAACTTTATCACTCAGTGTCCTTTGTGATAGCCTCAGTATCAACTTCATGTTCACAAAAAAAAAAAAAAAAAAAAAAAAAAAAATCCTACAAGTCCTCATGACTGAGAGGAGGAGACTAAAGCCATGCTCTGGGATCTAACCCTAATTTGATCATGGCAGATGTGGTCTGGATTTTTACACAATGTAGAAGAGAAAAAGTGAGAAAAGATAAATAGCTCCCCCTGTTGAAAGCTTCACTCATAAACGTTTTCATCTCTTATGTCCATTGCTATACCCACACAGCTGCCTCATACTTTAGTGCCTGCACATGGTTCTTTTCTTCCACTGTATTTAGTATCTTCCATTTTCTATTACAGGAACTCTAGCTGTCCTCTAATAGTCACTAGAGCATTATCTGGAGTCTTCCCTATCCCTTCTGGACTCTTACTAACAAAAAAGTCCTGCTTCTTTACGCTAGAATTTTATCACACCTTTATTATAGAACTTTGTACATTGTAATCCAGCTGCTTGTGTATTTATATGTCTGCTTCCCTTCTCTATTCAAATTAACCTGAGAAATAATTTTGCAACACATAATACTACTTCTAAGATATGGGAAAACAATCATGATATATGAAGCATACATAATTCAAATTGGACGCTGTCTAGAGAAAACACAGCAAAATATTTACAATTACAACCACTGAATAGTGGGATTTGGGTGACACTTTCCTTTTTGCTTATCTGTTTTTTCTAATTTTTCAGCACTAATTATATTATTTGCATACTAAAAGTGAGAGATAGTTGAGATGTTTACATTATTTTAGTCACTGATCAAATTCTGTATGAAAAACCATATTCTACTTTAACTCATTAACTCAAATAATAAGGAATAAAGAGAAACTTTGACACAATGTAATGTGAGGGAAGAATAGAAATTAGTACCTAGGAAAGAAAAAATTAGGCTTTGTAAAACGGTCAAAGAATAACAGATTTTTTAATAACTGAGATTATTCAACCAGAGAGAAATTGCTATTGACTAATTATATAAAAGATAAAGACATATAATTTATGATCACTAATGGTTGTCCATCTCTATGGAGGAGTAAATAGAAAAAAAAAGAAGGAAAAGAAGGCAAGGAAAGGAATGGAAAGGGGAAGGGAGGGAAGGGGAAAGGAGGGGAGGGGAAGGGAGGAAAGGCAAGGGAAGGGGAGGGAAGGGAAGGGAAGGAAGGAAGGAAGGAGGGAGGGAGGGAAGGAAGGAAAGAAAGAAAGAAAGAAAGAAAGAAAGAAAGAAGAGAGACTGAAACTCAAGCAGAAGGGAATTAAACAACATATAAGGCAGACTTTTCTGACAGTGAAACCTGTTAAGTACTATAACAGATTACTAATGGAATAAGGAAATATTTATTAAGGCCTTATAAAACCAGTCTGGAATAATTTCCAAATTGCCATGTGTGTAGACAGGGGGATGCTTAAGTTGACTTTTAAAGGTCCTTTGCAGCGCTTTGCTTTTACAGTATGATGGATTTTGTAGGAGTAATACCTATTTCTCATATGACACTAAGTGATTCATTCAAGACTTTCCAGAAGCCAAAAAGCCCTATCCCTAGTCCTCTACTGACATGCAGTTTTTATTTTCTAAATCTCCAAGGTGGAAAATAGATTTCTTAAATGTAGGTACTGGGATTTTAACAATCTCTTAAAGCTCTTGCATTTTGAATTCCCAACTCAGATCAAATTCATTTTATGCTCTACTAAATGCATATCATCTCTGAAAAGCAATTTTTCCTCTTTACAATCTAAACTTTTCTCTTCCTTTCACTTTTACTCCCCTACTGGCAAGATCAGTTTTAGTATAAGATGTATTTTAGATGCTGGTTTCTTATTAATTTAGACTGTGACAGAAAATGTACTGTCATTTACAGAAAAGGAAATTGAGAAGATGAGTAATTAGATATCAAGAAGATCTCAAATTTACTTCACACTATCTAAATTGTTATTCTTCCTTATGATTAAGTAATATCCAAAACTGAATTGTTGATACTATTTCCCCAGTTTAATTAGCATTGCCTTGATTGACTAATGCACAATTTTATTTTTTCTCATAATATGATTTCCTCTTGAAGAAAACATCTCTCAAAAGGCTTAAGAGCTCTTACCCTTCAATTGCTCAATAATAATATCCTTTTGTTAGCTGGCTTTGTTGTTTCAGGATCCTTGGAATGTAAAATACATGGGGAAAAAGAGAATTTTAAAAATGGGTAAACACTGTAACATTCTTTTTAGAAAAAAATGTTTTAACTCTCTTATCTCAATCTACTCAAACTTAGAGTAGATACAGTACTATCTTTATCCCCTCGGTAGCTGGCATTATTAAAAAAGAAAAAGTGCTTTGTCATTTATTCTTTCAAGGTGAAATAGGAGTAGAGATTAGGAGAACTATTTTCCTAAATGTTAATTCAGAAATCACAATTTTAATGGAAACCATTTTTTCATTCATAATCTTTATTCTTTTAAGAACCAATATAGCAGGTATTAGATATGTCATTGTATCTTTATCATAGCTAATTATTTTCCATATTTACAAACTGTATGCAGGGAATCATTTGAACAGACTAACAATAGAGTCCGGATTATTTCTTGAATAAAAAGAATTAGGCACTGTGCTTAGACATGAGGATACACTAGAGAAAACAAAGCCAAGGAGGTATGAAAAAGACATACAGACAAGAAAACAGGAAACTACAATCGACCCTTAAACAACATGGGTTTGAACTGTGAGTGTCCAATTACATATGGGTTTTTTATAGTGCTATAAATGTATTTTCTCTTCCTTATGATTTTTTCTTTTTTTTTATAGAGGTATAGTTTACACACGATGTTACATTAGTTTCAGGTGTACAACATAGTGATTCAAAAAGTCTATACATTATGCTATCCTCCTCACAAGTGTAATTATTATCTGTCCCCATTTAACACTATTGCAGTATCATTGACTATATTCCCTATGAAGTACCCTTCATCCCCATGACATATTCATTCCATAATTGGAAGTCTATATCTCCCACTCCCCTTCACCCATTTTGCCCATCTCTCCACCAACCTTCCTTCTGACAACAATCATCAGATTGTTCTCTGTATTAATGGGTCTGTTTCCGCTTTGTGTTTGTTTGTTTCATTTTTTTAGGCTCCATATATAAGTGAAATCATATGGTATTTGTCTTTGTTTGACTTACTTATTTAGCATAACACCCTTTAAATTCATCTTTCTTATAATTTTATTAATAACATTTTTTTTCTCTAGCTTACTTTATAAGAATATAGTATATATTCTTTCTAAGAATATAGTATATAATACATATATGAAACGTGTGTTAATGAACTATGTTCTCAGTAAGGCTCTTGGGGAGTGGTTAAGTTTTTAAGGAGTCAAAAGTTACACGCAAATTTTCCACCGCATGGCGGTCAGCATTCCTAACACCCCTGCTGTTTAAGGAACAACCATATAACATAATGTGGTAAGGTCAGGGTACAGTATACTTCTATGAAGCATCCAAGAACCTATATTTGAGATATGTTCTTACAGGTAATAAAAGTATACTGAGACCCAAAAAATAAGTAAGAGCCAATAATGCAAAAAAGGCAAGGGAAAGTGGAAAGCAGGAGAGTGAAACTCCACCAAAAGAGCAAGAGTGGAGGGAAGACTGCATGTGGCTGTGTGTGAATTCCCAAAACCACCCCTGGACCAGCAGCATTGGTATCAGCTGGGAACAATGCATTAGATATGCAAATTCTGCAGCCCCATTCCAGATCAAATGAATTAGAAATTCTCTGTTTGGAGCCCATCAATCTGTATTTTAACAACCACCCCATGTCATTCTAATGGCAGGTAAAGGGTGAAAACCACTGAGTAAGAGGAACTGAAATTCAAATGGCAAGATTGTATGGAATCAAAAATGCAATATGATCAGTCTTGCAAACTGAGAGATAAGAACCAGAAAAATCATGACCTTATTTATCACACCAGGACAATGATGACTCGCAGCCATTCATTCCCATCACTTCCTGGGAGGAGCTCTCCCTATCCACCCTATCTAAAGCAGCCCATTGGCCACTTTTTCTCACAAAACAAGTTTTGTATTTGTGCCACAGAACTTATCACTATCTTATACTTTATTTCTTTACTTCTGTATGTTTTCATTCACTGAGATATAAGATCCCTGGGGGCAGAGCCTTTGTCTGTCTTGTTCTATATTGAATTTCGAATGCTTTAGAACATTGCTTGGTATGTAGTAGATACTCAATAAATGTTGAGTGAATGGATCAATGTATAAGTCACTAGGGATGGAGAGGTCAGAAAGAGAGAGCCAGGTCCTGATCTCATGGAGCTTATTTTCTGGTTCACATGACTACATTTGCATTTAGATAGCATTTGGATTACTGTAGGATAACTGGGGGGAAACCAGAGAAAGGAAAACTAATTCAGATGCTGTTGCTGCCATCAGTGTCAGAGGTAATGGTAACCTCTCATAGAGAAATGTCAATGGGAGGCGGGAAGAAATAGATGAAGTTATAACATATTCAGGAGCTGGGATCAGGAGTCATCTGTGATTGATAAAATGTCAGAAGGAGTCAAGGGATGAAGGGGTGAATTCTGGCTTAAGCCACTGAAAGACCTCTGTTGAGAAACGGAACAGAGAAGAAAAGGCAAGCAGGGTTGCAAATTTGTATGGGGTATACTTATAATAAAAAGTTATTTATTTTTTATTAGAAATTCAAATTCAACTAGACTTCCTGTATTTTTATTTGATAATAAAGTACAGCACAAAATTAAATAAGAGCTAGGTGAAATTACATGTACTAATCAACATCCTTGTTAAACAAATCTAAATGATAAACTGAACACTGAAAACATTAAACTCAAGTTATTCAATGATTTCATTCACTAACAAAAAGAAATTGGGTTGCCTTAAATTCCTAAGAATTATGCACCTGTATACCTTTTACATAGGAGACGAGGGATACCTAGAGAATTATTTTTGTTACTTAATATTTTAAAACTATCACTTGTATGTACATGGAAGGTAGATGAAGAGGATTGAAAGAGTTTGCAAGACACCCTACAGTCTAAGTGTAGATACTGCTAAACTAGTTTCCACAGTTTGACTATCCTCCCTCAACAAATGGGTTTTTATTACAGCAAGGTCCTTAGGAGGAAGACCATTAAGGCAAAGGAAACAGATTGATGCTATTGTGATTATGGTTGTATAAACCTTTATATTCATTTAATACTAATACTTTACAATTTTGAAAACATTTTCCCATGCATTTGACCTTATTTAAGGATTCCAGAAACTCAAGAGATCATTGGGATTTTTCTCCATTTGAACACATGAGGGACCGGAGATTCTTTGAGATTTGATGGTTTTTCCAGAGATCACATCTCTGAAAAGTAGAAGAGATGATACTCACTGCTCTGACAATAAGTTCAGAATTCATTTCAAGGCAAGGTTAAAGGGAAAAAAGTAACATAAAATTAATGATATGGGTACCCATGGAGATGTGTGTTCCTCGTGCAATCATATGTTTATCTGAATACATGTATCCAAAAACTTATGCAGAAAGGTGGCTATGGTGAAATGGTTTCACAGAATTGTTTCTAAGATACTACAGAGGTGATACTCAGGGTGCAAGCATTATTTCTTTACCAGTTGCTGAGTGATGGTGGTACACCATTAACCTACCAGACTAGTCACTAGTAACTATTAACTTGAATGTTTGAAGCAGAGTTAATGCCAGTAGAAGCTGTCATTGCTGAAAGCTGACACAGACAGGACAGTGGCTGGAAATGATCATTCAAGGAGTCATCACAAGCTGGAAAAGCTGAAGAAAACTGTTGGAACACCTCATCTGGGCAGACGGTACAAACAAGAGCCGATGAAGTCGCAGGCAAAGGAAGCCTAATTTTTGATCATCACTGCCTACTGACCATTCTGGTGACTGTGTCAGTTTTGAGGAAAAGAGTCATCCTCTCTGTTTACCAGAGTGAAAGTAGACATCATCAATCTATTGTTATGTCTCTCAAGGAGTGAGAGTAAAATTACCCACTCTGTGATGAGGTAGTTTCGAAGACCTGTATTTCCAGCAGAAGGATCATGATCCAGGTCCATGGGAAACCAAGACAGAGCCCAACATCTGTAGGCCCTTAAAATCCATCTCTGCCCTGAGACCTTAGACTCTCTTTCCTCCAGTGATAAATGAAGGGATAGGTTGGACCAGGTTGTTTTAAATACTTTGAAAAGACTCAAAGATTCTATAAGTTCCCCAACAGTCAATTTCCAGGCACGAGTTGAGGCAAGTGCACATGAGTCCAAGTCTGCCCCTTCTCAATTAGATCAGCTCTTCCATATCCACATAAGGATTTAGCATGTGAATTTGTTTGAAGTTTATTTCCTGTGGATATAAAATTTGAAAATACCTGGACTACATCACCTCCAACTTTTCTTCTGTCTTGAGAATCTGCATTCACCAGCAGGAAGGTTATTCTGGTCTATTTCCAAAATCCTCCAAGTTCACAATGCCAGTACATTCTGCCACGTTTCACCCTCACTCTTCACTGCCTCCCCTACTCTCCCTCTTTCTTTCTTTCTTTCTTTCTTTCTTTCTTTCTTTGTTTTCGTCTCTTTCTTTTTTTCGCCCATCCCCCTCTCCCAGGTTTTCCCAGCGGCTGTAAATTCTATCATTAGTTCTTGACTGTGCATTTGCTTGGCATTTGTCTGCCATTCCCAAATATACCTCAGGTTTGTAGGAAAGGCACCAGCTGGAAAAATAAGCTTCCTGTTCAGGCCCATCCTGTTTCTAATCTGCTGCTGTTGTAAGAAATTCCCTTCAGGGATTTCTTTACTTCCTATTGCTTTGCCTATGCTGCTATAAACCTCACAAATATTAATCTCTCCTGGTCCCCATTTTCCCTTACTGCCTTTTTTTTTTTTTTAGTCTAAAATGCCTGCCAGTACTTTTCACACTTCATCATGTCTCCAGGAATACTGGCCCTAG
This sequence comes from Panthera onca, assembly GCF_046562875.1. Taxonomy (NCBI): domain Eukaryota; kingdom Metazoa; phylum Chordata; class Mammalia; order Carnivora; family Felidae; genus Panthera; species Panthera onca. The sequence goes on from NC_138348.1 coordinate 73,235,804, forward strand.
GTCAGAGCCAGAGGCTGCAACTTGACAAACTGTGTTGCAAGGTGGTTTTCCCTCCACATTGTCTACAGCGGTCATCTTCTCTCGAGTCCCCAAACTGCAAATTAGCCAGCATTGGCAGGGGATCATGGGATTTTGTAATTCCTATTCATTAAACAAAGGAAAAGAAGGTTATAGCTTCTCCCCTCCCCCCGTCCATTTCTAGGAAAATAATTAACCCATAAATCTACATTCTTTATTGTTTTCTCTTGATGAGATTTTGATTCCTCAAAATGGAAACCACAATAGAGGAGCTGAGAAGTCTGTTTCTCAAAGAAAACTTATTTACAAATAACACTTTGACTGTAAGAATTGTGTATTGCTCTTTCACAGAAAACATATCTGCTGCACCAATATGGTTTAATATTTAAAATTTCCTTTGGGTGATTGTGGTAACTGTGGTGACTCCAGGGCAGAGAGAAGTGTGGGATCTCTTTATTTAAAGGAAAAGCAATCTAAATTTCTCTAGCATATTGTCAAGCTAAAAAAAGTTAAAAGCACAATTTTCTGTATTCTAGACATTTAAAATCAAGGCTGAGACCATTGATACTTAGGGATGGCATTTTTTTTGTTTTGTTTTAAAGTTTATTTATTTTGAGAGGGGAGGGGTAGAGAGAGAATGGGAGAGAGAGAGAGTCCCAAGCAGGCTCCATGTTATGAGTGCAGAGCCCAATGGGGCTCAAATTCACCAACTGTGAGATCATGATCTGAGTGGAAATCAAGAGGGGGACACTCAACCAACTGAGCCACCCAGGAGCCCCTGCACTTTGTTTTACAAACTCATGTGGAATAATCTTTAGAAATTTCTGACATTAGAATATGATTGGCATTCTCTTTCATTTTTGAGTAAAACTGGAAATGTTTTTTTTTCAAAGTCTGTAATAGCCAATATTTAAGTGTTCTGTTTCCTAGAACTTTTGCCATAATCAGTCTTAAAATAAGTTTGCCATAAGTTTTCACAATGAGACTTTTACATATTCTCATCCCATAGGAATATTGAAAATTTATAAAATATCTATTGAGTTACTACCATGTGCTAAAAAATGTACTAGGTAGTTGGGATGCAATATTGACATCATTGTACACTCATGAGTTATTAAGATATTAAATGAGCATTACAAAAAAAGTCATCTAAGTTAATTTGTCTGAATTTTATAATTTCTCAATCTAGTGTTTGAGAAGGAAAAAATAGAATGAACTTGTGTTTATTACATTTTATCCATGAGTATGGAAAGGTAAATATTTCTATATTTTGAATGATGATCTACACCATATCTAAAACTTAAAAAATATCTAGGTCTTCAAATCCTAAAAAATATACATAAAGTCTAGAACTATAAGTCACATATAAAGTGTGAACAGTTAAACACTCTTATATGTTATTTTTGCTTTTATCTGGCTATAATTTAGGTTCAGACAAGTCTTTTAAAAATAAAACATCAGTCAAAAATTACATACTGCTCCCCATTACAACTGATGCTTAAAGAAAATGTGTGTAACCTTCAGTGAAAGCCAAGGGAAAGTCGATGGAAAATGGATAATTTGAACACAGAAATGGAAAGATAGATAGACAGATCGATAGATAGATAAAATGCTAACGGACAAAAGAAAATGCACTCTGTGCTTCTATACCAAAGATATACTGTAGGTGTATAATTAAGACTCTAAAATTAGGATTTGACTGCGTGGCTCTGCTTTATGAACTGAGTGATGGTAAATCTATTAGCATCTGTTGGCTTAATTTTTCTCATCAGCAAAATGGAGATAATATTGATATATACTTCATAATGTTATAAAGATTAAGTATGAATGTGTATATGAGAGGAATGTTTAAACTATAAACTGCAATAGTTATTTTTGGTACTTTTACCTTCATCACATAATCAGATTGCCACCAGAATTCTGTGACCTGAAAATTACCCAGCTAGCAGTGAGACTATTACAAGGCCACAGCAAATGTTGCTATACTTCATCTTTCATAACGCTCACCAGGGTAAGTGATTATCATCTCCATCAACCACTATTTTCTAAGGGCAAGTGACATAGCTTTTTGGCACACAGCAGGAATCTCATAATCAAAGTTCATGCTTGCAAAAGCTGTAAGCAGTTAAACAAATGTATGGTGAATGAGTGAATGATGCATCTCTTTGTCTACCCACTACTTCGAGGGACCTTAATTAGACAAAGCTGATTGGGTCTTAAGGCTAGACCCTTTCTAGGGCAGAGAAGAGAGAGTTGTTTTATAAAACTGTCCACAGTGATCTAAATAAAAAGCAGAGTAGTTTGGAAATTGAAAGAAAGGCTGAAACACTATCAATTTAACCCACTGCGTCTAAGCTTGTCCGGGACACTGCTGAGATCACACCTGGTTGTGAGGCCTCAGTTTAAAAAAATGTATATATATATATATATATATATATATATATATATATATAGTATCTGGTTTCAAAAATCTGAAAACAGGAGAGATTTATGAAGACAGATATATATATATATATATATATATATATATATATATATATATATATTTTTTTTTTTTTTTTTTTTTTTTTTTTTTTTTTACGATATCATATTTGGGAAGACTGGATTTTGCTGTACGTCTAACCCAATACTTTTTACTTTCCTGGGCTCTGCAGAGCTGTGATTAAGCTTTGGATGCTTACCAAGCTTTGTTACCATTCTACAACTTTTGAAGTTCACTTGATCTGTGTCACATTACAATAGCTAATATTTTATATATCTAGAACACTGGCATGAACATGAGATTTTCAGACTTATAAAATGAGAAGTTCAACAGGTTGAGCACCCAACTATTAGAGAACCTGTTTAGGTTTGACATCAGGAACATCTTCCAGAAAGACGAGGAAGCCTCGTATGGGCAATGTACTCTTGTGACACAAATTCAAATTTGTTGACGTATGCTTTATAGTATCCTTTCTTCGTGTCACAATTCTCAGGTTAACTGCATACCAGCTATGGGGGATGCAGAATAAAATATAAGTATTTTTCTTAAAATATTTCCTCTTATATCATGGAGATTAGATCTGTGGGTATAATGCTAACATTAGGACATAAATGATTATTGAGCAACAAATGCTAGGATGTACATGCACTGCAACGTACCTCCGTAGGTATACCTGTGGATAGGTCACAAAAATAGTTTAAATGATGCAGGAAGCTTGGGTGGCTTAGTCGGTTAAACTTCCAACTCTTGATTTCCACTCAGGTCAGAATCTTACAGTTCTGTTCATGGGATTGAGCCCCATGTGGGTCTCTGTGCTGTTAACATAGAGAATCCTGCTTGGGATTCTCTCTCCCCTCTCTCTTTGCCCTCCCTAGCTTGTGCACACAAGCACTCTCTCTCATACACACAAAATAAACTTAAAAAAATAAAAAAAATGCAGAAATAAAGAGTAAACTATGAAAACATTAATAAAGAAAATTACAGTAAGAAAGGCACCTAGAAAGGAAAATGTGTTGCTGTTGCTACTGAAGATTTCAAATAAGAAAAAATAAAAATTTTCAAAGGATAAAACTCCAGAATGTATAAAAATAAACATGGTTAATCTCATGGTTTGTGAGTTCGAGCCCCATGTCGGGCTCTGTGCTGACAGCTCAGAGCCTGGAGCCTGCTTAGGATTCTGTGTCTCCCTCTCTCTCTGCCCCTCATCTGCTCACACTCTGCCTCTCTCTCTCAAAAATACATAAACATTAAAAAAAAAAAAGAAATTTAAAAAATAAATATGGTAAGATGATTTTAATATCTAAAGTTAATTCAGCAATTATGTGTGAGGGTCTGACATCAGAAGAAAGAATAAATCAGACATCTTATTAAAAATAAATGTTTACCTTAGGGCATCTGGGTAGGTCAGACGGTTAAGCATCCCACTCAAAATTTTAGGTCAGGTCGTGATCTCACAGTTCATGAGTTCCAGCCCTGCATCAGGCTCCATGCTGGCAGTGTAGAGCCTGCTTGGGATTTTCTCTCTCTTCCTCATCCCGCCCCTCTGCAGCTTGTTCTCTCTCTTAAAGTGAATAAATAAACTTAAAACAAAATAAATGTTTTCTTCTATGGGGTTAGATAAACCTATTCAATTATATATTTAATGAGCATTTATTTTGTCTGAGTATGGTTCCACAAAACAATAAATAGAGCTAAAGTTCTATAACAAGAAATAGAGTGCTAAACAAGCAAGCAATGAAATAATTTAAAAAAAAAATTAGATAAAGATACTTTGAAATAAAATAAAGTGGGATTCCATGATAGAGCAACTGGGTTGGGAATTGGAAACATATTAAAGCAAACAGAAAAGGTCCCTCCTGAGGACCTGAGTGAGACCTTAATGACCAGAAGGAAGCAGAGTGAAAATGTCTGGGAGAGTTAAAGGTACCAGCAAGATTAAAGACCCTAAAGTAAAATAAACACGCATATTTGAAGACCAAAATGACCAATGTTGATGAAGCACAGAGAGCAAGTGAGTGGTCCAAGGTGACATTGAAGAGGTAGGGAGAAAGTAGGCCTCTCAGGGTCTGAGAAGACTTCTCAGGGTCTGAGAAGAGGTTTAAGTTTCAATTCTACCCAGCATAACAACAGTAGACAGGTTTAGGCCAATGGCATGATCTAATAGATATTTTAAATAAAATCACTTTAGCCACTGGTGTATAGCGGAGGGAGACCCATTAGGAGGCCAACAGATCAAGAGACTAACTAGTAATCGGGGACAGAGGTATCAATGATATGAATAAGGGTGGTATGATACAGACAGAGGAAGTGGGTAAATGAAAAACACATTTTGGAGACAGAGTTGCCAGGCCAACTGCTGAGGGGAGGGAGGTTGGAGAAAAGAGAAATCAAGGATCATTTCCTGGTTTGGGTTGAGCACCTGGGTGGATGGTTGTGGAATTCGTTGCTATAGGTGGAAGGAAAGAGGGGCAGTAAAATGTCCTGTCTGAGACACGTGAACCAAAAGACTCTCTGTCTCAAAACAGGTGTTAAGAAAATGAATGAGAAAAATAAATCTTAAAAGAGATATTTGTGAGGAAAGAACAGGGACTCACTCATCATATCTCTTTTGGAAAAATGAGGTAATTCTCCATAAAACATTCATTTGAAACAAATTTCTGTTTAGATGCTGATGTTCGTCTAGAATCTGTGTAGATGGGGGAATTCTCTCTCTTAAATGTAGCTTTCATAAAAATAAAATGAGCTATTTCTAAGCCATCTTCTACTACTAGTGTGACAACCATGTAATTTAAAATGATATAATATATTTGCAGAATCCAGTACTTTACTTTTTTTGAGAATGGCAATAGGAATATTTTTAGAGCTTAGTTGCATATTTGGTATGCAAATAATTTCTCATCAATGGCAACCTAAGTATGTATTTTAGATTTAAGAATAGGAAGATTTCCTAAAATACCAACTCTTCTTGGAATAAAGTTTCCTTATTTGATATGTTGAGCAAAGTTTTATGAAGAACAGTTCATAAATATTTTTAAATGACTTCTGTCTATTTGCACTGAGTACTTTTCATAATATTTCTACATTCAATGATTCAACTTTAATAACAGACTTGACGTTAAATAGTTGCATGAAAATGATGCGTTTTAACATAACTTCTCATTCTACATGCTTGATTTTGTCAAGTGTATTTTCCCTTTATTAAAGTATATTCCCTTCTGATTATATCCTCATGGGAAAATGCAAAAGAAATGTCTTTCTATCAATTAGATGATTTTGTACTTTCCTACCTGAAATCAGGATTGTGTTCAACTCTTCTTTCAATCTGAAAATACATATGGCTAAATCCCACTCAGCACACGATGACACAGTTTCACCTGCATAACAAAGGCCCCTAAAAGTTATGTAATGAGGAGTGAAAATGATAATTTGGTTCTTCCACTGATACCAATATACTTCATTAAATGTAATAGAAAGGCCATGCCCAGTGGTTGCTCAACTAGATTGTTAGGAAAGGAATACAAAGTAGCTCTTTTGTATCTAAAATGCCACCTGGCTGAATGATTACAAAATGGTGTCATATAAGAACGCATATGACTCACACTGCATATCTTCACTTTCCAATGCATAAGTTCAAGAAACAAATTATTGACCTCCTGGATAAGCAGTTGTATTGTAAAATTACATATAACAATATTTAATGAATTTAAACATTAGAGTTATTTTCAATGCTATTTTACTTTGAGTCCATTTTGGGAAGGTGAATAATAATGTGAATGAAATAGCACTCTGTACATTTGAGTATTTCATCACTTTAGGAGCAGTAAATAGTTTTTCAAGACCCAGAAAATAATAAATTTTATTGTAACCTCTGCAAAGTTGGCTAATTTGTTTTTTCTCATAGAGATTTCAAATTTAGCTGTCAACATTGATTTTTTTCCTGATGCATGGACTTACTGTATGCATACATATGAGTATCACTATATAGATGTTGATATGTATTTAATACCAAATTAATATTTCAGGCACACTGCAAGTTAGAAAGTAAGAAAATGTTCAAAAAGCAATCAGTACTACTCTTTTAACTTCACTCCCTTCTGGTCTTTTCCTCCACACAAGAGGTCTATCTACGCTGCTTTTGTTTCATATAGCTCTTAACCAAATTCACAATTTTACAGACCTTAACAACTACTTAATGAGTCATCAGAGCCTATGTTCACTAAATTTCAAGTATAATAGCAAATAATCATTAGCAATCAAATAAAAAATTAATTGCTATGTTGGATTTAGAAATATTTTCTCATTATCAAGTTAAATCACATTAAACACTGAAAAATTTTCAAAATTAGCAAAGTAAGATTATGGAAAATTTAGGTATTTTTAGCATGCAAAGATAATCATTATTAATCTTATGTTGCATTACTCTTTAATAAAAATTAGATCAAACTATAAATTATGTTTGTAACATATTTGAACTTGAAACAATTACTGTAAATAGATGTGTATGTCATTAAACATTAATCTATAATAAATTGATTGGTTATATTCTATTCCATTTTGTGGAAGGATAAACCTTTAAACAAAAATAAATAATTTAAATAATACTCTAAAGTTAGATATGTAGATTGTTTCTATTTTTCAATTTTTACACTTTTCTGCAATGAATAGCCTTGTCTATATCCTTGCCCATACTCATTACTATCTCTCATGATTAATCTTAAAAGGTGGCCAGGGTTGTCAAATACTTAAGACTTCTGAAACATACTGTCAAAATGCTCTCTGAAAAGTTTGCACCAATTTACAGTCCTGTCAGCAATATATAAAAGTATCTATTTTTATGGCATTGCCTTTAATAAATTACAAACATTCAGGGAAACTAGAAAATAGACTAAAATTCCATCAAAATGCATCAGGTTTTGTTTTGTTTTGTTTTGTTTTCAAATTGGCATATATTTGTAGCTTCATGGAAATGCAGCTCATCATTTTCTCTTGTGTTTGTGAAATTAAACTGTGACCCTTGAAAAATGAACACATATACAAATAGTATTTTTTACTTATTTCTTTGACTTTAGTAACCTATAGGGTGTAGTTTTGTGTTGGATCCCATGTTCTTAGTTTTGTATTGCAGTAAGAGATATCAGATATAGTTTTTAATTTGGGGAAATCAATGTCTATTCTCTAGGGAATAATACTTTATAATACTGTACATTTGTGGTCATTCTTATTTTTGTTAGATATTCTGTTTCTTAAAGATTCATAGTAGGAAAGCTTGCCAAGTTTGGCAATATACTGGCTTTCAGCCTGTAGTATAATGCAACATCAATATAAAATCAACTACCTCTGATTTAACAATTTCAAGATAATTTCAGTCTTCATGTCCATTTCCTGAGAAAGCTTAGAATTTAGCAATTAGAGAACCAAAATTTTCTTTCCTTCATGGATTTGGTGGCTAGGATAATTTACATTTAATAAAACACTGAAGTTGGAAATAATTATCTGGTTCATCTGCTCCAGTCTCTGAACTAATGAAGGCATCTCTCCAACAGATAGTCATTGGTTTTTGCTTTATAGACTTCAGGGTACAGGTCTTTTATCTCCTTGGTTAACTTTATTCCTAGAGTATTTTATTATTCTTGATGCAATTATAAATGGGACGTTTTTTGGTTTTTTTTTAGTTTCTCTTTCTGTTGCTTCATTATTAGCATATAGAAATGCAATGGATTTCTGCACATTGATTTTGTATCCTGCAACCTTACTGAATTTATTTATCAGCTCTAGTAGTTTTTTGGTGGAATCTTTAGGGTTTTCTAAAATCTAAATTTCTAAAATCTAAAGATTGTTTTTCCATTTGCATCATGTTATCTGCAAATAGTGGAAGTTTTGCTTCTTCCTTACCTATTTGTATGCCTTTTATTCCTTTTTTCTTTTCTGATTGCTGCGGCTAGCACTTCCAGTACCATGTGGAATAAAAGTGGTAAGAGTGGACCTCTTTGTTTTGTTCCTGACCTTAGAGGAAAAGCTGTCAGTTTTTTCCATTAAGTATGATGTTGGCTGTGAGTTTTTCATATATGGCCTTTATAATGTTGAGGTACATTCCCTCTAAACATACTTTATTGATGGTATTTATCAAAAATGGATATTGTACTTTGCCAAATTCCTTTTCTGTGAACTTGCTTCCTTTTAGCATCCATCAGATCATATTATTTTCTCTTCCACATGATAGAATTTTAGATATCTGAAAGTACCTATATTGTATCCTCTTCAGTCTTTTTTGTTTAGACATATTTTCTTCATTTCTTTCTATACCTTCTCACATGATACGTTTCTTCAGTTCTTCTACATCACCTTTTGGTGGAAACTTTATATTAGCTCACTAAGTCTTCATTAATAGGGGAATGGGGATGAGATCATAGAAGATCTGGGCCCACTGTGCTTTATGTTGAATCAAGAGTGTCCATAGTGTTGTCCTCAAGCCTAAACATGGCAATTCAAACCAGAATGTATCCAGTGGAGAGGTATCTGCACTAAAGCTGAGTAAATAATCTGAATTTTCTGCATTACCAATTAATCAATATGGTCCCTTGTAGCTAAGATGGGTGTCTGTATTTCACATACAGAAATAGTGAACACAATATTGGGAGTATATGCCAGTATAATTGAGAAATATTTGTCTCATGTGAAAACAAGTGTTGCTCTACAAAGAAGGCAGATGACTGGATCTGGTCAGTAGTATTTCAGCAATCACTTCTTTTTATTAAGTCTTCACACTTTATCAGCACTAAGGTGGGGAGGTAGATAATACATTAGAAGCTCTAACCTGTGAATTTAAAAATCTTAAGATGTATTGTTCTTGTAAGAGAACGTGTAGTTTCATCACGACAGACCTTTCTTCTCCCAACTACCCTGTAACCTTGATGCCAGACAATACTTCCTAAAACCCTTTCCCAACCATTACATTTCTCCTCTAAAAGCTTATAATGGTCAATGGGTCACCATTTAGTACTGGATATAATTTGAAATGTCTCATTTTGATGCAAATTAAGGCAATTGATTTAATTGAGATTGTTACCTGATCTGAAAATAGCAAGATTATCTTGGATAGTCCTAGCGAGCTCAACGTAATCCTAAGGGTTCTTAAGTAAGCAGCCAGTCAGAGGGAGACGTGGCTACCGAAGGAAATCAGAGAGAGATAATATTGCTGGCTTGGAAGGTGGGGAAAAAGAATACAAGCCACGAAATGTGACTGCACTCTAGGAACTGGGTAAGACCTGGAAATGGATCTCCTCTAGAGCCTCAGTGAGGAATGAAACAATGCAGATACTTTAATTTTATCCCACTGACACCCATGTCAGTCTTCTAACCCAGAGAACTGAAGGGTGATAAATATTTGTTGTTTTCAGCCATCAAGTTTATGGTAATTTGTTAAGGTAGCTGTATAAATCTAAAACACAGAGGAAAACTGATTTAGTCACTAGATAAACTGGAAAGCTTTTTGCTTCTAATAACTTCTTATTATATCATATGGATTTTGTTAAAATGCCTTATACACATTTATGTATACTTGTATGCATACGTATGCGTGTACACACACACACACACACACACACACACACACACACACACAAAAACATATATATGTGGGACCCAAGGAATTTAACAAAAATCCCCTACCCCTGGACAAGCAGAGCAAGACTAACTCCATTTTGTGCTACACCCACCATCTCATGTATAACACCCACATGACCTACTTACTGCTTAAGACACTCCCCCACCCTAGTCAAGCTGCTGAGCACACCCTTACTAGAAACCGGCTCATATAGGAATGTGGAACCCCTAACCGCCAAAGAATGTAAACCCCGCCTTTTGCCCGCCAAACTTGCATGCCAATTCTGACCAGAGTGATAGGCTAGTTCAAATAGTTACTATAGGGTAAATTGTAATTCAATTGGCCACCTGCGTGTGGACTGACATGACTATGCAACTTTCTGTGTGTGTTACAATCTCATTGGCCACTGACCCCTATAAAACTGCCATGCCTCTTAACCTAGGGGTCCAAGTCCCTGCTCCGCTGTGTTGGGTATACTTGGGCCCAAGCTCGAGCTTGTAAATAAACCCTTGTGCGTTTGCATCGGTATCGGCTCCTTGGTGGTCTCTCAGATTCGAAATCGGGGGCATTACAGTATATATATGTATATATATACTTACACACACACACACACACACACACACACACAATCATGGCCTCCAGATACTCACATGGTGTCTCATACACATAGAATAGCACAAAAATATGTTATTAAGCTTGCTTGAAGCTCCTGCAGGTGAGATTTAGTGGAAGTGTCATCTAAGTTATATAGAAGCTCAGCAAAGAGAACAGGGAAGAGTACTCTCATAAAGGGGAAAAAGAACAAAGCCATAGAGGGACAAACTAGCAATATTATGGGTAGAAGAACCATCAAAACATACAGTGTATGTCATCAAGCATCCAGAGACCAAGCTTGGATGAAACAGAGGCTGAATTATATAGAATCTATATCATACTAGACTTTATCCTACAGGCCATTAATTTCATTATTCAGACTTATAAACATTTGATGTCTTTATTGTTATTCAGAGACATGCAAACTCCATACCATAGACTGCAAGTTTTGGATGATATGACTATTTTCTTTTCCCAGTCTTGACTGCCATCACTCTTACCCTTATTCATTGTGTCCTGGTCTTTGTGGCAATGTTTTGTTCTTTGACCATGCCAAACTCTTTTCCATCAGGGGTCTTTGCGAATACTGTTCCCTGTGCTTGGAATGTTCTACTCCACCACAACCAGCCCCCAACTCATACACACATACATGCATTTCCCATGGCTAGCTCTTTCTCTTGTGTTAATGTAGGTTTATATGTAGTCATACAAACCTATGACTCTCCCTGTTCAAGATATTCCTTGAATGCATCTAGATGAAGTTTCCATGTCCTTCTGTTATTTTCAGTCTAAGCATTTTGTCTCCTTCACATACACCATTTATTAACATTGGTATTTTATTATGTATTTGTCTGTTTAGGATATATACATCCTCTTCATCACTTCCCCATAATAAAAATTCAATGAGGGTAGGGTAATCATATTTTTCTTTTCTTGTACTGTTGCAATCTCAACACCCTCAACAGTGCCTGGTACATACTAGTTAGCTAATAAGTATGTATTGAATTAATTAATTGATTAATCAGTGTTAGGCAGTTTGATCAGATATTTGTTTAAGATAAATGTGATGATCAAGGAAAGAGGATTTTATGTTTTTCTGGGCTAATTTTTCTGGGCTTCACATAAAGTGAAGGAGGACTGAACTAGGCCCTTGATGATAGGAAAACAAAGGAAGGGCAGATTTTAGAAAGAATGAAGACTGCTATGATTGATAGTTATGAGGATGTGGCACCCAGGAAGAGTGCTATATTGAATGAGAGGATTCTAAGCACAAGGGAAATATGATGTGTGGCAATGCAGTAATATGTTTGAGCAAAGCTAATGTATCTGTGTACATGTTGAGGATTAAAATGCATACAATTATCAAAGGATAGTCAAACATATATTTAGATTTATAATTTTGAAACTCAGAGAGAGGTCATGGGTACATAGTGATTTGGAATTTTTCACCTAAAATGATTATTAAAATCATTAAAGTGATTAAGGGCTTCAAGAAAGGAAATGTAAGTGGAAAGATCAGAGAGGAAGGGGATGTACTTAGGGGCAGATGAAAGGAGACCTTAACATAGAAAAATGAGAAATTATGATTAGCAGATACTGTTCTAAAGGTCAAGGGAGATGAGTGTTTTAACAGTGAAGCAGTAGTTGTTAAATAAAAGCCAGAATGACTGAAAAGTTATCTAATGTACCCCTCCACCCCCTTATTGATATGATAAAATAAAAAACCAAAGCAATCACATATTTTGCCTCAAACTACCCTAGGTTTAGAAACAATCTGATATTTGTTAACCTCTTTCTTTTCTTCTTTCTTTCTTTCTTTCTTCCTTTCTTCCTTTCTTTCTTTCTTGTGGGAACTGCTTAGAAGCAGAGGCACAAAGACCAGGCCAAGTGGAAGGGTGGGGAAGGGTACTAGAATGCTTGTTTTATCTTCTGACCCCTTACAAGGTTAGCAGTCTCAACTTGTAGGTAATCTAATCATGATCATGATAGCTTTATGATAGGGATATGATAGGATTATCTTATTATAAAAATGTTATCATTGCCAGTAATTCTGATGATTGTATTTAGAGATGAGGGTCCTGCACATTTCCAACCCTGTAATTTTATGCAAATCTTATGATCACTAAAGAATAGCTTTACCATGTGCTTTGCTCTCTTGTCACCTCTGACTTGGACCCAGCCATTTAACTTCTGGCATTTTCTGTTTGATGCCTTGTCTATTTACATGCTTAGAGGTCAGCAACTTCTCCCTAGCATACAGCTTTGGTCTTATTGAGGTAAATCATTCAGATCCATCAATGAAATTGTCATCTCTACCCAAAGATTTCTAAGTCAAGAGAAAACATGTCAAAACAAAACAAACAAAAAGCAAACCCTCTAAACTGTATAATTAAAAACAGAGGGAGAAAAAGTCTTCACTGTTTCCTCTTAATAGCCTAATCCTATTATATAGCTTTTGAGACAGGACCCATGAGAAAAGATGAAGCACTTAATACCATTTTAGTGTGAATGCTTAAAATAGACAAATGTGTTAAAAGTCAAATAGGGAACATTTTCTTTAAAATTCAAATGCCAGGCCCCAATTTCAAATTTCATGATAACCCCAGGAATACTCTGATTGGCATTAATTACTCATACAGGGCAGTGGGTGAGTGGTATCCACTGGGTTCAAACCTTTGAGCTGCAGAGTCCAATCTGTTATCCAGTGATAACAGATAGAGTCTTTCAAAGAACACATTGACCCCTGGCCTATGGATATATTGTGGCCTGACTCATTCCTCACAGATTCGTGTTGCTGGAGTCATTATGAGTGACATATCACAGTCCAGGTCAAGAAGCTTTTGTCAAATAACTCTTGGAAAGGACTCAGGATTTCTAATACTCCCAGTTCAGATATAAAGGGTTCATTTACAATGATTATGTAAAAGCTTTCAGCTCCCTTTCCTCAGTTGGTGATGACCATTATGTCTAACCTTCATAAGTATTTTAAATAACAATGGGATCTCATGTTCTTTTAAAAAGTCTTGCAGAGTTTTTCTCTCCTCTACTTTAGTCCCACTGCAGCACATCATGGATTATAACCTGGATTTCTCTTGTCGATGTTGCCATTGCTCAAGCACAGGGTTGGATTATTACCTGGAATATTCTCCTCTGCACTGACATCATTCCAGAATAGACATGGATCATTACCAAAGCATCCTCATTAACTTTTAGGATTCTAGATCTCTTCTTCGGTCCATCGTTTCATTTCTGTCTGCCCACCTTACGGTACAGATTCCATGGGAGCAATACCCTAATGAATTCCCACAGTCCCTAGCATTGTGAATCCTACAAAGTAGATACTCAGGTACTCTTAGGTTCAGTTGCTAATGATTTATTAATGATTTAAATATGTTGTAATGTCTAAATATAGTGTATCATTGAATTAGTCCAAGTTTTTATAATGCTGAATTCAGGATACTACAGGTACAGTTTGACTAAGTCAAGTCACAGATCATCTCGATAAGGATACTGAATATTATCTAATGTCCCACCAAAGTATACATTTTTTCATCACCTCACTGTCAAATGTTTGACCAGTGTCAAGGAAAACCAGTCACATGGACAACTCAAATGTCCACTGATACTCTCTTCCCCCAAGCTAAGAAATTTGCATTTCTTGTACATTTTCTGTTATTCAGCACTCTGTTAAATGTTTTCTTCAGAATTTGGAAATGTAGCCAAACACCTATTGCAAATAGTCAAATTGCTAAGATCTACTAAAGGAAAATGCTTTCATTTTTATAAGCTCATTGCGGGGGAGCGGGGGGAGGGTGGAAAAAGACTCTTAAAATCATGCATTGCTTCCTGCTTTGTAGAAAACTAAAGAGCCATTCTTCATCTACAGGAAAAATAAATTTTGTGATAGGGACACAGCATAAGATCTTATTTATAGACACACAAACATGAAATAATAAATGTGACTTTGATGAGTAATTTTCTTTCTGCTTCAGAAAGTTATCAAATAAATATATTTTATATTAATATTTGAAAAAAATAAAGATACTTATGACTCCCCTACACTCCTTGAACATCTTTGAGTTAGTTATACTACCCAATACCACCTTAAATTATGCTCTGTGAGCTATAAATGAGGAAGATAGAGAATTGAGTAGTTCCTACATGTCTGCCTAAATGCTTTATATGATTTGATATTTTAATTCTTGTGAAACCCTTCAGATTTGAGTTACTATTGCTATCATCTTCTTGTTACCTAAAAGTAAAGAAAACCATTAGCAAGTTTGGTAGATTGCTATGGGTTACACAGCTAATAAGTGAAGGAGTAGGAAGTAGATGAGAGCAGTTATAATCGGGGATCTAGACTCTGTGCTTTATTAATTAATTAGTCAGCTACTTGTTTGACCCTAAGGAATCAGGCCTGATTAGCTAAATGTATCTAACAGAAAATGACATTACATGTACTGCTTTGAATAAAGGGAGAGGAATATTAATTTGCTTTGGACATCTTGATTTCAAGGTTTCGATGTGCATCAGGTTAGTTTTGTCAGTTTAGCAAATACAAATACATGACATCAGTTTACTCTGAATTTCCAATAAATAGTGAGTAATTTTTTTAGCATACATATGCCTTATGCAATATTTGTTACATTCTTATATATTTAAAAATATTAACTGGGTGTCCTATAGTTTACCTGGCAACTCAACATCAAAATTAATATACCTGATAAATAATTATATATGAGCTCCAATGGCCTGGGAAGAATTAAGATTGCAAATATAAAGTTGGGAGTCACCAATGGTCACTAAGTTTTATACATGTTATAGAGTTCTCGGGCTATAGAAAGGCAATAGGTACAAGCCATGAATAGATGAAATTGTGAATCAAAACATATAATCAAAGAAAGGAAGCAGTTAGAGAAACATTGATTTTTTGGGGGAAAACATTTTTAAGGGGTGAGACATGGCCACAGAGTCAGAAGAAGGAAAGACACAAGGTTCAAGGCATAACCAGAGCTGATGCTATATAAAATCTAGAGAGCATGTTGGTAAAAGCCAAATGCTTTGTAATATTAATGAGGATGAAGTCCAAGAAGTTATTACGCTTGGAGTTTATGTACTATGGTAAACTGTTGCCTGAAGACAGTAGCTTATTGTACAGCTATAACCAAAATATTTTTTTTAAAATTTTTTTTAATGTTTATTTATTTTGAGAGACAGAGACAGAGTGTGAGCAGGGGAGGGGCAGAGAGAGAGAGAGAAAGACACAGAATCTGAAGAGGCTCCAGGCTGTCAGCACAGAGCCTGACGCGGGGCTCAAACTCACAAGCCGTGAGATCATGACCTGAGCCGAACTCAGACGCTTAACCAACTGAGCCACCCAGGCGCCCCATAACCAAAATATTTCAATAACACTGAGCACTCTTTCTTTTCTGTCCATAAATAAAGCAACCATGGGATTCTCTATCTGAATGTATAGGTGGAGACTTGCAGAAAGTCAAGGACACAGATCAAGTGATTTAAAAATGATTATCCTAGAGGCAAATATTTATTGAGATTGGTTTCCTTTGTTTCATTTTAATGCAGAAAGAGAGACATTAATTATAACTATTAAAAGTTAAAGAAGGCCTAGTGACTGTGCAGAAACCTAAATTTTATTGGTAACAGTGTTCTGCTGTGGCATTGCAAATTACCACAAAAGGAGAAGCTTTAAACAATTCACATTTATTACCTCATAATTCCCTTAGGTCACAAGTTCTGTATGGCTTAACTGATCTCTCCACTCAGGGTCTCACACTGAAGGAGTCTGCCACCAGAGTTTTTTCTGGAAGATCTGGGGACAGTTCCAATTCTGAGCTCATTCAGGTTGTTGGCATACTTTGGTCCCTTGAGGTCATAGGACTGAAGCCCTGCTTACCTGACTATTGACCAGAGGCTGCTCTCATCTCCTGCAGGCTGCTAGCTATTCCTTGCCAAGGGTCTTTTCAGAAAGTCATGGCTGACAATGTTGAATTGTCAATCGAACCCACTTCACGCACCAACTCCCTTTGTCTTCTTCTGCTTCCAACTACAGAAAACTCTGTAAGATCAACTGACTTGGGCCTTATGTCTGCAAAGTCCCTTCACAGCAGTACCTAAATCAATGTTTGATTGAGTAACTAGGCAATGGGATCTTAGGGGATTGAAGAGATCTATAGAATTTGCCTATCATCTTATCCATCCAGTTTTAATTATCTAGAATTAAAAGGCACCGGCAACTGAAAACAAAAGACTGTCAAGCACTGTTAGGTACCCAAAAAACATTACTTTGTGTAATTTTTACAGTATCTCTAAGAGGTATTTATTATTATGAGCTAAAGAAGTCTGGCACCGAATGATTACATAACTTACTCAGGTCACTCTGACCTTTGGCAGACCTTTGGCAGTTCCATAATACGACACAATCACAAACATGCCAGTAGTTTTTAATCCACTTTCAAATTCTAACTCTGAAACCATGAGTAAGAATGACATAGGGGGTAAACTATAGTCACACCCAATATCAAGATCCTTTACTTTTTTACACAGTGGTGACACCAGATAATAATAATAATACTGGGTACCTATTATGATAATTGTAATTTTAACTTCTCCATTCCCAAGTGGAACATTAATTTCATGAAGGCAGGGGCTTTCTCTAATAAAACACAGCAGGTTAGACTCAACTGGAAGCTTCAGGGTAGGATTAGTATGTTGGTAAAGAGGAAAGGATTTACTTTGTCTTCAGAAAAGTCATGGTGCTATCATGAAAGATTTAAAAAGGGAAACAACAGAAACTGTATATTAATGGACCATATGTATATGTTAAGTAAGTTAATTCCAATATTCTTGTGTCCTGAGAATTTCACTTTAAATGCAACAGTGGTTGACACAGCTCACCAAGTAATATCAAGTTACACCATACCTGAGACATTCTCCAATCACAAAGAATAGAACAAGATTGCATAAGTGGCTACTTATACATAATCTCTCATTTAAATTAGAGAAGGCAGGGAATTGTTGAAAAAGTAATCATTACTGTTTTGTGTTATAAATAAAAATAATATAGTGTTGGAACGTTACAGGACAGATTGTCACATAAATTCAGATTTTCATAAATATGTTTTGTGTTCAGGAGATGGCTTTACCATTTTAGTAAAATCCATGAAACTGTAAACTATACTATAGATCAACTAGTTGTTAAACTATTGCAAAATCATTGTTTGCCTCAAGAATAAAGTCCAAAACAAGATGCATTAAAACATCCAACCTCCACTGTATGCTAATGAAGGTAAGATGATAATCTATGTTATCACTAGCATTGTAGTTGATAATTATAGATTATGTATGATGTACCCAGATGTAAGACTAGAAATGTGTACCTGTTTATGTGCATGTGTGTCATACAAACCTCATATCCACTACATGAGGTCAGTACTATTAGCATTTCCATTTTATTTTATTTTTTTTAACGTTTATTAATTTTTGAGACAGAGAGAGACAGAGCATGAACGGGGGAGGGTCAGAGAGAGAAGGAGACACAGAGTCTGAAACAGGCTCCAGGCTCTGAGCAGTCAGCACAGAGCCCCACGCGGGGCTCGAACTCACAGACCGCGAGATCGTGACCTGAGCCGAAGTCGGAGTCTTAACCGACGGAGCCACCCAGGCGCCCCAGCATTCCCATTTTAAAACTGAGGGAACTGAAGCTAAGAACATTTAAGTAACTGGCTCACGTTACACAGCTAGTAAACAGTGGAATTAATTTTAAAATCACAAGGAATTCTGTTAAAAAAGTGTTTTGGGGTATCTGGGTGGTTCAGTCAGTTGAGCATCCCACTTCACCTCAGGTCATGATGTCACAGTTGCTGAGTTCTAGCCCCACATTGGGCTCACTGATGTCAGCAAGGAGCCCGTTTAGGATCTTCTGTCCCCTCTCTCTGTGCCCCTCCCCAACTCATGCTTTCTCTCTCTCTCTCTCTCTCTCTCTCTCTCTCTCTCAAAAAAAAGTTTCATATACCATCCTTTTCATAGCAGATGGAGCTTTTTCACAATTATTGTTTTTAGCAATATTTATAGCTCAGAAAAGACAGTTTGAAGAACATACATATATATGTATTCACATTATTCAGGCATGGGCATATTTCTGCATTTCTCCTTTGTTTACCACATTTATAAGGTATTCTATGCTTCTTTTAAGGTACTGAAAGTAGGTCTGCTTTATGATAGTCTACTAGTAGCATAAATAAGAATGTTGTGCAAGCAGTTTTTAATATTTTTCCCAGATTGTTATATGTAACATAATCATAGAATGCTCACTGTTTACAAGGATGAATATGTTGATTCACGGTTTAGTTTACTCAGTAGACATGCACTGAGCTCTTTCAGTGACATAAGCCCTGCAGAGGTCCTCTAACCTCAGTGTAACTAAGTGTCTAGTAAGAGGTCAGAAAGATTTATAAATTACTTTGCATACTTGGCAAAAGTAAAATAGAACACTGAAGAAGGAGCACTGAGCTCTAATTGTATTTATTGTGGATGTCAGATGATGTTTCAACTAGGTCTTGAAGAATTTCAATAGTTGATGAAGAACATTCCAGGTAGAGGATAAAATCCATGCTAAAGCACAGAAATTAGTTAAAAACAAGTTGTTCATGGAAAATAGATAGTTTAGTTTCTTTTTTCTAATATATGAAAGTCAGAGACAATAAAACTAAAAGAATCAGGTGTACCAAAATTGGGGAGAGCTTCAAATATCAGAATTTGTCTGACATTTACGTATATTCTTCTACTGTATAATGAGAATAAACCTCTTTCCAGTGGGAAAATAGGTAATCACATAAATGTTTCACAAAGTTAAGTCCAGATAGTATGTAGAAAACAGACTGAAGAGAAATTGAATGTAAGAAGATTAGGCGGCAAGTATTAACAAGTATCTTTTATGGGTGCCTGGGTGACTCAGTCAGTTAAGTGTCCATTTCTGGGTTTCGGCTCAGGTGATGATCTCACGGTTTATGGGATAGAGCCCTGTATTGGGCTTTGCACTGACAGCTCAGAGTCTGCTTGAGATGTCTCTCTCCCTCTCTCTCTGTCCCTCCCCCATTCATGTGCCCGCATGCTCTCTCTCTCAGAAAATAAATAATAAATAAATAAATAAACTTAAAAAAAAATTAAAAGTTATCTTTTATCATTCATGTGATCTATGCATCTATTAGTTTTCCCATTTGCAGATGAATATATAGAGGATTAAAGAGTTTGAGTGCATACATACCTTAAAAGCCAAGTCTAGTACAGGTAAGCAATAGGGTGTGCCAAATATTTGACAAAAATGCATTGTTGGGGACATTGTTTTAATTAAGAATTAAAAAAAAATATTCTTTGGTGATTAATGAACATGGCCATCATTGATTAGTGTGGCAGAACAATTTAGTTCTCTCATAAAAACTACTATCCCACCAGAATATACCATGGGAGACTGTTGTAATAACTTCTGTGTATGTATTAAATAAAGGGAAAGGAAGAAGTATGTCACCTAAAATTAACTTCTAACTTTTTTCATAGGTCATTTGATCATTTTAATTTCCGAGTTTCTGACACCAACAGCAATTTCCTGAAGATCATTCATGTGTCACTGCATTAGTTGAGAAAGTAGAAGCATATAACACTTCAGTGGACAGTGGCAAAGAGAAATTGACCTGTGAAATCCTACACTAGAGCTATTGCACTCCATCAAAAATAGCTTAGGCGAAGTGATTCTTAAATGCACCAAAACTTCTTGGCCATTTCCCTTTATGTTGCAAAATCCCTCAGCCTACTTGAGTTGCCTTGGAGCAGAGTCAAAGGAAAACGAAGTTTTCAACCCAAGAGTCATTGAAATCAGATAAGTGCATCTTCTGGTCCATCTTACACTGCTACTACATCATCACTAGCCAGACTTACGCGCCTCATGGTCATAAGAGTGATTTCGTGACTTTGGCACACGGGGACATATTCCAAAACTTCAGGGTCCACTTCACCATTTCTTATTACGAACATTTGCCAATATCCCCAAACCAGAAAATACTTCTTCACTAAAACCAAGTAAAAGAATTTCTGAATCCAGAAATTGTCTGATAAAGACACTCAGGAATGAGGGATTTAAACACAATCATTTCTTTATTTCCATATGGTAATCCTTATACCCAAACTAACAGTTCTTGTATTTTTCTTAAGAAGTAGTGGCCTATTCATTATATTCACAAGATACCTGCAAACTTCAGAGGGACGATAAGAATATAGGCTTTAGAGATGCAACTACTTTACTTCTAGGTAAGAACACCATGGCTTACAAAGTTAAAGAACATATTTAGGGCGAACATATTTAGTTGCTTAGCGTGGAAACTTAAATAAAATTCAGACTCACTTTCTTTTAAGTCAATTTTGACTTTCAAGAAGAACTCAAATAGGTCAGTGGTTCTCAAAGTGTGGTCCCTGGAACAACAACATCAGTATCACTTGGGAACCTGGAAGTGCAATCAATTGCTTAGGCTCACTTCAGGAAGTGATGGTAACTGATGAAGTGACAGAAGATGGTATCTGGCAATATGCGATTTAAAATCTCTCCTTATAAAATGCACATTAAGGTTTCAGAACTACTGAAATAAGTAGAGTACGTGCAGATTCTGTGAAAATATGAATGACATCTACTACACCAGCCAAAATACAAAATATTGATTTTAATAGAAATAGTAGTCTGCCTTCTATCATCCTAATTTAAGCTCTCATGGCCTCTCATCTGGACTAGTTTAGAAGTCTCCTAGCAGGTGTTCCTATCTCTAATCTTTATGCCATCTACACTGCCTGGGTAGACTTATGAATTTATTTTTTATGCACAAACCTGATGACATCATCATTCCTGCCTAAAATCCTTCTTGCATATCACAACACTTATTCACCCCAAACAGGCAAATTATTCAGGCCTACATCCAAAACATTCCACAGTTTTAGCCTGTTCTATCTCCAGCCATATTTCTTACAACATTATCATGTGGGTTTATCAACTTCAAGAGAATGATTATAACTCAAACTCATTTTTCTCTTAAACAAAGTCTGCAGAAAAGACAATCACTGGAAATAGTTATGGCTATTGAAAAACAAAAGCCCTTGGAGACTGTAATGACTAGGAGACAAAGTGGCAATGAATCTTGGGCTAGGATGGTCATTCACACCAAGCTGTCTGCTTTTTAGGTGTCAGTTTGCTGATCTTCAATGATGCTCATAAACCCAGCTGCCTGATGCTCCTCTCATCTTACTACCTCATGGAAGCAATCCACCCAGCTGTGGTACAGCTTTCTGTGGGCTCTTCAAGCTTATTTTAGCTGGAAAATTGACAGGAAAAACTCGCTCATACCCTCGACCATTTGCTCAAGAAGTCACAGACAAAGCAGTGTTATATGAGGAATCACACCCAGAAAATGATCTCTAGAAAATAATATGACAATAAGATGCATATAAATGGGTGATATGCAGAGAGTTGGCATATCTCTGGATCGCAGAAGGTTGGGACAGTTGCAGGGAAAGTTAAATGAAAGGAAAATAGTCGATTGTTCATGTTAGTGCTGAATGAAAACAACAGGATTGGAATTAAAGCTTCTCTATTCATATCATGTGCAGATTGAGCAGTAGCAGGCTGATAATCTTAACCAATGAGTCAATTAGTTAAGGATATTCATTTATTCATTTTCAACTAAAACTTGTTAAGTATCTCTCAAGTGTCGGAGCCAGTGGTAGGCAATAAGATAGAGAGGTGATTAAGACCTAGTCCTCTCTCTCAAGACTGTCAAATTCCAGGGAGAAGGAAAAATAAATAGATTACAATTCAATGGGCTGTGTGTGAAAGTAGAGAATTGCACAAAATGCTATGAAAGCACAGAGCAGAAGGGAAGTTAACTGCATGGAAAGTCAGAAAAGTATTCAGAGAGAAGGTAGCATTTAGCCCAGCCCTGTATAACTTGGAGTTTAATTTTTATTAAATTTATTTTGAATAGGTGATATATTCAAAAAACTTAAAAACATATAAAATAATACACCGTGAAATATACACATATACACATATATATACACATATACATGTATACACGTACATATATTCCAGTATTTCTTTATGCCAATATAAACAAATACTATTATTAGCATGTATATTTTATATTTCTCCATTTCCTCCACAAACAGTAAAATAATATATAAAGTGCTTTGAGATGATTTATTTTAATTAGAAATATATCCTAAAATTTTTGTCCAATATCAGTTACCTTATATGGCAAAAGGTAAAAATTTCCCTCTATTCCTAGTTTTCTCAGAGTTCTTATCATGAAAGGGTATTAAATTATGTCAATTTCTTTCCTACATCAATTAGCATAATCATATGGCATTTTCCTTCATTCTATTATTATGATGTATTAAAATGATTTTCTTATGGTGAAGCACTCTTGTATTCCTAGGATAAATCTCACTTGGACATAGTGAGTAATCTTTCTAATATGTTGCTATATTCAATTTGCTAATTTTGTTGAGAATTTTTGCATCTGTAGTCACAATTTCTATTGAAATGCATTTCTTCCTTGTGATGTCATTTCTGGTTTTGATATCAGAATGACACTAGTCTTACAGAATGAGGAAATGCTCTCTCAATTATTCTGAAAAGTTTGAAATGGGTGTGGTTAATTCTTCTTTAAATGTTGAGTAGAATTCCCCAGTGAAGTAATCTTTTCCAGGTCTTTTTTTTGTTGGGAGATTTTTTTACTACTCTTTTAAATCTTTCCTTCTTATAGGTGTGTTTGTGTAGTCTCTTTGGGTTTTACCATATTCAGAATTCATTAAGCTTCTTGGATTCACAGATTTATAACTTACATCAAATTTGGGAAGTTTTTAGCTGTTATAGCTCAAATATATATATATTTTGCCCCCCATTGCTGGGACTCCCACATTGCATATGTTGATCTGATTGATGATTTCCTAGGTATCTTCAGCTCTGTTCACTTTTCTTCCTATTCTTGAGACTCAATACTATCAATTGTCCTGTCTTCAGGTTCACTGATACTTTATTCTGCTTCTGTAGATCTGTTTTTGATTCTTTGCACTGTACTTTCATTTTAGTTATTGTACTTTATGCTCCATATTTTTTTTTGGTTTCTCTTTAAAATTTTCTGTTGTTTTTAATACTGTCTTATATTATCATTTTGTTCACATATGGTTTTCCTGTCTCTGTTCATGTCTTCCTTTAGGTCTTTGAGTAACTTCAAGACAGTTGTTTTATTTATTTTTTATTTTTTTCAGTTTGTTTATTTATTTTGAGAGAGAGAGGGAGAACACAAAGGAAGGGCAGAGAGAGAGAGAGAGAGAGGGAAAGAGAGAATGAATCCCAAGCAGGCTCCGTGCTGTCAGCAGAAAGCCCGATGTGGGGCTCAAACTCACAAACCGTGAGATTGTGACCTGAGCCAAAATCAGATGCTTAACCAACTGAGAAACCCTGGTGCTCCAAGACAGCTGTTTTAAAGTCTTTGTATCGTGTATATGATGTCTACCTCCTCAAATATGTTTTATATCCATTTATTTTATTCCTTTGAGTGAGCCATACTTTCCTGTTTTTTTTAAATACTTTGTGATTTTTTCTCTTTGTTAAAACCAGACACTTGGATCTTATAATGCAGTAACTCTAGAAATAAGATTCTTGCTTTCCCCAAGGTCTACTGTTCATTGTTGTTGTTGTTGTAGGGTGTCTTTGTGCCAATAATCAGTCTCAGGTTATAGTTTAAGATCTCAGGTTGTTCCTGACCCTGTGTCTTTCCCTAGACATGTGAGGTGGCTTTCTAAATTCCCCCAAATAGAGAATTATTTTAATGTTCCCCCCAAACTAAGTGAGGTTCCTTTAAGTCTTGTAGAAGCTGCTTCAGCCAGTGGAGTTTGGAAGCATGGTGGCTAGGCTGCTCATTAGCATCTTAACAGAAGTAAAAATCCACTATCAGAACACAGGACCTGCTATCCAGTGGGCAAAGTTGTCATTGCTCACCCTCGCTAGAGTAACTCATGACAGAACTCCTGCCAGGGGGCTGAGGAGTTGGAAAGGGTAGCTACCCTCACACTAGTGGATGAAGGGGACTGAAATTAATAGCAATTTACCATCAAAGCTTTAGTATGGAGGCTACAAATGTTCAAACAAACTCCAGAATTCCAAAATGGTCACTTCAGACAATTTCTGATGGTACAATTGCTGTTCAGATGGAAAGATGGATTCTTGGTTCTTCCTACTCCATCATCTTCTTAAATGTCCCTTTCTTTATAAGTAATTTTAATGTGTTTTACTCTGTACTCCATTTTGTTTTTTTATGAAAATTAATTGAATATTCCTGTGGAAGTATCTGAAGCCAGACTACTGTTCATTCTTATATTAATTGTGTCTGCTTGTGTGTATGTGTGTGTGTGTGTGTACACAAAAGAATCATTATTTAAAGTTAATTTTATAAGGGGGTGTCTCAGGGTTATTCTTCATTAGATAACTCTCCTTGTAAAACAGCATTTCCTTTTAGTTTTTGTCTTCTTTAATGTCATGATTTTATAAATAACTAAATTTTCAAAATCTGTTGTTCTTTTTTTTTTTTTTGTCTTTTTGCGGTACTCCAATCTTGTATATATTGGATCTCCAATACCTATTCTTCATATCATTTTCTCCTAATCTTTTTTAATATTGTTTTTTATGATTCTGTTTCCCTTTATATCATATGCAACCTCTTTCTCCCTTTGCCACAGTTTCTATATTGTCTGTTTTTCCTTGACTTCCTTATATTTAATTATTTCCAAAAGATGTTTTTCTCTTTCTTTTTTTCCTATATAAGTTTCTTACTTTCTCCTGTAAGTAAGGCACTGCATTCATGGTGTCTGCATATCTGTCCACTTCATTTCTTATATTTATTGTGTGTTATTTTACAGTGACCATTAATTATTTACATTTATCAACACTGATTTATATTTTCCTCTTTATAGTAACATTTTTTGTTACTACTATAAAAAACAAAGAAAAATACAAATATATATCTGTAAGCATGGGGGTGGTGTTATTTCACTTATTTTTCTGTTGTTAGGGTTTCTTCTTTGATGTTATAGTCACAAACTAATTTTTTAAAATATGGTTCTTCTGGGTAGCTAGGACTCCTCTTCCTCTCAGAAACTTAATGAGTATAGGGGAACTTCTACCTTTAGCCCTGAGTTCTCCTACTCATCACCACTACCAGAGAACATATCTACTATTTCCCAAGATAACCCCACTACTTTCCAAAGGGGTGTTTTTGTTTCTGCTTTGGACACATTTCTAATTTTCACTCATATAATTTCTTCTTCTTCTTCTTCTTCTTCTTCTTCTTCTTCTTCTTCTTCTTCTTCTTCTTCTTTTCTTCCTTTCTTTCTTTCTTTACCTGCTCTCTCCCCTCCCACAATTGCACCCAATTTGCCCATAGTCCTATTTATAGAAGTTTCTTCTTTCTTTAGCATCTTGGTCTCTTTTATTTCTCCTTCCCATTTGCCAACAAGATTCACTGGCTTCTCTACAGAGCAATTATTCTGTGTTCCAAATCAACTTTCTTATTCTTTGAAGTGTTCA
Source organism: Panthera onca (assembly GCF_046562875.1). Classification (NCBI taxonomy): domain Eukaryota; kingdom Metazoa; phylum Chordata; class Mammalia; order Carnivora; family Felidae; genus Panthera; species Panthera onca. Next base: position 73,262,144 of record NC_138348.1, read on the forward strand.
GAAAATCTAAATCTCTGTTACTATCAGAATTCTCTTATACTACAAGGTGCTTTGGTGACCATCTGGTATTATTTCAGCATATCTTGTTGAATTCCCAATGCCCCTAGTTCCACATACTTAACAAGATGTTGAATGAGGCATATATTACTTTCTGCAAGAGGAAAGCTTTTTGGAGATATTAAGCATTTTATATTTTCTTTATATCATTGTATTTTTATCACAATGTGGTAAAAATAAAGGTATAATTAGGATGTAAACATTGATAGATTTAATGACAAAGATATTTTACCTTTACAATTTGTCAACAGACTTAAGGAAAAAGAGATCTAAAAAGGTATTTAGGCATTTAAACATTGGAATTTTTTAATTTTTAATTTTTTTATTTTTTAATGTTTGTTTATTTTTGAGACAGAGAGAGACAGAGCATGAATGGGGGAGGGTCAGAGAGAGAAGAAGACACAGAATCCGAAACAGGCTCCAGGCTCTGAGCTGTCAGCACAGAGCCCGACGTGGGGCTCAAACTCACAGACCGTGAGATCATGACCTGAGCCGAAGTCGGATGCTTAACCAACTGAGCCACCCAGGCGCTCCATATTGGAATTTTTAAGCATAAGAATTTTAACATAATACTTCCTGTAGTAGTGAAAAATTGAAAACAACCTGAAAATTACAAAAGAGTATTTCATTATATAGCAAAGAATTTATGCTATATTGTAATGCATATAAAACAAAACCATGTATAGAATATGCTCACAATTTTACTAAATGTTCACTTATCTCCAGTAATACATGAAAATGTTAATAGTGAAAATGATCTGAGATTACAGATGATTTTTGTTTTTTCTCTTAAAGTATTTTCTACAAGTTTTATTACACACATGTATTACTCTTAAAAATGTAAAAAAAAAACAACCCAGAGATGATTAGAGATTAATTTTTAAAGACAGTCATTATATGTGCTACCAAACATGACTTATATCTTGAGTAGAGTGATAAAACAAAGGCTATTTAGAGTCACTTTTTCATGTATTATTTCACTCAAAAGCACAAGGACCTAGGGAAAAAAACACTAATTTTCATATTTTGTGTATATCGCATGCATAGTAAACATGTACATTTCTGTAATGCAGAAATATTTATAGGGATGTGGAAATGGTTACATAAAACATGCCTCTTTTATACCTGAGGCAGATATATAGTTTCCCTTCCTGTTCTTGATACATTTATATTTCCTTCCATTTATATAGTATCTTAGGATGGAAGTACATTGGGAGTCAGTGCTCAAAGTCATGTGCACGCTTAGGTGTTGTAAAGAGAGGTGAAGCAGGCACCAGATTGCAGATGCAAAGTAGAGCTATATAAAAGGGCAAAACACGTGATTATGGTGTGCTGTGTAAAAGACTGAAGAGAAAATTCCATCTGGAGAAGGGCAACCTGAAGATGGTATAGAAAGGGCAATCTCATGAGTTCACTTGACTGTAAAATCTCAGGCTTTAAAAGGGAAGGTTAAACAAGAGTTTAACCAATTTGATTTCAGAATCAAACAAAATGAGGGTGCGTGTTACATTTTCTAAAGGGCTTGATATACACTATTTTTCTTTTTATTTATGTGAGAGAAGGCTTCAAACTTCAAATAGCAGTTTCAGCATCTCTACAGGAGACCATTATACTGAGGAGCAGGGCTAAAGATGCCTGTTGGAAAAACAAATTATAATCAAGGCAAAAAGCTCAATAGAATAGGAAATAAATAAACCAAAGGGTATTTTTCTCAAAGTGTCTTTAAATATTTTTTTGAAGGAATCAGGATTGCAGTAGAATTTTCTCAGCACAGACCCTGAGCAAGCTTTTAATGGCAGTTGCGATATTCAATAATTATCTTAAACATGCTCTGCAGATAACTTGCTCATCCCATAAAAAGTGCAAACCTCCTTGTGCTATATAACTTATGATGATATCACACTATAGGTCAACTTCTATGCACACAGTTCAGTAGCTTGAATATGAATACTATTGCAGTTATAAAAAATGCCATTGCTCTTATAAACGAATACATTTTAAACAATACTTTGGATGTTGCCTATGGTGTATTCAGGTCAATTTCCTGCTGGTTTCTAGTTTCAGGACAATTTCCTGGAGACTTCAAATTTTTAGCACTTTCAAGATACCATTTCTTTGGGCAACGAGAGAAATGGAGGAGAAAAATGGTACTTATTACAAGAGCAATCATGAATGCTCAGGTACAATTGAAAAGCATAGCATGAAACAAGACTATGATTACATCAAAGTATGGTAAGATTTATGTGTTGCTGAGGCTCTTGCTTAAGTACTGGATGCAGTATCATGACATATTTTACTGTCTTGTAAATGACATGATTTACTACATGAGTTTTCTGTCAGCACAATTTTTATTTATTGACTACAATGTCAGAAATGCCACATGAGGCAAAAAGTCATCCACAACAAATAATGATTGTATTTTTCTAAAATGATACAAACATTAGCTCTTGGTTGAACATGATGTTATGCTGTTTCTCACTGCAGTTTCTGTCTTCACTTTTTAAATAGATAAATAAGGTCAATTTCACTCTTCCTTCCCCTCTGCTGCAGCAAGTAGGATCATTGCTTTTTTTTGCTCATTCTGCTTTCCAGGTGTTCACAAGATGTTTCTATCTACTTTCAATGCACAATGTATTAGATTATTTTATATCCTTCATATACGGTGTTACTTACCAGGTAGAGAATCTGGTGTGTTGGCCTCTTACCTTTATAAAACTCAGAAAAGATAGCATTACATACAGAAAGGCTCACAAGGTAGTGAACAGTCACTACGGTTCTCCAGCCACTTTGCCAGAATATTCTATGTGACCTTGATAAATCCCCTGCTAATTTCAAGCCACATTTTTCTAATGTGTGAATTGAGAGCAGTTAATGAAACCGTCTCTAAGGTCCTTGGAAGTTCTAGAACCTTTGATTCTAATTTAAATTTATTTGATTCTCTTGCTTATCAATAAAGTAAACGGAGAAATTTAGGTTTTTTACTTTAATTTGTATTGCAAAAAATATTTTTATTGCCATAAGTAAGCTTTTCTTTCGGAGCAAACGCAAATGAAAGTATCATATCTCTCTTAGTTATTATTTATGTGGGATAACAAGCAGTAAAAAAAACATGAATAATTTTAGATATTGAGATTTGGTTTTAGAATATAATTATCTTTTGATCTGTTGACACTACAAATAAGGAGGAAGAGAAGAAATTGAGAAGCTCTTTTACCAGGCTGAATTATTTTTATCTGAGTCACAACAGTGTAATGGTTCAAAGCACCTCATTCCTCATTTGACATAAAAATTTTGAAGATACTATAAAACCTCTCTCTTTCCTTTCTTCTTTCTTTATGTATCTGTTTCTATTTAAAAAAAAAACAGTCTAGGGGTGCCTGGGTGGCTCAGTCGGTTGAGCATCCAACTTCAGCTCAGGTCATGATCTCCCCGTCTGTGGGTTCGAGCCCCGCACTGGGGTCTGTGCTGACAGCGCAGAGCCTGGAGCCTGCTTCAGATTTTGTCTCCCTCTCTCTCTGCCCTTCCCTGCTCATGCTCTTTCTCTCTGTCACAAATAAATAAAAATTTTTAAAAATAAATTAAAAAAAAAAACAGTCTGGAGAAATAGAACAGGAGCAGGAATGCTAAAGTGGGGTGGGTAACAGGACACAGTAAGAAGGGTTCTGCTATGTCTAATCACCACCATCCTGTAAACTCTGCTCATGGCCACTCCCCCAACCCCCATGCCCTCTCTTGGCCCCAGGTAATTTGTATTGACCATCAGACTCGTGCTTTTGAGAGTAAAAATTACAAAAATGGAAGGATCACCTGCTTCCTTAACTTATCCCAAATTCGAATCATCTCCATTCTTTCTAAAAGGGCTAATGAGTTGCAGCACATGGCCATCTTTAAAACAAACATATTTAGGGCTTGATGTCCACATAGTTACAAAATGTTGTCACCAACAGCAATCTTTGGGGAAATGGGTCTATCTTCGTGTGGATTAAGTTCTGAGTCTTCTTGCAACTCACCTGATTGGTGCCGCATGTCCTTTAGTAGCCTATAAAAGCAATCTTTATCTCTGGAAAAATAAATAAATAAATCTGTTCATCACCTTGTGCCCGAAACACACACACACACATATTCACACACACACACACACACACACACACACACACACACACACGGAAACTCAAGCAAACATTTAGCTTTCAGAAGTTTGTGATTTGCACAACCCAGTCCAGGGTCCAGCCTGCTTTATTGCATCCCCTTATAGCAAAGTTAAAAAAAAATTGCTGTGACTCCTCTTTCCAATCCTCTTCCCCTCAGTCTCTCAAATAAAGTGTTAGCTCCTAATCTTACATCACAACTTCTCCTGTCAAGCTCCCTTTAACCAAATACTTAACAGTCTATGAAAATAATTTTTTCTTTATGCGAAATACATATTATTTTTCTATCCAGTTGCAGTCATTTGTACACTGGCAGAGGAAGGAAGGAGAAAGAGCAACTAACCAACAAATATATGTATGAAGAGAAACCGTTAACATACATATAATTTAAAACATTGATTACTCACACAAATACAGAAAAAAGAACACCACTAGAAATTTTTTGGAAGAGTCCATAAGCTGTGTTTTCCTTCAAACTTACGGCTTATGGAAACTGGAGTTGTCAGTATCTCCATGCCAAATATAAATGAAAGGAAAAAAAATCAAGTAGACATTTTCTGTATTACATATGAATTACTTGGTTGCTGTATGTTTTATCACTAGGGATTGCCATCTTAAGAATTAACATACTTGCCTCTTGATAGACTGGATAAGAAAAAAAAAAAACAAGATAAGGAAGATAGCTTTGTCTTCTTTGATATTTCCAGTATAATTATCCACACTCTAAAACAAAGGGAAGTGAATTAGAGAACCATCTGTCATTGGAAGCAAATTAATGCTCTTACAAAAGCAATAAAACCCTTACTTCTTGAGTCACCTCCTTGTCATATAAAAAAGTTTTAAGTGAAAACAATGCCCAGGCACATATGTATACATATTATATAACATGTGTATACATATTATAACACACACACACACACACACACACACACACACACACACTCTGTATATTTTTAGATATGTATTGGCATAAGAACAATCAATGAAAAAAAAAAAGAGATACCAGAAATAAATCCACACATATATGGTCAATTAAGTTTTGACAAAGAAGCCAAGAAAATAAAATGGGGTAAGGACTGTCTATACAATAAATGATATTGGGAAAGCTGGACAGCCAAATGCAAAAGAATGATACTGGACCCCCATCTTATACCACTCAAAAAAAATCAACCTATAATCGATTAAAGACTTGAACATAAGACCTAAAGCCATAAAAATTCTAGAAGAAAACATAGGGAATAAACCCCTTGACATTTATTGAAAGGCAACCTACTGAATGGGAGAAAATATTTGCAAGTCACATATCACATAAAGGACTAATATATAAAATATATAAGTAACTTGTACTGTTTGATAGAAAACAATCCAATTTAAAAATCATTAGAGAAGCTGAATAGACATTTTTCCAAAGACATACAAATGGTGTCAGGTGCATGAACAATGTTGTATTATCATTTATCATCAGGGAAATGCAAATCAAAACCACAGTGAGATATCATCTCACACCTGTTAAAATGGTTCCTATAAAAAAAATTAACAAGTGTTGGCAAGGTTGTAAAGAAAAGGAAACTTGTGCACTGTTAATGGGAATGTAAATTGGTTCAATCCCATGGAAAACATACTAGACAGTCTTCAAAAAATGTTTTTCTTTTTAATTAAAACTAGAACTACCATATGACCTAGCAATTCTAGTTCTCCCTATATGCCCAAATGAAATTAAAACAGGATATCAAATAGGTATCTTCACTTCCACATTCATTGCAGCATTATTCACAATAGCCAGGACATGGAAACAATTTAAACATCCATCAATGGATGAATGGATAAAGGCATGACCTAGATGGAATATTATTTAGCCATGAGAAAGAAGGAAATCCTGCCTTTGTGACATAAATGGAACTTGAGGGCATTATGCTATGTGAAGTAAGCCAGGTAAAAAAAAAAGACAAGTATTAGGGCACCTGGGTGGCTCAGCCAGTTAAGTGCCTGACTCTTGATTTTGACTCAAGTCATTATCTCCGTGTTTGTGAAATCAAGCCCTGCATTGGTTGGCCTCTGCACTGACAGCACAGAGCCTGCTTAGGATTCTCTCTCTCAATCTCTCTCTCTCTCAAAAAAAAAAAAAAAAAAAAAAATTAAAAAAAGACAAATACTACCTGGTATCACCTGTATGTAGAATCTAAAAAATAAAAATAAATTAAATAGATTAAAAAGTCAAACTTCTAGAAACAGAATAGAACAATGGTTGCCAGGGGTTGAGTTTGGGGTGTGTGAATGGGGACATATTGGTAAAATGGTACAAAATTTCAGCTATAAGATGAATAAGGTCTGAGGATATAATGTAAAATATAGTAAGTATAATTGATAATGCTGTATTAAATAACTGATATGTGCTTAGAACTTCTTTCATCAAAAAAAGATAAATATGTGACGTGATGGATATCTTAATTAGCTAGGTGGGAAAATCCTTTCATAATGTATGTGTATATCAAATCACCACAATGTACACTTTAAATATCTTAGAATTTTATAATCCATTATACCTTGATGAAGCTGAAATTTTAATAAAAGAATTATTTCATACAATTATTTACATATTTGCAAAATTTGATGAGACACAATCCTTTAACAATACAAATAGATAGCAGGAACAGTTCTATATCAATTAAATTAAATAAACTTACAAAAACTGTCTACCAATAAATCTATAAGTCCTTATATCATAACCATTTTGCCAAACATTTAAGGAAGAAAGGATACCAATGCTATACAAACTCCTCCAAAAGAGAACAGGAAAGTCCACTTCGCAATTAATTGCTTAAATTCATCATTACCCTGTTACCAGTAATAGACAGATATATGACAAGTTAAGAAAACTACATGCTAATATGCCTAATGAAGATAGATGTGAAAATTCTCAAGTAAATACTATCAAATCTAATTTAGCAATATATAAAATACTTAATATGTCATGACAAAATGGATTCTATCATGGGACTACAAAGTTGGTTTAACATTTAAAATCAATTATCAGGGTGCTTGGGTGGCTCAGTTGGTTAAGGATAAGACTCTTGATTTCAACTCAGGTCATGATTTCAGGGTCATGAAATTGAGCCCCAGGTCAGGCGCTGGACTGAACATGGAGCCTGCTTGGGATTCTCTCTCTCCCTCATTCTCTGCTCTTTTCTCCTCTATATATAAATAAATAAATAAATAAATAAATAAATAAATAGTTAAAATCAATTATGTTTGGACTATGTAATTCCCATACTGACAGACTAAAGGATAAAGCAATTTGACTATTTGAATAGATGCAGTAAATACATTTGCCAAAACTCAATATCCATTCTTAATAAAATCTCTGTTGAAGGGAACATCCACAATCTAATAAAGGATCTGTACAAAAAAGACCCATAAATGGTATCATACTTAATGGTAAAAGACCAAATCTCCCAAAGATTAAAACTAAGGCGAAGATATCTGCCCTTACCTATAGTATAACTGAATGTTATTTATATTAGTACCAAAATTATGTAATTATTATGTATAGACTATAACCAAAGAAAAAATGTGTATTTTGAAAACTGTAAAACATTGACAAAGAAATCAAAGCCCTAAATACATAAAGCTATATACCATGTTCATAAACCGTAAGTTTGAAAAAATTATTGTCCATTCCCTATCTCCAAACTGATTTGCAGATATAGTGTAATTCCAATAAAACACACCAGGATTTGTTTTGTAGAAGTTAGCAAACTGATACTAATATTTATGAAAGGCAGGAAAAACTGGAGGAGGAAAGCTGGAGAGCACACTCCACTTTAAGAGTTTCTATTAAGTTACAGTAGTCAGGCCACTGCGGTGTGGGTGAAACAATACATACAGACCAATGGAACAGAACAGAGTTCAGAAATACACCTAAACATATATTAGTTTTCTTTTTTTTGTTTGTTTGTTTTTAAAAAAAATTTTTTTTAACGTTTATTTATTTTTGAGATAGAGAGAGACAGAGCATGAATGGGGGAGGGTCAGAGAGAGGGAGACACAGAATCCGAAACAGGCTCCAGGCTCTGAGCTGTCAGCACAGAGCCTGACGCAGGGCTCGAACCCATGGACTGTGAGATCATGACCTGAGCCGAAGGCCGCTTAACCGACTGAGCCACCCAGGCGCCCCCATATATTAATTTTCAACAGGATGCAAAAGCTATTCAACAATAAACAGTCATTTCAAAAGAATGTTCTAAAAACACTAGACATGCACGTGCTAAAAAAATATAAGCTTGAATCCTGTGACAGGAAGGATTTTGTTTCATTTATTTCCTTCCCAGTGTCATGCCTATGAGTATGTAACATTACACGAGAAAAAGGAAGCGGTGTTGTAAGTGGAATTAAAGTTGCTAATCAGCTGACCTTAAAATATGAGGACTATCATGGATTATCCAGAAGGGCCCAATGTAATCACATGGGAAATAGAAGCCAGAAGATTTAGTTGAGAAAGTGCTAAGATGGAGGAAGAGGAAGAAACAATTAGACGTATGAACAAATGGTCATTGTATATGGAAAAAAAGAGAAAAATACAACACAGCTTAAGGACAGAAGAACAAAAATGGAAAATATACCCCTCTGCTACCATATCCCAATCCTCATGTAATAACTTTCACTCTTTTGGTCAATATACCTGAACTTGGACTCTACTAGTCAGTTAGGTTCCACTTTGTTCAAATGTGTATATAAAACATTATCTGGCAGCAGTTTTTCATTTTGTATTTTAGCTGAAAATTATTAAATCTTTACTATAGAATAAGCACCATATATATTTTTAAAACGCTTATCTAAAATTTTCCTCTATCATTCAGCACTGACAAGATTATGTTTAAAAGAAAGTCATGACAATTTTATGTTTCTGCATTAAAATTCTTGGGCTCCACACTTGAATGAATTCTAATATAAGGTCTTCCCATGTGGTGCCAAATTCTCTCTCCATGTTCACTTTTAAAAATCCCTATATCCTTATCTCAAGTCACGTGGGAAATGTTTCTGGCTTCCATAACATAACATGGCTTTTGAAGTGATATACTTACTGAAAAAAAAAACAAAAACCTACTTACAGAAATTATTCTTCTGGGAAATTCATATCCATTCTTCAAGATCCAAATCAAATATCACCTTACTATGTAAACTCAAGGAAAATTAAGTCTTGCTTCTGTGCTTTCACAGTGTTCTCTTCCTCTATGCTATTTATTATATAATATCTCAATTGTATGTTTATGTATCTCATTTCTGTAATTTATCATGTTTTTCTAAGGCAAAGACCATGATGTATTTCCAGTGCTGTTCATATAGTAAGTACTCAGGAAATGTTGAATGAATGATCAACTAATAGTCAAACTAATACAAAACATAACCATCACTCTCTCTAATATGTGATGAAGTCTTGGAAGGTATTTACCTTTTCACTTATAACTGTAGCTTTCCTCTTATTTTGAATAAATAAGCCTGCGTCTCAATTATTTATAGATCTTTGTGAATATATTCTCTTTTCCAGTAATTAAATAAAAACATTAAAAAAATCTATCGGAAAAATACCTTACTTCCATCAATGGTTGGCTTAGTGGAAAAGGCATTAGCATTAGAAGATTTTTAGGAGGCGGTTTCTTCAGGCCAACATATTATTTTTCCTAATAAACCAACTATTTCTGGAGAAAGTTATATCATAGTATTCAAGACGAACACTTATAGCAGATAAAGTCCAAAAAACTGTGTCTATCAGGCAGCTTCTAAAATTAAAATATACTTTTAAAATCTACTTATGTCTTGGGAAAAAGAAATACACTCTGCAGCTCAATGGTGAAGAATTTGATGAAATAGAAAATAAATTTTTAATGAAGAAATTTAGATAAGTGTGTCAATTCATAAAGCATAACAGCTCATTGAGTCTATGAATGATGAAAAATGGAGATTTATTATTGGCTATTAAGCAAATATCTTAGCAATGCCATGAATGCATGGCCTTAGTTCTCATCCTGCCTGAAATGACCATGTGAATTCAGGGATTTATTACTCTTCATGTATAACTTTCTTACTTCTGAGCACTTTTTCTTTCTGCTGACACAGTACTATTTATTAGTCACAAAGTCACAATTTTTCAAAACTGCAATTTGATTAGTTCTATTTGACAGATACTGTAATTCATTGGGAGGAAACTATAGCATATAAGACTAACCATTTGCAAAAGCACAAAGTTATGGAAATTGGATACATCTTTCTGATCAGTAGAAAGCTAAGTGAACTCCTGAAAAGAGCCATAAACATTTATGACTCTGTTTAAGGCAGTAGTTTCTAGACTTTTGTGATCCATGAACTGCTTAAAGACCTTTCTTCAGTACCAACTGAAAAATAGATACTGGCATCTGACAAATTGAGATAAAAATAATCACCTTTATAATTGATTAAACTGATAATACTAGAGAATATGACTACACTTGTTGGCTAAGTTGACTTGACAACACTTATTCATAAATGAGATAGATTCATTTGTTCAACTGAGGGCAGGCTTCCTCCTTTGAGAAACTGTACCTTCAAGGGGCGCCTGGGTGGCGCAGTCGGTTAAGCGTCCGACTTCAGCCAGGTCACGATCTCGCGGTCCGTGAGTTCGAGCCCCGCGTCAGGCTCTGGGCTGATGGCTCGGAGCCTGGAGCCTGTTTCCGATTCTGTGTCTCCCTCTCTCTCTGTCCCTCCCCCCTTCATGCTCTGTCTCTCTCTGTCCCAAAAATAAAATAAAAAACGTTGAAAAAATTTAAAAGAGAAACTGTACCTTCAAAATCACACCTAAAAGGAATTATGTACAATGTGTGTTTCTTGAGCGTAAGTGGTCCCCCAAACGGAGGTGAAAAGGCACGCACAGTTTCTTCTCCCAAACTCAAAAGGAAATCATTCTTCCTTTCCTGGGTAGAGGATCCAAGAGATCAGCTGTGTTGCTTTAGGGAAGATTTTCCCACATAGTAGCCAGAGAAATGGAAGACACTAACCCTTACTTTTTGCATTTCTATATAAAGATACTGAAAACAGCAATCTACTATTAATATGGTAAGAGGGGAAAAGTCCCTGGAATCTGATTCCTGAGTTCCTGTCAGTCTTTCCCAGAATCTTCAGATTTGTACCTTATTATACCTGACTATTATGTACCCCACGCTGGTATCTCCCATTCACATCTAAACTGTCTCCACTCACCCCAAGTCACCTGGATATCCACAAGGATGCAAATCCTAAATCTGATCTGGTACTTCTCATATTATGTGTGAGGAAGGATGAGTTTTTAATCTCAATTTGTAGCTGATGATTAATTTTGTGAAATGCAATGGATATTAATTATCCATAAAAATGACCAAATGCTTGAATGTCTTGTCAATTTCAAATTGCTATAATAGTTTCTAAATGTATACTTTAATTTCTATCCTTCATTGGTTGTGTTCCAGCTCTGATTCTCAAACTTTGAGCCAGCCTTGCATACCTGGAATAAATCTCACTTGATTGTGGTGTATAATTCTTTTTATACATTGTTGGATTCAATTTGCTAATATTTTTTGAGGATTTTTGCATCTATGTTCATTAGAAATATTAACCTGTTGTTTACTTCTAAAGTTTTGTCTGGTTTTGCTGTTAGGGTAATAATGTTGGTCTCATACACTGAGTTAGGAAGTACTCCTTCTGCCTCTATGTTCTGAAAAAATTGTAGAGAATTGGCATAATTTCTTAAACATTTGGTAGAATTCATCAAGGAACCCATCCAACCTGGTTCTTTTTTGTATTGAAAGTTATTAATTGTAGATTCAACTTCTTTACTAAATATAGGACTACTAAGATTGTCTACTTGTATGAGTTTTGCCAGATTATGTCATTCAAATAATTGGTCCATTTCATGTAGGTTATCAAATTTGTGGTCAAAGACCTGTTCATAGCATTCCTTCTTTTATCCTTTTAACGTTAATGGGATCTGTAGTGATGTTCCTTCTTTCACTTCTAATATTAATAATTTGTGTCTTTTCTGGTTAAAGGCTCATCAATTTTACTGATCTTTTCAAAGAGACATCTTTTGATGTCATTGATTTTCTTTGTTGATTTCTTGTTTTTGATTTCATTGATTTTTCTCTAGTTCATATAATTTTTCTTTTTCTTACTTTGGATTTAATTTACTCTTATTTTCGTTTCCTAAGGTGTAACCTTATAGTATTGATTTTAGATCTTTCTATTTTCTAATATATGTAGTCAATAAATTTCTCTCTAAGCACTGCTTTTGCTACACCCTACAAATTTGGATAAATTGTGTTTTCAGTTTCATTAAATTTACTTTTAAATTTCTCCTGATATTTCTTCTTTGACTCATGTGATATTTAGAGTTTTGTTGTTTAATCATCACAAATTTTGGTACTTTCCAGCTATTTTTCTGTTATTGGTTTTTAGTTTCATTCCACTGTGGTGTGAAAGTAGATGATATATTATTTCTATTCTTTTAAATTTATTTAAGTGTGTTTTATGGCTCACAGTGTGACCTATCTTGGGTAATGCCCCATATAAGATTGGGAAGAATGTGTATTCTCCTGTTGTTTAATGAAGTAATCTGCATATATTAATTATGTCCAGTTGATTGATGGTGTTGTTGAGGTTAACTATGTCTTTACTAATTTTCTGCCTGTTAGGTTCATCCATTTATGATAGAGGGGTGTTGAAATCTCCAATTATAATAGTGAATTCATCTATTTCACCTACAGTTCTATTCGTTTTTGCCTATCAGTTTTTGCCTCACATCTTTTGACATTCTGTTGTTAAGCAAATGCACATTAGGAATTGTTAGGTCTTCTTGTACCCTTTATCATTATAAATGCCCAGGTGATTTGTGATTCTCTATATCTGTCAGTCTCTATAATTTTGAGGGCAGTAGTTGGCCTTGGAAGACCTTGTTCTTCTTCTTCTTTTTTTTTTTTTTTAATGTTTATTTACTTTTGAGAGAGAGAGAGAGAAAGAACGGGGAGAGGGGCAGAGAGAGAGAGAGAGAGAGGGAGACAGAATCTGAAGCAGGCTCCAGGCTCCACACTGTCAGCACAGGGTCCTGGTGCAGGTTTCGAACTCAGGAGCTGCAAGATCATGACCTGAGCCAAAGTCAGACACTTAACTGACTGAGCCACCCAGGTGCTCCTGGAAGATCTTTTCTTATGGATCTGAGAATAGTTGTTAATTTTTCAGTTTGTTCAGCTTTTTACTTGCTGTTAAGACTTCCAAGCCTCTTCTATGCCATAACAGGAAAAAACAAGACATTTTTTTATGAAGAAATAATAGAAAAAGTTACTTACACAAAGGCTGAAGAGTAAAACAATAAAAGAAACATTGAAGAAACAAACAATGATTGCAGGAAGTAGCTAATAGTCCTAGGCCTGAAGATACAATGAGAAGAGTTTAGTTGGGGCTCTCAAAACCTAGGAATTCAAAGAAGAGATACTGCACATCTGGATTTGGACTTCTAAAACAAAGCCACTGCCCGCAGTGGCTTCTACCCCTGAGAAAACTCAATGAATCTGACTTTAAAATTATCAAAAGAAATAGAAGCTCGTCCCAAATGCCAAGGAAACAGCTATTGCTGAGGTGATACTAACAGGAACAGAAAAAAAGGAAAAAAGAATCCCTTGTCTCCACATCCTGTCTAACAGTTTCTGTCTAGTGTCCCCCACCCATTGATATGAACTAATGTGAAGCATCTGGTAAAGAATGATTCTTATTCTTTGGAGGCCAAGAGTTGCCTAGGAGAGGGTATAAGAATAGACCTGAAGCTGAGAGAAAATTGAAGCATAGGATCTAGCTTTATTTTGTCCAGACATCTACCCAATGATCCAATACAATCTACTTAAGAGTCCATCCCCCACTATATTTTTTTAAAATACGAATTTATCATATACTAAATTTCTATCAAGCATTTGACTCTTTTTCTGAACTTTTTGTATGGTTCTACTTGTTTGATTTTTTTAATGTATCAGCACCACCACATTGAGGCAATAATTAAGGCAGTAATTATATTGAGGATTTATAAAGGTCTTTTTTCGGGGTGCCTGGGTGGGTCAGTTGGTTAAGCAGCCGACTTCGTCTCAGGTCATGATCTCGTGGTCCATGAGTTCGAGCCCCGCGTTGGGCTCTGTGCTGACAGCTCAGAGCCTGGAGCCTGTTTCAGATTCTGTGTCTCCCTCTCTCTGACCCTCCCCTGTTCATGCTCTGTCTCTCCCTGTCTCAAAAATAAATAAAACATTAAAAAAATTTTTTAAAAAATAAAGGTCTTTTTTTTATTTAAAATTTTTTTCGTTTATTTATTTTTGAGAGACAGAGACAGTGTGAGCAGGAGAAGAGCAGAATGAGAGGGAGACGCAGAATACGAAGCAGGCTCCAGGCTCCCAGCTGTCAGCACAGAGCCTAAAATGGGGCTTGAACTCACAAACTGTTAAGATCATGACCTGAGCTGAGGTCGGACACTTAACCGAGTGAGCCACCCAGGCGCCCCTATAAAGATCTTTTTTTAATGCAGGTGTTCTCAAGGTTTCTGTTCTTATTAGAATGCTCTTATCTTCTACTCTCCCTTGGTGATTAAAAACATACCCATGGTTTCAACTACTACTTGTGAACTGGTAACTGGCAAAAATATATCACTAACACAGGCATTCTCTAAAAATTTCATATATTAAATTTCCTACTAAACATTTCATCATGGATATCTCACAAAGTCCCTCAGTCTTTAGAAGTTAAACCTAAATAAATGATCTGAACAAATCATTATCTTTTTTATCTCAACCACTTTATATTTTACACATATTCTTCCTCTTGAATCATTATTCTTAGTGAGGGATAAAACTGTTCGACTGGATCAAAATAGAAACTAGGAATCATACTATTCTCCTCCTCCTTCATTATACCCAGATCAGTTCTAATCATGTTCCACATCCCATAGATTTACATCTTAAGTATCTAATACCCTCATATACCTCCATTGTTGCTTATCATGCACTGAAATAACATTCCATAAGGTGTCCATACCTCCAGGGTTGTCTATTGAAAATCATTATTCTACATAGCTTTCAGACTACTCATTTTTACTGGGAAATCTGATCATGCTTGGTTTGCTTCAAATCTGTCAATAACCTACCACTACCTTCAGGTTAAGATCCTATCTCCTAGGTGTAATGCATAATCTCATTTTCTGACCTATGCACATATTTCTAATTTAATTACTCATTATTTACCCCACATGTCTGCAATTCACTTGAGCTGGTTTTCTTTTTCCATGTACTTTCTCCCCTTGCTTATTGCATTACTTTTGTGACATAAATCAGATACAAGTTAATACAAACTTGTCTTCAAGACCAGGTAGAGTTCACAAAGTCACTGTATTTCCTATGATTTTTATGATGATAAAATATACATAACATTTACCATTTAAACAATTTTTAAGTATATAGTTCGGTGGCATTAAGTACATTTACATTGTTGTGCAGCTCTCAACACTATCTATCTACACTGCTTTCTTCATCTTAAACAGAAACTCAAACTCCCATTCTCCCCCCATCCCAGCCCTAGCAAACACCATTCTACTTTGTGTCTCTATGAATTTGACCATTCTATATGCCTCATATCAGTGAATCATATACTAGTTTTCCTTTTGTGATAGACTTATTACACTTAACGTAATGTTCTTAAAGTTCAGCCATGTTGTAGCAGGTGTCAGAATTCCCTCTATAAGGATGAATAACATTCCACTGTTAGTATATACCACATTTTGTCTATCCATTCTTCTATTGGTGGACACATGGGTTGTTTCCAATTGTGGACTATTGCAAATAATGCTACCAGAAACATGGATGTACAAGTAGCTGTTTGAGTCTTTGCTCTAATTTTATGAGTACATACCCAAAGATGGAATTTTATTACTAAATCTATTTTTAACTTTTTAAAGAACCTCCATACTGTTTTCCATAGTAGCTGCATCATTATGTATTCCCACCAACAATGTATGAGAATTTCCATTTCTCCACATCCTTGCTAACATCTGTCATTCCTGTTTTTGTTTCCATTGTTGTTTAGTTTTTGATAATAGCCATCCTAATGGGTGGTGAAGTGGAATTTCATTGTGCATCTCCCTATAGATAGTGTGCATCTCTTCATGCACTGATTAGCCAGCCATTTGTATATCTTCCTTGGAGAAATTTCGATTCAAGTATTTTGCCCATTTTAAAATATGGTTGTTTTGCTTTGTTTTGTTGTTTCTAGTAGAGTTGTGGGAGTTATTTATATATTCTATATATTAACTCTTTAATTAGATATATGGTTTGTAAATATATGCTTTCATTCTATGAGGTGCTTTTTCACAATGTTGTTAGTATCCTTTGATGTGCAAAAGGTTTTAATTTTTATGTAGTCTAATTTTTCTATTATTTTTTCTTTTGTGCCTGTGTTTTTGGTGTCATATCCAAGAAGAACGACCTTCACTAATTTGCAGGGCACGTTCTGAGCTTTGACATGAGTCCATGGTGAAGGCAAAAGGTTTTTCCCAGGCCTTTTCTAAGCATGTGTCCATTCTGGGCCCATGTATATGCTTTTTATCAGCACTGTGGTATACACTGCTGCTTTTAATGTCTTAATTTCTTTAGTGTTCTCATATCTGCTTCTTCTTGGGGCTTTAGCTATTCTATTGTTTTTCCTTATCAATAATCTCTTGCCCCAGGTATCTCTAGGTCTCTAGCCTTCATGCAGTTTTCACTAAGTGTGCCCTTAGCAGCCAGAGTCTTCTCCCAGACTGAGATCTCATTTGTGCCACATTTGGCGCTGAGCTATGAAACATAGAGATCAATCAGGCAGCCCACACACAGGTGAGAATACTGCAGATCAGGCCCACTACACTGTCAGCTTGTGCAAGGGAACTAGGAAACTGCTGCTTCCCTCAATGTATCCCATGCCCTGCAGGGGACAGCATGGAGAAAGGGTGAACACAAATGCCACAAAATTTCCCACCACCCTGTATGTAACACTTTCTTGATTGAGTGTTCACTTGTCTGCTGCAGATCCCTGACTGATTTCTTGAGTTTCTACAAAGTTACATTATACAGTCTCTAGCTGTTTATTTGATATTCCATGGGGGCAGAGAGCCTGGGGCTTCCCAGTTTGTCATCTTGCTTGAGGTTCTCTTATCAGTTTTTTTACTATCTGCATCCACAACCTCCTGGACCATAGAGAAGAGATTATAAATGATTATCAGATAAAGGGTAAAGGAGTTAGGAATGTGTAGTAGTAACAGGATTAGAGTAACTGATCCAATGGATATTGGCTTCCCAGTAGGTACCTATAAAGTCCAAGTTTCGTAATGAACTCTTGTTTGATATAATTTATCATGATTTTATTGGGAATACAATTCAAATGGTGACAAATGATTGCTATTGATGACGTCTTCCATAAAGTTTCCAAAGGCTAGAGTCATCAGGGAACATATTTTTTTCGAATGTTTCAATAGACACACTGTTGGTCATCTAACAGGAAATGCAAGTTTTGTGGCCAAATGGAGAGGTTTTTCAGCCCACCCCCCACCCACCCAATAATACCAATATAGGCAGTTGCCTATTTCACTTATGGATGAATATGTTCATGGAAAGTAGAGAGAACCAGATGCAGAGATCCATTTGGATAATAAATGCAAATGAAAGAACAGGTAAGGACACTTTCTTCTATCCCTGCCCTCCCAGAATCAGAGAACACAATGTCATGTGTCTAATCAATGATGACCTTTACTGCCCATAAGAGAAGGCTGTGGTCACTAATGGCAGATGTCCATTAACTTGTTGTGACTCACTTGAGAAAATCAATCTGAAAACAGAGGATATAAGGTGGAGCCAAGAAGAACAATTAGAAAACTAATTGGATCTAAATAGCCAAAATTGCCCAAGTCATCCAAAGGAAAATGGAAAAACAGAATCCCTATACCAATTGCTCTTCAAATGCATTGTTAATTACTTTTCCAGTATCTACATTATGAACTGGAAATAATGAGTTACATTTGATTTATATATACATATATATACTGAATGTATATCATGTAGTATATTTTTATAAATGTATATATCATGATATATATATATTATATGTGCATAGATATAGATATAGATAGATATACATATAGATAAATAGAATGAAGAATGAATAAGGGTAATATTCAAAATATTTAGCAATCAGTCATATAGGCATACAGCAATTAGAATGGACACTGATAATTGCATTGGAGAAGGGTTATGGAAGATCCCTATTGACTATTACTCTTTTAAATGATAAATCCTTCTTGGGAAGGTTGTGAAGGAAGCAGGAGGACCCATAAGTGACTTGGAGGCAGTAGTGTGGAAACATTTCAATATTTCAAAAACAAGCACTGTCAAACGGAGTACTGGCTGAATGTATAAACCTATATTACAAGCCATTCCTTTTGGTACCATCACAAATAAGGTTGAATACATTCCATATGCTTAAATATATAGTGCTATATTGCATATTTTGTAACCACTTACTAGACTGGCAGATAGGCTTATGACCCCCACTTTAGAGAGAGAAATTTAAAGGGGGGAAACTATTTGCTTGAGGTGACATTTTTTTTTTAGTGCTTTGTATTGTAATGCATGACTGCAGTTGTAGGGAGCAGCCTTCCTGTATATGCATTGTGAGAAAGTCTGTTAACCTTTCCTTGGTTAACTCTGGCAAGCCTTAAAGATGATTTAATTTAGCAAAATTATCACTGGACAAAGAATTACAGTATCTGACCACTAGCTTTCACCTGTGTCACACATTGCCTGCTTTGCTGTGATTAAGTCATTTGACCTTTTTGAAACTCAACTAGCATGTACTATCATGATTATATTAGATTTTGTCACATTGAGTTCCTTACTCTTTGTGGAGGAATCCCAAGATAGGAAGAAGGCAAAGCTTTATCTCCTTCTACAGAAGTCAACTAAGGAGGATAACACCTTTCTCAAAACCCCAGAAATTAAAATACAGGGCCAACTGGATGTTCCCTCCCAGATTTTAAAGCTTGAAAACTTCATAAAAAGGCATAGCATTCTACAAGAGATTATTTTGAAAGATATAAATGACACAATTGAAAATTCAGTGATGTGGTCCTCTGTGCTTGGATTCAACAGTGTCCAGAATCATTGCACCAAATTCCTAGGGTGAAAAGCAATTGACAGTGCTGTGGTGGCATCCTAAAGTGAATATTCAAATAGCAAAGCTGGGCTCCCCTTTAGTTTCTGCCTGAACCAATTCTCCAGCTTTCTAATTAATTCCTTGTGCAGCTTGATACAATTTCACACAACTACTTTTCTTTAAGTTAAAGAGAGGTACTTTGCATTATAAGCTACCAAGAATGAGACTAATAAAACCAGTGTCAGTACCAAATTTCATGGAAATGGTTAAATTGGATTGGTTAGCTGGTCCACTTAAGATGAAGGCAGTGAAAATTCAACTGGCTCTACATGAGTCAGCCCTTAGTATGCAATGGAAAAACATCTAATACAATTATCAGTGTGTACATCAGAAAGAAGTATCCAAAAAAGTCAAAGCTTTAGAGAATAGTCCTTCAAGGGCATGAGGAAAATAAGAACTGTGGTGGTGAAGGGTGGGTCTATTTCCAGTGGTATTTAGACGGATTAGAAAGAATATCAAACTCATACTCTTAAATGCACTGCACATGAAAATTGAATCATATGGACTTTCAATCATTGTACTAATACATCACTTATTTCCTGGAGAGGCATGATTAAGAGAGCTGAAAGGCAAATGCAAAAGTTTGACCCAGCATGTGGAGAACTTAAATTTCAGTTAAATTCACAAGGGATTTATTAGGGGGAAAATGAAATATCTTTTTCAAGAATTGTAATGAAAAGATTAGAAGGAATTTGGAAGACTCTAAATATTTCCAAAGCCTTTATCACCTGAAAGTTCCATACAAGCTGAAGCATTCCACCTTTGTCTGATAAGGTTATTTTGGCCACTTTGAAGACTCTATGGTCCTCTTTCTGAGAGATTTACTATGTAAAGACTAAATGCCAAGTGGGAGAATTCTTCCCAAAATAAAAAATAAAAAAGGTCATGGCCAGGGCTCTAATCAAAACTGATATAAGGGATCCAGAAATGAAAGCAACAATCATAAGGATACTAGCCACGCTTGAGAAAAGCATGGAAGACATCAGGGAGACCCTTACTACAAAGATAAAACATCTGAAAAACAATCAGGCCAAAATGAAAAATGCAATAACCAATATTTGAAACCAACTGTATATAATGACCACAAAGATGGGTACAGAAGATAGAATTATGGAAAATAAGGAAGCTGCACACAAGAGAGAAAAATTTTGGATCATGGAAGTAGACTTAGGGGACAGTGGCTCCATCAAACATAATATTGGTATGATAGAAATCCCATAATAAAAGAGAGAAAAGGGGCAGAAGGTTTATTTGAGGAAATTATAGCTGAAAACTTCCCTAAGCTGGAGAAGGAAATAGACATCCAAATCCAGGAAGCACAGACAACTCCCATTAAAATCGACAACAGCAGACTGACACCAAGACCTATTATAGCTAAATTTGCAAAATATAGTGATAAAGAACAAAATTCTAAAAGCAGATAGACAAAAGAAGTCCTTAACTTATAAGGGAAGGTTAATAATAAGATTAGCAGTAGATCTCTCCACAGAAACTTGGCAGGCTAGAAGGGAATGGCATGATATATTCAATGTGCTGAATGGGAAAAATATGCAGAATACTCTATCCAGCAAGGCTGTCATTCAGAATAGAAGGAGAGATAAGAGTTTCCCAGACAAACCAAAACTAAAGGAGTTTGTGTCCACTAAACCAGCCCTGCAAGAAATATTAGAGGGGACTCTCTGAGTGGGAAGGAAAGACCCAAAGTGACAAAGACTAGGCGGGGACAGAGAAAACCTCCAGAAACAACAGGTAATAAAACGGCACTAAATGCATATCTATCAATAATTTCTCTGAATGCAAATGGTCTAAATGCTTCAATCAAAAGACATAGGGTGTCAGATTATATATATATATATATATATATATATATATATATATATATATATATATATATATATATAACGAGACCCACCTATATGCTGCCTACAAGAGACTCATTTTAGACCTAAAGACACCTGCAGATTGAAAGTGAGAGGATGGAGACAAACTAGATTTTAAACCAAAGACTGTAATGAGACCAATATTCTTTAGGCCCATATATATCTCTTCACTGACCACAGATACATACCCACCATGTAAATCCTAGAGACTAATTATGAAATAAAGCCTGAGATATGAAGATTTACATAACACCACAAAAATTAAGACTTCATTTATTTGTGTATATCAAAAGCTGGAGATTATTTATGAGAAATGACTTTCATAGTTTTAAACCAACAAGGAAACAATGTAAATTTAGGTTATGCTGAAATTATTGACATGTATGCACTTAAAAAGTTGGTGTGAGAGCTTGAGTGGCTGGGCAGTTTTCAATTATTTATTCCTTGGTTGGTTGCCTGAAGCTGGCTTCAAAATTAGTCCATGCAAACTGAATTTGAATGCTAGAAGTATCTTTATAAAATTTATAGTAAGGGGCCCATTCAATATATATTTATTAAATCCTTACTCTGTAGCCAGCACTCTTCTAGGTGCTGGCCAAACTGCAGTGAACAAAAAAAAATCATCTCTGCTCACATGGAGCTTATAATTTTGCCAGCAGACACAAACAATAAACAGACTCAAAATAAAAATATATTGGGTAATGATAAGCCCCACAAGGAAACTGGAATGAGGTTTAGGGAGTTCTGGTAGAAGGATTAACTTATCCCATCCCACCTTAGAAAGAATAATGTGGTAGTCCCTGCTGAAACAGTAAAGAGAAACCAGTGCCTGATTTTTGAAGGGATCACAGAAATTATTGTTACCAAAGATTCAGGAATATGGATTCATATAAATACTAGGCTGTGATCCAGGCAGGAGATAGATGAAGCATCCAGGGTGTCAGGCAATAAGACTTAATTAAGTGGTAATTTAATTATGGCTACTATTCCAGATACTGCCTCTTTTCTAAGTAAATGAAAGTAATCTCTGACACAAGCTGCACCACTCTTTTGGGGGCATTTTCTTACTCCACAATAATGAAGAACATTTAAGTTGGTTCCCTTGACAGAGTACACAGTTCTTCTTTGATTCTTTGTCACAATTTTACCTACAGAGATCTTGACCACTTCACCATTCAGTGTACATCATTGTCTGGAATTACACTGATTTATCATGCATTCCAAAAGGAAAAAGTAGAATCTAAATGTTTGAGTAAAATCGATATACCTAGAGGGTAAGAATGATCTGTTACATATATAAGAAGTGGTCAAGCATTTTGTTGAGAGTATAAAGTTCTGGGTCAATGGAGTGAAGGCTGTTGTTGACCCACCCAAATCCCTGTTAGCAGTCAGGTGTCCTCATCAACAAGTTGACCACTGAGGGTTGACCACTAATAGCTTGCAGACGGACCCTCATCCTGAGAATTTCTCTCACTTGTTTGAAGTTTCCTTAGCATAATCATTGAGGCAGTTGAGAGATGCTGCTGAGGTTATGCCCTACCCAAGGTGTAGTCTATAGACAATGACTGACTGATATGGAGGTACCAAAGGTGACTCCTTTTGCCTCAAAGTGACATAATTCTGTGGTACCACTTATGCTCCAGTTGGAGGCTAAATCTTAACTGAAGCCGGGACTTTGCTGATCCTGCTTTCCACACTGTCTCAATAAATCACTGGCACATAAATACTTAGCTCAGGCTCTGCTTCCAAGGAACCCAGACCTAAGACGATTATGTTGTAATATCACCTATAAAGTAAACAGCAATTGCTCATCTTCAACTGAAATTTATGTTAGCTATGCTTTATTTACTAATCCATGACTTTGGGTGAGTATACTTTAGAAAAACTTTCTTTGAAATGGCTTAAAAGATAAAAAAAAAATTTACTTAACTCTAAAACTTATATAATAATATTAATGCATGATTAAAAGTACCTTTACATATATTACCTCATTTGACCTTCACAACATCCCTGAAGGATTGGGAAGGAAAATATCATTACCTACATTTTCTGGGTAAGGAAATTAAAAAAATGAAGATCCTGGAAATCTACGAGATGTCTTATCTAAGACCACAATAGAAGATCAATGCCAGAATTGTGGGTATATTATAGGTTTTCAATTTCCTAAGCAATGTATTCTTCATTCTATGTCTGTCTTCCAGGTAATAATTGACCATATGAAATCTAATCAGAATATTTTAGTGCACACACAAGCACTACTGGAGTAGGTCCACTTATTCACATGTGGAACAGGTAGGTGGATGTCTTGACTATACAGCTCATAATGCAACAACTTTTGCTTTTATGACACTGCCAGCACAATTCATTTTCTGAATGAATAGCTAAAAACATTTTCACGTTGCTGAAGTTGTAAGTCATTCTGTAAATGCATGTCAGCCTTAAAATTCTACCTTGGCAAAGCTCCTCTATTAGGAGTGAAAGTATGTGCATTCCAAACTTCATGATAATATTTCGGTAACAATGCTGATAAATTCAATTTTCACGGTGGTTATGTAATTACTTAAGATAGGAAGGAGTTATCTGATAAATCCTCCATTGATTTATCTTATACTTCTGGGACTTTTAAGTTTAACTCTTCAATTTTATTTTATTTTTTAATGTTTATTTTGAGAGAGAGTAAGAGAGAGACAGAGCTTGTGTGTGTGTGTGTGTGTGTGTGTGTGTGTGCTCGCGCGCGTGCATGCGCGCATGCGCAAGGGGGGATGGGGCAGAGAAAGGAGAGAGCTGTCAGCACAGAGCCCAATATGGGGTTCAATCCCATAAACCAAACCAAGAGATCATGACCTGAGCTGAAATCAAGAGTCAGATGCTTACTGAACCGAGCCACTCAGGCATCCCTTAACTCCTCAACTTTAAATCAATGGAAATGAGAATGCTTCTTATAGAAGATGTGATTCTAAAGTGGAAAGATGCCTGTGTTCATTTGTTCTCAACTAGTAATTATTGGGGGCTTTCAATGTTTCAAATAGGAATTAAGATATGTTATTTGTTATAAAAATTTATTCCTTCTCTTAATTAGCAAGCCAATAATATTTAGCTTTCCTTTTTATGTTCCTAAACAAAATTATTGTGGCAAATATTTTCTGAAGAAAATGAAACATCTATTCAACTTCCTATGGCCCTATCATCCTTACAGGCTATCAATGATATAGAATGTTCTGCATTTCCCAGGCCCATATGAACTTGGCAAACACATGAGGATCCAATGCCAGGGTGCTGAAACATTCTTATTAGACAGCATGGCTTCTCTAAAGCAGATGCCATGTGTCCCCTTCTGATTGGTCATCACTATAAATTTAATGATGCTTTCCATAGGGCAGCATGAAAACAGTTATTAAAATGGTTGTCAATTTTCACTAGTTGCTCTTGACTTACAGGGGTGACAAGCCACACCAAGTAAGTAGAAGTTCAGCATTTATTTATAAAGGTCTAAGCTGACACCAACACTTTTCATCACTTACGGGAGTTGAACTCTTGCTTTAGGTGGTTGAATATTGAGTCTATTCTAACATAAATAAGATATAAATCCATTGTTCTCTTCAACAATGCTAAAATCCAGAGTACAGAACCATTAAGAGCCACAACCATACCTAGTGAAGGAAAGCCATTCCATTAACTTACTTCTAGATTTCAAGTTCTCAAGGAATCCTTCTATTAGTTACAAACAAAAGACAATATACATGTAAGGGGAATATTTTAGATTTATACACACAATCAGAAATGCATCCAATGTCACCATATGCATCTATCTGTTACTAATTAATTGTTTATTGGGGCACCTGGGTGGCTCAGTTGGCTAAGTGTCTGACTTCAGCTCAGGTCATGATCTCATGGCTTATGAGTCTGAGCCCCATGTTGGGTTCTGTGCTGACAGCTCAGAGCCTGGAGCCTGCCTTGGATTCTGTGTCTCCCTGTCTATCTGCCCCTTACCCTCTCTCTGTATCTCCCTCTCTCTTTTTCCCTCCCCTGCTCGTGGTTTGTCTCTCTCTCTCTTTCAAAAATAAATAAACATTTAAAAAATTTTAATTAATTGTTTATTCACTTGGGGAGGTTGAATTGAAGGCATCAATTATAAATCAAAGTAATTAATAATTGCAATATTGTTTCCACTATATAGTACATATTTTTAAATGCTGAATATAAGCAATACTTTTGGTGAAATACTGACATTTCAGTATCCAATCAGGAATGGAGATCAGATCCTTCCAAAGAGGTCAGGCATGTCCAAAATACAGTCTTGTGCCACAGATGCTACTGCTATTCGGGAAGGACAGGCAGGGACCTTCAACTCTGACCCAGGCATCATAATGGCTCTCCTGGACTAACCACTGCCTCCATCCTCCTCCTCACCTAAAATGCCACTAGCTCTGGGAAGGGACCATGATAACGAGAACTGATAAAAAGTTCAGCATTTGCTATAGAGAGGCCCTTGGCATGGGAGTAAAGAGAATGACCAGGAAAGATTATGGAAGACCTTGAGGCAACACCCTTCTTTCTCTATTAAAGGTAAGGGGTGGTCTTGGAAGTGGAAGTGGGGAGGCAGTTCCCACAGGGCTGGAAGCACCCCCTCTCAACTCATAGAGACCAGCCTAGCAAAACAGGGCACAACTGCCCACCAGCAGCCTCTCCATACCTAACACTGTACTGCTCACCTACTACCAAGACCATGTAAGCTGATTTCTCTGCCAATTCTTGGAGACCCAGAAGTCTCTTTTCATCTGTGCACCCTGTATTCCCTTTCTATAAAACCAGCCTGAAACTGAGAGGCAAGAGAGAATGAGACTCACCTATCCCAGGAATGTCTGGTGACTCTCAATGCTTTGCTATGTTTGCATTCTAAAATTCTAAAACAGGAGGGCTTACTAATCTAAGATGGTGACACAGAAAAATATTTGAAGTTAGCTTATAGCTCAATTTACCAAATTAGCTTAAAATTAGAAATTGTTTTTTCAGCAGCTGAAAAATTTGCCCCAAATATATTCATGTCTCACCTGTGAAACAATCATTCTTTGTTAAGAAGGATTTAATGACGATTTTCTATTTTCAATTCTTTATGATTGCTTTCTTTATTTTTGTGTTTAGTATGTTATTCTTAAGAAAAAAAAAAACAGGGGCGCCTGGGTGGCGCAGTCGGTTAAGCGTCCGACTTCAGCCAGGTCATGATCTCGCACTCCGCGAGTTCGAGCCCTGCGTCGGGCTCTGGGCTGATGGCTCGGAGCCTGGAGCCTGTTTCCGATTCTGTGTCTCCCTCTCTCTCTGCCCCTCCCCCATTCATGCTCTGTCTCTCTCTGTCCCAAAAATAAATAAAAAACGTTGAAAAAAAAATTAAAAAAAGAAAAAAAAAAAACAACCTGGATTTTTGTTAGTTTTGCCTAACAATTTATTTTAGGATATAACATACCTGTATTGTTATAAATTGTTTTTAATGTAAATTTTGTGCTTATAAGTTTTGTATTTATAATTCATTAAGTGTTTAAATTTCACCGATTTTAGTAAATTATGAATACTATTATAAGTGAAGTAATGAGTTATTGGGAATTTTGGAAATATGGCAAATAAATACTAAAATATTGATATCACCTTCTGCTATGATATTACAATCTCTTTCATTTTTTAATGTAAGATGGTGTTGTCAGGGGTTTAAGAAGAATGATTTTAGGAACAGATCTAGGTTTGAATTTTAGCACTGCCACTTACAAGCCACATGACACTGGAGAAATCAGCGGACTTCTTTAAGCTTTAGTTTTTCCATCTGTAAATGAGCATGATAGAACCTGTTTTCATAAGGCATTTGTAAGGTTAAAAGGAGAAACAGTATTTAAAATGCTTAGAGTGCATAAACAATGTCCAATAAAAGGTAGCTATGTTTGTTAAATTCTACTGGCATACAAGGACTCAGAAAATGAACAATTACTGAGAGCATACTAACAAAGACACTTCACATATTATTTAATTTAATACCCACAGCAACTCCCTGCAATAGATTTAACCACTAACACTATTTTATAAATGAGTTACCATTATTTTTTTAAGTTCATTTATTATGAGAGAGAGAGCGTGCATGAGCAGGGGAGGGGCAGAAAGAGAGGGAGAGAGAGAATCCCAAGTAGGAGCCATGCTGAGCCTGACACAGGGCTTGATCTCATGAACTGTGAGATCATGACCTGAGCCAAAATTGAGAGTTGGATGTTTTACCCACTGGGCCACCCAGACGCCCCAAGCAGTTATTATTGGTAAGGTTCTTAGAAAAGTGTATGGCACATAGTACACTCAATATATATGCTTGCTATTACAATTCATATGTGTTGCTACTGTGAAAAAACTTTTTTAACTGTTGAAGTCTGAATCCTTTCATTATCTTTTTATCTCCCACTTGCCTCCTCCTAAAAATCCAGACACCTGCTACTTGGAGAAAAGACAAGTGAAGGCTAAGCACCTATCTTGCCATATGATTTATAGTTGGGCAGTACACCAGTGTCACAAATGTGTGTTACTTCTTGGCAGTGACCCAGTTCCACTCGCCAATTACATAGGTGGAATAACATGAATTTGGTATCTCCCCCAACCCCTTGAGAGCAACATGTACTTTGTTGGATCTGTTTGGTCACAGCCGTAGAAGCCCTTGCTTTTACGAACTAACCAACCTGAAGTCTGTAATTCCTGCTTTGAGAGCTTCCGGCCAGTCATCTCCATCACAGGCAATTGTCCTGCGTAGAAACATTCAGTGGATTCCACAGTTGTGAACAAATTAAGTTCGTACCTGCTCTCTGCACTGGCTGTCAGGAAAAAGAACAGTCTGACTTTATCATGAACTTCTTGGGTTTTAAAACTCCCAGACAGAGTTAGTCAGCACTGTATGTGTGCCTTCAGCCTTGGGCCTGATATGCCATGTCTCATGGGGTGGGCATTGTTGTTTTAGGTCAGCAGGCAGCTGTCACATCAACTCCAAGAACAGCAGAGCATGAATCCTATTTTCTCCCTTTTGTCGCTCTTTTATATCTCAGATTCTACCCACCACCTGCTCATTGTAAACAGTGATTTCCTTTTGTGTTCATTCTTCTACTTAGCCATGTGTACAGCTTGGATTGGTTTGCCTTTGGATCAGACTTTCCCTTCTTTACAATGTTGCTGTTTCATTGTTTATTGCCAGAAGTGTTCGGTCCAAAGGAGCATTCAGTCCAAAGGTTAAAATATATAATATCCATAATATTAGGAAAGTAGTGTGTTCTATTCTTCCTTTTCCTAAAATCAGGATTTTTAAAAATAAGGCTCTCTTTTAAAATATCCAAAATATATTTCCGAAGTGCTTAGGCTACATATTAAAAGCCTACAAACAGAGAAGCAAGGGAGATAGAACTGAAAGAGATACACTTCTTGATTCAACAGAGCTGAGCTGAGTCATCAGTAAAAGTACCCAACAAAGTGCATGGCACACAAAAGCATTTCAGTAAGTATTTATTGAAATATTAATTTCAAGAAGCTTGTTTGCCTATTGAACTACACTTGTGTCTTCTCAGAAACGCACCGGAGGGTGGACTACACAAAGAAGTCACTAAACCATTCTAGTGTTTGTTTTCCTAAATTGTATCTTTAAAATTTTATGTTATCATTTCCAGTAATTACAGACACAAGATGAGATGCTAATTGCAAGAGAATAACCATTGAGATTGAACAAAGCAAATGGTAGATGTTTATAATATTTATGAACAACAGTCTCTGCCTTCATGATGGAATTAACATTTAAAAGGAGAGGGAAATTGCAAGGTGAAGTATCATTTGGCTGCAAGGAAGTCATTTATCTTTAGTTAAGAATTTAGACTGTCAAACTCCATAAAAGGACTGGCCCATTGATAGACCTCCAATCACTGATGCATAGCATTAATATATAACGCCTAATTAGATGCCCTTGATTGAATTATTTCTATGTAAAGTGTGTTCTATAGAATGCACAGTGGAATTTTTGAAGTCTCTCTAGATCACTTCAAATTATTCATAGGCTTCTCTCTGCAGCCAAAATTTCCAAAAGAAAGATATTAAACATTAAATGCTTGAGCAAAATGAACTTTGCCCTGAGGAAGATGGTGTTATGTATTCTATAAATCTTATAGAGATACTGAATCCAAGGGCTTTTCAGAAGATAACAAAGAAGGGATACCTTGGGATACAACATTTATTCCTTTTCAAGCAGTGACCTTTATAGTGCATTTTAAGCATGACCATTGCCTTTTAAAACTGTTCAGTGTTGCATACAGATACGTTCTCCTGCATCATATTCTGAACAGAGAAATGGGAGGAATATTCAGTGTTGACTCATAAAAATGGACCATATGATTTACGTCTTAATGGAATAAAGTAGCAGTGATTATGGGTATTCTTATTTTAGAAAAGGCATCTATATGAATTTTTATATGAATTTGTTAGGTCTCTCAGTGCAAATCCAAGTGTTACATACAAGACTGGTTTATCTTTAGATAACCTGGTTTATGTTTTAAATAGTACCCTTTTAATATATGGGTATCTACTCACAAGCCTCAGACAAATTCTGATACCTAACTAGTAGACTGAAGAAAAAAGACTGTTGAAAAAGAGAGTAACAGAAAAATCCATGCAGTTCATTATCATTCACTATATAATATGAATTCAACCTCATATCTTTAAAGCCATTTGTTTAAGGCTTGGATATACTCAGGATAAAAGTGCTCTTCATGAACCTAATGAGGCTTAGTGTTGTCTATCCTTATAAACAAAATCCCATTAAAAGCTAACATAAATTTTATTATTTCCTGGATACTGATCATTAATATCTAATGACAGTGGGTCAAAGCTCAAATCCCAGGCACTATTACAAGTCAAGTTTCAAATTCCAACATGAGATTATTTATTTGGTGACATATGGCCAACATGAAATTCAACTACTGCTGAGGATTTCAGGGGCAAATGATCACTCAGAAAATGAAAATTATAATATAGCATTTGGCTTCACATCTATATCAGCTTTCATAAAATATCTTATTGATCAAATATTTTATAAAGTTTTTATTAGGATCATCAAATATAGTGTAGACATAAAATGCAATTATAATAGTAAATCATTGCAATGAATTAGATTGTGTATATTATGAAGGGCAAGAAAAATTAGCATGCAAAAATAAATATGACGCTTCACTATATAGAGCACTACATGTGGAAGCAAGATGGTGAACTAGAAAAAGCCAAAATATCTGAATTAAAATCCTATTGCTACTTATTAGCTTCATTACTGTGGACTACTCAGTCATTTAACCTGAGCCCTAGATCAATATTCTTAAAATCAGGGACATAATACTTCCTACCATAGAGTGTTGTTATAATTGAATGAGACAATATATGTGAAACATAGCATGTTTGACATATACATGGTTCTCAGCTATTTAACTTACTTGAATTTCTTTAGAACTATCCCTCTTATATGAAGTCCAAATGATTGTTTCCATAAGGCAGGATATCCACAGCTTTTATTATCAGAAACGTAAAGACTTCTTGTCTGTTATGCCAACCAAATGAGGTTGTCCAAATAAATGCCTTAATCTTCTTGGATTAAAAAAAAAAATCTTGTTTTGCCAGGAAGAATATATTATCATACCTGTGAGCCAGTGAATTCCAGCTCCAGCTAATAAAATTTTAAGGCAGTCTTTTCTCTTACTTGCAAAATGTTTTTCTATGTACAGATCTCAAACTGAGGCAAATAATCATCTCTGCAAAGTGGAACTCAACATATTAGCAAGCGATCATAAGAAAGCACACAGAGTAAAGGCAATTTGGACAAGATTTCAAGAAAAATCGATGAAGTCTACCTAAACCCAGCTTCTGGAGATAATGCTATATCTATCATACTTAATCATTTTAATATTTCTTTATTGACTTGGGCTGTGTTTGTTCTTTGCTACATATCTGGCTGAAAGTCCAGATTTCTTCAGACCACCAATAATTAATCTAAAACGTTTAAACACAGAGTTCTTGCCTTGTGTTCTATTAACTGAGACCCTAAACTAAAGAATGAAGAAAAATCCCATGCATCCATGCCTCAAAAGCAAAATCTAATATGAACAAATCTCTTTCACTGTCACAGAAATACAACCTGAGTCTCCTATTTCAAGAGGCCCTCAGCAAAACCCTCCCAAGAATGCCATTTTGAGCCAAGGCCAAACCTGAGGGTTACAAGAGTCTTTTTTACATCTGTCTTTGAAACAGTAAAGAAAAACAAAACCAATTTAAATGAAGTTTCCAAACAACACCAATTCCATTGATGTCATCGGGCCTGGTGTAATTATTGATGAGTTTTGCAGAACTTCAGATATACTGTTGCTTACATATAGTCTATTTCCATTATGAATAGACTTTGAAGCTAATATGAGGAGATACAGGAGATATAAAACAGAGCCCTTTTGTAAAGAGTTATAATCTAGTCAGATAATAAACATATTTAGGAAAAATGAAGCCAAAATTATAAAAAAAAGAAAACAGAAAATTGATTTTGCAATTTAATGATTAATTATATCATGGAGTCATTTATACATTCAACAAAAATCTGAATGCCTATACTTTACACAGGCAGTAAGCACAATTTTTAAAAAAGCCAGCAGAATGTCTGTAGAAATAGATTTTTGATACAGAGACTAGAAGTTATTTCTTGGCTACATTTAGATGCAAGAACTACATCTAAATAGGATCTGTACCCTTAAAAAATGTAAAAAGAAACTGGAAAGTGTTCTGTGGACAAATTCAATTAATGAAATGGAAAATAGATTTATGAATGAAAGGCGATGATAATTAATACCAGCTTCAGCATATTACATGACTATATTATCGCCAGTATCTATTGAAAACTTACTATGTCTCAGGCATGGTTCTAGGCACCTTCACATGAATTAATTTATTCATCCATATAATAATCTTTTGAGGTAGATGCTATTTACCCCATTTTAAACATTGAGGAAACAGATATGAACACAGGAAATAAGTCCCCTAGGTTTAACAGCTTATAAATTGCAAAGCTGGGATTTGAATTTAGGGAACCGGTCGCCAGAGTTGATAATCATAGCCACTAGGCAGACTGATTTCCTCTCAGTAAATACAATGTTTAAGAAAAGGTTCCTGTTTCATTGAATTCAATATACTTTTTAAGCTGTAAGAAGAGAATACTGCTTCATTTGGTTTATTGTCTAGTACGCTTTGGTGATTAATTCAGCCCATACTCTCTTCCATGTTCCCACACCAGTAACCACGGCACACATCTCAAATCAGATGTGGCATGGAGAGCTAACGCCTGTATTAGTTCAGACCATTTGTCTTCATAACACATTATTACAGTAAAAGTAGAGGAAATTGAGAAGGATGCAGCTGCTGGAGAACATAGAGAGGGGGAGGGGAAGGAGAAGCACAGAGAAAAGGAAACAAAAACATTTGAGCTGTGAAATGATCAGAGCGTAACTAGTGCTAGAATCTTTAACAAGATAATAGCAAGAACTTATCTATCTGCTTTTACCTTTTTTTATCAATAATTATGATCCATGAAAATCTATGCAAAATATTAAACTATACACACACATACATATACACATAGCCATCTAACTGTTAATTTAAAAAGGTTTTTCTACCCATTCCACTTTTTTCTATAGTAGCCTCACATGATCATGTGAAAGACAGTAGGCATGATAGGGTGTAGACATTACTGTAGAAATAACACCTCAAAAGACCCCATCCCAGGGAAAGAAGTACAAGCCAACATAAATATGCATATTATCAGAGCATATAATCATATATACAATATACATATAATCAGTATATAATCAGAGCACTGAGAGGCTTAGGGTTCATTTATTCTGTCAAGATTTTAGATTGTCCTGAGTAAGAGTCTGGTCTCTCTTTTAAACCACATTGTTCCAGATTATGCCAGGGAATTAGTACTGGGTACTTTTAGACCTTGTCTTTACCAAAATTGTCATGATGCATACCAATAAGTATGTATCACAGACAGCCCTGTCTTGTCAGTAAATAGTACCTTCAAGTGCTTATCCATGACTTGTAAAGGCATTCCCCCCACCTTTTTTTTTCTCTTCTAGCACTGATTAGGAGGTAAGGGAAAGATAGAGAGGACAAGTTTTTCTTTTTTTATATATAACAAATGTTTTTCTTTATTTTTTAAATTTATTTTGAGAGAGAGAGAGTGTGTGTGCATGTGAGTGGGGGATAGAGAGAATGAGAGAAGAGAGAGAGAGAGAAAGAGAGAGACAGAGACATAATGAATGAATGAATCCCAAGCAGGCTCTGCACTATCAGTGTGGGGCCTGATGCAGGGCTCGAACTCATGAACCATGAGATCACAACCTGAGCTGAAACCAAGCATTGGCCACTCAACCAACTGAAACACGCAGGTGCCTCAATACATTTTTCTTAAATGCTATACCATTTATTATAACTTAAAATGCATGCTGAAAGAAAATTAATAACTATGACCGACCTACAATTTGCTTAGAAGCCATTTTTAACCCGTGTCTTCAGAGTTGGAAGAGAGTGGTTAATGGCATCTGTGTATGAAGGGTAGACACAGTAGTGCTTTGCAGCATTACAGATGGGTGGGCATATGTGTGTGGAGGATGAAGCAAAGTTCACAGTAACACGTCAACCACATTTTCACAGAGGCTTTGAAAAAGAGAGCAGGCATACCGAAACTATATTCACCACAAGCATATGGAGAGGCTAGACAACAGAGAGTGAGGGTTTGCTTTTA
This sequence comes from Panthera onca, assembly GCF_046562875.1. NCBI lineage: Eukaryota > Metazoa > Chordata > Mammalia > Carnivora > Felidae > Panthera > Panthera onca. Next base: position 73,296,328 of record NC_138348.1, read on the forward strand.
TGACTGACAAACAAGCGACAAGAACTAGGGGAGTTCCAATTCTGACCTGGCAGCATGAGGAATTCCACAGCCCCACTCCCAGCTATACTGGTGGAAACTGTTTACATAATAGTTTTTAAAGGCTTTGGAAATGGCAGTATGGTTTTTATAGTAAGTGAAGAAATATTCGTTCAAGAAAATCTGCTAAAACTTAGTAAGAGCTGCCAGAATCTGTGACATTTGAACCAACACCCAACCCTTCCTTCTCCTTCCCAGCTACCAAGGCATAGGATCCACTTGGACTGGCAAGGCCAAGAACACAGGGTTGGATTCCTCTTCCCTAGGATTCTCTTTAGAAGGTGATCTTTCCAGGAAGGACAGAAAGACAGCATTCCTCAAGCGGCTTGCAGCTGCCTGTTACTGAGTCTGTGTTCCAGCAGAGTGTGGCTGAGAGGGAGGGACTACTTTCTTCCAACCAGTCCCCACTTGCTAGATGACTGCTCTGCCTTAGGCATGATTACACTGAGGATAGTGGTGCCCAATCACCCAAGCCCTATCTGATGGGGTGGGCATTTCAAAACCAAGAGAGGCAAGCTAAGGACGTAGGAGATACTGCCCCCAACATCCATCCAGCACTCACTCAGCTCCTGAGGAGGGGATGCCACACAGGGAAGAAAATGCCATTGTCTCTATCCTCACCTCTAGAACCCTAGCTCAGAGATTTTACTCAAGGAGAGAAAAAGGCTGTAGAGCAGACAGCTTGAAATCCATTCCCAAGAACTGACTTCATTTCCAATAGAGTGGAGAGAAAGTCAAGCAAAAGGGCACCTTCTAAAACAGTGGAAGTTGGGATGAAAAGCAGCAGACAAGAAACTGATAGATTCACTACAGTAGAGGCTAAATGGTGAGGCCAGCTAAATTTCCAAAGAGAAACAGGGAGAGAGAGGTGGGGGGGGGGGGGCTTAGTGAGAGCCCTCCTGGGGGTTGAAACAAACCTCAAACATTGACCTCAGGAATTATTCTTTATTTTTTATTTTATTTTGAAAAAATAATTAATTAATTTTTTGTGGGAGGTATCTTCCCATTTATTTAAGTGTTCTTTAATATCTTTCAAAAATGTTTATAGTTTTCAGTGTATAAATCTTATTCTTTGTTTCCTTCCAATTTTTTATTTAAATTCTAATTAGTTAATATACAGTATAATATTGGTTTCAGGAATAAAATGTAGTAATTCATCACTTACATATAACACTCACTGCTCATCATAACAAGTGCCCCCCTTAATACCCATCACCCATCTAACCCATCCCCCATTCACCTCCCTCCATCAACCCTCAGTTTATTCTCTTATTGTTGTCTCTTATGGTTTGCTTCCCTCTCCCTCTCTCTTTTTCCCCCTTCCCATATGTTCATCTGTTTTGTTTCCTAAATTCCACATGAGTTAAATCATATGATCTTTTTCTGACTGACTTATTTTGTTTAGCATAATACACTCTAGCTCCAATCACATTGTTAAAAATGGCAAGATTTCATTTTTTTTTAACATTTATTTATTTTTGAGAGACAGAGAGAGGCAGAGTATGAGCAGGGGAGGGGCAGAGAGAGAGGGAGACACAGAATTTGAAGCAAGCTGCAGGCTCCGAGCTGTCAGCACAGAGCCCGACGTGGGGCTCGAACTCACAAACCATGAGATCATGACCTGAGTCAAAGTCGGACGCTCAACCAACTGAGCAACCAGGCGCCCCTCATTTTTTTTTGATGGCTAAGTATTACTCCATTTTGCATGTGTGTGGGGGGGGTGGGGTGGCGGGAGAGGTATGCACACACCTCTATGTAGAAAACCTAAAAGAAAAAAATTTGCTAGAACTAATACATGAATTCAGCAAACTTGCAGGATATAAAATCAATGTACAGAAATCTATTGCATTTCTATACACCAATAATGAATCAGCAGAAAGAGAACTCAAGGAATCAATTCCATGTACAATTGTATCCAAAAAAAAAAGATACCTAGAAATAAACATAACAAAAGAGGTAAAATAACTGTACTCTGAAAACTATAGAACACTTATGAAAGAAATTAAAGAGGACACAAAGAAACAAACAATTTATTCCTATGAATAAATTCCTTGTTCAGGGAATGGAAGAACAAACATTGTTAAAATGTTTACACTACTCAGTCAAGGAGCCAAGATGGTGGAGGAACAAGGAGGGTTTTTGTGCCTCTTGTGCCCGAAATGCATCTAGATCAACACCAAACCATCTCACATACTTAGAAAACTGCTCTGACGATTAACTCAACTTCTGCATAACTTGAACCACAGAACTCAGGAGGTATACGGCACAGAGAGGTGAACTGGGGGAGAGAGAAGCTGTGTAGGGTAGGGAGCTGTTTTTGCTGGTGAAGAGAGGATGGAGACAAAGCAGAGAGTACAGAAAAAGCACTTACCCTGAAAGCAGCTGGAGAGAAAGAGTGGAAACACCCATAACTGAGTTAATAAGAAAGGGAGAGGGAAGAGAGGAGAGGTTTTGGATGCCATTAAGACTATGAAACTCTGCAGCTTGATACCTGGTGGAGCTCTGGTGGGAAGGGTGAATCCCCAGGAGCAGACAGCAAGGTCTGAGGGGTCCTCGGGCCACACGGGGAGAGGTAGTTCCCCTGCTTAGAGGATATTTGGTAAAGGCAGTGTGGCCTCTCCACAGGCAAAGGTCCCCATGGACCCTGGAGAACAGCCACATTCGCTGGTGTTGCAACAAGACATTAAGAGGTGGTGAAGTCTGGTGCCAGATGTGTGTTGTGATTTACCATAATCCCTGAAATGCTGCTGCTACACAATCATGTGAACATTTTCTGGGACAGACTGGAACCCAGCCACAGTCTCTGGGCATCTACAGCAGTACGGTGGCATAAGTATTTCCCAGGGACAGCCGGCATCTGGCCAGTGCTCGGCAAGAAATTTCCCCAGAGGGTCTGAGCGGGTCAAAGTCGCAGGGCACTCAGAAGTGAGGGGTTTGGAACAAAGTCCCATCTGAAATAAAACATGGGAGGTGCCGCCTGGAAAGCTGACGACCTGGCCAAGGACAGGGTAGAAGAAGGGAGTAGATGGAGGCCTGAGACAAAGGAAGGGTGCTTGACTGCCAGGCTATGAAAGCAGAGTTCTGATACTCAGACTGGGTAGCTGGGGGATGCCATTGTCACCTCTCCCAATACTGTAGTACAATGCCGGGCCCCACACCAATCCACCCCAGTAAGCTAAGCATCGCCACCTAGTGGAGAACAGAGCTGTTACACCAAGCCCCATCCAACTGCTCCAACCTTGCCCTAGGGGAAAACAACAAGTCTCTCCACCTGCTTAGTTTATGGACAATAAAATGTTTCATAGGTTGACTTCTAGGGGAAACTAGATATAATTTCAGTAGTGTTCCATTCTGTTTGTTGGTCCATCTATTCAATTTGTTTTTCTTTTCCTTTTCTTATTCTTGAATACAGAAAGAGAAAAAAAAATGTTCATTTTCTGTTTTTATAAAAAAGATTTTCCTATTTTTTCTACTATATTTTTTTCCTTTTTGTAAATGTTTTTATTCTGTTTTACTTTCATCATTTCATTTTATTCTATTTTATTGTATTACTTTTTAAAATTTGCAAATGTTTTCCTTTTATTCTTCTCTTTTCTTTCTCTTTTTCCTTTATGCTATCAAACTTCTTTCAACAACCAGACCAAAACACACCTAGGATCTAGCATTCTTCATTTGATTTTTTTTGTGTGTGTTCTTTTAAATTTTGATTTATTTTATTTTATTCTTTTTCTTCCTCCAAAATGACAAAATGGAATAATTCACCCAAAAGAAAGAACAGAAAAAAATGATAGCCAGGGACTTACCACAGATATAAGCAAGATGTCTGAACCATAACTTAGTATCAAGACAATAAGAATACTAGCTGGGGTTAAAAAAGCAAGAATCCTTTTCTCTGGAGACAAAAGAAGGAAAATCTACTCAGGACAAAATTAAAATGATATAACTGAGATGCAATCTTGAAGTAAAATCATGGCAGCAAGGGTGGATGAAGCACAGCCATATACAGGACAACATTATGGAGAATAATGAAGCAGAAAAAGAGAGGGAGACTAAGGCAAAAGAGCATGAGATAAGAATTAGAGAACTCAGTGACTCACTAAAAAGGAATAACATCCGAATCATAGGGGTCCCAGAAGATGAAGAGAGGGTAAAAGGGGTAGAAGGGTTATGTGAGAAAATCATAGCAGAAAACTTTCCTAACCTGGGGAAAGAAACAGACATCAAAATCCAGGAAGCACAGAGAACTCCCATTATTTTCAACAAAAACCGACAGTCAACAAGGCATATCATAGTCAAATTCACAAAATACAGAGATAAGGAAAGCATCATGGAAGCAGCAAGAGAAAAAAAGTTCTTAACCTATAGATTAGGTTCTCAGCAGACCTATCCATAGAAACTTGGCAGGCCATAAAGGAGTGACAGTATATATTCAGTATGCTGAATCAGAAAAATATGCCACCAAATTCATTATTCAGCAAGGCTGTCATTCAGACATAAAAAGAGACATAAAAAGTTTCCCAGACAAACAAAAATTAAAGGAGTTTGTGACCACTAAACCAGCCCTACAAGAAATTTTAAGGGGGGCTCTTTGAGGGGAGAAAAGATGAAACAAAACAAAAAAGACCAAAAGCAACAAAGACTAGAAAGGACCAGAGAACACCACCAGAAATTCCAACTCTACAGGCAACAAAATGATAATAAATTCATATCTTTTAGTACTGACTCTAAATGTCAATGGGCTAAATGCTCCAATAAGAAGACATAGGATAATAGAATAGATAAGAAAACAAGATCCATCTACAGGTTGTTTAAAAGAGAGACATTTAGACCTAAAGTCACCTTCAGAATAAAGGTCAGGGGATAGAGAACCATCTATCAGGCTAATGGTCAACAAAAGAAAGGCAGAGTAGCCATACTGATATCAGACCATCTAGATTTTAAAATAGAGACTGTAACAAGAGATGAAGAAGGACATTATATCATAAGTAAGAGGTCTATCCACCAAGAAGACCTAACCATTCTAAACATCTATGCCTGCAATGTAGAAATACCCAAATATATAAATCAATTAATCACAAGCATACAGAAATTCATTAATAATAATACCATAATAGTAGTGTTCTTTAATACCCCCATTTAAAGCAATGGACAGATCATCTAAACAGAAAATCAACAAGGAAACAATGACTTTGAATGACACATGGGACTGGATGGTCTTAACAGATATATTCAGAACATTTCACCCTAAAGCAGCAGAATACACATTCTTCTCAAGTGCACATTTTCCTGAACAGATCACATACTATCAGTCCTCAACAAGTACAAGAAGATCAAGATCATGCTGTGCATATTTTCAGACCACAACACAATGAAACTTGAAATCAACCACAAGAAAAAATTAGGAAAGACAACAAATACTTGGAGACTAAAGAGCATCCTACTAAAGAATGAATGGGCTAACCAAGAAGTTAAAGAGAAAATTGAAAAGTACATGAAGCCAATGAAAATGATAACACCACAGTCCAAACTTCTGGAATACAGCAAAGGCGGTCATAAGAGGTAAGTATATAGCAATCCAGGCCTTCCTATGGAAGAAAAGTCTCAGCTACACAACCTAACTTTATACCTTAAAGAGCTGGTAAAAGAATATCAAATAAACACAAAACCAGCAGAAGATGGGAAATAATAAAGATTAGAGCAGAAATTAATGCTATCAGAAAAAAAAAAAACAGAACAGGTCAATGAAACTAGGAGCTGGATCCTTGAAAGAATTAACACAATTGATAAACTCCTAGTCAGTTTGATGAAAAGAAAAAGGAAAGGACCCAAATAAATAAAATCAAGAATGAAAGAGATCACAACCAACACTGCTGAAATACAAACAATAATAAGAGAACATTATGAACAATTATATGCCAATAAATTGGGCAATCTGGAAGAAATGTACAAATTCCTAAAAACATACAAACTACCAAAACTGAATCAAGAAGACATAAAAAATATGAACAGACCCATAACCAGTAAATACATCAAATTAGTAATAAAAAATATGCCAAAAAACAAGAGTCCAGGGCCAGATGGCTTTCCAGGGGAATTCTACCAAACATTTAAAGAAGAGTTAACACCTACTTTCTTGAAGCTGTTCCAAAAAATAGAAATGGGAGGAAAACTTCCAAACTCATTCTATGAAGGCAGCATTCCCTTGATTCCAAAACCAGACAAAACCCCACTAAACGGGAGAACTATAGACCAATTTCCCTGATGAACATGGATGCAAAAATCCTCAACAAGCCAACTGGATCCAACAATACATTAAAAGAATTATTCACCATGACCAAATGGGATTTGTACCTGGGATGCATAGCTTGTTCAATATCCACAAAACAATCAATGAGATACATCAAATCAATAAAAGAAGGACAAGAACCACATGAGCCTCTCAATAGATGCAGAGGAAGCATTTGACAAAATACAGCATCCTTTCTTGATAAAAACCTTCAAGAAAGTAGGGATTAAAGGATCATACCTCAAGATAATAAAAGCCATATATAAAAGACCCGCTCAATGGGGAAAAACTGAGAGCTTTCCCCCTAAGAACAGGAACACGACAGGATGTCCACTCTTGACACTGTTATTTAACACAGTATTGGAAGTCCTAGCCTCAGCAATCAGACAACACAAAGGAATAAAAGCCAACCAAATTGGCAAGAGGAAGTCAACCTTTCATTCTTCGCAGAAGACATGATAATCTTTATGGAAAACCCAAATGATTCCACCAAAAACTGCTAGAACTGATCCATGAATTCAGCAAAGTCACGGGATATAAAATGCACAGAAATCAGTTGTATTTCTAAACACCAATAATGAAGCAACAAAAAGAGAAATCAAGGAATTGATCCCATTAAAACTGCACCAAAACCCACAAAATACCTAGGAATAAATTTAACCAAAGAGATGAAATATCTATACACAAAAAACTATAGAAAGCTTATGAAAGAAATTTAAGAAGACACAAAGAATGGAAAAATATCCCATGCTCATGGATTAGAAGAACAAATATTTTTAAAATGTTGATACTACCCAAAGCAATCTACATATTCAATGCAATCCCTATCAAAAAACACCAGCTTTCTTCACAGAGCTAGAACAAACAATCCTAAAATTTGTATGGAACCAGAAAAGACCCTGAATAGCCAAAGCAATCCTTAAAAAGCTGGAAGCATCACAATCCTGGACTTCCAAATGTATTACAAAGCTGTAATCATCAAGACAGTATGGTGCTGGTACAAAAGCAGACATTTAGCTCAAATTGACCCACAAACATATGGCCAACTAATCTTTGACGTAGCAGGAAAGAATATCCAATGGAATAAAGACAGCCTCTTCAACAAATGGTGTTGGGAAAACTGGACAGAGACATGTGCAAAATGAACCTGGACTACTTTCTCACATCATACACAAAAATAAACTCAAAATGGATGAAAGACCTAAATGTATGACAGGAAGCCATCAAAATCCTAGAGGAGAAATAAGGCAAAAACCTTTTTGACCTCTACTGCAGCAACTTCTTACTCAACATGTCTTGGGAGGCAGGGGAAACTAAAGCAAAAATGAACTATTGCGACCTTATCAAGATAAAAACTTCTGCACAGTGAAGGAAACAATCAGCAAAACTAAAAGGCAACCAATGGAATAGGGGAAGATATTTTCAATGACATATCAGAAAAAAGGGTTAGTATACAAAACCTATAAAGAAGTTATCAAATTCAACACCCAAAAAACAAATAATCCAGTGAAGAATTGGGCAAGACATGAATAGACACTTTTCCAAAGAAGACATCCAGATGGCTAACAGACACATGAAAAATTGCTCAACATCACTCTTCATTTAGGAAATGCAAATTAAAGCCACAATGAGATACTACCTCACACCTGTCAGAATGGCTAACATTAACAACTCAGGCAACAACAGATGTTGGTGAGGATGTGGAGAAAGAGGATCTCTTTTGCACTGCTAGTGGGAATGCAAACTGGTGCAGCCACTCTGGAAAACAGTACGGAGGTTCCTCAGAAAGTTAAAAATGGAACTACCATATGACCCAGCAATTGCACTACTAGGTATTTATCCAAGGGATACGGGCGTGCTGTTTCGAAGGGGCACATGCACCCCAATGTTTATAGCAGCACTATTGCCAATTGCCAAATTATGGAAAGAGCCCAAACGTCCATTAACAGACGAATGGATAAATAAGATGTGGTATATATTTACAATGGAGTATTACTCAGTAATCAAAAAAAAAAAAAAAATGAACTATTGCCATTTGCAGCAATGTGAATGGAACTAGAACATATTATGCTAAGTGAAATTAGAGAAAGACAAATATTATGTGACTTCACTCATGTGGAATATAAATTACAAAACAGATAAACATAGGGGAAAGGAAGCAAAAATAACATAAAAACCGGGAGGGAGACAAAACATAAAACACTTTTAAATACAGAGAACAAACTGAGGGTTGCTGGAAGGGAGGTGGGTGGGGGTGAGCTAAATGGGTAAGGGGCTTTAAGGGGATGAGCACTGGGTGTTATACATAGGGATGAATCACTGAAATCTGCTCCTGAAATTGTTACTGCACTATATACTAACTAACTTGGATGTAAGGCAGAAAGAAAGACAGAAAGACAGAAAGAAAGAAAGAAAGAAAGAAAGAAAGAAAGAAAGAAAGAAAGAGCGAACAAATGAACCTGTCTATACTACTCAAAGCAATCTATACATTTAATGTAATCCCTATCAAAATACCACCAGTATTTCTCACACAGCTAGAACAAAAAATCATAAAGTTTGTATGGAACCATGAAGGACCTGAAATAGCTAAAGCAGGCCTAAAAAAGAAAACAAAGCAGGATGCACCATGATTCTAGACCTCAAGCCATATTACAAAGCTGTAATCATCAAGATAGTATGGTAGTGACACAAAAACAGACACACAGAATAATGGGACATAATAGAAAACCCACAAATAGACCTATAACTATATGGTCAACACATCTTTGGCAAAGGAAGAAAGAATATCCAGTGGAGAAAAGACAGTCTCTTCAACAAATGGTGTTGGGAAAACAGGACAGTGACATGACATGCAGAAGAATGCACCTGGACCACTTTCTCACACCATGCACAAAGATAAACTCAAAATGGATGAAAGACCCAAATGTGAGACATGAAACCATCAAAATTCTAGAGGAGAACACAGGCAACCCCTTGGACCTTGGCCATAGCAACTTCTAGTAACTCTAATTACTAGTAGTAACTTCTAGACATGTCACCAGAGGCAAGGGAAACAAAAGAGAAAATAAACTATTGGGACTTCATCAAGATAAAGAAACTTCTGCACAGTGAAGGAAACCATCAACAAATCTAAAAGGCAGCCTATGCAATGGGAGAAGATATTTGCAAATGACATAACCAATGAAGGGTTAGAATCCAAAATCTATAAAGAATTTATCAAACTCAACACCCGCCACCAAAACCCCCAAACAATCCAAGAACTATTCTTTAAAGGAGATAAACTTTGTTCTGATTACTTTGGGAGGCAATTTGTGCCCCCAGAGCATTAATGAAAACAATAGAGCAATTGCCTTGCAATTAGTGGAGTTTTAACAGCTGTGTGTTGTTAGGAACATAAAAACAAAAAAAAAGCTCTACTAAAACCATTTTAATCCAAGGGTGACTGAGGAAGCACTCAAGGGTATGCCCTCTGAGAAGCAAAATGAGAGGCATAACAGATATTGAATCTTTTCAATGTCACATTATAATTTTCCATTTATTTAAGTCTTCTTTAGTATCTCTCAGCATTGCTTAATTTGATTTTTATTTATAAAACTTCAGTATGGCTGCTATGAGGAAGATTGTATCAGATAATAATACTAATATCATGCATCTCTTCTGCACTGAAACTTTCGAACATATCAGCCAACCAACATGTTGGTAGACTGATCTGATTACTAACAGATATTGATTGCTTACTGTGTGCCACGAACTAGGTAGGCATTGTGTATATTACCATGTTTAATCCTCAAAAATACTGTGTAGGAACTCATTCTCTTAGATGCACAAATAATCTAATACATTATCTAGCATAAAATAGATTCAGTTCCAGTTCTTCCTTTCTATAAAAGTGAACAAAACATCCACCTTCCTTTTAAGGAGTTTTCAGACATACCCATTTGACATAGGTATACATTGAGTGTGGAGGAAGGGGACCATGAGGTGCAAGAATAGGTAACAATTCCTGTTTGTGCTCAGCAGCTTTTCTGAAGAAAACTCTTTTCCATATCTGTTTGATATTAAAAATTGAATCTAAAACTATAAAAAGTAAATGCCATATTTTATTGGTATGTAAAGTTTATGGTTATCATTCTTTTACAGTCTTGAATATTTATGTTGAAATAGCAAAATCTAGAAGAATCCTCAGATTTCAACAGTTGTAGCTCTATCAGGGAGGAATAAAATATTTAAGGTAAAATCAATTAATGCACTTAACTTTATAGCTTAAAGCAATTCTATTGTTAAATGTAATATATTAAACGTGCTAATAGCATCAACAAAATAAGTTTACATGATTAATGTTTATATTATACAGTCAATATACTAACTAAAATTATATAATAAACCCTTTAAAAATAGTTATAAAAATCTACCCTGTAAGTTCCATTTTTTGAAAAATATCCCCAAATCACATTTTCTCCCATGGCTGAAAAATGTACTTTTCTCTCTCTTTTTTTTCCCCACTCTTTCTATTCTTCTGTTAATTGAGACAAAAAACCTCACACTGTTTAATGACAGTACAGAGTTATGGAAAATACACGAGTTTCCAAGCCAGAAGATTTGGTTTTAAATCCCAGCTATTGAAACTTCTAGCTATTGGACTTTGCAGGGTGTTTGAATAT